>NC_084646.1:28760617-29360617 GCF_019802595.1 Syngnathoides biaculeatus | reverse complement strand
TGAGTGAATGCGCGTCTGGGTGACTGCGGCAGAACAAAACCTCGAGAATACTAGTCACTATCGAGTAGACTAATTAGTCTATAAAGCTGAGAAAAGGGCAAGGTGTGTCCTGTAAGTGAGCTCCGTGAAACGTGTGCATGTGTAAAAGTGTGAGTGGAGGTTCGCTACCTCATTTGAACAGGAAATTGAGTGACAACTGTTTGAGGATGCAGAGGTAAGAATTCTCCGCCACTTATGGTAGAAGCTTGAGAATTACCTCAAACAGAACGTAATTGTCACCCTGTTCAGGGGGAAGTCAGTATAGTCACCCCAGGTGAACCACTGACTCCAACAGGGGAAAAGAAATAGCAAAATAGTTGATAAATAGCAAAATAGTTGAAACATAACATCTGAAAAAAGTAATAATAATAATGATGTGTAAGGACTAGAAGTTTGTAGAAAGCAAATGTCCAACTAAAATAAAACAAATTTGTGGATAACACAATATGACTTTGCTGGCCAGCTCAACATACACAAAAATATATTTAGTTAACCTGCAGGTTAAAATAATAGAGAAACACACACACACACACACAAATCCAAAACAAAAAACAACTGGACTCAAGATGATGTGAAAACGGCCATTAAAGGTATTACATCTCATAAAGTGGATGTAACATAATTCGTCCAGGGAACGGAAGACTTGAGAAAATCTTACCATTTAAATGGTGTGGAAGTACAACAAATTTGGATGACAGCAAAGTACTTTCTCACAGCAGCAGGGAGTTCAAGGGTTAATATCGCGCACTTCTGCTAGGTTTAGAAAAAAAATCAAATTTTTCTGCCATTGGAAGAGCAAAATAAAACAACAATGAACCATTTGAAGAATACAGAACTGAAATGACTGCATGTTTCAAAGCAAACAGTGGCATTAATGAAGATCCCACTCCAGGGAGTGTGTATCAAGGGCAATTAAAAATGCTCTTCATGCAAATTCAAATAATCCTACAAAACAATGGATTGAAAAACATTGGGTTGACAAACCGACTGGCAGCCTGTAACATTACGTTAACCAAGCACTACACGCAGAAAGAGTCCTACAAAATGAGAAAAAGAAAGTTAACACCTTTCTGACAGAGGAAGGAGAAATTTATGGAGCTGTGTGCGAAATATTTAATAATTGTGGCCGCAGATGAGGAAGAGAGGAGACATCTCCCCATTAAAAATGTCACAACTAATGCTCCCAAAATGCAAGTTTTTAATTTGCCCCGGACGTTTGTTGGGAAGAGATGGCTTGCTGAAACTAGGACTGGGCTTAATTCCCTCTCTGACAGGAAAAAATAGAAGTAAAAAGAAAAAAAGGAATTACTGGGAGGACAGTTAAATATCTTACAAAATAGGAATCCAGCACTCTATTATTACACCTTAGATATTCCAAACAAACCTCCCACAAGAACAGGAGATTTCTTGCTGCAAACAGCTCAAGACATGATTGAACACAAAATGACGTAGGAAATGACTCATTGCAGGTGACTATGTCGTATAAGATACTGTAAACTGATAACAGCCCACACCAGACAAAATCATGATAATCTGTAACCAGAGGGTACATCAGTCGTGGTAGCAGGAAAAAGACTGACCGACAAACTAAATGCACTACACAAGGAATGGACACCACCACACACGTCATGACAACGGCAGTGGAAGAGTTTGGGACAATTTTTTTTGGTAGTACGAAATGTTCCTGATTGGACAGAAAAAGAGCCAGATTTGGATTGGGCTGACTGAACTGTACAGACAATATCTTATTGGACAGTCTTAAACAATCTGAGACCAGATGCTGCTGTATTCACGGTGGTATCACAATCTACTTCTAATTAGTGCCATATTTTCCTCCGAGTGTAAGATGAAAGGGTGATCTATTAGATGATTTAAGGATTTGAGCAAATGTAGGGTAAACAGGAGGATAGTGTAGAAATAATTGTAAATAGTATTAAGTAAGTGCGTCTGACTGCAATGAAGAAATGCTTTTCTCTGCTCCAATTCAGTTACTGCTTTGCCTGCAATGAAGAATGCTTTGCTCTGTCTGCAATGAAGAATGCTTTGCTCTGCTCTAGAAAATGTGGTAGCAAATGTAGGATAAACAGGGGGGAAATGTCGGAATAATTGTGATTATAATTATCATACATCTGCTTCCAATAAAGAAATGCTTTGCTCTGCCCTAGATAACGTGGCAGCCTCCTAGCAGGAGATAGCAAGAACAAAAACATCTAATCATCAGAACTGTTAGAACTGCTGCCTGTTAAAGAAATGATGACCACACATGTATTCAGCAATTTTCCACACAAGCACATGCACATGAACAAACATGTACACCTTGTTTGAAACTATTTTGCTTGTCGTCTCCTTTTTGTAACATCCACGTAAATAAGGGGTGTCTTAAAACTTAATAAATAGAGGTGCTGAGGAGAGGATAATCAGAGAGTGCAGTGTACGAGACAGTTACTTTCCTCTCTCCTCGCGAGACTTGAACTGGTGTCTTTGCTTCCTTTTTTGTCCTGTTTAATGAATGTCTGATTGGTGAACCTGACAATTTCACTCTATCCAGACATGTGATTTGCGGGTACGAAAAAAGACTGAAAAATACCCACGGCTCTGGGGGCTGCAAGCATGATCAAAGGATGATGACCAATTTTAACATGTAAGTTTTATAATTTGTATTATGAATGAAATATATCTAGTATATCTATAGTGTACAAATAAATGCCATTCTGTTTTCAAAATGTACGCAATATGATCGTTCATTATTTAGGTGCATACCTTTACCCCCAAAAATTACTAATTCAAATACATTCTCAACTAAGTAAGCAACACGAAGTGAAACTCAATTGATTTCAGATTTGCATCATTTTATCCAAGCATGCTTTCATAGCGTGTGTATCATTTCCATTCAAAAAGTTTTAATTTCTTGCTCTTGTAAATGATTGAAACGCATGAATTTGACAACAATTATTAACGTCATGTTTCGTTGCCAGTAAATAATAGAGACATTTTTACGAGTAATTGCTTCTGAACTCTCACCTCGTTATTGACTACCCTGTCTGCAACTGGGGTTGGTTGTTTCGGTGGCTCTTTTCTCTCAATACTGGTCGTAGTGAACATGGGATGAAGGGATGAAGTCCGTAAGGTTTGTTGGCCTTGGGTTGACATCTGAATGTACCATCTATGGAAAAGTTCGTTTTCCTTGCTTCCAGTTGTTAACGTCTTTTTGTCGTTTCGTGTGAACTTTCAGTGCACAATGCTTTACCAGGTCGATTGATTTTGCGAATGAAGTCATTTAACAGCGTGGTAACTTCCTTCTTTCTAAATGTATCGACATTTTCTCTTTCCATCCAAACCCATCGGAACTTCTTTTTAACATATCTATCTATTTCTATATTTCTATTATATTGTATTTATCCATCCATTTTCTGTACTATTTGTCTTCACTTGGGTTGTATGTGATTGAAGCCTGTTTCAGATTACTTGGTCCAAAAAATAGGCTACACCCGGGACTGATCACTTCTTAGTTGCAGAGACATGTAGACAAATAACTATTAATACTCTCAGTCACACCGATGAGCAATTTCGAGCAGTGGTTGGCAATCATGGGTCACAGTCATGCAGTCTTCAATTCACCAAACAGACTGCCACATGCTATTGGAATGTGTGAGAATGTTGGCGCAGATATTTGACTATGAATCTCATGACTGTGAGGTAGACTTAGTATTTCACTTTGTTGGCCAGATAAAAACACATTTTTGAAAAATATTGTAACACATTTTTTAAATAATTAGAATTGAGAATTGGAATTGTGAGAAAGGCTTTGCTGTGGTTTATTATCTACAGGTGGGGAAAGTGTAATTTGAGTAAATTAATGCTTCTAACTTGCAAAGAAACTGTATTGTTACTGGATTCCTTCATGATAATACACAGTATATGGAGGTAGCTAAAATTGAAATTGACAGGGAGGCAGTGGTGTAGCGCCATATGACAGTACCCAGGGTAAGGGAAGGATTGCAATGGTTTTCATCAAAATGATCCATGTGATTTTAGGATTTACCATATATCCCGGAATACAGAGTGCATTGAATTATAAAAACATACCCACTCTGGGTATCTTTTTTTCCCTATATATTAGCCACACCAGCTAATGTATGGACTATACACCAGGGATGCATACTATACGTACCGGTACATTGTGAAATTAGATCTTCAAACAGGAAGACTTTTAAATGTTTATTTACATATCTTGTTTCCAAACATTAACTGTAACACGACAGTAAAACGGCTCAAACGTAACAGAAAAGTAATTGTTAATATTCATTCTCTTGTTCACTGAAACCACTAATTCCGTTCTCTTCAGTATCGAAGTTGAAGAGCTTCTGAAAGTCTCTGTCACACACCATTTCTGTCTCTCTGTCGTTCTCAATGTCATTTGCAGTTCAGAAATCTGAAATCTGTTGGTGATGGTAGATTCTTTCGCACTGCTCCATGCATCAGAGCAAACTCACCATGAAATGGTGATCAGTTGTCAGTGCCGCACCTCTCGTCACCCGAGTGTCCAAGACATGTGTTCTCAAGTCGGATGACACACACATAAAATTGATCATCGAACTATGACCTAGGGTGTCGTGGTACCAAGGGCACATGTGGACACCCTTATGCCTGAACATGGTGTTCGTTATGGACAATCCGTGATGAGTACAGAAGTCCAGTAACAGAACACCCCTTGCGTTCTGATTGCAGGGGTCGTTCTTCTCAATCACACCCTTCCAGGTCCGACTGCATTTGGCCACGTGGGCACTGAAGTCCCCCAGCAGAATGATGGAGTCCCCAGAGACAGTGCTCTACAGCACTCTCTCAAAGTACTCCAAAAAGGGTGGGTACTCTGACTCCTGTTTGGTGCATAGGCATAAACAGTCAGGACGCATCCCCTTACCCAAAGACAGAGGGAGGCTATACTCTCCTCCACTGGGGTGAAACCCAACGTATAGGCATTGAGCTGGGGGTCAATAAATATACCCACACCTACTTGGGGCCTCTCACCGTGAGCAACTCCAGAGTGGAACAGAGTCTAATCCCTCTCAAGAGGACTGGTACCAGAGTCCAAGCGGTGCATAGCAAGGCTGACTATATCTAGCCGTACCTTTTGACCTCACGCACATGCTCGGTCTGTTTGTGAGTGCCACTATTGTCTGTCTCCATGTGCCTTGCGATTTGCTGGCAACCAGTTCAGGGTATACCCAACCTCGTGCCCATTGACAGCTGGTATAGGCTCCAGCACTCCCGCGACCCTTGTGAGGATAAGCGGGAAAGAAAATGGATGGACTGATGTTTTCAGGGTTGGTTCCTCCACATCATAAATGTATAAATGTGAATCCAGACATGTTGGGTGAATTGAAAGAATGAAATACTTGTACATACTGAAGGATATACATTGTAAGTGTGAATTGTTGTTTGTCTCTTTGTGTCAGTCCCGTGATTGATTAGTGATCACTCCAGAATGTATCTCCAGCTCATCAGCATAATTTAAGGCTTAAATTAGGTGATTAGGCTCCAGGTTCTGGATGACCCTGAAAAAGGTAAGTGGCACTGAAAGTAGATTGCTGGATCTACTTATCCAATATCTGTGCCAAGCCTAAAGCAGCGAACAATGGATGGGATGAGGGTGGAGTTCACACTTTCTTTAAACAATCTATTATTCTCCTCGCTGCAGGACTTGCAGGGGAGATGAAAAATCTGTATAGCTATCAATCAAACAAGCAATAAATCACAGCCCTCATTACTACCCACTGAACACATTGTGTTTTATTGAAAATTATAAAGGAACAGCTTCAAACTGAAATTGGTTAGATCAGGGGTGGGAAATTCATTTTTACAAGGTGTCACATGAGAACCGAAAATTGTGTCAGAGGGCCACACCACTGATAACTAGAATTTATTTCTCAACTTGGTCCCATTGTAAAGTGCATTACATTCTACATTTTTAATAGCTGGTACTGGTAATTGGGATAAAAGTATTCTGTCAATGTTTGTATGAATAAGCTATGTGAAATGATAGTGAATATGTCCAAGAAATACTTCAATAGAAGTAATACAAAAACAACAACAAAAACAATTATCACATTAATCCGATTTATTTTTAACTTGTTCATCTCCATAAACACTGAAACGTGTAACTTGTTTTCACTTCATTTTACCTCTTCACTGAGAATAATCCTGTTTTGGGCTTGAACAAGGGTCTTGAAATCTGTCTGAATGGCTGAGGTGGCTATGCGAAGGGCAGCTGAGAGGTGGTCATCAGTGATCGAAGTTTGGATGTGTTTGGATTTATTGAACATCATCGCTGAGAATGTGTGTTTACTTACTGTATGTAAATTGATCCAAAAAGTACTACAATTTTTTAGTTTTCTTCTTTGTGGGAAGAGCAAAAATCCAGCAGTGAGACTGACCTCATAAAACCATGATCTGTCTCATTTGCTCTAATAAAATTAACTACTAGGCAAAAGAGCGAGAGGAAGACCAAAGAAAAGGTTGATGGATGTTGGACATGATGACAGTGGGTGTAAGAGAGGAGGATGCACGAGATAGGCTTAGAAGGAAAAAGATGACACGCTGTGGCGACCCCTAACGGGACAAGCCGAAAAAAAAGAAGTTACAGCATTAACATCCCAGTTAATTTTTAACAGATTTAAATAACACTCCCCACTGGATAATACAATGTAAGTGTCATTTTCTGCACAGTGAAGGCTTCGACCCTCTCCGCCGTCCATTCAATGTCCTGGTTGGGGGCCTTGACCTTAAGAGCCTCATACAGCGCGCGCATAGTGTGGGCCGCACGGCGGATAAACTGATGACTGAAAGTCGCCATCCCCAGAAACTCCCGGAGCCCCCGAGCCGAGTGAGGTTGGGGAAAAGCGGAGACGGCCTTCACCTTTGACGGAAAGGGGGCGGTGCCGTTATTGTCGACCAGATGCCCAAGGAACTGGATTGAGAGGACCCCGAAAACACACTTCGCCGGGTTGATGATCAGGCCATGCCGCTCGAGTTTTGCGAAGAGGTCACGGAGGTCCTTCAGATGTTCTTCCTCCAAGGAGCTGGCAACGAGGATGTTGTGTGCTCGACCCCATGTTTAGTAGCAGCAGAGGAGAAAGTGGGCCGTGTCAACCCAGGGAACTCACGAAGGAGGAGCTGATACTTGGTGCCATCTGAGAGTGAACTGGAGAGACCGCCATACGTCGTGTCGTTGCAGACACGGGCAATCGAGGAGAAAGTCAGTGCGTCCATCAGACAGCCCTTCTTCACGTCCACCAGCAGCCCGTAGGCACAAAAAAAAAATCAGCGGCGAGGAGAGAAAATGAGGCATGAGCAGTGACAATATCCCATGTAAAGCATCGACCCCCGAAACACAAGTCCACAGTCTTTATGCCATACGTGCGGATAGGGGAGCCATTAGCAGACAGTCGGGGTCGCCCTTGCATCCAGCCAGCGGCATCATCAACAGTGGCGGTCAGGACCCTCCTCTGGGCACCGGTGTCGCAAAGGAATTTGCGCCCGGAAAGGGTGTCCATGACGAAGATCAATCGGTTCTTCCCGCCCATGCTCACGGCCGCTATGGAGCGCGGGCTTTGGCATTTCCCCGCCACGTCGTAGTTACAAGGGGCACGGCGCCTCTTTGCTTTCACGCCAAAACGGGCGTGGAAGTAGCACAAGTTTGTGCCAGCGCAGCCATTGGTGGTGATGGGTGCCTCTGCTGGATGGCTGAGACAACGTGGTAATAGTGCGCGATATCATCTGAGAGCCCATGGAGGACGAATCGAGCCTCCGTCTGCGTGAACCACGGTGCCGCGGACGTCTCCCAAGACTCCGGCAACTTGAGGATGGTGGTTGCCCTGTTCGTTTAAGTCTCGAAAACGCTGGGACTGACGTTGGGGTCACCAGTGTAGCACCGAAGAAAAAGAGTCAGAGGCGCAGTGTTGAACACAGGAGCAAACCTTGTTTTTTAATGCAGACATCAACAAAGTGAACCCATTACGGCGGAACTCTATAACACACTAACACCGGAAACGTAACTAACAATGACGTCCGTGCGGAACCTCGTAACCTAACTTAAGGTCCCGTAGATGAATTATGTAAACCACCACAGTATCACTTATTGCTGTTCACCTACAATCACAGCTCACTGCTTAAACGTCGACATGGAAGTACAGTACATCCTCGCTTCTCAAATGCCCTGCTCTCGAACAAATCGGTTTTTGAATGAAAATTTCGAGGTTATTTTGCGTCTGTCTTCGAATGAAAATCGGTACTCGAACGTCCATGACAAAACCCGGAAATAACATAACGTGCACGGCCAGACCAGCTGACCCATGACGCTTTTGTTGTGAATTCCCGGAAATCTAACGTGCGCGGCGCAACCAGCTGACCCACCCACGACCCGCTTTGCAGCCTCTGGACGGAGATGTGTCCCGGTAGAGACTGTCTTTTTTTTTCCTTCCGAATGAGGACCATTAACCCCCATCGTGGCTCCCAAGAAAGCAAGTGGAAGTTCACTACCGAAGAACTCCTGCACCTTCAGGAGGAGCAGACGATGTTGAAGTAGGAGATGTCGTCTGATGAGGCTGAAGGCAAGAAGGATGTCCCAAGTGCTGATATCAAAGCAAACGATGCGAAAGGGAACGAAATCCATAATTTCGTACAACTTCATCACCCCAATAAAGCCGAATGTAGCGGAGCACTGCAAAATTTTAATGATGTTGTGATGAGCCACTTCAGAAAAGTGCTTAAAAGATGGCAAAAACAAGTGACACTACATTCATTCTTTGTGAAAAGGGGGCCACACAGTTGATATGTTTGCATTGATTTTTTCTTGTGAACTTTAATAATGCTCTGTTCCATTAGCATTTCTGCATTTTTGTTTTGTTTCAAAGATTTTGTTAAAAGTTAATGTTTTTGGGTGTTACTTTTTGTAAAAAAAAAAAAATTGCAAAAAATAGTTTTTTTCCCCGTCATTATTGCTTGTTCAAAGGTCAAGTGTCATGAAATGGATGATTTTTAGTATGTTATTAATGAAAAAACGGCAGCCAGTATGACCCATCCATTTTTTCACAACAAAACATGATTTTGACATATATGGCTTTTTGTAACTCACGCCATAAGAATCCTCTCGAGGGATTTGTTTTCGAGAAGAAGCAGGAAGTGACGTACATGGCAGGACCGCCCTCCAGTGGACTCGTTTGTTTCTAGTTTCTAGTCTAGTTAGTTTTACCTGAGGGAAGGTAGCTCATTGTTCCTTCGTGTTAGCCAAAGTGCCAGCTTGTTGCGTTGCTGGATATTGCTCAAACACTTGAGAGGATGGATTTACCCTTCATAAATTTCCAAGAGACCCGGTTCGTCGTGAAAAATGGATTGCACAGGTGTAAAGGACGAGAGCTTTGTGGGTTCCAAACAACAGGTTGGTGTGTATACAGCTACTAAAAAAATAATAAATTGGGGCGGACCACGTAATCCGTCTCTCATAACGTGACAAAAGATCTGTGTATGTATGACAGGGGTGCTAAATGTGTCGATGTGCACGTCGGACGGCTGCCGTGTTGGCTCGCCGGCGCAGGCTGTCATGTCGGGCGAACAATGTGCTGGCAATGGCGCACTCAGCCGCATGCTACGACAACACCGTAAAGCAGCCCAGCTCGACGCTGTGATAAGCCACCTCATCGGCAAAAATGAGCCACCCCGGCTGACAAGGCAACCGGCCGACTCGGCCTTGCCTACAATGCCGGCGGCCGGCTCGGCCTTGTCGACAAGCCCAAACTGGCTGGCTCGGCCTTCCTGGCCTTGTCGACAAGGCTGAGCCGGGTGCCGGCCTTGTCGGCCAGAGTGGCTTGTCGCGGCTGTGATGGTTCATCTCCGCCGCGGAAGTGGATCAGATGGGAAGGCAGTTTGGCTGTGATCACATATCATCTGAATATGGCTCGAAACAAGAGGGTAATATTGCCCCGCTAACTTCACTCGGTTTGTGATGTTCTCTTTTTCAAAAAGAGCTTCGGTGTCAGAAGGGGCGTGTTCGTCTCCCATAGTAAAGTCCACAGCGTGTTTTTAATGGCGAATGTCTGAGGTGACATCACGGACAGGAGATGCAGCCAATTTGGCGACCACTTGAATGTCGAATGACACTTCTGCAACTTTGTGCATGGATGACGTGCTCTCCGCTCATGTTTATTTTTTCTTATAGACATTAAAGTGAATAATGTTATATATATTTTTCATTGCAATATCTATTTTACAATGTTTATAGGGATTAAGTCTATTTTTTTAGGCTTGGAAGGTATTATTTCTTTTTCCATTCATTGTAATGGGAAATATAGATTCGTTTTTCGAAAAAATCACTTCATTTTAGAATGGATTGTGGTCGAGAACCGAGGCTGTACTGTAAATGCAAAAGTAACGCTTTTCAAAATGACAGAAACATTGCATGCACAGCATATATAGATTGAAGGTTCAGCTTCCAACATTAGAATGACTCTAAGCACAGAGCTAAAACTTTCTCCAGAATCCTCAGGACCTCAGACTGGGCTAAAGGTTCAGCTTCCAACAATAGAATAACTCTAAGCACACAACTATAATAACAAAGGAGCAGGTTGAGAACAACTCCGTGACTATTGAATGTCCCAGCAAGAGCCCTGACTTAAACCCAATTAAGGATCTCTGGAGAGATTTGAAAATGGCTGTCCATCAATGCTCACCATCCAATCTGATTCAACTGGAGAGGATCTTCTGTGTTTTTCGGGTGTCTCGGGACTCAAGTACACAAGAGAGGACTTGCTAACCATCAGAGAGGTGTTTTAGAAAAACACCCAGATTCACCACTCATAATCCAAGGAGATTTCAACACAGCTAAACCCCAAAGTCACGAAATATAAGCACCACATGAAATGTCCAACGAGGGCAAATAACACTCTAGACCATTGCTACACATCCATTAAAAATGCATATCATATCTTTCACAAAGATCTTCAACAGGTCTCTACAACTGTGTGAAGTACCATCCTGCTTCAAACGCTCCACCATTATACTGGTCCCGAAAATAGCAGCAGTCTCAGGTGTGAGTAACAACAGGCCTGTGCTTTGACATCTGTGGCCATGAAGTCCTTTGAACGGCTTGTGGTGGACCACCTCAAGAGCGTCACAGGTCCCCAACTAGGCCTACTGCAGTTTGCCTATTAAGCTAAGAGGCCTGCGGATAATGCCGTCAACAGGTCTGCGGATGATTCCCTCAACATGGGTCTGCCGAGACTGGAGCTTTGGTGTGGTCAACACAACCTGGCGTTGAACACTCTAAAGACTGTGGAGATGATTGTGGACTTCAGAAGGCATCCTTATTAACAGCTAACCCTGACGCTGTCCAACGATCTTGTCTCAACCGTTGAGACTTTCAAGTTTTTGGTAATTACATTCTCAAAGGACCTGAAATGAGGGACGAACATCAACTCCATTCTCAAAAAAGCCCAGGAAAGAACATACTTCTTGCGGCTTCTGAGGAAGAACGTCCTTTCACAAGAGCTGTTGAGACAGTTCTACACAGCGGTTATCCAATCAGTAAGTATTTTGTACCTCCATCACAGTCTGGTTTGGGACTGCCACAAAAAGGGACAAACTCAAACTGTAACAGACAATCAAAACTGCTGAACGGATTGTCAGCAGCACGCTACCCAGTATTGAGGACTTGCACGGAATGCAAACTATGTCCAGTGCAGGCAGGATCCTTTCGGACCTTCCACAGCCTGGCCACCAGCTCTTCCAGCTCCTTCCATCGGGAAAGTGCTACAGATCAATGAAATTCAAATGTAGCAGGCATTGAAACAGTTTTTTTTTTTCTCTCTGGCAATTAAGTCATTAAATTCTTTATCAGTGAACCTACTAATGACCTGGCTTGTGCCATGTTAGGACTCTCACTCACATCCTCCTGGTAAAATCAATATTAGTATTAGTTATATATATTTTTTTACATTTATTCTTTTATATTTTTAGACCGCACGATTCGTTACTTTAAACTGCTCCCTTTGCACAACTGACAATTTGCACTGGTCTATAACGGGAACCACAAAGAGGTAAAGGGACTCTGTACAAGCTTTACACAATATGGGACATTGACACAATTATCTCTTACCTGTTCTAAATGAGGAAGTCTCTTGTTCTTTGTTCTTGTTGCGATGTTGTTCCTTGTGCTTTGTTCTGAATGTTGTACCAGGGCAGCACTGACTATCTGACAAAAATTCCTTGTGTTTTTACACACTTGGCCAATATAGCTGATTCTGATTGTCCATACATCCATTTTCTTTTCCGCGTATCCTCACGAGGGTCCCAGGGAGTGCTGGAGCCTATCCCAGCTGTCAACGGGCAGAAGGCGAGGTCCACCCTAAACTGGTTGCAAGCCAATTGCAGGGCACATCGAGACAAACAGTCGCACTCACAATCACACCTAGGGGCAATTTAGAATGTCCAATTAATGTTGCATGTTTTTGCAGAGAGTTGCGTCAGGAAGGGCATCATACTTAAAACCTTGCCAACAAATACTGTATGAGCGTTCATTAAAGAATCCCATACCAGATTACAATGCCCGCCCCAACACCAACTGCCCTCATGTCTTCCCTCACAACATCCATCAACCTTCTCTTTAGTCTTCCTCTCACTCTTTTGCTTGGCATCTCCATCCTCACCACCCTTTGACCAATATACTCACTCTCTCGACTCTGGAGATGTCCAAACCATCAAATTCTGCCCTCTCGAATTATGTCTCAAAGACCGTGTCAGTCCCCTGGGCGCTTTAGCTTTTCCCTGCTCCACTGTGCTCCACGAACAAGTGTGTGTCTTCACTGTAATGGGTAAAATGCAGAGAAAAAATTTTGTGGATGGATGTTTATGACAAAAAAGATGATTCTTCTTCTTCTTTGGCTGTCCCTCTAATGAGCTCATTTCTAAACCTATCCAACATGCTCACTTCAAGATAGAATCTCCATTCATGCCACCTCCAACTCTGCTTCCTGTTGTCTCTTCTGTGCCATTGTCTAATCCGTACATCATGGCTGGCTTGACCACTGTTTTATAAACTTTGCCCTTCATCCTAGCAGACTCTTCAGTCACATAATAGACGAGACACCATCTGCCAGAGGTTCCAACAGGCTTTGATTCGTTTCTTCACATCCTGACCACATTCACCATTGCTCTGGATCATTGAACCCTAGTATTTCAAGACCTCCAGCCTTGGTGTCTCTTCTCCCTGGATTCTATTTTTTCCCCCTCTACCTCGCTCATCCATGCATATATATTCTGTTTTACTTCAGCTAATCTTCATTACTCCAGTGCATGCCCCCATCTTTCAAATTGACCCTCCACCTGCTCCCTGTTTTAATCAAGATCACAATGTCATTTGTGAACAACATGGTCCAAGGGGATTACAGTCTAACCTCATCTGTCAGCGTATCAATTAACCACAGTCAACAAAAGGGGGCTAAGAGCTGATCCATGTTGCATTCCCACCTCTACCTTACATTTTTCTGTCACACCTGTGGCACACCTCACCACTGTTCTGGTGCCTTCATACATGTCCTGTATTATTCTGACATATTTCCCCATCACACCAGGCTTACGCATGCAGTACCGCAGTTCCTCTCCTGGGATTCTGTCATAGAATTTCTATAGATCCACAAAGACACAATGTAGGTACTTCTGACCATCTCTGTACTTTTCCCACTAGCATCCTCAAGGCAAATAATGCTCTTTCTTGGCATGAAACCATACTGTTTCTTGCCGATTCTTACTTCTGTCCTGAGTCGAGCCTCCACTACTCTTTCCTGTAACTTCATTGTGTGGCTCATCAACTTTATTCCTCTATAGTTCCCACACCTTTGAAAATTTCCTTTGTTCTTAAAGATGTGAACTAGCAGACCTTTCCTCCATTCTTCAGGCATCTTCTCAGCTCCGAGTATTCTGTTGAATAAATTGGTAAAAAAATCCATAGCCACCGCACCAAATTGTTTCCATACAACCACAAGAATGTCATTAGGACCAACTGCCTTTCCATTTTTCATCCTCTTTTTTTTCTTTCTAACTTCCCCCTAACTAATCATTGCCGCTTCCTGGTCCATTACACTTGGCACTTCAACTATTCCTTCTCTCTCATTTTCAAGTATTCTTTCAATCTATTAATCACACAACTGGCACATGTCACACATTTCCATTTCTATTCTTAATCACCCTTACCTGCTGCACATCCTTCGCATCTCAATCCCTCATGGTCAACCTGTAGGGATCCCTTTCTTCTTCTTTCCTGTCCAACCTGGCATTCATGTCATCATATGCCTCTTGTTTAGCCTTCGCCACCTCCACCTTTGACTTACGTTGTATTTCATTGAATTCGCTTTGCCTCTCCTCAGTCCACTCAGTGTCCCACTTCTTCTTCGCTAACCTGTTTCCTGGTTTGAATTATTGTGTTTTGGGGTTCCAGCACCAAGTCTCCTACTCCCTTTCCTACCAGAAGACACACACCAAGTACTCTCCTGCTTGTCTCTCCGATCACCTTGGTTGTAGTAATCCAGTCTTCCGGGAACTCCTCCTGTCCATCAAGAGCTTGTGTCACCTCTTTCCAAGAGGCCAAAGAACATTCTTCGTTTCTCAGCTTCCACCACATGGTTCTGTGCTCTACCTTTATCTTCTTATTCTTTCTCCCCAACAGCAGTCATCCTACACACCAGCATCCTAAACTGTCGAGCTACACTGTCCCCTATTACTATCTTAAAGTCAGTAACCTCCTTCAGATTACATCATCTGCACAAAAAGTAATCCACCTCCATGCTTCTACCTCCGCTCTTGTAGCTCCCCCTATGTTTCTGCCTCCTCTGGAAAAATTTGTCCACTCCTGCCATATCCATCTTTTTTGCAAAGTCCACCACCATCTGTCCCTCAAAGTTCCTTTCCTGGATTCTGTATTTACCCATCACTTCCTCATCAACCCAATTTCCTTAGCCAGCTCTTCCTTAAAAATAATCCCTACTCCATATCTCTTCCCTTCTATACCATTGTAAAATATTTTTAACCTTGCCCCTAAACTTCTTGCCTTAGTACCTTTCCAACTCCTCTCTTGGATGCAAAATATATCAACCTATACATTATTATAATATTATACCTACATTCTCCTCATCATCATGGCAACCAACTCCTGGGCTTGACCTGTCATAGTACCAACATTCAAAGTCCCTACACTCAGTTTCAGGCTTTGTGCAGTCTTCTTCTTCTTCTGTCGACAGATCCACTTTCCTCCTCTTCTTTGTGTTTGACCCACAGAAGCCAAAATTCCACTGATGCCCTGCAGGTAAACAGTGCGGTGTTAACCTGGGCCACGGCCGATCCAGTATGGGATTCTTTAGATGAACGCTCATATTTCTTTGGCAAAGTTTTAAGCCGAATGCCCTTCCTGACGCAGCCCTCTAATTTATCCAGGCTTGGGCCCAGCCTACAGATTGCACAGGCTTCGGCTGGCTTTCTTCGGGCTGAATTGTCCACAAAGCCAGTACATTCTCTCAAAAGGTAATGTCCCCAACTGATCAGGTGCTGACATCTCGGGCAATCAGATAGGTTCGGGAGGAGGCTGAGCCGTGTTCAGAAAGGAATTAGAGATAAAAGATGTGCATACTACAGCTATAGATTGGCAATAAAACTATGGGACCTTTCCAACTAGTACAGCGCACTCTAGACAGAGTTTTGTACACGGCAAAACAGTGCAACGTTAAATTGGGCTGAATACAAGTACCGTACCTGAATCATTAGTGGGTTTTGAACCATTAAACTTTTATGTAACATTGAGGAAGGGAAGAGTAAAACCTGTTTCAACAAAGACAGTATGATTAAGTTAGATGAAATCTACGGGATTCTGTCACAGACTAACAAAAGAATCCAAGACTGGAGGAAAAAGTGATGACTAGGCACACGTGGACTTGCAGTTGCATCCGGCACGAATGGACAAAAATTCCAGTTTGACCGATTTTGCAACCATGCGACATAGATGGCACATTGAAACCAAAAATTCATCCTGTAGGAGGTCAAAGTATCAGAAGTAGAGGAAATTGCATGTGACTAAGAAAGCTCATCATGGCTGTCATGTTTTGTGCGGTACAGGATTGTATCAACTGTCAAAGTGGGAGCATCAACAGTCAGTTTAATCACAACAACGAGGCTATAGATGTCAGACCACCAAAATAACCCTTGAAGAAAACCTTGAAGGTGTCATCGTCGTTGAGTATGTGTGTGTGTGTGTGTCAATTCAGGCAGAGGATTGGTTGATGGTCAGCCTTATGACCTACTTTCTGCTCTTCTATGACCTATCCATCCATCCATCCATCCATCCATCCATCCATCCATCCATCTTCTACTGCTTTTCCGGGTCAGGTCGTGGGAGCAGTAGCTTTAGCAGGGATACACAGACTTCCCTTTCCCCAGCCACTTCATCCAGCTCTTCCAGAGTGATCCTGATGCATTCCCAGGCCTTTCAACGTGTAATCAGTTGCGAGTACTGATTGTAGCTAAAAGTGAACCCTCTTTCTTAGGGGTTACTCAGTCTTTATAGGCCGGCCTTTATGATCTTGATGACCTTTATGGAGAATCGTTGTACAAGATGAGGAGAGTGGAGGAATCAGGACCTTCATACAGTGTGATGCATGAACCCATGTAGCTATTTAAGCAACCTTCACCGCAGTATTGGTCACAAGCAGAACACTAAAAGGGCCCAGCCAGCACTGATGTCTCCATATTTTCCAGTTCTTTATCAACAGGAAGTCACTGGATTAGACGTCATAAAAGAAAAAAACCCTCGGTAATGCTGCATGAACTTGTTTCCTGGCATCAGAGAACTGGTTAGTTAAAGATGTGCAATACCTGATCATGTTGTCCTTGCAAAGATGTGTGTCTATCGGTAAGCCTGAAGTAAGCAGTCCAACACTCGGAGGGCCTGCAAACAGGATCTCAAATGGGGACAGATTATACAACAAGACAATTGGCAGCAACTTAATCCCATTTAATTTCCTGTCTTCACAACATTTATTGAATTTAGCTTTTAGAATCATATTTTCGTTTTGTACTGCACCGCCGGACTGGGGATGGTAACTACAATGTGTTTTGAGGTCAAATTGAACTATATCTGAAAGCTGAGTAATCACTTCATTTACAAAGGGCTTCCTGTTGTCAGAAGAAAGTTTTTCAGGAATTCCCCATCTGAGAATAAGTTTAGTCAACAATGTTTTTGCTACTGTAGACAGTGACACATGGTTCGCTGGAAATATTTCAATTTTGAAAACATGCTGACCATAACTAAATATTTATTGACTTCACGGGGTGTTAATTCTATAGAGTCAATCATTACACGTTGAAATGGCTGTGTAGGTGGTGGATGTGTCCCCTGTTGTGTTACCGGGCGCGGTTTGCCAGATTTGAAGGGAGCACACGTGAGGCAAGATTCGCAAAAATCGGCTGAAAAAGCAGAAAACCCTTTTGTAAACCATTGCACTCCAGAAACCATTCCCCTCCTTTCAAAACATGGTCCAACCCGTGCATCATTTTAGCATAACAAAAGAAAAATCATTGGGTGGGCAAGGGCTTACTGTCAGGGGCCATCCAATGCTATCCTTGAAAGGCGATCTGCACCGTCGCCACAGAGCAGATTCAGTGGGAGTAGATGGTGAAGGAAGGACAGCATAGAGGAGTGCTGCAACCTTGTCATGGTGAAGAATTGATTTGCCATCAGATTTCAAATATTTGCAGTGGTGCCAGAGGGTGCCAAAGTCATGGACCATACCAAAAGCATTGCGCTATAAGTAAATAAGTAAATGGTGATGGATTTCCCCTCAGCAAAACAACAGCCCTGTGTGAGTGGGACCAACTCAGTTGCTTGTGACGATGAAGGGAGTGGCGATGACGGCACGACTCCAAAATCATCAACCACCACAAAGTTGCTGGGGCAGGAAGACCTCGTGCTGCTGGATCAAGTTAACAAGAGAAATACCCCACTGGATGGAGATGACGGTCACCATGGCGCTGAAGCAACACTGATGTCATGTTCCTGTGGCGTTTGTCCACAAACTGAACAAAGGGCTTGGATGAGTCTGGAATCCCCAGAGTAGGGCAGGATTACAAGGGAGACTTGATGTGTCCAAAGGCATCGGTAGCTTAGGTGTCCATTTGACCCTAGAGAACCCATGGGGTCAAATTTTTAAAAGAGGATTTATATGTCTTGGTTTCTCTAGGTTTAATATGCCATGAGCAAGCAACCAACCTGTCCAAAGTAAGAGAATGCACAAGTCATAATCATAAAATTTTAGGATAAAATGTCTATAATAAGGTGGCACAGTGACATAGCTGTAAAGCATTGGCCTCACAGTTCTGAGGTCCAGAGTTCAATCCCAGACCAGCCTGTGTAGAGTTTGCATGTTCTCCCTGTGCCTATGCGGATTTTCTCCAGGCACTCCGGTTTCCTCCCACATCCCAAAAAACTGCAACATTACTTGGACAATCTAAATTGCCCCTAAATGTGATTGTGAGTGCGATTGTTGTCTGTCTTCATGTGACTGTGATTGGCTGGCAACTAATTAAGGTTATAGCCTGTCTCCTGTCCATTTACAGCTGGGATAGGCTCCAGCACTCCCTACGAACCTTGAGGATAAGCGACTAGGAAAATTGATGGATGGATGGATGTCTACAATAAAAGCACATTCCCAAAAACGAGAACATCTGTTTCTTTGTGAGTGGTTTGGGTGTGTTAACAATAGCTTGCCCTTGAGCTGGAGAAATTATTTTCCCTTGAGGAGTGAGGATGTGTCCTAGAATCTTAACCTTTTGTGATACAATCTGCAGTTTTGATAAGAATGCTTTGTGGCCTTGAGATGCAAGGTGTTTTAACAAAGCAACCATATCTGTCTCACACTGTTCTTTGGTGGGAGCAGCAATCAACAAATCACCAACATATCAGAGCAAAGCTGTATCTGGTGTGAGTGTCAATGATTCAAGACTGCGTGGGAGTGCCTCACAAAAGAGGATGGGGTTGCATATCATCCCTTGGCACAGGAGCGTTCAAGTGTACTTTTTACCTTTGAAAGTGAAATCAAACCAAAATTGGGAATCTTTGTGAACTGGCACAGAAAATTAGAAAGGTTAACAACTGAAAACCTCTTTGTGGCAGGTGCAATTTGGCTTCAAATGGTAAAAGGGTTACGCACACAAGGAGCCAGTGCATTTATTGCAGCATTAACAGCTTGCAAATCCTGAACAAAATACCATTCAGTTGGCTGACCTTGAGGTCTGATCTTTTTCATCGGGAATATCGGCATTTAAACTGGAGAATCATCACATTGTACAATACTTCCAGCTTTGAGCAATGCTTCAAATACTGGTCAAATATGAACAACAGCATCTGCGCGCAATGGGTTTTGATGCTGTATGGGGGGATAAGATGATTTAGGCTGGTGGACAGTTTTTAAGTAGCCCAACATCATGCTAACACGTATGCCACAGTATTGAATGTGAGTGCAGGGCATGTGTGCGCACACTAAATGCATTTCTGTGAGCATTAACAGATTCTGAAAAATGCATTGTTTTCTCAGAATCAGAATCAGCTTTATTGGCCAAGTTTGTAACAACACACAAGGAATTTGTCTCCGGTAGTCGGTGCCACCCTGGTACGACATTCAGAACATCCATCCATCCATTTTCTTTTCTGCTTATCCTCATGAGGGTTGCGGGGAGTGCTGGAGCCTATCCCAGCTGTGAACGGGCAGGAGGCGTGGTACACCCTGAACTGGTTGCCAGCCAATTGCAGGGCACATCCATATAAACAGTTGCACTCACAATCACACCTACAGGCAATTTAGAGTGTACAATTAATGTTGCATGTTTTGGGGATGTGGGAGGAAACCGAGTGCCCGGAAAAGAACATGCAAACTCCACACAGGCGGGGCCAGGATTGAACCAGGGTCCTCAGAAATGTGAGGCCAACACATTCAGAACATAGAACAAACAAATTAACAAGAACAAAGAATAAGAGACATTCAGTGACAGATTTGCAAGATGCAGTCTAGTTCATTGAGAACAGCTAAAAGTGTGTCAATGCCCACACACATGCACATTATGTTAAGATCATACAGAGTGCCCTTACCCAATCAGAGTTCCTGTTATAGACCAGTGCAATGACAATTGTGCAAAGGGAGCAGTTTAAAGTGATGAGTAATGCGAGTCTACAGAATATATTACTAATACTGATTTACCAGCAGGATATCTGTGTCTCAACAACGGCACAAGGCAGAAAATAGTAGTTCGCTCATCATTAATTTAATGAACTAATTGCCGGAGGTAAAAACACTGTTTGAATGCCTGCCAATTTTGACTTGCATTAATCGGTAACACCTACCCGAAGGAATGAGCTGGAAGAGCAGGTGGCCAGGATGTGGAGGGTCCGAAAGGATCCAGCCTGTTCTGGACCTAGATCGAATTGCATGGTTAGATAATAGTATATAGTAATATAGTAATAATAGTGGTTAGAGTTGTGCCGACAATCTGTTAAGTGGTTTTAATTGTCCACTGCAGTTGGAGTTTGTCCTTTTTTGTGGCAGCCCCAAACCAGACATCGATGGAGGTACACCGTGCTGATTGGATGACTGCTGTGTAAAACTGCTGTGTCTCAGCAGCTCTTGTTACAGGGGTGCATCCTCAGAAGCCGGGAGAAGTATATCCTTTGCTGGGCTTTTTGATGTTCTTCTCCCACCTCAGGTCCTGTGAGATTGTAATTCATAAGAACTTGAATGTGTCAATGGTTGACATGAGACAGTTGGACAGCGTCAGATGTGGTGAAGGATGCCTACTGAAGTCGACAATCACTTCTACAGTCTTTAGAGTGTTCAATGTCAGGTTGTGCTGGTCACATCGAAGCTCCAGGTTCACCACTTCCTTTTGATATCGTTGCTATATTCGATGAGGCCAATGACAGTTGTGTCATCTATGAACTTCAGAACGTTTTAAAAGGTCGGGTGCCTCGAGGTACAGTTGTTTGTGTAGAGCGGGAAGAGCAGATGGGGAGAGGACACAGCCCTGGTGTGCCCAGTGCTGATAGTGCACGTGGATGAGGTGGAGTCTCCCAGCCTCTCCTGCTGTGTCCTGCCCGTCAGGAAAATTTTTTGATCCAGTGAGAGATGGCAAGCGAGATACTGAGCTGGAGAAGTTTGGAGAAGAGGAAGTCAGGATGGTGATGGTGTTAAATCTTACTGTATGTTAGTTCCCCATCAATCAATCAAACTGCTCGCAGAGACCGTTCGCCTGGGGGTGGTAGGCGGTAGTGCGGTGCAGCTTGACCCCCAAACTCTCAGTTCAGAGGTAAACTGAGGGCCACAGTTCGGAGGAGAGGTTGGACGGGGTCCCGAAGCATGCAACCCACGTGCCGATGAATGCCCGGACCACATCCTACGACGTCGTCGAGTCGAGGGGAACGGCTTTGCCCCAGCGAGTCGTCCTGTCCACCATGTTGAGCAAGTAGGTGTAACGGTGCGAGGGAGGAAGTGGACCCACCAAGTTGATGTTGACATGGTCGAACTTGCTCTCGGGAACAGCGAAGGACTCCAAGGGGGGTTTTGCGTGGCTATGCACCTTTGCATGCTGACAAGCCACGAGGCAAAAGTCGACCCAGGATTGTACCCCGTGGTCCAAGCCCTGGTCTGCGCTCATACGGGAGTAGTCAAGACCCAGATGCACAGTGGCGACGACTGCCCTGGAGAGGCAGTCCGGGACCACATTGGATTTGCTGGCAATGTGTTGGATGTCCGTAGTGTACTCCGAGATAAAGGACAGTTGACGTTGCTGGCGGGCGGACCACGGCTCGGCCACCTTGGACATGGCGAAAGGGAGGGGTTCGTGATCCACATATACTATGAACTCATGGCCTTCCAGTAGGGAACGTAAGTGGCGGATCGCCAGCCAGAGGCCGAGGAGTTTCCTGGGGACCAGCTGACGGCTGAAAAAAGCAAGCGGTTGCCAGATGCCGGCGACCCACTGTTCGAATACGGCCCCAACGGCGTAGTCTGATGTGTCGTAAGAGTGATGGGGAGCCAGGGGATGGGAGGGCCAGCATTGTGGCCCGGCTCAAAGCGGGCTTTGTGGCCCTGAAGGCTTCCACCCTCTCGGCCATTCAATCTCCTGGTTTGGAGCCTTGCCCTAACAAGCCTCAAAGAGCGGGCACATGGTGTGAGCCGCCCGGCGGATGAACCGGTGATAGAAAGTCACCATCCCCAGAAACTCCCGGTGCCCCCGAGTGGTCCGAGGTTGGGGAAAAGCGGAGACGGCCTACACCTTTGATGGAAGAGGGGCGGTGCCGTTTTTGTCGATGAGGTGCCCGAGGAACTGGATGGAGGGCACCCCGAAAACACACTTCACCAGGTTGATGATCAGGCCATGCCACTCGAGTCTCCCGAATAGGTCCCGGAGGTGCTTCAGGAGGAGCTGGCGACGAGGATATTGTCCAAATAGAAGAACACAAAGGGCAAGTCTCTGAGCACCGAATCCATTAACCGTTGGAAAGACTGGGCTGCGTTTTTGAGTCGTGTCAACCCAGGGAACTCATGAAGGAGGAGCTGATACTTGGTGCCATCTGAGAGTGAACTGGAGAGACAGCCATAAGTTGCCTTGTTGCAAACACAGGCAATCGAGGGGAAAGTCAGTGTATCCACCAGACGGCCCTTCTTCACGTCCACCAGCAGCCCGTGGGCACAAAAAAAATCATCGCCGCATAGAGAGAACGAGACATCGGCAGTGACGATGTCCCATGTAAAGCGCCGGCCCCAGAAACACAAGTCCACAGTACAGATACGTGCGGTTAGGGGAGCCATTAGCGGACAGTAGGGGCAGCCCCTGAGTCCTGCCAGTGGCATCATCCGCAGTGGCGGTCAGGACGCTCCTTTGGGCGCCGGTGTTGCTAAGGAATTTGCACCCAGAAAGGGTGTCCATGACAAAGAGCAGCCGGTTCTTCACGTCCACGCTCACGGCCTCACGGGCTTTGGCGTTTCCTGCCGCGTCGTAGTTGCAAGGGGCACGCCATGTCTTCGCTTTCACGCCAAAAAGGGTGTGGAAGCAGCACAAGGCTGCGCCATCACGGCCGTCGGTGGTAATGGGGCCCCTGCTGGATGGCACCCCCACGCCCGGAGGAGAGTAACTGTGCGCCGCGGCCAGGACCTCAGGGTAGAAGTGCTGGGTGGCCAGGAAGAAACGGTCTGTCTCCTCAGTCAGAGCACGGGGCTCAGTGATAGAAGTGTTACCGAGTGCTGTCTGAACATGCCGCGGCATGTGTCTGAGAAACAGTTCCATGAAAAGGAATTTGAGCTCCTCCGCGCCCACCAGGTTTAGCATCATTTCCATGAGTCCAGAAGCTTTGCTGTCCCCCAGTCCATTAATAGCCAAAAAGACGTCGGGCTGGTCTTTTTTTGGTCTGAGGTGAGCCTTGAGCCCAGCATATTTATCTCGAGCCGGGGGAGATGGGATGAAACTCACTGCACTGGCCGCAGTTGAGCTCCGAAGGGCTGAGACAATGTGGTAATAGCGCGCAGTATCATCCGAGATCCCGTGGAGGGCGAATTGACCCTCCGTCTCCGGACGTCTCCCAAAACCTCCGCAATTTGAGGATGGCAGTTGCCATGTTCAGTTCAGTCTCGGAAACGCCAGGACTAACGTCGGGGTCACCAGTGTAGCGCCGAAGGAGTCGGAGCCGGAGTGTTGAATACAGGAGGAGACCTCATTTTAATGCAGACATCAACAGAGGGAACCCATTACGGTGGGAACACCCTACCCACACTAACACCGGAAGTGTAACCACCAATAACGTCCGTGTGGAACTCGTAATCTAACTCGAGGTCCCGTAGGTGAATTACGTAAACCACCACAGATTACGGTAGACGCGAGTGCGTGTTGCTTGTGTTTATTACGGTATTTGTGTGCGCGCTTTGTTTGAGTTTATTACGCTTGTTACAGGTATTGACAACAATCTCAGTGTGTGAGTGTTGTGCGTCTCCGTGTGAGGAAAAAAAATGCGATGAAGATCAGGGAAGAGGGCCTTTACTGTTCCCACCACCCAACTCATCTGTGCAACGACAGAGGGAAGTATTAACTCCAAGCAGGATGACTTTGGCATGGATAATACGTCCACCCTGCGTCACGTGACCACAGCAGGAAAATTTTGCAAGGTATTTTTGTAAAACTAGCATGTGGTTTGAATGAAAATTACTTGAGTTTCCCAGTCGCATGGTGATCTTTGGAGCAAATAGTTTGTCAATATTGACAGGAAATGACAGTGAAAAAAATGCAGTTAAACAAAATATATAGATAAACAGGACGTTTTTACCAGAGCTGTTGAGCTCTTTTTTCTTGTTGTTGTTGTCAAGCCACTCTTTTGTATCAGGCGTGTATTGGATTTTACATCTTCTCATCTTCACTTGAGCTCACTCCATGTTAATATCGACTTGAAATTTCCAAAAGGCATAAACTTCCCAGTCACAAGTTGGACTCCAAATTGCCCCAAGGTTTTATTGTAAGTGTAGCTGCCTTGAAATTGGCTACCAACCAGTTCATGGTGTACCCTGCCTCCTGCCCGATGACAGCTGGGATTAGGCTCCACCACTCCCGCATGATGATAAGATGCACAGAAAATGGATGGATGGATGGATGGATAGATGATGTGGCTCTTTGATATATCTGATGTGGCTCTCTGCCGTAACAGTGAAAAATGAGGCACTTCATCGCTAACTGGTTGGCCACCCCTATTTTAAAGCTTTGCCTTTTGGCTCAGCTCTTTCATCACAACAGACCAATACAAAGTCTGAATCACTGCAAACACGGATCTGCCTGTCAATCTCCTACTCCATTTGTCCGTCACTTGCTAACAAGACCACAAGATACTTGAAATCATCCACTTGGCGCATGGTTTCTTCCTCAGGGCACAGAGGGAACACCACCCTTTTTCAAATGATAACCATGGTCTCAGATTTCAAGGTCCTGATTTTTTTTTCTTTTAGAGAAAACGCTGACCCGTCTAGTAATTCTGTTCTGTTTGACTGATTGACTCTGATCCTCAATAAGCTTCAATTAAAACACTAGGAAATCACGAAAGAAGCTAAAAAAAAAAAACCTCCAATATGACAGCAAAAAAGTTCCGGCATAAAGGGGATGCAGATTCTCCAATCTGCTTGGTCTAACAGCCGAACAGAACACACACACACACACACACACAAATGAAAGGTGACCTTCCACGTCCCTAGTTCAGCCAGTTTCTGTGTGCTTTCGTCTGCTGGTAATGTAAAAAATGTAAACCCCTTTTTACTCACATTATATTGTACTGCACTGAGTAAATTAACCAAAATGCATCCATTAAAAATAATGAGGATTGGTGAAGCTGCCGTATTTGAGAAACAATGAACGCAATCAAAAAGATGACCCCCTCATTAATAAATCACAGTGATGTCATCTTTTCATAGATATGATGGATGGACTTCTACCAGTCTAATTATTGATGAATTATGGAATTAATTCAATTCCTCATCAATCTGCTTTGCTGTGAAAGCTACAGTCACCGCTATATTCCTTATGTGGGTTGTGCTGTTGTGTAATTATATATATAATAAAGAGGGACTTCTATTCTTATCTAGGACAGTTACAGTAGATGCAGAAAATATTCTCAATGCTTGACTTTTTCAACATTTTACGTAATTGCTTTATTCCAAAAAAGATAAAAATATTTTTTTCCCTAAAGATTTTACACACAACACACTTAGGGCTTGGCATTGACTTTTTTTTGCTCACCAGCCATTATAGAAAGTGGTTTTCCAGACTTACAAGGCAATCACCATTTTCAAAAGGCACAATATTTGATGTTCATTCAGGGCTCGAGATTTGGTTGTATTTGTGACCTTTTTCATATGTTTGTGGTAATTATTATTTTTTTTAATTCAGGGAAACGGGTTAGGAATCCACAATCTAAGAACTGCCTGCCTACCCTGATGAGTCAAACAAATGATCAAAGAAAAGTATGTAAAACTTTTTTTGACCAATTTTGTCTGCCCCTGCTTGTTGCAACTTCTTGTTCAGAGTAAAATATTTGAAAATATCGACTCAACTCACTGTCAGGCTTTATTTCATACAAAACTATCATATGTACTGAGTATTTTGCAGTACCTCCTCAAAAAAGTGGTGCAACCAAACCATGTGTTGTTGTGACTAACTTTTTCAGTTGGTCACTCTAAAACACGATAAAATGACAAAACAAGATTCACAAACCTTTTAAATGTATTTCACCGGTGTTCATGTCCAAATCAAAGTGACAAATGTTTAACGCTACTAGCGTGACTAACGCTGCTTCCGCTTTACTCTGTCCTTCCCCCCAGGCTCCAAGAACGGCAAGCCGGACGCACTCTCACGGATCTACGAGGGAGGGCGCACGGACTCAGAGGCCGCTACTATCCTGCCAGAGGCGTGCTTCGTGTCCGGCTTCACTTGGGCGGTCGAGTCGCGGGTGAAGGAGGCCCTGGGAGAGGCTCCGCTGCCCGCGGGTTGCCCGTCAGACCACCTTTTCGTCGTTCAGTCTCTGTGGGGAGACGTCGTCAACTGGGCTCATACCAACTAGACGGTCTGCCATCCGGGTATGGCAAAAACACGTTCAGTGGTCGAACAGAGGTTCTGGTGGCCCAACCTTAGCAAGGACGTGAAGGACTTTGTCATTGCCTGCCCAGTATGTGCGGCCAATAAGTCGTCTCGCTTACGACCTGTAGGCGAGTTGCGTTCGCTGTCAATCCCTTTCCACCCGTGGTCACACATTGCACTGGACTTCGTTACCGGCCTCCCGCCCTCCCAAGGGAACACAGTTGTGCTGTCTGTAGTGGACCATTTCTCCAAGATAGTCCACTTCGTGCCGCTTCCGAAGATCCCGTCGGCCAAGCAGACAGCCCAGATGGTGTTGGACGAGGTCGTTCGTTACCACGGGCTACCCCAGGACATAGTGTCAGACAGGGGTCTGCAATTCAGCGCCCGCTTCTGGAAGGAATTCTGCAACCTCATCGGCGCTTCAGCTAGTCTGACATCAGGTCATCACCCGGAGTCTAATGGCCAGACGGAGAGGATAAATCAGGAGTTGGAGACCGGTTTTCGATGTCTGGCATCACGGGACCAGAGCACGTGGAGCCAGCACATCAAGTGGGTGGAGTATGCCCACAATCCTCTACCCTCTGCCTCAACAGGTATGGCTCCACTCCATGTCGTGCATGGCTACCCGTCGTCCCTGTTTCCTCCACTGGCCACAGACTCCGCGGTCCCGTCAGCCCTGGCTGTGGTGTGACGCTGCAAATGGACCTGGGAAGCAGCTCGGAGGACACTGCTGCGCATGAGCAGCGCCTACAAGTCCGCAGCGGACCGCAAGAGAAGGGCCGCACCAGAGCTCAGGGTGGGACAGCGAGTGTGGCTCTCCACCAAAGATCTCCCGCTGCGGACGGAATCCCGCAAACTTGCTCCGAGGTTCGTTGGGCCGTTCCCGATTTCCAAGATCATTAACCCCGTCACCATCTCACTGAAACTGCCCAGGTCGATGAGGGTGCACGCTACGTTCCACATCAGCAGACTTCGCCCGAATCGCCCTTCGCCGCTGGCTCCTCCGGCCAAGCCCCCCCCCGCATGGTGGACGGTGGGCCGGTGTATACTGTGCGCCGGCTGCTGTCTTCCCGCCTCAGGGGAAGGGGGGTCCAGTACCTGGTGGACTGGGAGGAATATGGACCGGAGGAGCGCTCCTGGATCCCCTCCCGTTTTGTCGTGGACCGCTCCCTCATCAGGGACTTTCACGCGGCCCATCCTGATGCTCCTCGGCCGTCCGGGGCCGGCCGTTGAGGGGTGTGGGGGGGTTGTGTCATGCTCCTGGCTTCCTGCCCAGGCTGGGCGTGGCCAGCCAATTAGTCAGAGCACACCTGCCCCTTGTTCCATCTGATGCCTCCTAGTATATATAGGACTTGGGGGACGACTTGTCCTTCGCCATCATCATCCTTGATGCTTCGTTCCCGCACTCCCGTTCGCCTGACTTCTGCTCTCCGTGTACCAACCTACGCCTGTCCCTTGACCCCACTCTTGAGCTTGCCGCACGATTACTTCTGCCTTGTTTGGACTGTCTGCCTGATCCCTGACCTTGGACCGAATAAAGGTTTCCTCTATACTGTCTGCCTGTCTCTGGAGTTGTGCATTTGGGTCCACCCT
The DNA here is from genome assembly GCF_019802595.1 of Syngnathoides biaculeatus. Lineage (NCBI taxonomy): Eukaryota > Metazoa > Chordata > Actinopteri > Syngnathiformes > Syngnathidae > Syngnathoides > Syngnathoides biaculeatus. The sequence goes on along the minus strand of NC_084646.1, from coordinate 29,332,297 downwards.
CGAGCCCCGTTCGTGACAATAGGGTTACATGTAACCAGATGACATGCTGTGGTGACCCTTCAAAGGACATGCCGACAGGGGGAACAAAGAAGAGGAAAGAGTCTTGTTAACAAGCCTGACAAGAATGAATGAGGTAAAAAAAAAAAAAATCATCCATCCATAGATCCATCCATTTTCTTAGCCACTTATCCTCACAAGGGTTGCAGGATTGCTGGAGCCTATCCCAGCTGTCATTGGGCAGGAGTCAGGTTTCTCCCTGAACTGGGTGCCAACCAATCGCAGGGCACATAGAGTCAGACAACAGTCGCACTCACTCAGAATTGTGAGGTCAATGCTTTATGCTTTATGCCACTATGCTGCCCATATGTGAAATCAGTCTTCAAAACTGTGAAGAACTGAGTTATTGTTTCTGCTTTCAAACCCTGTGAGCATATTACTGAAAGTTTTATAGACATTTTTTCTTAATAGAAAGCTTCAGTGCCTGTGTGTGCGCATGCATGTGAGTGGGGAAAAAATTTGGGGGCCTTATTAATGGGCCCCCCCATGCCGACCAAATGCCCCCCAGTCAGGCATCCTCTGGTGCTGATGCATTTTCAGCACTTCAAACATAGATAGTGTATTTGGTTGCATTTTAAGTAAGTACATTTAATCTCCATAGCTGTATGAAAGACAGATATCTCAACATGTTCCCTGTAAAAAGACACCTGTCCACAGAATCACGCAATCAAAAAGCAACCTCTACAACATGAGCAAGATCAAAAAACATTCTAAGGACATCAACGGCAATATTTTAGACCAACACAAGGCTTCAATGGGCTCCACCGAATAGAGGATACGTGAGAAGGAGACAACTGATTGTGCAAAAATTTGAAAATGGAATAAACATATTGTCAATTTTCCTCAGTCTGGGGGTTATCACAAGAGTTCACCTTTTGGGGTGTCATTGATCATGAAAATGGGTAGGCATCAACCCAGATCTACTGTTAGGTTTGAGACCCAACCACTGGATTAATTATGCAATTATATTAAGGACAATGAAGAGGTTTTTGGTTGTCTCATGAGGAAAACACCAACACCAACATAGACACTAAGGCACATGTTTCTTCAAAGCTGCAACAATGTCCTGATAAACCCACAAGAGAAAAGCAGGGCATTGTTTGAAGACATGTTTATGGCATTTTGGGAGTATCCTCTTGTTGCGGGAAGGGGAACCTTGCCTCCAAGTGTTGAGGAGTATCTTCTAGAGGCCAGAAGGGAGACTTGCTTAGGTTAGAATGGAGATATCGCCATTTTGGGTCACGCATGCTGCTCACAATGAGAAAAATTCAGAGCAAGACTAACAAATGCATGATAAAACATTTCGAACCATAACTATAATAGTAATGATATGCTTTTATCATGATAGCTAAAATAATAATGAATTCTTTCGCAACTACATAAGAGCAGCTTGGTAATGATCTCAGGGCAACTGAGATCACACTCAGCAAGAAAAACATCACATCACACTACGCTCTAATGAATTAGAATCCTGCAGTGGCCCCTGATGAAGAAACCTCATGTACAGGCCTGTCTGAAGTTTGCCAATGAACACCTGAATGAGGTCTGAGAATTTGATAATAATGTGGTCAGATCAGAGAATAATCAAGCTGTTAGCTGCTGTAGTCTGAGACACCTATTTGGAGGAAGAGGAATTTAGACAATGCCCCTAAAAACACTCACCCCACCATCAAGGATAGTGGTGGAAGCATTATGCTTTGGGGTGTTTTTCTGCAAGGGGGGGGGGGGTTAACTTCATTGCATCAAGGGAAATATGGATAGAGCCTTGTACTGTGTAATCGTGGGTTGTCTCAGCCAAAAAATGGGTTGTGGGTGGTTGCTTTCAGTATGACAATGACCCAAAGCATACAGCCAAGGAACTGAAAGCATGACTAAGAAGAACAGATAACACGCAAACAATATTATATTAACAGTTTTATGTGAAATTTCATTTACCTAACAGGGGTCCAACTACCGGGAAATAATGCAGAAAAAAGGAAAACGGGGGACAGGTTGGCAAACCACGGCAAACTTATGGTGTAGGTGTCAAGTCAGGAGTGATGGTAGGCGACGCATGAAGCTGGGATTCCTGTTTCCATTCATTTATACCAAAAGACGCACTAATGTTTACTGTTGTAGACTGCATGTTGTTGTTGGCAGGGTGCCCTGCAGTGAAGGAACGTCAGGTGGGTCTTCACAGCCTCTTGCTGAGAGGTTGGGCGTCCTTCTGCTAGCAGGTAAATGAACGAGTGAGAACTAGTTTTAGCCCACCACACTCCACCTGGGGGCCAAAAGGGAGATAGACTGACTCTCAATACTTCTCAATTAATCTAAGATAAGGAAACCGGTTTCCAGCTTTGCATTGCGACACACAGGCCATTTAATAGACCAAGTTGACGAATATCCATGTGGATGCCTTGGCTACTTGCTCTCGAGCAGTATTTTTCTTTTCTGTTTTTCTTTCCTTTTTTGGAGATATTACATGACTTACTCATACAAGGGAGTCAACCCCGATGTTCTTTCAACAGCTTTTGAAATCCTGCTCAGTTGTTTTCCACAAGTTACTCACTGTGGCAGCACCTTCAGTCTTTTCCGCATGGAGGCAGAGGTGGCAACAGATAGAGAAGCCAGCCGGGTTTCAGGTGAAGCTCTGCAGGAGAGGACACAGATTGGCGTTCCCATCAGTCTGATCTTTTCACTCCAGTGAATGAGAGGGTAACCGTTTTTCCACGTTCAGGTGGGGAGTTTAGGTCTCCACTGATGTTCATGCCCTTCCAAAAAACAGCAGATAATAGTACCCACCCTTTATGGAGTACTTGGAAGGATAATCCATTTGAGGATGCCTTTGTTCTGCTGGTGGACTTAAATACCATTGTGGGCATTGACAGTGAGATTTAGTGGGAAGTGATTCAACGCTGCCTTGCATAGTAGTCAGGCGAGTGAACTACTTCCCTGTCAGAGACTTACATTTTATTAATTGAAAGGAAAGTACATTAATTAATAAAATGTAAAAGTAAAGAATTATTCAGTGCGCGCAGAAACTCATTCACATGCGTGACACACATGCACGCACACACATATAAACAGAGTGGTAGTCCTACACAATGATTTTAACATTAGTTGGCACAGAGACCATTCATGGTCTATTGGCTTATTTCTAAATTAGCACAGAGCAATATTGAGATTGAAATATGCATGCCACAAAGATAAAGCAGTTAGCAGGCTTTGGGGCATTTTTATATTGTAGTGATTTATGGTTTGTCTTATCATAATGTTGGAGTGTCAATTGCTTAATTTAAAACTTGCTCAATGTTTTCCATCTTAATCTTCATTATTTTTCCTTGGCTTGTAACATATTTAACAGTGATTGAAATTCCCCATAATGGGTAAAAGGGTTGAAATAATAGATTGCTTCCAAATGGACTATTTGACTGTAATTGTTAGTGTGGCCATACATTAATAAATTAACTGTGACCGTTGGCTCATGTTTACTGTATGTGTGTGAGGAATAACTGTCAAGCATTCTTTTGAATAATGTATACATTTCCATTTAGCACACTGGTAGGGTATAATCCAGTGTGATGCAGATGAGAAGCATCATGCAATATTAAACAGTTGATGACAACCAACATCAGTTAAATTCCATAATTACTCATGCTTTCACCAGAACAATAGAAATACTTATGCCTCTATAATAAAACCATGTAAAACAATGCAGGCCTGGGAGCTGTTGAAAATTCGATTACAAATACATTAAGAATGTAAAATATATATATATATTCTAACCATGAAAGATATGGCACCATTTTTTACATTTTGAAGGTCAGGAATTTGTTAGGCAGCACGGTGAATGAGCTGGAAAGTGTTTGCCTCACATTTCTGAGGTCCCGGGTTCAATCCCAGACCCGTCTGTGTGGAGTTTGCATATTCTCCCCATGTCTGCATGGGTTTTCTCCAGGCACTACAATTTCCTCCCACATCCCAAAAACATGCAACATTAATTGGACACTCTAAATTGCCCCTAGGTATGATTGTGAGTGTGGCTGTTTGTCTCGATGTGCCCTGGGATTGGCTGGCAACCACTTCCGGGTGTACCCTGCCTCCTGCCTGTTGACAGCTGGGATAGGCTCCAGCAGTCCCAGCAACCCTTGTGAGGATAAGCAGCAAAGAAAGGATGGATAGATGGGATCAAGTACTTTGACATGGTTCAAAGTTACTTGCAGCTGCTTGTTAACCATTTATTGTTTATCGCCCAATGTCATCTGATCATTGCTTTAATTCACTTAATGCCAAAATATGGGCACAAACTTAAACATGCAAGACAAAGACTAAACTATGAAGAAGTGGACCAATGAAGCAAAGATAGAACTTCAAGACAGTTTAGACTGCACCAATTGAAGTGTCGTTGAAACTTCAACTGGGAGCCTGGATGAATATTCAGACAATGTCACTTTCTATCTGTTTCTGTGAAGTTGTGTGGATACCTACAAAGATATTTCGTATGTTCAAGAGCAACAAGCCAAGGTTCAATGCCAAAATTCAGCAACTTTGCCAGGGTAAAGAGGACTACTATCAAAATGGGGAAAGACCCCTGTGTAATGAAGCTAGAAACCAACTGAAAAAAGAAATTAACATTGCAAAGAGAAATTTTGAAGAAAGGCTGGAAAAGAAAAACAGTTTAGTGTTAATGAATATAAATCAGTCTGGTGTGGATTACAATCACTAACCGACTACAAGCAACTATCTCACTAAGAGGAGCATAATATAGGACTGACAAACACCTTCAACACCTTCTACTGCAGATTTGAAAGGACACAAATTTATAGAGGATTCCGCATCATTTGCACAATTTTCATTGTGTCACCATTACCAGTTCTCTTTCACTGCTCAGTGACTCTCTGAAGTGCTTTTGTTTTTATGTTTCAAAACATTTTTTTTTTAATCAAAATGGTTGTCTGCTACTACAGTGTGTCATGATCCTGCCGCTCCAGCCCGGGCTGTGCGGGTGTCCGCGGTTGCTCTGATTGGGAGGTGCACACCTGCGCCTCATGGACCCTGATTATGCTGTGTATTTAAATGACCCCGATGACGACTGGCCGGCGCCAGTTCGTTGAGCTTCTTGTCCCGTTCCAGCACTCTCGTATCCCTGATCGACAACCTGTGTGTACCGACCTTTGCCTGTTCTCCGACCAAACTTGTAAGCCTGACTCCTTCGATACTTCTGCCTGCCTTGATCGTTCTCCTGTGTACCGACTCCTGCCTGCCCGCTCACCTGCTCTCTTTGCCCGACATCCCAACTACCGCTGCTGCACCGGGCTGCCTGCTCGATCCCCGACCTCGGCATATAATAAACGTTTCTCCTTGAACTACCTTGCTTCGTCTGAGTCCTGCATTTGGGTCCTACTCCCGTTCCGATGGGACGTGACAGAACGAACTGGCCCACACAGGACCCAGCAGGAAAGACCCGGCGTCGCCGGGACCGACGCAAGGTAGACTGTCTGCCGGGTAGGCTCCCTGACGTCCTCCGCTTCTGTGTCTTACGCTCCGCCAGCGAGGTATGAATACATCCCGAACACGACTCGTCCGGCTCCTCATATTCTTCTGGACTCTGACTTTTCGGAATATGAGGAGGACCGTGATTTGTATGACCGGTACGACTCCGATTATTCTGATTATGAATCTGCTCGTCCGATCTTTCATCCCAGTCAGTTTGTTTCACCTCCCCGCGTTTCCAGCACCCGAGCGTCTTCGCCCGGTAGGTCCAAGTACACCAATCCGTATGAGGGAACCCGCTTGGCCATCTACCCGGGACCTCCGCGTGGCGGCCAGAGGAGACGCCCCGGCCGGGCGCTCCCTTGTGCCTCCCACTGCGCTAAGACACCGTCCTCCCACTCCTCGCCGGCAACGGCAAAACCGGCAGACCCGCAGCTGGTGGCGAAGCTTCCACCCCAGAGGGAGGAGGAGCCGCCAAATCACGAGGCGGTCCGCTGCGAAATGTGGGCGGAGATAGAGCGGCAGAGCGCTGAATTGGCGGCTCTCACGGCCCAGATCCGGCAAGGATTGGCAAACCAGCCGAGCTACGCTGACGCTGGTTCACGTGGCAGTTGGAACTGACCCGCTCCCGAGACACGCCCACGTGTCAGTTTCGACTGACTCTCTGCCTACTCTCGTTCACGTTGCCGTTGAAACCGACCCGGCCCCTCACCAAGCGCATGCTGCAGTGGGAACGGACTCGCCACCTTGCCAAGTGCACGTCGCAGTGGGAACGGACCCACCACCTCGCCAAGTGCACGTAGCTGTGGAAACTGACCCGTCTCCTCGCCATTCCCACGTCGAGGTTTTGGCTGTTCCGAGCAGAGCTCACGCGGCAGTTGGAACTGACCCGCTCCCGAGACACGCCCACGTGTCAGTTTCGACGGACTCTCTGCCGACTCTCGTTCATGTTGCCCTGGAAACGGTTTCGCCACCGCGCCACGCCCACGTTGCTGTTTCAACGGATGCACTGGAAGCTCACGTGGCAGTGGGGACCGACCCGATGCCGCCTCACGTTGCTGTCCAGGAGGTGGCGACATCTCCACAGCCGCTTCTCGTCCGTGCTCTGGAGTACCAGTGGCGACTGGCCCGGGGACACTCCACACTCCTGCTTCGTCGGCGACTGGCCCTCGGTCGCTCCCCGTTCCTGCTTTGTCGGCGACCGGTCCGCGGTCGTCCCCTGTTCCTGCTCCGACGGCGACGGGCACGTCTATATGTTCCTGTCCAGGAGGTGGCGATGGTGCCACCACCTTCTCACGTTCCTGTCCAGGAGGAGGTGGTGGTGATGGTGTCGCTGCCTTCTCACGTTTCTGTCCAGGAGGAGGTGGCGGTGATGGTGTCGCCACCTTCTCACGTTGCTGTCCAGGAGGAGGTAGGGATGGCAATGGTGTCGCTGCCTTCTCACGTGGCCGTCAAGGAGGGGGCGATGGCACTGCGGGCTCCTCACGTTCCCGTCCAGGAGGAGGTGGAGTTGGTGATGCTGCTTTGGCCTTCTCACGTTCCTGTCCAGGAGGTGGCAACGGTTCCCCAGCCGCCTCACGTTGCCGTCCAGGAGGAGGTGGAGTTGGTGATGCTGCCTCTGCCTTCTCACGTTCCTGTCCAGGAGGTGGCGACAGTTCCCCAGCCGCCTCACATTCCTGTCCAGGAGTACCAGCGGCAACCGTCCCACGCCCGTGTCTCGACGGCGACAAGAGCTGGGGAGTTCTGATGAGCCACCTTGGATCTGGAGAGACTTCGGGATGGCTGATGGTAATGGTGGCGGTCATGGCTCTGGTCGATCCCTGACCTCGGCATATAATAAACGTTTCTCCTTGAACTACCTTGCTTCGTCCAATTCCTGCATTTGTGTCCTACTCTCGTTCCGATGGGATGTGACACAGTGGCTCCTACAACCAGAGACAAAAAGATTACCTTTATTCTGATTCTGATGCCATTTGAGATAGGGAGATCCCTTGCAGATGCTATAAGTTTTTGAAAATAGACTGATGTTGAGATGCATGTAGAAATACAGTTTGGCACTTTTTCACTGTACTTGTCTCTGTTGATTTTTTTCAATCACATTTTGAGAATGACACTTAATCCACAAATTCAGATACAGTGGTAACGTTATGAAATTAATATGTTCCGAAATTCATTTTGACAATGACACTTAATCCACAAATTCAGATACAGTGGTAACGTTATGAAATTAATATATTCCGAAATTCATTTTGTAACTTTAATTTCTCGTAAGTAGAAACAGATTTTACATGTAAACAGCCTAATCCATTCCAAGACCCCAACCCCCACCCCTATGCTGCCAAAAATAAGGATTCAAAGTCTATATAATGTAAAGAATAATAAAAATGTATGTTCATTTACCTTAAAAATAAGCATTTAAAGTGTACATGATACAAAGAATAATACAAAAAAATATGTTCATTAACCTTTGGCATTTAGCAAAGCTGCAAAGAGAAGGGTGTGTGACAAGGCATTGTGGGGAACAGAGGTGGAGGTATGCACACAACTTAATTCCACTAAAATTAATAAATTCAACAAACTATGAATTCAAAACAAACATTAACATTAACTTTCAATGTTTCCTGAAGTACCAATCCAAGGATGTTTGCCTTTGACGGCTTTTAATAATCTAGTGGAAATGTGCAAGGCAAACTTGATTGAAGTGAATAATGACTCGACTACTGAACACATTTTCCAGATGATTTTTTTGAAAAAATTCGGAAATGTCATGCAACTTCATCAACACTCCTTTTATTCTGGCTGACTGAATAGTGGCTGCCTCCTCCTCTACCCCATCCTCACTAAACTGCTCCTGCATTGCTATGTGTTGCATCACATCGAGGTCCTTTAGCTCCTCCGTCGAAAGATCTTTGTGGTGCTCCTGATTGTTGAAAGATCCTTGTGGCGCTCCTGAACCAACTCGTCAATGTCCTCAGCCTTTCCCAGCGAAACAATTTCCTTAACATCAGGTTCAAGCTCCACTTCAATGCTGTCAAAATCCTGTGGAGGAACAGCATGATGCCACATGTATGTATGCCTTTTTTATACAGTGAAGAAAATGAGTATTTGAACACCCTGCTATATTGCTAGTTCTCCCACTTAGAAATCATGGGGTGGGTGGTGTCTGAAATTTTCATCGTAGGTGCATGTGCACTGCTAGAGAGTTAATCTAAAGAGAAAAATCCAGAAATCACAATGTATGATTTTTTTTTAACGAAATATTTGTGTGATGCAGCAGCCAATAAGTATTTGAACACCTGAGAAAATCAATGTATTCTATTTGGTACAGAAACCTTTGCTTGCAATTACAGAGGTCAAACGTTTCCTGTAGTTATTCACCAGGTTTGCACACACTGCAGCAGGGATTTTGGCCCACTCCTCCACACAGATCTCTTGATCAGGCAGGTTTCTAGGATATCGCTGGGAAACATGGAGTTTCAGCTCCCTCTAAAGATTTTTTATTGGGTTTAGATCTGGAGACTGACTAGGCCACGCCAGAACCTTGATATGCTTCTTACGGAACCACTCCTTGGTTTTCCTGGCTGTGTGCTTTGGGTCATTGTCATGTTGAAAGACCCAGCCACAACCCATCTTCAATGCTCTGACTGAGGGAAGAGGTTGTTCTCCAAAATCTCAAAATACATGGCTGTGGTCATCTTCTCCTTAATACAGTCGTCCCATGTGCAGAAATACTTTCTCCTATGACTCCTCTGTTTTATCCAAATGGTGATTGGCAAACTTAAGAGGGGCCTTCACATGTACTGGTTTAAGCAGGGGAACCTTGCGTGCCATGCATGATTTCCAACCATAACGTCCAACAGTCACCTTGGAAGTGGTGGTCCCACCTTTTTTCAGGTCATTGACCAAGACCTGTCGTGTAGTCCTGGGCTAATTCCTCACCTTTCTAAGGATCATTGAGACCCAACAAGGTGATATCTTGCATGGGGCTCCATTCTGATTGAGATTGACCGTCATGTTTAGCTTCTTCCGTTTTCTAATGATTGTTCCAACAGTGGACCTTTTTTTACTAAGCTGTTTGGCAATTTCTCTGTAGCCCTTTCCAGCCGTGTGGAGTTGTACAATTTTGTCTCTCGTGTCTTTGGACAGCAATTTGGTCTTGGGCATGTTACAAGTTTGAGTCTTACTGATTGTATGGGGTGGACAGGTGTCTTTATGCAGCTAACGACCTCACACAGGTGCATCTGATTCAAGATAATACAGGAGGTGGACTTTTAAAGACCGACTAACAGGTCTTTGAGGGTTAGAATTCTAGCTGATAGACAGGTGTTCAGGTACTTATTTGCAGCTGTATAACAAATTGTTAAAAAAAATCATACATTGTGATTTCTGGATTTTTCTTTTTAGATTATCTCTCTCACAATGGACATGCACCGATGATGAAAATTTCAGACCCCTACATGATTTCCAAGTGGGAGAACGTGCAATATAGCAGAGGGTTTAAACACTTTTCTTCACTGTATTTCTCTATTTCTTGTTTTGTTTTTATGGACAAAACAACTCTCGTTTTCTTCTCATTGGGACTGGCCATCAATTTATTGAGGCCCATGGTGAAAAAAGATGAATACATCCGCAAAGAATTTGTACAGTACGAGTGTGCACAAGCATATGACAATGAATTCAGAGACGAAGATATAGAAAGTTCAAAGATAAAGTAAGTAAGTAAGTAAAGGTTGACGTCCCTCCTTGCCAATGGAGCGATGTGATGCCAGGAAAATGCTACGTGATAGCCAATGGTCGAGCAGCTCCATCGCTCCACACAAACCAAGATACAGGAAGTTCTTGATGGGTCAAGATCGACATCCCTCCTAGCTAATGTAATGCCAGGAAGATGCGCCGCCGATAGCCAATGGGAGAGCAGCTCTATCGCACCACTTTCAAACCAAGCTACAGTACAGGATGTTTACGTTTAGTGGAATCAAGTGCGATTTTTTTTCTTTTCATATCCTCAATTTCCTTCATAACGAAAAGCAACATTTTTCTAGGGAGGCTTTCGTAACCTGAATTTTTCATTAGTACAGATGTTCGTAAGTAGAGGTATGACTGTTTGTATATTAACTTGTTCTCTTTACCTACCCACGTGTGAGTTTTGAACATGTGACTTTTGAACATGTTTCTCGTTACATTTGTCAATTTAGCTCATCTCCATAGCAAAACATAATTAAACTATTGTTATCTCTTTCCAAAAATGTGAACACACTGTACTCTCAAGTATCGTAAACTCACTGGTAACACATTATATTGTTTGAGGCTTTGAAGGGGACTCAAACTTCTGGTCAGAGTTAATCTGCCTGGATTTTGTTAGATGCTCGAACAGCCTGTATCCGAAGATAAGAGCTGGCAAGGGCAAAACTGACTTGCACAGTCTGTATTTAGAGGATTTGAAATTTGATCCACTGTGATCCAGGAAAGAGTTTCACACACAAGAGTGGGCGTAAATATGAATCCACAGGAATCAACATTACATCTATTTGCTCAGAATACAAATACAGAGACTGACTTTCAGTTTGGCAAGAGAAATACTGTAGATGTGTGTTCTCAAAGCTTTCATTCTTCTATAATTGCACATTCAGATTTCAACTTGTGTCTTCTCCCAAGAAAACTTGTGTTAAAGCGTTATCAGAAAATTAAAAGCCAAGAATGTGTGTGAGTTGTAGATAAATCCACAGAGCGCCCCATGCCTTTCTCGTGCATCATGTCAATGCCAGATGAATATAAAATCACCCTGCAACAATAGATTAGGCTTAGCAAAATTGATATGAGTGTTCCAACTGCACACATTTTACAAGCAAAAAGAGGAAAATATAACTAAATTGGTTTTCTTTTGTGGGTGTAAACTTACAAATACACCATAAAAGATGAATGACCAGTAAATGGTCATATTGAATTTGAGTTCAAACTTCATCATCTGCACATTCATGCAGCATCAGAGCTTCTATTATACTTGTCAAAAAGTAGAAAGATAATCCAGTTGAACAGATATTGCAATTATGTCATCGCTTTGATGACATATTAGTATATCTTGAGCATATGTACAAAAAAAAACAAGGCCTCTGATACAAAAGGATAGAATAAATTTTCATTCACCGCATGAAATAAGCAATTCTTTGATACTTTTTCAACCATTTAAATTTCACATTCAAATGCACACATCTTCTTCTTCTTCTTTTCCTTTCGGCTTGTCCCGTTAGGGGTCGCCACAGCGTGTCATCTTTTGCCATCTTAGCCTATCTCCTGCATCTTCCTCTCTAACCCCAACTGCCCTCATGTCTTCCCTCACCACATCCATAAACCTTCTCTTTGGTCTTCCTCTCGCTCTTTTGCCTGGGAGCTCCATCCTCAGCATCCTTCTACCAATATACTCACTCTCTCGCCTCTGAACATGTCCAAACCATCGAAGTCTGCTCTCTCGAATCTTGTCTCCAAAACATCCAGCTTTGGCCGTCCCTCGAATGAGCTCATTTCTAATCCTATCCAACCTGGTCACTCCGAGCGAGAACCTCAACATCTTCATTTCTGCCACCTCCAGTTCAGCTTCCTGTTGTTTCTTCAGTGCCACCGTCTCTAATCCGTACATCATGGCCGGCCTCACCACTGTTTTGTAAACTTTGCCCTTCATCCTAGCAGACACTCTTCTGTCACATAACACACCAGACACCTTTCGCCAGCTGTTCCAACCTGCTTGGACCCGTTTCTTCACTTCCTTACCACACTCACCATTGCTCTGGATTGTTGACCCCAAGTATTTGAAGTCATCCACCCTCGCTATCTCTTCTCCCTGTAGCCTCACTCTTCCCCCTCCACTTTTCTCATTCACGCACATATATTCTGTTTTACTTCGGCTAATCTTCATTCCTCTCCTTTCCAGTGCATGTCTCCATCTTTCCAATTGTTCCTCTGCATGCTCCCTGCTTTCACTGCATATGACAATATCATCTGCGAACATCATGGTCCAAGGGGATTCCAGTCTAACCTCATCTGTCAGCCTATCCATTACCACTGCAAATAGGAAGGGGCTCAGAGCTGATCCCTGATGCAGTCCCACCTCCACCTTAAATTCCTCTGTCACACCTAAGGCACACCTCACCATTGTTCTGCTGCCATCATACATGTCCTGTACTATTTTAACATACTTCTCTGCCACACCAGACTTACGCATGCAGTACCACAGTTCCTCTCTTGGTACTCTGTCATAGGCTTTCTCTAGGTCCACAAAGACGCAATGTAGCTCCTTCTGACCTTCTCTGTACTTTTCCACGAGCATCCTCAAGGCAAATAATGCATCTGTGGTACTCTTTCTAGGCATGAAACCATACTGTTGCTTGCAGATACTTACTTCTGTCCTGAGTCTAGCCTCCACTACTCTTTCCCATAACTTCATTGTGTGGCTCATCAACTTTATTCCTCTATAGTTCCCACAGCTCTGAACATCCCCTTTGTTCTTAAAAATGGGAACTAGAACACTTTTCCTCCATTCTTCAGGCATCTTTTCGCCCGCTAGTATTCTGTTGAATAAGTTGGTCAAAAACTCCACAGCCATCTCTCCAAATTGCTCCATACCTCTACCGGTATGTCATCAGGACCAACTGCCTTCCCATTTTTCATCCTTTGTAATGCCTTTCTGACTTCCCCCTTAGTAATCATTTCCACTTCCTGGTCCTTCACTCTTGCCTCTTCAACTCTTCCTTCTCTCTCATTTTCTTCATTCAACAACTTCTCAAAGTATTCTTTCCATCTATTTAGTACACTACCGGCACCAGTCAACACATTTCCATCTCTATCCTTAATCACCCTGACCTGCTGCACATCCTTCCCATCTCTATCCCTCTGTCTGGCCAACCTGTAGAGATCCTTTTCTCCTTCTTTCGTGTCCAACCTGGTGTACATGTCTTCATATGCCTCTTGTTTAGCCTTTGTCACCTCTACCTTTGCCCTACGTCGCATCTCGATGTACTCCTTTCGCCTCTCCTCAGTCCTCTCAGTATCCCACTTCTTCTTCGCTAATCTCTTTCCTTGTAGTACTCCCTGTATTTTGGGGTTCCACCACCAAGTCTCCTTCTCCCCTTTCCTACCAGATGACACACCAAGTACTCTCCTGCCTGTCTCTCTGATCACCTTGGCTGTCGTCGTCCAGTCTTCCGGGAGCTTCGGTTGTCCATCGAGAGCCTGTCTCACCTCTCTCCGGAAGGCCGCACAACATTCTTCCTTTCTCAGCTTCCACCACAAGGTTCTCTGCTCTACCTTTGTCTTCTTAATCTTCCTACCCACCACCAGAGTCATCCTACACACTACCATCCTATGCTGTCGAGCTACACTCTCCCCTACCACTACTTTACAGTCAGTAACCTCCTTCAGATTACATCGTCTGCACAAAATATAATCTACCTGTGTGGTTCTACCTCTGCTCTTGTAGGTCACTATGTGTTCCTCCCTCTTCTGGAAATAAGTGTTCACTACAGCCATCTCCATCCTTTTTGCAAAGTCCACCACCATCTGCCCTTCAAAGTTCCTTTCCTGGATGCCGTACTTACCCATCACTTCTTCATCGCCCCTGTTTCCTTTACCAATATGTCCATTACAATCTGCACCAATCACAACTCTCTCGCTGTCTGGGATGCTCAGAACTACTTCATCTAGTTCCTTCCAGAATTTCTCTTTCAACTCTAGGTCACATCCTACCTGTGGTGCATAGCCGCTAACCACATTATACATAACACCCTCAATTTCAAATTTTAGTCTCATCACTCGATCTGATACTCTTTTCACCTCCAAGACATTCTTAGCCAGCTCTTCCTTTAAAATAACCCCTACTCCATTTCTCTTCCCATCTACTCCGTGGTAGAATAATTTAAACCCTGCTCCCAAACTTCTAGCCTTACTACCTTTCTACCTGCTCTCTTGGATGCACAGAATATCAACCTTTCTCCTAATCATCATGTCAACCAACTCCTGTGCTTTTCCTGTCATAGTCCCAACATTCAAAGTCCCTACACTCAGTTGTAGGCTCTGTGCATTCCTCTTTTTCTTCTGACGCTGGGTCCGGTTTCCTCCTCTTCTTTGTCTTCGACCCACAGTAGCTGAATTTCCACCGACGCCCTGCAGGTTAGCAGTGCCGGGGGCGGGCGTTGTTAACCCGGGCCACGACCGATCCGGTATGGGATTCTTTAGATGAACGCTCATATTTGTTTGGCACAGTTTTTACGCCGGATGCCCTTCCTGACGCAACCCTCTGCATTTATCCGGGCTTGGGACCGGCCTACAGATTGCACTGGTTTGTGCCCCCATAGGGCTGCATTTTCAAATGCACACATACTGTACATAATCATTGATTGGCATTCCATATATATTAGGTGTGTTCCTGCTGTAAAGTGTAGTTGACCCTTAAATCAACCAGATTCAGGAATTTCTCTAACTGGTATTGTGCTTGGGTGGTATAGTTGTGAAACTGGCTAGAGCATCAGCCACACAGTTCTGTGGACCGGGGTTAAAATGCCAGACCCACCTATGTGGAAGTTGCATGTTCTCTTCGTGACAGTGTGGGTTTTCTCCGGGCACTCCAATTCCCACATCCTAAAATCATCCATTAATTGGAGACTTTAAATTGGCCTTAAGTGTGATTGTGAGTGCAACTCTTCTCTGTTTCCATGTGCCCTGCGATTGACTGGCAACCAGTTCAGGGTGTCCTCCTGCCCATAGATAGCTGCAAGAGGCTCCAGGATTCCAGCAACCCTTGTGAGGAAAAGTGACTCAGAAAATAGGTGGATAGATACTATTGCGCCAACTTATCAACTCCACACAAAACATAAAAAAATGTGCACATAAGCTATACACTTTTATTACCAATGTACCCATGGAAACACCAAGATCACCGAAACAAACACATTTTGCACAACTCAGAAAGACACACATTAGATACATCAACACCTATATAATATTTATTCATTTCATTCTTTCATAACACATGCTGCCTTCAGTGGCTGACATGCGTGGGAAAAACATAGCGTCTGTAGGCTTACTGTTGGTTGATCTGCTGTCTTCCAGGCAATATTTGAAATTCCAAACCACCAATCTTCAAAGGAATTCAAGTAAAATGTAAACAAACGCGTTAAAATGTATATCTTTGTACTTTACATGACATAATTTAATGAGTTGTACAATTATTTCTCTCATGCATGTTAATTATTATTTTTTTGTTATCTTCCATCTCTGGGTGTTAAGACTGATCGCAATTTGGGTTCTCCTGCATCAGATGTTATAAAGTCCATTTGAGACAGCAACCAAAGTGCATGGGTGTTGTGTTCCTAATTTCCAGGTTACAAAGCCTCTCTTCGCTCGGAAGAAGGCAAAAGAAGTACTTCTACATCTCATTTCAATTCCACGTGTAATGAAAAAAAATGCACATGAAAATGAAAGCATTTTGTATAACTCGAGTGAAAGGAAGTGAAGATGAATGACTTGAAAAGATTTTGTGCATTCGGATGTGCACATACTCACACACACACCCGTGCACGGGTATGAACTCCCCCTCCCCAACATCACACAACCTTATTAATGTTCCTTAAATAAAGGCAAGTAGTCAGCGATGTAAAGGGCAATTGGCAGATACAGCTATTTAAATAAAAAATGCACAGTGAAATAATCAAGGTTAGTGTCTGCCTCACAGTTCCGAGTACTAGGGTTAAAATTCCAGCCCCTTTTGTTTGGAGCTTGCATATTCTCCCTGTGCCTGCGTGGTTTCCTCCCACATCTCAGAAATATGTATGGTAGGTGAATTGATTACTCTAAATTGCCTGTAGTTGTGAATATCGGTGTGAATGGCTGTTAGTTCATACAGTTGTGTTCACATTACAGTCCATTGTAACTAACCAGATTAATCCATGCTTTCAGTATATTTTTTATTGCTACATTTCAAACAAATTACCAATAAGATTCTAGATTCTCAGAAAACCAACAAGACCCAACATTCATGATATACATACTCTTAAGCCTGTAGAATTGGGCAATTTGTGGAAAGGGGTGTATTGAAAAAATAGCAGTGTGTCATTCAATCAGTGAGGTCATTAATTTTGTGAAAAACAGGTGTGAATCAGATGGGCCCTATTTAAGGGTGAAGCCAGCACCTGTTGAATATGAATTTCTCCTTGAAACCCTGAGGGAAATGGGTCATTCAATACATTGTTCAGAAGAACTGTGTAGTTTGATTGGAGAAGGGAAACCGTATAAAAAGGTGGGAAAAAAATGATTGGCTGTTCAGCTAAAATGATCTATAATGCCTTAAAATGGAAAGAAAAACCAGAGAAATGTCATAACAAAATGGAAGATGGTTATCTTCCATTTTCATAAAAATGGAACTGAACAACCATACTGAAAAAAGCTGTCATGATCCTGCCGCTCCAGCACAAGCTGTGCGGGTGCCCGCGCAGGTGCGCTGATTGTGATGTGCACACCTGCGCCTCATGCAGCCTGATTATGCTGTGGATTTAAATGACCGCAATGACAACTGGCCGGCGCCAGTTCGTTGATCTTCATGTCCCGTTCGTGTGCTCCGGTATCCCTGATCGAACCTGTGTGTACCGACCTTCGCCCGTTCTCCGACCACCCTTGTAAGCCTGACTCCTTTGATACTTCTGCCTGCGTTGATTGTTCCCCTGTGTACCGACTCCTGCCTGCCCGCTCACCTGCTCTCTTAGCCCGACGTCCCAACTACCGCTGCTGCACCGGACTGCCTGCTCGATCCCCTACCTCTGCATATAATAAACGTGTCTCCTTGAACTACCTGGCATCTTCCGAGTCCTGAGGTATGAATACATCCCGAACATGACCCGTCCGGCTCCTCATATTCTTCTGGACTCTGACTTTTCGGAATATGAGGAGGACCGTGATTTGTATGACCGGCTGCCGGAGTACGATTCCGATTATTCTGATTATGAATCTGCTCGTCCGATCTTTCATCCCAGTCAGTTTGCTTCACCTTCCCGCGTTTCCAGCCCCCGAACGTCTTCGCCCGGTAGGTTAACGTACACCAATCTGTATGGGGGAACCCGCTTGGCCATCTACCCGGGACCTCCGCGTGGCGGCCAGAGGAGACGCCCCGTCCGGGCGCTCCCCGGTGCCTCCCGCTGCGCAGCAACTAAGACATCGTCCACCCACTCCTCGCCGGCAACGGCGAAACCGGCAGACCCGCAGCTGGTGGCGAAGCTTCCAGCCCAGAGGGAGGAGGAGTCTCCAAATCACGAGGCGTTCCGCCGTGAAATGCGGGCGGAGATAGAGCGGCAGAGCGCGGAATTGGCGGCTCTCACGGCCCAGGTCCGGCAAGGATTGGCGAACCAGCCGAGCTACGCTGACGTCGCAACGGCGACGGACTCGCTGCTGACGCAGGTTCACGTGGCAGTTGGAACTGACCCGCTCCCGAGACACGCCCACATGTCAGTTTCGACTGACTCTCTGCCTACTCTTGTTCACGTTGCCGTGGAAACCGACCCACCCCTCGCCAAGCACACGCTGCAGTGGGAACGGACTCGCCATCTCGCCAAGTGCACGTCGCAGTGGGAACGGACTCGCCACCTCGCCAAGTGCACGTAGCTGAGGAAACTGACCCGTCTCCTCGCCATTCCCACGTCGAGGTTTTGGCTGTTCCGAGCAGAGCTCACGCGGCAGTTGGAACTGACACGCTCCCGAGACACGCCCACGTGTCAGTTTCGACTGACTCTCTGCCGACTCTCGTTCACGTTGCCCTGGAAACGGATTCACCACCGCGCCACGCCCACGTTGCTGTTTCAACGGATGCACCGCAAGCTCACGTGGCAGTGGGGACCGACCCGATGCCGCCTCACGTTGCTGTCCAGGAGGTGGCGACATCTCCACAGCCGCTTCTCGTCCGTGCTCTGGAGTACCAGTGGCGACTGGCCCGGGGACACTCCACACTCCTGCTTCGTCGGCGACTTGCCCTCGGTCGCTGCTTGTTCCTGCTTTGTCGGCGACCGGCCCGCGGTCGCTCCCCGTTCCTGATAGATAGAGATGGGAAGGATGTGCAGTAATTAAGGGTGATTAAGGATAGAGATGGAAATGTATTGACTGGTGCCAGTAGTGTGCTGAATAGATGGAAAGAATACTTTTAGAAATTGATGAATGAAGAAAATAAGAGAGAAGGAAGAGTAGAAGAGGCAAGTGTGAAGGACCAGGAAGTGGCAATGATTAGCAAGTGGGAAGTTCGAAAGGCACTACAAAGGATGAAAAGTGGAAGGCAGTTGGTCCTGATGACTTACCGGTGGCGGTATGGAAGCAATTTGGAGAGGTAGCGGTTGAGTTTTTGACCAAGTTATTCAACAGAATAATAGCGGGTGGGAAGATGCCTGAAGAATGGAGGAAAAGTGTACTCGTTCCCATTTTTAAGAACAAAGGGGACTTGCAGAGTTGTGGCAAGTACAGAGGAATAAAGTTGATGAGCCACACAATGAAGTTAGTGGAGGATAGACTCAGGTCAGAAATCAGTATCTGCAAGCAACGGCATGGTTTCATGCCTAGAAGGAGTACCACAGATGCATTATTTTCCTTGAGGATGCTCATTGAAAAGTACAGAGAAGTTCAGAACAGCCACATTATGTCTTTATGGATCTAGAGAAAACCTATGACAGAGTACCAAAAGAGGAACTGTGGTGCTGCATGCAGAACTCTGGTGTGGCTGAGAAATATGTTAGAATAATATAGGACATGTATGAGGGTAGCAGAACAGTGGTGAGGTGTGCTGTAGAAAAATTTAAGGTGTAAGTGGGATTGCATCAGGGATCAGCTCTGAGCCCCTTCCTGTTCGTTGTAGTAATGGATAGGCTGACAGATGAACCCCTTGGACCATGATGTTCACAGATGATATTGTGATATGCAGTGAAAGCAGGGAGCGGGTGGAGGAGTAATTCGAAAGATGGAGGCATGTACTGGAAAGGAGAGGAATGAATATTAGCTGAAGTAAAACAGAATATATGTGCGTGAATGAGAAAGGTGGAGGGGGAAGAGTGAGGCTACAGGGAGAAGAGAGAGCGAGGGTGGACGACTTCAAATACTTGGGGTCAACAATTCAGAGCAATGGTGAGTGTGGTAAGGAAGTGAAGAAATGGGTCCAGGCCGTTTGGAAGAGCTGGCTGAATGTGTCTAGTGTGTTATGTGATAGAAGAGACTCTGCTAAGATGAAGGGCAAAATTTATAAAACAGTGGTGAGGCCGGCCATGATGTATGGGATTAGAGATGGTGGCACTGAAGAAACAACAGGAAGCAGAACTCGAGGTGGCAGAAATGAAGATGCTGAGGTTCTCGCTTGGAGTGAGCAGGTTGGATAGGATTAGAAATTAGCTCATTAGATGGACAGCCAAAGTTGGATGTTTTGGAGACAAGGTTAGAGAGTGCAGACTTCGATAGTTTGGACATTTCCAGAGGCGAGAGAGTGAGTACATTGGTAGAAGGGTGCTGAGGATGGAGCTGCCAGGCAAACAAGCAAGAAGAACACCAAAGAGGTAGGTTGATGGATGTTGTCAGGGAAGACATAAGTGTCATAACCAGAACGTGAGGGTGGATCCAAATGCACGACTCGGTAGACAGGGAAGCAGTTAAAGGAAGATTTTTATTCGTTCCAAGGTCCAGCCGGAGAGTCAGTCAGAGAGAGCAGCAATATCAAAAGCGTCCCGCCACAGTGTTGAACGCAGAATATCGGATATGAATACAGCTGTTGAATCACAGTTGCACTCTGACCTTCAAGCATGTGAGTATTTTAGTGTGGCATTGGATGAGAGTTGTGACATAAAAGACAAGCCTCAGTTGGCAATATTTGCACAGTCTGTGTCAAATGAATGTATGATCAAAGAAGAACTCCTTCATATTGTGCCTTTAAAAGACAGAACTCGTGGCATAGATGTGAAAGAAGCAATGATGGCTGCGTTTGCAAAAGCAAATCTGCCACTACCGAAACTAGATTAAATTTCTTGATTAAAAGATGATGTTCGTGTGTACACATGTGTACGATATGGCTCTTTGCAGTAACACAGAAAAAAAAAGTGGCTCTTAGTCCCTGCCTAGTTGGCCACCCCTGCACCTAACGGGACAAGCTGAAAGGAAAAGATGGATGGAAAAATTAAATTAAAATTAATAATGTTTTAGACCTCAGTATTTTATGGTTCAACAAATGTAGTTTAGATTAATTGGATTCAAGGCACATTTTTTCACTGCTCCCGAAGAAAAAAAATGCAATAAAAATAAAGTAGCTGTACTGTATAACTTTAGTCGATCCTATTAATCAACAATATAGGTGTCCGTTGAACTTTGCAATTCTGGTATTCATTCATTTATCATTGGTGTATATAGGTATGTTTACATAGTGGTATATACAAAAATATAGACATGATTAATGGAAAATTACATTTAGTAATTAATAGTGATTATTTCATCAGAACTATATTATTTTGCTTCACTTGAGCTGCAACCAATATACAGAGCAACCCTAATGAATCCAATCTGTCTGACATCTGGGACATATTTTTGAGCATCTCAGACACTTTCCAATTTGCTTTAGAGTTTCTCAGACTCTTGTCTTCCTCAGCTCTTCTCTGTTCTTTGTGGCGGGATATTCTATTCATCCAACACTTTTTCTGTACCTCTTTTACACCCATTCTTTCAGCCCAAGATTTGAACCACCCACTGATGATATTATGCTTGTCCTGCTTGATTACTTTCATAGTAGACCTGGTTTGCAGTAAAAACAAAAAAAAAAAACATATTATCTACACCTCATTTTAAGAAAACTGAATTAAAAAATGTTTCTATGAATAGCCATTTTGTCATCAAAATCATGAACAGTATAGTCCCACTACTGTTATATGAGTCATTGGAACCTTTCACTAGGTTCAACATTGACAAAAGAAAGATGGAAGATGTCCAATTACTTTATACCTGCAAAGGCTCTACTCACATTGCTTTCCCCTCAGGTCGGAGTAAGCCACATTGATTCAAACAGATTGGGTCCTTGAAAAAATGGGAGACAGACATAATTCAATTTGTCTTGGTCAAGCCCATCCCATGTGAGGGGTTAGTGTTGCTGCTGTCAGCCGAACTCGACACCTGCGTGGGGATGATAAAATCACACTGGTGACAGCTGCCCTTTAATCACTGTTAGTACGAGACGGAGTGTACATAGACAATGTGACACACATTTTCACGTTCTCACAAATTTGCATCACAGACAACCTTCATTAAATGGTGTAAGTACATATGACAAGAGGACTGTTAATAAGTTCGCATCTGGGTTGGCAAACATCTACTGTATATCTAGAATCCTAAAGCAGATGCAACTCCAAAAACTGAATTAAATAAACTCATGCAGCACATATAACATAAATTGATAGACGGAAATAAAGAAACAGAAAGCAAAAATGACAAAGGATTGATGCTGTAAGTAAATAAAAAATAATGTAATAAACAATGAAAGGTGGACTGAGCCATGGTGAAAAGGAGACACCGGCTCTTCCTTTAATTTCGGCTTGTCCCGTTAGGGGTCGCCACAGCGTGTGATCTTTTTCCGTGTCAGTCCCCCGGGCGCTTTAGCTTTCCCTGCTCCACTGTGCTCCACGAGCAAGTGTGTGTGTTCACTGTAATGGGTAAAATGCAGAGAACAAATTTCGTGCATAGATGTTTATGACAAAAAAGATGATTCTTCTTCTTCTTTGGTTGTCCCTCCAATGAGCTCATTTCTAATACCATCCTTTCTACTCACTCTGAGACAGAAACTCAACATTTTTATTTCCGCGATCTCCAGCTCTGCTTCCTGTTGTCTCTTCAGACCCACTTTCTAATCTGTACATCATGGCTGGCTTCACGTTCTTCTTCTTTTTTTCTTTCGGATTGTCCCGTTATGGGTTCCCACAGCGTTGTCATCTTTTTCCATCTAAGCCTATCTCGTGCATCCTCCTCTCCCACACCCACTGTCCTCATTTCCTCCCTCAGATAATCTCATCAATCTTTTCTTTGGTCTTCCTCTCACTCTTTTACCTGGCAGCTTTATCCTCAGCACCGTTCTACCAACATACTCGATCTCTTGCCTCTGAACATGTCCAACCCATTGAAGTCTGCTCTCTCTAACCTTGTCTCCAAAACATCCAACTTTGGCTGTCCCTCTAATTAGCTCATTTCTAATCCTATCCAACCTGTTCACACCAAGTGAGAACCTCAGCATCTTCATTTCTGCTACCTCAAGTTCTGCTTCATGTTGTTTCTTCAGAGCCACCATCTCTAATCCGTACATCATGGCCGGCCTCACCACTGTTTTATAAATGTTTCCCTTCATCCTGGCGGATACTCTTCTGTCACATAGAACACCAGACACCTTCCACCAACTGTTCCACCCCGCTTGGACCCGTTTCTTCACTTCCTTACCACACTCTCCATTGTTCTGCATTGTTGACGCCAAATATTTGAAATCGTCCACCTTCACTATCTCATTTCCCTGGAGCTTCACTCTTCATCCTCCGCCCCTCTCATTCACACACATATATTCTGTTTTACGACGGCTAATCTTCATTCCTCTCCTTTCCAGTGTGAACCTCCATCTTTCTAATTGTTCCTCCGCCTGCTCCCTGCTTTCACTGCAGATCACAATATCATCTGTGAACATTATGGTCCAAGGGAATTCCAATCTAACCTCGTCTGTCAGCCTATCCCTTCCTACCGCAAACAGCAAGGGGCTCAGCGCGGAACCTTGATGCAGTCCAACATACACTTTAAATCCTTCTGACAAACCTGCAGCACATTTCACCACTTTTCTGCTGCCGTCATACAGTGAAGAAAATAAGTATTTGAACACCCTGCTCTATTGCAAGTTCTCCCACTTAGAAATCATGGTGGGGTCTGAAATTTTCATCATAAGTACATGTCCACCGTGAGAGAGATTATCTACAAAGAAAAAAAACAGAAATCCCAATGTATGTTTTTTTTTTTAACAATTTATTTACTTTATATACCTGCAAATAAGTATTTCAACACTTGAAAATAACAATGTTAATATTTGGTACAGTAGTCTGTGTTTGCAATTACAGAAGTCAAATGTTTCCTGTAGTTGTTACAGAAGTTTGCACACGCTGCAGGAGGGATTTTGGCCCACTCCTCTACACAGATCTTCTCTAGGTAAGACAGGTTTTTGGGCTGTCACTGAGAAACACGGAGTTTCAGCTCCCTCCAAAGATTTTCTATTGAATTTAGGTCTGGAGACTGGCTAGGCCACGCCAGAACATTGATATGCTTCTTACGGAGCCACGCCTTCATTTTCCTGGCAGTGTGCTTTGGGTCATTGTCATGTTAAAAGGCTCACCCACGACCCCTCTTCAATGCTCTAACTGAGAGAAAGAGGTTGTTCCCCAAAATCTCACAATACATGGCTGCGGTCATCCTCTCCTTAAATACAGTGCAGTCGTCCTGTCCCATGTGCAGAAAAACATCCCCAAAGCATTATGCTACCACCCCCATGCTTCATCATAGGGATGGAGTTCTTGGGACTCATCATCCATCTTCCTCCAAACACGGAGAATGGAATTATGACCAAAAAGTTCCATTTTGGTCCAATCTGACCACAAAACCTCCTCCCATGACTCATCTGTATTGTCCAAATGGTCATTGGCAAACTTAAGATGGATCTTGACATGTGCTGGTTTAAGCAGAGGAACTTTCCGTGCCATGCATGATTTCAAACCATGACGCTTTAGTGTATTACCAACAATCACCCTGGAAGCAGTGGTCCCAGCTCTTTTCAGGTCATTGACCAAGTCGTGTCATATAGTCCTGGGCTGATTCCTCACTTTTCTAAGGATCATTGAGACCCCACGAGGTGATATCTTGCATGGGGCTCCACTCCGACTGAGATTGACTGTCATGTTTAGCTTCTTCCATTTTCTAATGATTGCTCCAACAGTGGACCTTTTTTCATCAAGCTGCTTGGCAATTTCTTGGTATCCCTTTCCAGCCATGTGGAGTTTTAAAATTTTGTCTCTCGTGTCTTTGGACAGCTCTTTAGTCTTGGCCATGTTACAAGTTTGAGTCTTAGTGATTGTATGGGGTGGACAGGTGTCTTTATGCAGCTAACGACTTCACACAGGTGCATCTGATTCAGGAAAATCATGGGTGGAGGTGGACTTTAAAAGGCGGACTAACATGTCTTTGAGGGTCAGAATTCTAGCTGATAGACAGATGTTCAAATACTTATTTTCAGCTGTATCACACAAATCGTTAAAAAAATCATACATTATGATTTCTCGATTTCTCACAGTGGACATGCACCTACGATGAAAATATCAGACCCCTCCATGATTTCTAAGTGGGAGAACTTGCAATAAAACAGGCTGTTCAAATCCTTCTTTTCTTCACTGTACATGTCCTGTGCTATTCTAACATATTTCTCTGCCACACCAGACTTGCCCATACAGTACCACCGTTTCTCTGTTGGTACTCTGTCATAGGCTTTCACTAGGTCTACAAAGATAAAATATAGTTCCTTCTGACCTTCTCTGTACTTTTCTACGAGAATCCTCAAGGCAAATAATCCATGTGTGGTCCTCTTTCTCAGCATGACACTATACTGTTCCTCGCAGATACTTACTTGCGCCTTGAGTCTAGCCTCCGCTCCTCTTTCCCATGACTTCATTGTGTGGCTCATCATATTTATTCCTATGTAGTTTCCACAGTTCTAAACATTGCTTTTATTCTTAAAAATGGGGACGAGCACACATTCCCTCCATTCTTCTGGCATCTTCTCTTGCGCTAATATTCTTTTGAATAAGTTGGTTTAAAACGACACAATGACCTCACCAAATTGCTTCCATACTTCCACTGGTATATCATCGGATCCAACTGTCTTTCCATTTTTCATTTTGTTCAGTGCCTTTTTAACTTCTCCCTTACTAATCATTGCCATTTCACTCTATGTTCCTGTCTCTTCTGAAAATAGGTGTTCACCACTGCCAATTCCATCCTTTTTGTGAAGTCCACCACCACCTGCCCCTCAAAGTTCCTTTGCTGAATGCTGTACTTACCCATCACTTCTTCATTGCCCCATTTCCTTTGCCAACATGCCCATTGAAATCTGCACCAATCACAACTCTCTCTCTGTCTGGAATGCTCAGGACTACTTCATCTACTTCCTTACAAAATTTCTCTTTCAACTTGTGGTCACATTCTACCTGTGGGGCATAGGCATCAACCACATTATACATAACATCCTCATTTTCAAGTTTCATCATCATCCAGTATCTGATACTCTTTTCATCTCCAAGACATTCTTAGCCAGCTCTTCCTTTAAAATAACACCTACTCCATTTCTCTTCCATTCTACTCCATGATAAAATTATTTAAACTCTGCACGTACAATTCTAGCCTTACTCCCCTTTCCACTTGCTCTCTTGGATGCACAATATATCAACCTTTCTCCTAATCATTATGTCAACTAACTCCTGTGCTTTTCCTTTCATAGTTCCAACATTCAAACTCCCTACACACAGCTGTATGGTCTGTGCATTTCTCTTCTTCTTCTGCCGACAAAGCTGGTTTCCTCCTCTTTATTGTCTTTGACTTACATCATCTGAATCTGAATCTGAAGTCGGCACATAAGATAAACAATTCACATACTACCTAATCTATGTTGAAGTTAAGGTCAAATTAAAGCAATCACATAAACGTGGTCAGCACATAAGGTACACAAATCACATACCACTTGTGTGACAATATGAAGGATATGGCGATTTAAAAGGATATGTGGATTGAAGGGATTCAAACCACAATGGCCCTCACTCTAGTAGTTGAATCTTGAGTTCACTTTCGATGTTTGGTCCTCGTTGTATACTCTACGTAGGTAATGTTAGCGCGCTAGGCTAACTTAGGCCAAGCAGCTTCAATTCAAACAATATGATACAATACAATTACAATAATACATCCATGAATTGATCACAAACACATGCTAGCAAGCTAAATAAGGAATATTAGGCCGATAAGCAAGATTAATTAGGCATTTCCACTCGTCCAATTTCTTATGAGTACTCACTATCCTCGTAGTATACGTTACGTAGGTTTTAGAGGATATGATGATACTAGCGTTTGATGTTTTCCTTCTCAGTAAATATTAGAAACCAGGCCCGTTTCGTTGTTAGCGGTCTAAGCTAGGCTAACTTAGACCAGTCCGACCAGCATTGACGCGAATGATATGGCTCCAATTTGGGTACTAAGATTGCACGATGGTGATTTTACTCCACTGAAGTCACGGCCAGGAGTGTCCCACGTATTGAGTATTCACAACGTTTGCTCCAAATTGAGCAGGATTTATTGAATTTCGATCGGACTGCTCAGCGCCTTCAGTTTAAGCTGCAACCAGTTTGAAGACCGGAAGCAAGCCACTCACATTCATATAACCAAAGGATTGCATTGGAAAGATTCTCAATACGAAGATGGAAATTAAAATATACTGTAGCTAAATCGAGTTTCATTAATTTATTCATCCAAGTAAGGCAATTGACAACATATTCTCTTTTGAAATGCCAACCTGGCTACAAACACCAGAGCAATCCTTTCTTCTATCCATTTTCTGAGCCATTAATGCTCACGAGGGTGGGGGGAGCGCTGGAGCATTTCCCAGC
This sequence comes from Syngnathoides biaculeatus, assembly GCF_019802595.1. Lineage (NCBI taxonomy): Eukaryota > Metazoa > Chordata > Actinopteri > Syngnathiformes > Syngnathidae > Syngnathoides > Syngnathoides biaculeatus. The sequence continues at coordinate 29,305,061 of NC_084646.1, read as the reverse complement.
TGCCATCGCGGAGAAGGCAGAGTACACCCTGAACTGGTTGCCAGACAATCGCAGGGCACAAGGAGACAGACAACATTCGCACCCACACACACTTGTGGACAATTTGTTGTGTTCAGTTTTGCCTGCAGAAAGAATGAAATGAGTGAATACTTTTCTGGCCCTCAGTCTGTATGTGGAAAGATTCTCTATACTTCTTTTTTCCCTTTCAGCTTGTCCCCTGAGGGATCACCACAGTGAGGCATCTTTTTTCATGTTCGCCTACTTTCTACATCTTCCTCTCTAACACCACTGCCCTCATGTCTTCCCTCTCAACATCCATCAACCATCTATTTGGTCTTCCTTTTACACTCTTCCCTGGCAGCTCTATTCTCAGCACCCTTCTCCAAATATACTCACTCTCTAGCCTCTGGACATGTCCAAACCATCAAAGTTTGCTCTCTCAAACCTTGTCTCCAAAACACCCAACTTCGGCTGTCCCTCTAATGAGCTCATTTCTAATCCTATCCAACCTGCTCACTCCTAGAGAGACTTCAATCCCCATCTTTTCACCCACTAGTATTCTGTTGAATAAGTTAGTCAAGAACTCCACAGCCACCTCTCCAAATTGCTTCGATACCTCCACAGGTATGTCATCAGGAGCAACTGCCTTCCATTTTTCATGCTTTGTGGAGCCTTTCTCACTTCTCCCTTACTAATCATTGCCACTTCCTGGTCTATCAGACTTGCCTCTTCTACTCTTGCTTCTCTCTCATTTTCTTCATACATCAACTTCTAAAACTATTCTTTCCCCCTATTTAGCACACTAATGGCACCAGTCAACACATTTCCATCTATATCCTTTATCACCCTTACCTGCAGCACATCCTTCCCATCTCGATTTCTCTGCCTGGCCAACCTGTAGGGATCCTTTTCGCTTTCTTTCATGTCCAACCTGATGTACATGTCGTCAAATGCCTCTTGTTTAGCATTGGCCACCTCTACCTTTCCCCTACGTTGTATCTCAATGCATTCCTTTCGCCAGTCCTCAGTCCTCTCAGTATCCCACTTCTTCTTCACTAATCTCTTTCCTTGTATGACTCCTTGTATTTTGGGGTTCCACCACCAAGTCTCCTTCTCCCCTTTCCTACCAGAAGACACACCAAGTGCTCACCTCCCTCTCTCTGATCACCTTGGCTGTAGAAGTCTAGTCTTCTGGGAGCTCCCCCTGTCCATATAGAACCTGTTTTAGCTCTTTCCAAAAATCCACACATCCTTCCATTTTCTGCTTAAACCACATGGTTGTCTGCTCTACCTTTGTCTTCTTAATCTTCCTACCCATCAACAGAGTCATCCTACACACCAGTAACCTGTGGTGTCGAGCTCCACTCTCCTCCGCTACTACCTTACAGTCAGTAACCTCCTTCAGATTAAATCACCTGCACAAAATTGAATCCACATGCGTGCTTCTACCTCTGCCCTATGTTTCTGCCTCTTCTGGAAAAAAAGTGTTCACTACTGCCATTTCCATCCTTTTTGCAAAGTCCACCACCATCTGTCTCACAAAGTTCATTTCCTGGATGCCGTACTTACCCATAACTTCTTCACCACCCCGGTTTCCTTCACCAACATGTCTATTAAAATCTGCACCAATCACAACTCTCTCTCTCTCTCCTCTCTCTCTCTCTCTCTCTGTAATGACAGGAACTACTACATCTAGTTTCTTCCAGAATTTCTTTTTCAACTCTAAGCCAAATCCTACCTGTGGTGCATAGCCACTAATCACATTATACATAACATCCTCAATTTCAAATTTGATCCTCATCAGTCGATCTGATATTCTTCTGACCACCAAGACATTCTTAGCCAGCTCGTCCTTTAAAATAATCCCTACTCCATATTACTTCCCTTCTAATGCATGGTAAAATCATTTATACCCTGCTCCTAAACTTCTCGCCTTACTCCCTTTCCAGCTGTTCTCTTAGATGAACAATATATCAACCTTTTTCCTAATCATCACGTCAACGATGCGACCCGGAGAAGTGGTAGAAGATGGACAGATGGATGGGTGGATGGAACTGTTCGTAACACAATCATCCTCATTTCTAGGATTTACAGCTTCCTGATGGGCAGGACACAGCAGGTGAGGCTAGGTCAAGCTCCCTCCATCCTCAAAAATGCCCAGTAGAGCATATACGTCTTGCAGCTTATGAGGAAGCACAGACTCTGACAGCTGTTGAGGCAGTTCTACACAGCGGTCATGGAATCAGTCCTGTGTTCATGCATCACTGTGTCATTTGATGCTGCTACAAAGAAGGACAAAGTCCAGCTGAAATGGTCAGGACTGCTGAATATTTTTTTAGTACCCTCTTATCAGGAGAATCCAATCGTGTCATCTATTGAGAGCCTGGTGACATACTGTGTCTCCATTTGGTACAGGAGCTGCACTGAGGCAGACAAAGCAAGGCTTCAAAGCAATCAAAGCAGCACAGAAGATCATTGGTTGCCTTCTACCCCATCCATGGCACACATTTATTATTCTTGTTGCCTCAGCAGAGCTCAAAACATTCTTTAGGACACTACATACTCTGATTTTCAACTATTTGAATGATTTTGATCTGGAAGGCAGTACAGATGTGCAAAAGCAAGGACCAACAGACTGAAGAACTGTTTTATCCAAGAGCCATCATCACCGTGAATTTTCATCTTTCCTCTTGTCGCACTATTAATGAAAAGGCACACTGATATCAATATTTTTACATTTACATTTTACATTTTACACAAATATTATTTATATTTATTCTTATGATTATTTATTTTAGTGTTACGTATGCACTGATGCAGGAGAAGCTCTCCAATTATTTTTTTCAGTTTTGTATGATAAATGGCATTAATTGATTAATTGATTAATTGATTAATTAATTCATTCATTCATTCACAAGAGCATGCAAAATCTTTTTTAGACACTCCGCACCCTGGTCATCATCTCTTCCAACTCCTTCCCTCACACAGGTATGATTGAAAAATGCAAACCAAAGACAGCAGAAAGTCCAACAGCTTCTTCCCTTCTTCTTCTTTTCCTTTCGGCTTGTCCCGTTAGGGATCGCCACAGCCTGTCATCTTTTGCCATCTTAGCCTATCTCCTGCATCTTCCTCTCTAACCCCAACTGCCCTCATGTCTTCCCTTACCACATCCATAAACCTTCTCTTTGGTCTTCCTCTCGCCCTTATGCCTGGCAGCTCCATCCTCAGCACCCTACCAACAATATACTCACTCTCTCGCCTCTGAACATGTCCAAATCATCGAAGTCTGCTCTCTCGAACCTTGTCAGCAAAACATCCAACTTTGGCTGTCCCTCTAATGAGCTAATTTCTAATACTATCCAACCTGCTCACTCCGAGCGAGAACGTCAACATCTTCATTTCTGCTACCTCAAGTTCTCCTTCCTGTTGTTTCTTCAGTGCCACCGTCTCTAATCCGTACATCATGGCCGGCCTCACCACTGTTTTGTAAACTTTGCCCTTCATTCTAGCAGAGACTCTTCTGTCACATAACACACCAGACACCTTTCGCCAGCTGTTCCAACATGCTTGGACCCGTTTCTTCACTTCCTTACCACACTCACCATTGCTCTGTATTGTTGACCCCAAGTATTTGAAATCGTCCACCTTCACTATCTCATTTCCCTGGCGCTTCACTCTTCCTCCTCCGCCCCTCTCATTCACACACATATATTCTGTTACACGACGGCTAATCTTCATTCCTCTCCCTTCCAGTGCATACCTCCATCTTTCTAATTGTTCCTTCGCCAGCTGTGCCAACCTGCTTGGACCCGTTTCTGCACTTCCTTACCACACTCACCATTACTCTGGATTGTTGACCCTAAATATTTGAAGTCGCCCACCCTCGCTATCTCTTCTCCCTGTAGCCTCACTCTTCCCCCTCCAGTTTTCTCATTCACGCACATATATTCTGTTTTACTTCGGCTAATCTTCATTCAACTCCTTTCCAGTGCATGTCTCCATCTTTCTAATTGTTCCTCTGCATGCTCCCTGCTTTCACTGCATATCACAATATCATCTGTGAACATCATGGTCCAAGGGGATTCCAATCTAACCTCATCTGTCAGCCTATCCATTACCACTGCAAACAGGAAGGGGCTCAGAACTGATCCCTGATGCAGTCCCACCTCCACCTTAAATTCCTCTGTCACACCTAAGGCACACCTCACCATTGTTCTGCTGCCATCATACATGTCCTGTACTATTTTAACATACTTCTCTGCCACACCAGACTTATGCATGCAGTACCACAGTTCCTCTCTTGGTACTTGTTAAATAATCATCCATATGTTCTAATTTTGTTCAAACTCTAGTTGGTTACACATCACCACCAAGCTTGTACCTTTGAACTCACTGTCTTGATGTAATCACTCTAACTTGATGTAATCAATCTAACAGATCACACACATCATGTGATTCACTGAATAAAAGGAAGCTGCAAGGAGACACAAGTTGGAGTTGGTTGGAAGCAGGGAAGTCCTGTCGCTCCCCTTGCAGCAAGTAAAATTTTCTGTTCGCCTTGTCTGTTCGCCTTCTTTTAATAGAGAGTCAAGCTTTTAAACCTGACATTTGGTCCCTCGAGCCGGATCCCAACACACCACCGCCCATTGAGGAGGGAGAAGACACACCGAAGTCTGTCGACAGCCAGGAGCATTTAGCTGTTCCTGAAGAAAAGCCCTGGTGGGATGTGAATTCGCGGCCAGGCCGGTGTTAAAGTCCAATCTCCCCTCAGTGGACGAAGATTGACGGGATCACGAACAACTGGCGTCCAGACAACGCGTGAACCGGTAAGTGAAGGCTACTCCACCAGAAGGAGTTTGAAGGCTACTCCACCAGAAGGAGGTTGAAGGCTACTCCGCCAGAAGGAGGTTTAAGGCTACTCCGCCAGAAGGAGGTTTAAGGCTACTCCGCCAGAAGGAGGTTGATGGCCACTCCGCCAGAAGGAGGTTTTAAGGTTACTTCACCTTTAAAGATGTTATTTATTAGGATCCATAAATGTGTGAGTGAGTGAATGCAAGTGTGAATGCCATTACTTGTGGAATCATAGGTCACGGATGGAAACCTAACGGTGCTAACAGAAGTCCGTGCTCCGGTGAAGTACACAAGGTAGTGGATTAGGACTTGGGTCCCAAAAAGGACAAGTAGTCTGTACGGGACAAATGTAGAAAAACATAATTGTGAGCGGGAATAATAAATCTGCCCGAGAGGGGATGTAAACTTTATGAAATAATGTTTACCGGGCAGCATGATGTTTCTTAAAGAAATGGGAAGGAAAAAAAAAAGAAAAATAGCATGGCTTAAATGGCAAGTTAACAGTTGAAGGATGGAGCAGGTTGGTAGAAAGATGGATGATAAGTGTTACAGAAGCAAGGCAAAGCCAAGATTAAGACTTACATCTTAGGATGGCGAGAGGTTGGTTAGCATAGGCAAGAAAGAGAAAGGCAGGAGAGTCAGCTGAAGTAATGCAACAAGTGTCTATATTAAAACCGGCTACAACAGTTTAAAACGGGTTAAAGAAAGTGAGGCAGAAAGAGAGCTGTAAGAAAATCTTGAAAAAAAAGAAAAAGAAAAAAAATGCTGCCTCCCTGGGAAATATATTTGCTGATAAAAGCGCCAAGGAGGCTGCAACAGGAAAATATGGCACACACATAGTGACACAATCACAAGCCCCCAACCCTCCTATTGATTAAACAGTTCTAAAAGAATTGCAAAACATGCTCCTCAAAGTGAAACTCAGTGATGGCTTACAGAAAAAAATGAATTAGAAGATAATATACATTCCTGGTCTCAAACTGGCGGTCCGCGGGCCATTTGTGGCCCCCAAGATGATGTTTTGCAGCCCCCACCTTACTTACTATGAAAGTCAAATGATGGTCCATCTCTATCCTTAATCACCCTTACCTGCTGCACATCCTACCCATCTCTATCCCTCTGTCCGGCCAACCTGTAGAGATCCTTTTCTCCTTCTTTCGTGTCCAACCTGGTGTACATGTCTTCATACGCCTCTTGTTTAGCCTTTGCCACCTCTACCTTTGGCCTACGTCGCATCTCGATCTACTCCTTTTGCCTCTCCTCAGTCCTCTCAGTGTCCCACTTCTTCTTCGCTAATCTCTTTCCTTGCATGACTCGCTGTATTTTGGGGTTACACCACCAAGTCTCCTTCTCCCCTTTCCTACCAGAAGACACACCAAGTACTCTTCTGCCTGTCTCTCTGATTACCTTGGCTGTCGTTGTCAAGTCTTCCGGGAGCTTCTGCTGTCCATCGAGAGCCTGTCTTACCTCTTTCCGAAAGGCCGCACAACATTCTTCCTTTCTCAGCTTCACCCACATGGTTCTCTGCTCCACCTTTGTCTTTTTAATCCTCCTACCCACCACCAGAGTCATCCTACACACTACCATCCTATGCTGTCGAGCTCCACTCTCCCCTACCACTACTTTACAGTCAGTAACCTCCTTCAGATTAAATCACCTGCACAAAATATAATCCACCTGCGTGCTTCTAACTCCGCTCTTGTAGGTCACTATATGTTCCTCCCTCTTCTGGAAATAAGTGTTCACTACAGCCATCTCCATCCTTTTTGCAAAGTCCACCACCATCTGTCCCTCAAAGTTCCTTTCCTGGATGCTGTGCTTACCCATCACTTCTTCATCGCCCCTGTTTCCTTTACCAATATGCCCATTACAATCTGCACCAGTCACAACTCTCTCGCTGTTTGGGATGCTCAGAACTACTTCATCTAGTTCGTTCCAGAATTTCTCTCTCAACTCTAGGTCACATGCTACCTGTGGGGCATAGCCGCTAACCACATTATACATCACACCCTCAATTTCAAATTTTAGTCTCATCACTCGATCTGATACTCTTTTCACCTCCAAGACATTCTTAGCCAGCTCTTCCTTTAAAATAACCCCTACTCCAGTTCTCTTCCCATCTACTCCATGGTAGAATAATTTAAACCCTGCTCCTAAACTTCTAGCCTTACTACCTTTCCACCTGCTCTCTTGGATGCACAGAATATCAACCTTTCTCCTAATCATCATGTCAACCAACTCCTGAGCTTTTCCTGTCATAGTCCCAACATTCAAAGTCCCGACACTCAGTTGTAGGCTCTGTGCATTCCTCTTTTTCTTCTGACGATGGATCCGGATTCCTCCTCTTCTTTGTCTTCGACCCACAGTAGCTGAATTTCCACCGACGCCCTGCAGGTTTGCAGTGCCGGGGGCGGGCGTTGTTAACCCGGGCCACGACCGATCCGGTATGGGATTCTTTAGATGAACGCTCATATTTGTTTTGCACAGTTTTTATGCCGGATGCCCTTCCTGACACAACCCTCTGCATTTATCCGGGCTTGGGACCGGCCTACAAATTGCATTGGTTTTTACCCCCATTCCAACAGCTTCTTCCACCTTGCCATTAAACTCTTTATCCATTTATAATTTTATTGTAACATGTTGCCAATGTTGCACATCTCTTTTGAAACAATACTCCATCGTTTGTGCATTCACTTTGCATATTTGTTGTTGACCAATACTGGCCACTCACGTGGTTAAGAACTATCTACATCATTTGTACAATTGTCACTCTTCCATATTATCACAATAGTAGTCACTTTAACCTGCTTAAATTTCCTGAGATGTCTGCACCATTTGCACCTGTTATCCTGCTTATTCCAAATCACTCTAAATTGCTTGAGGACTTCGCATCATTTGCACAATTGTCATTGTACCAGACTGCTGTACTCTTAGTTATTGCAAACTGGTCCACTCACTGGAAAGGAGAGGAATGAAGATTAGCTGAGGTAAAACAGAGTGTATGCGCATTAATGAGAGGGGTGTTGGGGGAAGAGTGAAGCTCCAGGGAATGAGAGATAGCAAGGGTGGACGACTTCAAATACTTGGGGTCAACAATACAGCGCAATGGAGAGTGTGGTCAATAAGTGAAGAAACGGATCCAAGTGGGGTGGAAAAGTTGGCGGAAAGTTTTTGGTGTTCTATGTGACAGAAGAGTCTTCGCTAGGATGAATGTAAAAGTCTATAAGGCAGTGGTGAAGCCAGCCATGATGTACGGACTGGAGACGGTGGCACTGAAGAAACAACAGGAAGGAGAACTTGAGGTAGCAGAAATGAAGATGTTGATGTTCTCGCTCGGAGTGAGCAGCTAGGATAGGATTAGAAATTAGCTCATTAGAGGGACAGCCAAAGTTAGATGTTTTGGAGACAAGGTTAGTGAGAGCAGAATTCAATGGTTTGGACATGTTCAGAGGCAAGAGAGTGAGTCTGTTGGTAGAAATGTGCTGAGGATGGAGCTGCCAGGCAAAAGAGTGAGAGGAAGACCAAAGAAAAGAAGGTTGATGGATGTTGTGAGGGAGGACATGGGTGGATGGGTGTTCGAGAAGAGGATGCATGAGATAGGCTTAGATGGAAAAAGATGACAGGCTGTGGCGACCCCTAATGGGACAAGCCGAGAGGAAAAGAAGAAGACACTGGTCTAAAACACGTGAGGTTTCGGGATAATTTGCACAATTGTCACAGTACCAAATTATTGTGCTGTTAGGATTTTCAAACTGCTCTATATTCATAGAGAACTCTGCATCATTTGTTCAATTGTCATTGTATCAGCATCCCCAAGTTACTGGAAATCCTTGGTTATTAAGTGACTCTCCGCAGTGTGTTTTTATGTCCTAAAAGTATGTTTTGTCACAATGCCTCAGTTGTTGTACTACAATAAATAACAAAGACAAATTCCTTGTATTGTCTGACACATTTGGAAAAAGGGATTAGCTATCCCAAATAAAGATAATCCTGTTAAACTGTTCAAACTATTTTTTCCAGTTAATTCCAATTTGAAATTATCACTTTAAATTCACTCTCCTTTAAGTTCTCTCCACTTTATTGTCTATAAATATTTCAATGCTTCTGTGAAACAATCCATCCATCCATTTTCTGAGCCACTTATTCTCACAAGGGTCGAGGGAGTGCTGGACCCTATCCCAGCTGTTATCAGGCACTAGACAGGGTACACCCTGAACTGGTTGCCAGCCAATCGTAGGCCACATAGAGACAATCAACGGTCACACTCACAATCACACCTCAGAGCAATTTAGAGTCTCCAATTAATGCATGTTTTTGGGGATGTGGGAGGAAACCGAAGTGCCCGGAAAATCCCATGCAGACACGGAGAGAACGTGCAAACTCCACACAGGTGGGCCTGGGATTTCAAACTTGGTCCTCAGAACTATGAGGCCAACACTCTAACGAGTTGTTCCACCGGGCCATTAGTCACTCCGGTTTCCTCCCACATCCCAAAAACATGTGGCATTAATTGGAGACTCTAAATTGCCCCTAGGTGTGATTGTGACCACAGCTCTTTGTCTCTATGTGCCCTGCGATTGCCTGGCAACCAGTTCAGGGTGTATCCCGCTTCCTGCCCGTTTACAGCTGCGATAGGCTCCAGCACTCCTGTGACCCTCGTGAGGATAAACGGCTAAGAAAACATGTATGTCTTCAAAAGCTGAGTCTGGAAGGTGGTTTACTCACTCTTCCTGAACAAGTCTTGGTGGGTGTTTCTTGAGTGGATGAAGCACTTGATCCAGCTATCCAGCCCTGGTACCTGTCATGAATCCTATTCATTATCTCATCTCTCATTGAGCTCAACTGAATGAATTGCAGACTTAACACAGTCCTTCTCCTCCAGCTAGTGTACCTGCTCATATGATAGTGACTCTTACTTGGGGGGAATTTTGGAAACCCACGTTTATTTTACAGGGGGCTTAAGAAAATTTCGGCATTGGCACATACTACGCTTAATTTCTAGTGATTTGGGGCTTTTACCAGCAGAGGTCAAGCAGCGCCCCTGATGTGAACATTTGCACACCTGAGAGCCTTGACATAATTTCCTCGATTCCCAGTATCTCGATTTTTGTACTTGGTTACAGTTTCACCATATATAAACGTAGAGCCCTTTAAGTTTATCCAGTTCAGTGGGCAGGTTGTGAAAAAAGAATAGTACAAGCAACAAACTCAGATGAACAAGAACAATATATTGTGTGCATGTGTGTGAATATATACACACATTCAGACAGCCCTTCAAATGTTTTTAATTAATTAATTATTATTTTTACTTTTTTTATCCCCAAACGAACAGACATGCTTAGCGAATCAAGCGCTAACCCCACCCCAGAGAGCTGTCTTCTGTTCTGGGAAGAGTAGAGACACAATTCAACTTGTAATCTGTCTCCATTGGAGATATCCCTGGAAAACAACTCCATCTGTTCCCGTCCCAAGAAATGAAGTCTTAATTATAATATTATTTTGTTATTTATCATTTAATTTATAGCAAGTTTTGAAACTGAAACTCGGTGTCTGCTTCCAAATCTATTGCCCTTTTCCATGATATGCCACGAAGATGCTTTTCAACTTTTTTGCTCGTTTTTTTTTTACTCCTCTAGCACAGGTCACTAGTACAGTTATTGAAATGTACACTTTTCATTTGTAAAATGAATACATGTACATGTTGGGGTGGGGACTCAAGTAAGAGACTTTTATTTTACTGTGCACGTCTTCCTCTTGACAAGAATTTCCTCTAATTTGTCAAGAGTAGTCTGAAGCAGCAAAGTTCCTAACCTGAGGCATTACACTAAAAGCAAAACCATGTTTTTAAGGTGATTTTGCTAACCCCACCACATACCTTTAATAATTTGCCCTCGAGGTTGATGTGCTTCCAGGCATTCATGCATGCAATATGACCCCTGGCAATAACTGTAAAGACGGTTTGAAAGTGACCTCAGTGAATTGCAAGCATGTGACTTGGTCTTGTCAGTAAGAAGTGATAATAGTACACACAGTGGCGTTATTTTGACCATGTCCTGAGGAATGTAAGTGACACATGGAATATATTTCATCACGGGGTAGGAAAATGGCAATAGTTCAGGGACAATGAGAAAATACTCCCTAAAACACCAGACAAATTATTGTTTTGAGATTAATATGGCATTTTCTAAACATTTTCTAAACAACTGCTGTATAACAACCTGTTTCTGATAGATGTTGCCATCTGCACACATGAGGAATAAAAATTATTCTTAAGTCACTGTCATAAGACTTGACATGCAGCATGACAGTGACTCATTAACAGACTAAAAGGTATAAACTCCATCCTGATTCTGCCTACCTTTAAATCTGACTATATTTTGATGTTGATCATTTTTTCCCCATGCTGTAATACAGCATTTCTCTTTTGTAGTTGGTAGCTCACCCAAATAATAATAATAATAATAATAATAATAATAATAATGATGTATACAGTGGCGGCACAGTGAGGCACCCGTAAAGCATTGGCCTCACAGTTCTGAGGTTCAGGGTTCCCGGCCCCCCTGTGTAGAGTTTGAATGTTCTCCCCATGCCTGGATGGGTTTTCTCCAGGCACTGTGGTGTCCTTCCACATCCCCAAAACATGCATTCATTGAATACTCTAAATTGCCTCTCGCTGTGATTATGAGTATGAGTGCGGCTGTTGTCTGTCTCCATGTGTCCTGTGATTGGTTGGCAACCAGTTCAGGGTGTACCCTGCCTACTGTCCATTGACAGCTCGGATAGTCTCCAGCAATCCCATAACCCTTGTGAGGATAAGCGGCTCAGAAAATGGATTGATGCATGCAGTACAATAGTTGGGTTATTGCACACAATTGAATTATAGTCACTTGTCATCTGGTTGGTAGATCTGCGCAGCAAAAAATGTTCAGGTTGGGTTTGGGTTATTTAGATTTTTGTTCAGATGTTTCTGTGAAGCAATTATCTTGTTTCCCTATACTTGTTTAAACTGGCTTCACCCGACTGTCCAAAAACATGGATGTTGGAAGACTGTGGGTTCATCGACACGTAACAGTTTTTCAGTGTTTTATAGTTTTGACATTGTGGCCACATCAGCACCAAATTCCCAAATTACTTGAGAGCATCTCTGTTCATGCTGTTTCTCCAGCATTCTGCGTGTGTGTGCGTGTGTCTGCGTGGGGGGCGTGTGTGCGCGTGGGGCCGTGTGTGTGTGTCTGTGTGTGTGCGTGCATGCATGTGATTATATGTGTGTAGTTGTGTCATGAGTGTTTTTTGTAGGAGTTGATGTGTTGTAGTCTAGCAGCTGCAGCTTGTCATCCTAATCGCACTGGATTGCTTTTAAAACACTGTGGGACTCTAAGTCCTCGCCAGACTATTAACACATTTCGTCACGTATGTACTTTAGCCACCCGATCTATCCTTGCTTCTTAACATTTTTTCAGCCTGATTCTATTATTCTGTGTCTTTAGTTTGCCATCTGATCTGGATCCCTGCAACCCCGTGCTCATCTTTTGTGGCCCACCGACAACCTGACCTCCCACTCCGCCAACCTTTCCATACAGGAATCCTGAATCCCTAATCTGGTCGTCTAACTACCTTGGTTCATTTTTGTTTCAATAAATATTCTCTCTCTCGCTCTCGCTCTCTCTCTCTCTCTCTCTCTTCCACTCATCTCCAATTAACACCCCTTTGCCTGTGCACTTGTTCCCAACCAGCACTCATCACTGCCTGTGCACCTGTTCCCAATCGGTTATGTTGCCTCCTATATTTAAAATACAGAATTAGCTTTGTGGCCAATATATTGTCTCTGTTTTCATCCTCAATCCGGCTGTGCAAAGGTGGAATTTTAACATTATGCACCATCTCATCCTGTACTATCTACTTCGTCTTCAGACCAGACTTTTTTTTACTAAACAAAGAGAAATGAATCATCCAGTTTCACCACTTTTTGTTCTATTATTCATATACCCCAGTGTTTGTAATTATGAGTGTATCACTTTAAAATGGAGGGGGGGGGGTGTCAGGTAAACTAGGAAGTAGAGTGTGTGGTCCGGTGCTGCCGAGCAGCAGCTATTTGTGAGCACTGACCTAAAAAAAAATGAGTGGATAGTGCATACACATCTAGCGGTGTGTCAATTGGTTGAAGCCAGTTGGCCAACATCTTGGTACTTGGTAACATGTGGAGGACATGGTTTACAGGTTGGATTATGGCAAGGTTTTTCTCAAAGTTTGCATGTAGAATTAAAATTGGTCGTGTGAGCTTGACATTTTTTCAGTTCTGGAGCATGAAGGATTTTTAATTCGACTTGGTCAGGCAACATAGGCTAAGTGCTAAGGATAGACATATAACATGGTGACAACAAGAAACCTTGCATAATACCTAGGGCCCAATTTTCGTGACATGTTAACTTTTCCCAAAATACCCTGTGAAGCCATTATCCATCCATCCATCCATCCATCCATCCATCCATCCATCCATTTTCTTCTCCATTTATCCTCATGAGGGTCACGGGGAGAGCTGGAGCCTATCCCAGCTGTCAACGGGCAGGAGGCGGGGTACACCCTGAACTGGTTGCTAGCCAATTTTAGGGCACATTGGGACAAACAGCCACACTCACAATCACACCTAGGGTCAATTAGTGTCCAATTAATGTTGCATGTTTTTGGAATGTGGGAGGAAACTGGAGTGCCTGGAGGAAACCCACGCAGGCACGGGAAGAACATGCTAACTCCACACAGGCAGGTCCGGGATTGAGCCCGGGAACTCAGAACTGTGAGGCAAACGCTCTACCAGCTGATCCACCGTGCCACCTCACTATCGTCGTAACATTGCAAAAAACTAAGCATTTTTTGTCATAAAAACATTACATTTTAAGTCAATCAGTTAGATATATTTTTGGAAATATGGACTCGCAATGGGAAAATACATGCTAAACACATTGTTCATTTGTTGTCTCTGTGACGTCCTTTTTCAGACAGAAAATTTAAACTTGTTTCCTCGCATTCGAAAATCAAATTCAATTTGCAGAGTTCTGTATTATGTAATTCATCAAAAATTTCACAGAAAATGTTTGATGAAGTTTGGGAAAATATTTACATCGCATTTTCGCGAAAAACTGTCGGCCTATAAAGATGAAGCAGAGAGTGAACAGTGAACAACAACAACCGTGAACAAAACTTTGTTCATGTGAATTAAGCTTATCAGAAAATAAAAAACCCTTTACGAACAAACTTTAACAGTGTCAAATTAAATCTTTCTAACTTACTTGTGGAATGTTTTTTCACAACCACGAAACTGGCGATTAACGCAGTTAATTGCTCTTGCTGCACAGGTTGGCATGGTTGTTTTGGGAGTATCAAGATGGCAGATATCTGCTTTTGGCGACTTCAGTTTTGGTAGCCAATGAGCCATCCAGTCTTTTTTTTTTTAGATCAGTGTTTGTGAGAGGCAGTATGCTGCCGTGTTTTAAAAAAAAAAGACATCAGGCTGTAGTTCACTGCGCTGGATTTCAAAAATATTTTCAAAAAGTTAATAGAGCGCATTATATTTAGGTACGGATGAAAAATAAAAAAATACGATCACATTTTATAGTCGCATACAGGTACAGAGTGGTAAAAAGAAGGTATGCATAGAAATTTCGATATGATGTTCACTGTTTTAATATATATAACGGTAAGGTGGCCACCAACCTGAACTCTCAACGCTGACCTTCTTGGGGGGGCCTTTGCTTTTTACGATCGTTAGGGTAGCATATTTGTTGCTACTTCACCAAACATCAGAAACGACTGCCTGTGAGTTTGTTTTAACTTAAACGAAGACAAAACAATGTCAACTACAACAGCTATATGTGCAGCCTCTTTTAAAAGAAATGTGTCATCACTCCAGCCGATGACGGTCCCAAACCGGAAGCAAAACAATGTGAGCTGAAACTACGTAGTGCGATCATACAATCATTTAAAAAAAAATAGCGCACACAATTGAAATGCTCGTGTTTTTAAAAGTGCCCATTACACTGATTTCTACGTAGTTTGAGCTCTCATTTTGATACCAACCTGACCATATGAAGATTTTAGCCGAACGGGGACAACAGGCTGCACTGTTAGTACAGTGGACCTTCCCTTCAAAGCGCTGACAGTCACGAGTAATAAAGAGAACCAATACTCTTAGGATTCCTCACAAACGCCATGGATGGCACAGAGGATGATATGCTGTGGCAGGAAGATGGGATCACTGTTCTTGAATGCAGAAGGCATCAGAACTGGACCAGGTCATCAATGATGAGTTCGACAGTGATGCACAAAGGTAGCTACAATGGATATTTTTAGATTGGAGATGAGTCACATGGTTCTTTTGACGTCCTGGCTCAGGATGTGTCATTTAAACTTCACCATACACAAATGTTTTATGCACAAATACACAAATATTTTATGCACAAATATGTAATGGAAAAAAAAAGTTCTAGTTAAACAGTGTAAAATAGTTTAATCATTTAAGACTGTAATATGTGTTATCAACACTATTAATAAAATGTTATGCCATCGTTGAGCATTTATTTTAGTTGCTTTCAGGATTCTGTTCTAACAATTGCAGGGATCAGGACAAGCATGTCCTGTGGCCTGTCCCGAGGTATATATTACCACTGCATCAGCATTATTATTAATGATTGTTGTACAGATGATTTTTTTTAAAAACAATGCAAGTACAAACAATAAAAGTACAAACTTGGAAAAATAGAAATACATATAATTCCTAATATTTTTAGCATATGGATTGCAAATTGGTGGTGCACATTGTTCATTGGTAGGAGGGTTTTCCTGATTTTCTAGATCAACTTTGGGGGTGCGCATTATATTTCAGGACGCATAATACACGAGAAATTACGGTATGCTGTGTAGTGATCAGAATCATCTCTATATGTGCAACATAAGGCCTTTGTCAAATTTTATGCCAACCAGTTTGACAGAACCATTGTCGAATCTCTTTTATCATGTGACTAGTGATCTTCAAGGTGACTCATATTGATCTGCACCTTTCCTTGACACCAGTCTTTATTGTTGGGTTTAAAAGAAAAAAGTTCTAGCTGTCTCTTTCTTTTGTCTTCATCTAATTTCTCCCGCTGCCAAATCATGCATGATATGCATGGATATGATCCAACTGCATGATGTGATGTGTGATGCTGGCATGTACTATGATGGGTCCATGAAATTCTGAAAAACAGGGGAAGTTTCGGGGATGAAAATGGAAACAGTAGCTCACATCCAGTTGCACTATTGCATTTTCAAAAAACATTAGGGTTAAATTAATTCCCTCACGCATATTATTTTATTTAATTGGGAAGTTTTTGATCATTATCAAATGCTTTTCATAATAGTTTGAGGCAGTGCAATTTTTTCTCAATATCATCATTGCTGAATGTCAAGAACGTGTGATCTGAATAATGTAAGTAGCTCTTCTTATTTAACAACATATATGACTGGGGAACATGAAGGTGGTTTGTTTTCCAAACCATAAAAATAGGTAACAGTGTTCCCTACTGTTGATAAACAAAAGTCATTTGTATTGCTCTGGGATTTAATGAGAAATTACCTATTCTACTGTTAAAATATGAGAACATATTGATACTGGCAAGTACAGTACATCACTTCAAAAGAACTGACATGAAGTATTCGTTTAATGCAGATGTTCCATGGAGAGGCATACATTAGGATTAGGAAAGTATGATGTTACTGTATCATGCACGCAGCACTACTTGATGTGTTCATTTTTGCACTAATGCTTTCTCAGACTACAGATATATAATGACAGTAATATTGCTGGCTAAACTATTGAATTCTCAAGTTTTTTAACTTAGACTTGGTCTCGACATAACTGGACCCTCGATTCATATTTTTTGGACCTCACCTTTTTACCACACATTTTTTGTGCTGTTGCTTTTGGGACGGCTTCTTGTATAACAACAGTCTGGAATTAAACTTTCCTTCTAAAACCATGTCCTCGCTTTGGAGTCTTGCATGTGTGTCCTACCCCTTTTCCTTTGCTCGTGACAGATGGTTGGCCACAACTAATTTGTCAGCTTGGGTGGTGTCTACTGTCTTTATTTTTCCAGTCCGTATTTGATACAGATGTTCTGCTACACTATTCCTAGTACCTGGTCATGCCTCTTCATGTATGCCTTGCCTGCCCGCTTATATATCCCTGGTGTGATTTGCTGCTCTTTCTCTGGTGCTTCTTTCCACAGCCTGTACCTGGGGACTTGTCTGATTTGACCCTGGCATCTATTGAATTTCTGTTTATTCTTTAGAGCCCGATCTTGTGCTGTCACAATTGCCCAACCCCCCATGCTGTCTTTCAGTCCATTCTTTTCCAACCGTTGGGATATCAATGTCGGGCACTTCAGCTTGTTGTTGGTACACACCATGGAGGGGCTTGTTTTTCCATGACAGCCCATGTGGCAACTTGTCCTTGCATAGGTTCTGTTGCCTTGCCTGAAACCATGGGGCATTTTAGAGTCTCCAATCAATGCATGCTTTTGGGATGTGGGAGGAAAACTGAGTGCCTCGAGAAAAGACATGCAGCATGGGGAGAACATCCAAACTCCACAGAGGTGGGGCCGGGATTTGACCCCCAGTTTGTTGTGAGCCCAAGCCTCAAACCAGTTGATCCAGCGTGTCGCCAATGCCGTGAAAAAGTATTTTATTTCTATTATTTTGCTGATTTCAGTTATTGCTGTCAAGGGTGATAAAACCCGTTAATTAGGTTTAAGGGGCAATTACTTTTTCACAGAGGGCCACAAAGGTTTGGATTTTTTTGTCTCTTAATGAATTGAATTGTCATTTGAAAACTACATTTTGTATTTCCTTGGGATGTCGCTGAGTTATATTAAACTTGGTTTGATTACTTGAAACGTGATAGATATGCAAAAAATACAGAAATTAGGACTACTTTTTCAAGGCACTCTCTCTCTCTCTCTCTCTCTCTCTCTCTATATATATATATATATATATATATATATAATATATATATATATATATATACACATCCTCCATCCCTTTTCTTAACCGCTTATCCGCACCGTATCCCAGTTGTCAGCGGGCAGGAGGCAGTACACCCTAAACTGTTTGCAGGCCAATCACAGGGCACATAGAAACATAACCATTTACAATCACAATCACACTTAATGGCCATTTATTAATGCATGTATTTGGGATGTGCTAGGAACTGGAAAACCTGGAGAAAATGCACGCAAGCACAGGGAGAAAATGCAAACTCCACACAGGCGGGGCTGAGATTTGAAACCTGGTCCTCAGAACTGTGAGGTTACACACGAACCAGTCCTGTGTGTGTGTTTACCTCTACATTGGGGCTTGGGGATTATTTTGGGCTGATTAAATACATATAGTATGAGTAAATTGTATTCTGCTTCTCAAGTAAACAGGTTGAAAATATGTCTGTTTTTTTCCATTACAAAAAATATATATTCTTCAAGGGCGGCACAGTTGATCAGCTGGAAAACGTCGGTCTTACAGTTGTGAGGTCCTGAGTTCAATCCCAGACCCACCTGTGTGGAGTTTGCACATTCTCCCCGTGCCTGCATGGGTTGTCTCCGTGCACGGCGGTTTCTTCCAACATCCCCAAAACATGCAGCATTAATTGGACACTCTAAATTGCCCCGAGGTGTGATTGGGAGTGCGGCTGTTTGTCTAGATGTGCCCTGCGATTGGCTGGGAACTAGTTCAGGGTGTACCCCGCCTCCTTCCGTTGACGGCTGGAATAGGCTCTCGCACTCCCCGAAACCCTTGTGAGGATAAGCGGCTAAGAAAATGGATGGATGGATATTCTTCAGAGGGTTTGACTCACAAATAAAAAATTACTGCCAGGCCAGTGAAGAGTCATACTACTGTCTATGAAGGACATCTCTTACGTAGTTTTGTCATGCATAAATAATTCTATAATTGGGAGCTTTAGAGTGATAAAATAATAAGTTTGACAATTCTCTCCCCCAGTTTTCTATTGGGAGCTGGGAGCTGGACCCTTGATTATCACAGATACATTGTATGGTATTATCACTTGGTATGCAAGCAAAGATTAATCAGCGTCAGGGATATATTTACACGTGAGGTGTTTCTTGTTTTAAGATCAAGATACACGATGCAAAGGAAATTTCAACATCCATTATGTACTTGTGAGAATCATAAACACTCAGTGAAATAATAAATGCATCAATAAATGCATGAGTATACTTATAGTAGAGGAAGTTCACTGAGCACAGCGTGCAGTCAGATAACAATTTATAGATAACATATTTATAAATGGATATATCTTCATCTGTCTTTCAGTCTTACACACCACTAAACAAGTAAACAGACCATCAATGATCATTGTGATCATGATGCAGGTGTTGAATGTGAGAGAAAAATTTTATACCAAATATGTCACCTAGTGTTCAATTTAAATATCCCTAATAATTTGCCTTGACCAGAGGTCTCTGTGCTGGGGATGTGTCACAGTGTGGAAATGGACTATGGTGAAACATTGAAATGGGTTTCATTTATAGTTTGCTACCTGGGAAGCGATTATCACAAATCACAATACATATTTAGTGTTTGTTATCCCTCTGACAGAAAACTTGTCCTGCTGAGTTCAGTGTATGTTAGGAAAGAGTCAAAGCAGGCGAATACAAGATATGATGGTTTTGAATCAATGCAGGCAAATACAGGATATGATGGTTTTTAATTTGGGTTCCTTGTTTCTGTGAAGACAGACAGTTAGATACATTCACAGACAGACAGAAATACACACACACACACACACACTTTCTCTCCTCTTCATGGGAGTGTGCCACTAAAAATGGAGGCAAGGCTTTTCTGTGCCTGAGGAATCTTCTTGAGATCACTGTGCACTAAGCCTGAAGTTGACCATGGGTGAATTTAAACCTTTCGCCAAGGGTCACTGTACTAATTCTCTTCTGGCCACATGTATTAGTGGGCAAGTAAAAAAGAACAAAGTTGCACCAATGATGAACTATAATGACCAAGTCACAAAGATCTACCCACTACGAAAATGCAAAAAAAACATTTATTTTAAAGTACATTGAGGATTCTTTATCTGTAAATGTATGTTTGTGTGCCTTGTTTAACCACATGAGCCAATATTACACAACATAATTAACTTTAAACATTTTTTGTAGCTATCTGAGGTCACATCGATGATCACTAAACAGCATACGAATGAAAATGCACACCTGGGATGTGTCACTCACATCAGTGGATTCGTCCAACTGCAGTGAGAAACACAATCTCCGATGTCCTTCCACACACCAGCCATGGTTTCACACCGCCGTGTAGCTGTACTCCTTAACAGTTGCAGAGATTTTATTGAAGGTAATATTTCCGCCTTATTTTTTAAAAGATCAGGAGAACGAGTCAGCTATGCCTCTTTTATGTGTGATGTGACAAACCCAGAAATGATGCTTCGGTGGTGGCTTGCACTGTTTAACTATATTGTGTGAAAAGTGAATGCTTTGTGGCCAATTGGGATTTTAGTTCGTTCACTTTTCTCATTCTCAGCTTGCTTATCAGGGAATGTCAGTGTCGTATTTTAAACACTTCGAAAATGCCGTTCGACATTTCACTAACCTGGCAGATGAGGCAAACGCACTTCGAAAATGACATCGTGAAAAAAAGTCCGCCTCACATTTCGTATGAAAGTGATACGTTTTTGTCTTCTTTACTGTAGCATCCATACTCATGTTTGTTAACATTTAACTCTCTGACAGCGTTGTTTGCACATGCACGGTGAGCTTCAGTTAAAAAAAAAAAAAAAAAAAACGGCTGATGTATTTTTTTTTTCTTGGCACGCCATTGCGATCGACCGAAACTGCCCAGTCAATTGCGATCGACACATTGAGCACCCCTGTCCTAAGGTGTGAGTGTGAGTTATCTGTTATCTGTGTCTATGTGTCCTGCGATTGGGTGACAACCAGTTCAGGATGTAAACCACCTTCTTCCTGATAATAGCTGGGATAGGCTCCAGCATTCCAGTGACCCTCATGAGGATAAGTGGTTCAGAAAATGCATGGATGGATGGATGGACGGACAGCCAATTGATTCAACAAAATGTTGTAGAGCTTTAATTAAGGAATTAAGAGTTCATTTAATTTCACAACAAATCACACCTTGAGATCCTCCCATTTCAAAGATATAGTATGAAGAGACTTTTAAGATCTCATCATCATTGATTCGACATTATTGACATCTCAATATTCCTGTTTCTTGCCAACTCTTGTTTTATTTGTATTTTATTGGATTTTCTTTGTCCATCATTAAATTGAAGCCTACCGTATAAGATTTGCCTAGAAATAGTCTTTTGTAATGTACCTGAAAGTGATGCTTGCGTAAAAGTACATGTATATTAACAGAAAAGAATTTAGAAGTTTGCAGTATCTAAAAGTAAAAATCACCTGGGAGAAGATTATTTGAGTAATAATCCTGAAGTATAGTTTCTGAAAATACATATAAACGACAAAAATGACTTTCCTCAATTTCATATGTACTGAAAGTAGATTTTCTTTTTATACATGTAGTTTAATTTTGTGATGTACTTCAAGATCTGTCAAGCTTGATGCTCAGAACGAGGATGACATTGACTCCCTGGTTCACCTCACAACGACATACAGCCATGACATTTGAATGTCATTCGGACTAGATAAGTGCAGGAAAATGATGTCTTGACGAGGGAGGTTGGTAACAACCAAAGAAAGAGAGTAACAACGAAATGCTCGATCCCTGCGGCTGTTCCACATGGGCCTGCACCCCCTCAGTCAACTAAGAGTAGTTCAGGTATCAGTTCTGAAGAGAAACAATGATCAGCCATCAAGCATCAAGTTGTACGCCAAGAATGAGTGTGACATTGACTCCGTGATTCACCTTACATGGACGGACAGCGGCATTAACATTGGAATGTCATTCAGATTAGATAAGTGCAGGCATATGATATTTAAACAAGGGAAGATAATCACAGCTATACCAAATATGGACAGGTATCAAGACGGCAGACCCCACAAACGTGGATAAGAAGAACCAGCACAAGTTCCTCTGGAACCTCCAGATCCAGACGTGTTCAACAAGTACTGCGGCGGCTTTGAACATACCCCTAAAAGCAGCACAGCTCGGCTCTATTATATGCCACCACGGCGCAGAAAATCAGCCACACCGGCTGAGGCACCGCGTTCGGCGGTCAGTGCTTCTGCGAAGGCTGCGCATCGGGCTTTGGGGACGGGGGCAGCTCTGAAGAACCCAGCCGAGAATGCATCACTCAGCAGCGTGTGCGCATAAAGCGCCCCGGCCCGACTGTGTTGCTCAGTACTGCGGCATCTGTGAACAACCCCCTAAAGCAGGACGGCTCTGCTCCGTCATAAGCAAACCCGGCTGGCTGCGATGAGCTGCGATGGCTCATCTCCGCCGCGGAAGTGGATCGATTGGGGATGTGGTTTGGCCGTGATCGCATATCATCTGAATATGGCTCGAAACAATAGTGTAATATTGCCCCGAGGCCTCAAAACAATAGTGTAATATTGCCCCAGTAACTTCATTCGGTTGTGTGGTGTTCTCCTTTTCGAAAGAGCTTCCGTGTCAGACGGGGCGCGTTTGTCTCCCATAGTTAGGGTGCACCATGTGTTTTCATTTGCAAATGTCCGGGTGACGTCACGGACGGAGGACGCAGCCAATATGACGACCACTTGGATATCGTAGAATGACACTTCTGCAACTTTGCACATGGATGACGTGCACTCCACTCACATTTATTTTGTTGCATCGACATTGAAATGAATAATGTTATGTGTATTTTTCATTACTATATCTATTTTAGAATGTTTATAGGGATGACACCTGGGCTTCAAATACATTATAAGTAGGCTGTCAGGGGCATTGCCAAGCCACTGCCCAAGGCGGAGCTTCCTCCGGCAGGAGCAAAACACCTACACTGCATAGACTATAACTAGGCCAGGCATGTAAGCCTTGAGTTTGTCACTCTCATTTACCAGTTCGGTGTCATCAGTGTGAGTATACAAGCCTCTTGTTATATATTATCCGCATTGTCACAGCCAGCATTCCTGAGCCACCACAGTTAAATCAAGTCTTGTTTTTTGCCAAGTAGGAATTTCATGTTTTTGGACCTTCCCTTTTGCCACGTGTTTTTTTACCTCTGCCTTTTTGGAACTGCTTATCCGTGTACGACCTCTACCTGGAATAAAACCACCCTCAACATCGTGTCCCTGCCTCTGCGTCCTGCATTTGGGTCCAGCCTCATGTCGTATGCTCATGACAGTTGGCGACACTGTGGGGCAGCTGTTAAATGTTGGCCTCACAGTTCTGAGGTCCTGGGTTCAATCCCGGCCACGCCTGTGTGGAGTTTGCATGTTCTCCCCATGCCTGTGCGAGTTTTTTCTCCGGGCATTCCCGTTTCCTCCCACATCCCAAAACATGCAGCATTAATTGGATGCTCTAGATTGCCATTAGGTGTGATTGTGAGTGTGAGTGTTGTCTGTCTCTATGTGCTCTGTGATTGGTTGGCAACCAGTTCAGGGTGTACTTCGCCTCCAGCCTAATGATAGATGGGATAACAGCACACCCCCAAGCCTTGTGAGGATAAGCAGGTCAGAAAATGGATGGATTGATATTAAGTATACATCAATCCATGATATTAAGTATACATCAATCCATCCATTTTCTGACCTCACAAGGTCACAGGTGTGTTCATATCTATCTCAGCTGCTTTGGGCAGGTATGAGAATTTTTCTTGAATTCATGGAAGTTTTTTCATCTGAAATTGTCATTTTTGTGAAACGTGTAAATCCGTTGAGAAAATTTGCGGGCGGGGGGTAGGGTATGGTATGGCTAGACGCAGGGCGAGGCTGTGATCAAGACCGGCCGACAAAACCTATCGGCAACGCTTGTCGTGAAATTAGTCACAGCTGTGACAGCAGAAAACGGCATTGCTATCTGTTTACGGCATTGCTGTTTTTGCATTAAAATTGGTGTTTATAATAACAACAACATTCCGATTTCCGGCAGCATTTTGATGGTATTTCGTCGGTATTTTAACTCTGATGTTAACATTTCATAGAGAAGAATTCTGTTTACTACAGCATAGTTATAAATTACAGACATACGTACACACATGTTATCGAGCGGTCTGCATGTTTGCCAGTATGGCGAAAGTCTTGTCGAAAAGATGAAGATCGTGCCAGGGAAATTGATAAAAAACACAGGGTAAAAAACTGTTTCAGATGGGCATAGCTTGAAAAAAGTGTAACCGTGCAGATAGGAACAAAAACTGTATTAACATGTCTAATCAAACACATACAAAAAGTGGACGTTCCCAGAAAAGTGCTGTGCACTCTGTGTTCTGATAGGAGAAAAAAAATATCCAGGAGCATATCCAAAGCAGGATACATAAAGGTAAGTTGGACATAAATTTCTCAAATATTACAGTAAAGAAAATAAGTATTTGAACACCCTGCTATATTGCAAGGTCTTTTTCACTTACAAAGTATGAAGGGGCCTGAAATTTTCATCCCGGGTGCATGTCCACTGTGAGAGTGGTAATCTAAAAAGAAAAATACAGAAATCACAATGTATGAATTTTTCATGATTTATTTGTGTGATAGAGCTGCAAATAAGTATTTGAACCCCTGAGAAAACCGATGTTAATATTTGGTACAGTAGCCTTTGTTTGCAATTACAGACATCAAACGTTTCCTTTAGTTGTTCGCCAGGTTTGCACACACGGCAGGAGGGATTTGGCAACTCCTCCACACAGATCTTCTCTAGATAATTCAGGTTTCTGGGCTGTCGCTGAAAAACACGGAGCTTCAGCTCCCTCCAAAGATTTTTTATTGGGTTTAGGTCTGGAGAATGGTTAGGCCACACCAGAACCTTGACTTGCTTCTTATGGAGCCACTCCTTGGTTTTCCTGGCTGTGTGCTTTGGGTCAGTCATGTTTAAAGACCTAGCCACGACCCATCTTCAATGTTCTGACTGAGGGAAAAAGGTTGTTCCCAAAAATCTCAAAATAAACGGCCGTGATCATCCTCTCCTTAATATAGTGCAGTCATTCTGTACCATGTGCAGAAAAACACCCCAAAATCATTATACTACCACCCCCACGCTGCACAGGAGGGATGGACCTCATCATTCGTCTTCCTCCAAACACGGTTAGTGGATTTGTGACCAAAAAGTTCGATTTTCAAAACCTTCTCCCATGACTCCTCATTATCATCAAAATGGTCATTGGCAAATTTAAGACGGGCCTTGACATGTGCTGGTTTAAGCAGGGGAACCTTTCGTGCCACACATGATTTCAAACCATGATGTCTTAGTGTATTTCCAACAGTCACCTTGGAAACAGTGGTCCTAAACTCTTTTGAGGTCATTGACCAAGTCCTGTCATGTTGTCCTGGGCTGATTCCTCACCTTTATAAGCATCATTGAGACCCCACGAGGTGATATCTTGCATGGGGCTCCACTCCAATTGAGATTGACCGTCATGTTTAGCTTCTTCCATTTTCTAATGATTGCTCCAACAGTGGACCTTTTTTCACCAAGCTGCTTGGCAATTTCTCCGTAGCCCTTTCCAGCTGTGTGAAGTTGTACCATTTTGTCTCTGGTGTCTTTGGACAGCTCTTTGGTTTTGGCCGTTACAAGTTTGAGTCTTACTGATTGTATGGGGTGGACAGGGGTCTTTATTTTCGAAAATGGAAAAGATGGGGGAGAAAAAATATATATTTTGTTTTTATATGATATCTGGAGGAGGACAAACATGACACAAACATTCTCAATATTTTCCAATGCTCTAAGAATGTGTAGAATTAATATTAAATTTCAACATTTCTATCAATGAAGATCTGCGTCATAGCCCGCAGCGCTTGCTTCTTTGAGCTCAACGTCTGAGATGGCTGTTGGTAATAAACTGACAGGTGTGTAATGGGTCATGGATTTAAAAGGGAAAAAGAGAACAATAGTTGAGAACAGTGTATTCAACAGTTCTTGGACCGAATCCTTTGTTTTCACTGACAATGTGGAAGGTTTGCCTATATGTCTGCTTTGTAATAAGAAGTTGTCCAATAATAAAAAGAATAAAGTGAAATTACAGGAGGCATGTTCTAATTTGTTTGTTTAAATCCTCAAAATAAATATGACATAAAAATGTTTATTTTATTTCTACAGTTTTATTGATGCAACAAAACATAACACATCAATAATCGAAGCTAAACTAAAAACACTATTGTAGAGCAGAGTTGTCATGGAGTGCATCATTCAGCAACAGTCTGGGAGTCTTGTTTCAGACGGTCTTTGAGTTAAAGATGCTGGATTTGGAGGTGCTCGGCTATGATGCTTACTTGTGAGCTGCAGTTGTTAGGCAGGTTTAATGTACTGCTAAATTCTCTGAAATGCCTTTGGTGACAGTCTTTGTTCAAGAAATGAACATTGAATTCACAGGGAACAGATCTGGTGGACTTTCATGCAGTCACTACACCAATTATACACTCCCTCAAAATTTGACATCTGTGGATTTGTGGTATGGGATAAAAACTGTGCATTTAAGTGTGGTCTTTTTATCGTTGGAAGCCCTAGACACTCCTGTGCAATAATCATGTTATCTAAACAGCATTTAAATATACCTTTTTCGTACCAAGTTGAGATTACTTACTTTAAAACATATGAACCATTCGAAACACTTTACCCTCAATAAAGGGCAGAAGCTTTTGAAGAAGATTTGTTTTAATGTGCAGAACCCATTAATAAACCAATTTTTCCTTATACTGTAGATATAGTATGTGCTTGCCATTTAAACAGAACATGTTCAGGTAATACAAGGTCTTATTTAAGCAGAAAAGTTCATTTGTAAAAGTTCTTTATGTCACAAAGGACTAAACTGCCTAAAGATTTATTACAGGAAAGATTTCCGAATTTAAGAGTCCTTGGACCTTTTCTGGCCCTCCAACTGCAGAGATGTCATGTAACATCGTATATTAGTGTCAGTGGAAGTTACGGTTGTGGACCTGCAAATTAATCAAAAAGGAGGTGGGGAGTGGGAGCCCCTGTCACACTGCTCCTCCACGCGCAATGTACGCCAGGTTCTGAAGCATACATCAGAGTGAAAGGGACAGGTTGGGGCCATCAGAGCTGGTAACCTCAAGGTGCACAGGGGGAATGGCAGATCTGCTAGTTTGAAGGGTGATTAGGAAAGGTTCTGTGACATTGAGGTGAAGAGAGAAGACGAGTTTCTATCACGTTCACTGGAGCTGCTAGGACCAAATGCTTTGAAATTTCACTCTTCAAACATGCTGAAAGTTCTCAGTGTCCCTACAGAGTGAATCTTTGATGAACATTACAAAAGTAAAAAAATAGGATAGAAGTGACACACAAACAATAAGGAGGCTTACTCTGTCCCATGGCTCTCCATGTGTCATGATTCTGGCAGATGTGCTGTGCTGCTTTTATTGTCATGCTTGCAATATTCATGTTCCATCTATTTGGGACTGTCAAGTCAAAGTTAGCTTGGTCATTTTACTTTCACAAAGCAAAAAAAGACATGCAATATATTTGGGTTGTTGTATAAGAAAAGTGTACAGCTGGATGCAGATCATTATAATTAATTGTTTTATGCTGTAGTTTTGTTAGATTACTTCATTAAAATGCTGTCACATTAAGTTCCTGTAATCAAAATTCAAATCCAGTTTGGGTTGGGTACACGTGCACTTATGTCACACAGGACTAGAATAGAGTGATTTTTCACAGAAGAAATAAATGCATTTTTCAAAATGAATGCATTTCATTTGTAAAATTTTAAAGCATACATTAAGGGTTATTTTGAGTCTGGGTTCTTCCATCGACACACCTGATCACTGACTGACTAAATAAGGGAAACACAATGATAATGTGGTGGCATTCTGACAGCACATAATACTCAACATAATACCAAATAAATTAATATTTTCATATACAACTACCTCACGTTTCTCATTCTGATAGTATATATTATTTTCTACAACCCAGCACTGCTTTTGCCCTCTTTTATTAATGTAGGCTGTGCCATCATGAGTAATGCCACATCTTTTGTCCCCTGAAATCAAAGCACCAAAAACTCGGACCTGTTACTCAGCTCCAAAAGTTACTCACTGCCACTGCAAGCTGTGTTTCTCCTGTGATGGGTGAATGCAGAGGGTAAACATTCTAAAATTTGTTTGGAAAATAAATTAAAAAAAAAGTGAAAATAAAGGCTTATTATTCTTTTGTTGGCAGGACTGTAGGGCAGCTGTAAAGCGTTGGACTCACTGTTCTGAGGACCCGGGTTCAATCCCGGCCCTGCTTGTATGGAGTTTGCATGTTCTCCCCGTGCGTGCGTGGGTTTTCTCTGGGCACTCCAGTTTCCTCCCATATCCCAAAAGCATGCAACATTAATTGGACACTCTAAATTGTCCCTAGGTGTGATTGTGAGTGTGTCTGTTGTCTGTCTCGATGTGCCCTGCGATTGCCGGGAAACCAGTTCAGGGTGTTCCCTGCCTTCTGCTGACAGCTGGGATAGGCTACAGCATTTCCTACGACTCTTGTGAGGATAAGCGGCTAATAAAATGGATTGATGGATATTGTTTTGTTTGTTTTCTTCAAAAATAGTGTATTACACTTTCATAGCTGAAAATTGAATGCCATACTCAGCAAGACAAAACAGAACGATATTAATATGCCTTTTATCTCACATGATACATATGCATTTTTTTACAGGCTTATAATAATTTGTATTGCAAATATTTTATCTGTTGTTTTTGATTTTCATTGTGGAAGCTTTCTGAGATGGAGGGGAGCGCAAGCCTAAGCTGTTGAAATGGTAAACTAACACTGCCACCCTTAGGTCATATGGGAACACAGCACACAGACGACAGCAACCTCCCAATTACAGGTTAGCTCTTAATTATCCCTTTTCGAGTGCTATTTAAAATGCCTTGGTGTTAATGTTGAATTACTTTTTGATTAATCAGTATCCTGCGATCCTTGTGAAGATAAGTGGATGGAAAATGGATGTTAATATTAACACATAAATTATCCAACTGTCACAGAAAAGCACAACCGTGATAATGTCTTCAAGTGAAATGCCATCATGACAACTAAACACTGTTTTTGTTTTTTTCTTCCGCACACAATGTTTACATAACATCCTCAGACAGGACAAGCACGTTATATTACAATACAGTAACACAACTCTCCCCACAATCTTCTAATGTACTGCATCTTATTGCTTAATACAGTGCTTTCTTTCACTTCTCTCTGTCTCTCACACACACACACACACACACACACACACACACACACACACACGCACACGCAGGCACGCACGTGTGTACACGCCCCACACACATTCACACATTCATTCATACAGGTGCAGTTCACTAAAGTAGGATAATGTCAAAAGCTTAATTTAGAGAGGCAGTTCAATTAAATAAGTGAAACTCAGAATTTCACTACACACACAGACTGAGATATTTCATGAAATTGTATGTATGATTTTGCTTGCAGCAAACAATAACCCCAAATTCACCATCTGTATAAACTAGTATATGACGTGGTAAACAATAAAGTAATGATGAAAATGATTTTTAATGATGAAATTAGGGCAGTATTTGCACTGAAAAGTACATTTCCAAGTGTTTAATAAAACTATATAATGTACGAGTAAAATGAAAAACATTTTCTCCCATATTCTAATTAATTTAGTTTTGCACTCAATTAACGGCACAATGACATACAGTATAAGGTTGCAGCTGACCTTAAAGCATTTTGAAAGAAAGATAACAGTTATCGTGCCACGATACCGCTTCTGTTCATGAGGTTCACGCTTGAGCTGGAATGTGGAAGGAAGCCGGAGTACCTTGAGAAAAACCAGCAGAAGCCCGATGAGAAGATACAAAGTCCACACGGGAAGGCTGGAGCTGAGCTTCAAATCACACAACTGTGAGGCAGATGTGCTCCCCACGAGTTTAGTGCACCCAGATCAAAGCAAATGTCACAAAATTACTACTCTACTCATGATGATAGAGGATTTTTATTGTTTTTTTTTGTAACTAGATGCTACATGAACTTCATAAACATTTTACTGTAACCTGGATTGGTGTTATGTGCTTCGTGGAGGCCTGTACAATTTTAGATGTGCATATTGAAAAAATGTAATTCAGTGGTACCCAAAAACACAGAGAAATTGGCCATTAACATTGTGATCCTACTATTATTCAACAAACAGAAAATGTATGTTGTTTACTCTAAACATTTTCAGCAGGGCCATGAAAATCAATTGTTAATAACCAATTACTTATCAATGGCATTTTTATCACCATATCAATGTATATTATAATTTCTGGTTTAAAAATGTAATATTTCAATGGCAATTACATCATTGTTCATTCATTGGGATTTAATAATATGACATTGTAAGTAATGGTTGACATTAAACATCTATTGTTGCTTTGACTGATACTTTTTCCCCACAGTATTGGTCAAACAATTACAGAGTGCTCCTAAATGGTTGTATCTATACGGATGTAGCTCTGACTGCCTTTGATGCACCAAAGCTGCTTTGGTAAGTGGGAAAATCAATCGCCATATTCCCAGTAGCATACAACTTTAACAGATGTCCTTACTGTCACGCAGGACTTTTTGCTTCGATGGATCCTGGCCTAAATTGTGACAGCTAAGGTTGGAATGCTCCTCATGCCTTTGTGGACAAAATTATCTGTCAGGAGTTGTGAAGGTCAGGCCAATTTAAAAATAGTCCTCGTCTGTTTATCTTGATCTTTACTAGCCTTCCCCAAATGTTTTAATCCACACAGTTGGCGCAGCCTCTCCCCCAGGCAGAAACCATGAAAAAGGCCAATACAAAGGATCCTGTATTGTGATAAAGAAAATCAACCCATTTTTATTTTTGAAAATTTTAGGGGCTCAGGTATCATGTGCTGGAAATCTGAATTTCTTTTTCTGTGTGGAATTTTTGGGTTTCCTCTTTTGTTTTGTAAAGGGTCTATCTCACTGGCATGGAGACGAGTGAACTTGAGGGGCACTTGAGTGTCCACAGATTTCTAATACATCGTCAGCTGGGCAGTAATGGCAAATGTTTGAGATTTTTAGGAGATGTTTTAGAAAGTCTCAGAGACATCTCAGAGGCATCATGGATACTAATTCTGTCTGCAACTGGGGAGATTTCTCTGCAAGGTCTGTGCGACATCTCCTAAACTTACGTACAGACGCGCCCACCTCCTTCTTGTTCACTCTAATTACTGTCGATATATATTGCCACGCATGTGGTCGTGTCCTTCGCCAGATCATTGTAGCTTGATGTCACATTCCCACAGTTTCATGGTCATGTCTTTGAGCCTTCGTGCACTGAACTCTGCCTTGTTGATGACCTTGCCTCTTCGCCTTGCGATTCTGACACTGTTGCCAGTTTGGACTGCCTGCCTGTATAGCGCTCTTGGATCAAATAAATATGCTCCCCAAACCGTACCTGGTCTTGTGAGTCGTCTATCTTGGGTTCAGCCTTGAGTTTGGTCATGATAAGGATACTGAGGAGACACTGTAGCGATGGTGACATCTCTGCGACTACTCCAAGATTTCACTGAGATGTTTCAGCGACTTCTGGTCGGTGATTGGTGAGCTACCACCGTGGGGAGAGCACAAGCAAAATTTGGGTCTCCTGAATCACCTGTCATTGCAATGTCTCTGCCAGTGAGATTTAGCCTCTCCTCTCATTTCAGGTCACATGTCTTTCTGCCTAGAGTTGGGAACCTTAGTGTATATACACGCACGTACACACACACACACACCATTGCTCCCACAATTGTACCTTTGATCTATCTATCTATCTATCTATCTATCTATCTATCTATCTATCTATCTATCTATCTATCTATCTATCTATCTATCTATCTATCTATCTATCTATCTATCTATCTATCTATCTATCTATCTATCTATCTATCTATCTATCTATCTATCTACTGAGAATTGTGTGCTTGTTTACATTTAGGGACTTACTGTATTATGTTGGCATTTAAAGTCTGCACTAAGTTGCTGATATAATGTTCCTTCAACTCCCCTCATATTAAGTTGGTTATTGGTACATGTTGATGAGATCTTTGTGAAATTTGTGTAGAATAAATTACCAAGTTATGAATATGGATAAATTGTTTTTTTATTTATTTTTTTGTTGCTGCTGAAAGTAACTGTAGCACCAGTCAAGAATTTGTTTTGTTGAACCTGTTTGAATGCACTTATTTATTTTAATCATTACTATGCTTTCTAACTGTTCTCTGTGTGTGGGAAATGGGGATAGGCTTGCATGCTTCACCTGCCAGCAGGTTGAGGTGGGTTGTAATGCTTATGAAGTTAACTGAAGGAGAAGAAGAAAAGTCAGCGCCGATGAAAGAGAGGCTGGGTGGTGAGTGTTGCTGTGTGTGCACCTGCAAGCTGTTTTTTTTAAATTTTCCTCCTGTGAAGGCAATAAATTAATGTTTTCCCCACACCAACCTTAGGCGTCTGTTGTGAGTGGTGTAACAATTTGGAGGTTCCACCGAGATTAATATTGCTTCACGAAGGATAACTCTCTGATTTTGAAGAAAGGAAATACGTGAAAAGTGGTTCAAAAGATGTCAGAGGACAGAGAAGAGTTCCTGCTGGAAACCGCAAAGAAGTTACTTGAACTATGAAAGAACTTCGAGTATGTGAGTACTGTTCAACTGCTGGGAAAGAGAACAAACTCATACAAGGCAAAAGTCGTAATTGTCAAGTACATTATCAAATTTTGATATAATTTTGATATAATGAGCTGCTGGTGAGAGAGGATGAAAGCTTGTCCATGCTTTTGGAGTTAAACGACACATTGGAAGCTGTGCTTGAGAGTTGGCGGGAGATAGATGCTGCGGGATAGGGGCCACTCATGTCTTCACCTGCTGTCGGTGAGGGTGAACAGGAGGCGATCAAGACAGCGGACATATTGTCGTGAGAGCAGGGAGATGACACTTCACATCCATTGCTGCTACATGGACCGACGGTGCTTGGCAACGGGACACCACGCTGATGCAGAGAATCACTGAGCAGCTGCTGTGCATCTGCTGCCGATAGTGGTTTCTGGAAAGACTTACGAATCAATGGACTTTTAGGTGAGTCAAACTCCACAGAAAATTTGAGCTTCAGCTGCCTTGAGCACCAGAATGAAACTGGTTTTGGAAAGGGTTCTGAGTGCTAGATTGAAATTAAGGAGTTACCTGGAGGGAAAAACAGATCTCACTCTAGCCACTTTGTGATAAATCTTAAGAGCTCATCATGCAGAAAAGGATGCAACAGTCTTGTACCAGCAGCTGACAGAAGCTGTGAAAGGATCTTGTGAAACATCCCTTGATTTCCTTGTACATGTACTTGATCTATGCCAAAAAGTCCTGTTTGCCTCTGAGCGTGCCCAGTCTGGTCTGGAATACAATAAAGAGTTGGTCCATAGTTAATTCTTTCAGTCTGTCATGACTGGGTTCTTAAATGATAATGTAAGAGCAAAGATGAGAATGTATTTACAGAATGAAAACATTAGCAATGAACTGCTGCTTCAAAACATGCAGATTACTCAACATAATGAAAATGAGGGGGCAGAAAAATTAAAGCTAGAAAACAAGGTCATTCACAAAGGACATCTAAGAGTAGTGGAACCAAGTGAGGAGGAAACTAGCCCTCTGAAAACTTAATCCCCAGCTAAATAACCAAACCAGCCAAAGAAAACCCCCTCTTTGCAAAATTAGAGGAAAGTAACATATTAATCAGGGAGCTGACAGGTCAAGTAGCATTGCTTGTAAAATCTGCCAAACATGAGAGAAAAACCACTGATAATCACCTGACAAAGCAAACTGCCGATGTTTCTAAAAGACCCAACAGGTGTTGTGTAGCATGTCAGCAAGATGGAATGAAGTGTGGGGCAAGAAGCCAAAAAACATGTCATGAACACAAAAATGGTAAAAGTAAAGCAGCTTTCGCACCAAGGGAAAATATTTTTCGTTTCTCAAGAGGGTCTGTTGAAATGTAAAACTAACCTGTACTCAAATTGTGCTACCTGATCAGTATACAGAACTGGTGTACAAGGACCTTCACTGTGAAATGGGTCACCTGGTCGTGGAACGGGTTTTGCATTTAGGTAGAAACGGGTTTTATTGGCCTAGGATGCAAAATGATATTGGATTTTCCATCACTCAGGTTTGTAAATGTAGCATCCAGAAAAAAAAAAAAAAAACTTCTGTTCAAAATAGAGCACCCATGTGTCATGTACCTGCAAGAGTGCCCTTTAATATGGTTTCTAGAGAGTATCATCACCTTGAAAAAAGCTGGGGAGGGTATGAGTATATTTTGTTGATCATTGATAACTTCACTAAGTTTGCACAAGCCTACCCAACCAGTAACAAATCAGGCAAAACTGAAGATTTTTGATGATTTTGCTTTAAAATTTGATGTTCCTGCAAAACTACACAACGATCAAGGCAAAAAATTTGAGAATCAGGTGTTCAGGCAGTTACATAGGTGGCATTGCCAACTCAAGAACCAATCCTTACCACCCACATTGGAACCCAGTCGAAAGATTTAATCGTACCCTGTTATCAATGTTGAGCACCTTGGATGAGGATAAAAAAGGAAACTGGAGTGACTATGTGAATAAAGTGGTACATGCCTACAACTGCACAACTAGTGAAGCACCAGGGTTCTGTCTGTTTGTCTGCTTTTTGGAAGACATCAGCGTTTGCCTATTGATCTAATTTTTACTTGTGGCGGCACAGTGGATCAGCTGGAAAACGTTGACCTCACAGTTCTGAGCTTACGGGTTCCATCCCGGACCCGCCTGTGTGGATTTTGCATGTTCTCCCCGTGCCTGCGTGGATTTTCTCTGGGCACTCTGGTTTCCTCCCGCATCCCAAAAACTTGCAACATTAATTGGACACTCTAAATTGCTCCTCGGTCTGATTGTGAGTGCAGCTCTTTGTCTCTATCTCCCCTGTGATTGGCTGGCAACCAGTTCAGGGTGCACCGTGTTTCCTGCCCGTTGACAGCTGGGATAGGCTCCAGCACACCTGTGACCCTCGTGAGGATAAGCGGCTCAGAAAATGGATGGATGGATGGATGGATGTTATACTTGAGGGAAAAGTACTGTGCCAACCAATTGTGAGTTCCTTTATATGAAGAAGTCAATGACGTTCCAGGGGACCAAATGGACTGTTGTATGTTGTTTATTGGAAAGGAGGAACAATACATTAGAGAAAGTTTCACAAGCTGTGCAGTGAAGTGTCTGCCTGGACAAGGAAGTGCTGTCAATCTTATACTCTGAGTAGGGTGTGGAGTGGAATGTTCCAGAAAGTTGTATTCCTTATAAGGCAAACAACCGATTTTACAAGATTCAGAAACAAGACCAGACAAATATTTTATGCTTGCAAATATGCACAGTGTTTTCCGATATTTAGTTCCAGGCTAGATCCCTTACATCTATCTTTATTTATACATGCAGCATTTTTCTGTTTATGAAAATACAACAAGACAAAATGTGGCACAAACTGCACCTGCGAAAATGAGGTATTAAAAAGATAAATTCAGTCACATTTTCATACAATTGTAACACAGTATAGTAGAAATACACTCTAAAACAGCACGCGTCAAGTTATTAGCTATGCACACTAGATGCTTGTTTCTTCTGCCTTGTGACAAAGTCCTGGATGATTAGATAATTGTTTAACTTTTGAGCAAACTAACTTAATAACCTAAAATAGTTTGGGTATGTTTTAGCTTGCTGAGCACACCTTCACTGGATGTATTAAATGTACACAGAGCAACGTATCCCAAAAACATGCAACATTAATTGGACACTCTAACTTGCCCCTAGGTGTGATTGTGAGTGCGGCTGTTTGTTTCCATGTGCCATGAAATTGGCTGGTAATCATTTTGGGGTGTACCCTGCCTCCTGCCCCTTGACAGCTGGGATAGGCTCCAGCACTCCCGCGACCCTTGTGAGTTATTTATTAAACCAGTGACGGCAACAGTGTCTGCGTTCTACGGAGTGTGGAGGTTAAGATGCCACTGGTGGACGCAAGGAGAGGACACAGATTGGAAAAAAATCTGGAAAAATCTACACTGCCTTCTCAACAAAATAGGTGATCTTCCGATGATCCATCGCCCTTTGCTTCACGGAGAATTGGCTGTTCGAATGAATCCCCAATAGAGCTACCCGGCTTCCTTATTCACAAGTCGGATAGCATCGCAGAGTTGGCTAGAAAACAAAAGGCGGTGGAATATGCTTCTATATCAGTGCAAGGTTCACGGGCATCACACAGCTCAGCACACATTGCAGCCTTCTGTATGACTCACTGTTCCTGAACTGTTCGCCGTTCTATTCACCACGTTATTGTGCCTCCTTTATTCTCATTGGTGTGTATGAGTTAGCATGAATGCAGCACTGCTATCTCTGACCAAAGAAGTAAACGAGATTGAGAAAAAACACCCAGATTCACCTCTCTTCATCCTCTGGGATTTTAACAAAACTATACTCAACCACAAACTCCTGCAGCACATAGAATGTCCGACAAGGGAATATAACACTTTGGACCACTGATATACCACATTAAAAAATGCATATGGTGCCATCCCCCACGCTGCCCTAGGCTCCTCTGATTACTGCTTAATCTACTGAGTACCTTATAGACGGGCAGAATTTAAGTGTGCAAAGCATTTGGTATAATCAGGGAAAAAGTGGTCCAACAAAGCAACGTTAGAAGTTCAAGGTTGTTTTGACTGCACAGACTGCAGTGTCTTTGAAAATTCGGTGAGCAGCCTAGATGAATCCACGGATGCTGTTGCTTTTGTCAAGTTCAACAACAACAAGCCATGGTTGACAGCCAGACTTGGGTATCTCCGCCAGGCTCAAGAGGTCACATATCGTGGCATGGGATAGGTCCCGGTACAATCACACTGGAAACCAACTGACTAAAGAAATCCAAATTGCAACAACACTCTGACTCCTACGTTTTGACCATCCATGAACAGGACGTGAGATGCATCTTCAAACAACAAAATATTAAGGAAGCAGTGGGCCCAGACCTTGTGTCCCCATACTGCCTCAAAGTCTGCACAGATCAACTTGGCCTAGTCTTAACAAAGACCAGCAGGTCTCTAAAACAATGTGAAGTACCAAACTATTTGAAATGCTCCACCATCATCCCAATCCACAAGAAACCTACAATCTCGGGTCGAAACGTCTACAGGCCTGTCGCCTTGACATCTGTGGTCATGAAGTCCCTTGAACGCCTCGTGCTGGACAACCTCAAGAGCGCCGCAGGTCCCCAGCTGGACCCACTGCAATTTGCCTATTGAGGTAGCAGGTCTGTGGACAATGTAGTTAATATGGGTCTGCACTTCATCTTTGAACACCTCGACGACAAGGTAGCCTATGCAAGGATCCTATTCGTGGACTTCAGCTTTCCATTCAAAACCATCATCGCCAAACTCCTTTCCTCCAAGCTTCCCCAGCTCAGCAACTCGCCTGCCATCTTCCAGCGGATCTACAACTTCCTGATGGGCAGGACACAGCAGGCAAAGCTGGAGGACATCCATATGCACCATCAGCACCAGCAACAAGGTTTTGTCCTCTTCCCGCTGGTCTTCACACTCTACACAAACGACTGGACCTCAAAGCACGCAGCTGTCAAACTCCTGAAATTCACAGATGACACCACAGTCAGTGGGCGAATCAAAGATCCCAATGAGTCTGCATATCAACCGGAAGTTTGGAGGTTTTAAGGTTTGAGGTTGGAGGTTGGAGCTTTGGTGTGGCCAAAACAACATGGAGCTGAATGCACTAAAGACCATAGAGATGATTGTGGACTTCAGGAGGCATCATTCACCTTCACCACAGCTGCCCCTCATGGTGTCCAACTGTCTTGTGTCAACTGTCAATTCCTGGGAATTACAGTCCCACAGGACCTCTAGTGGGGGATGAACGTCACTCCTTCCTTAAAAAAGCCCAGCAAATTATTTAGTGGACTTCTTTGCAGCTTCTGAGGAAGCACGGCCTGCCACGAGAGCTGCTGAGACAGTTCTACACAATGGTCATCGAATCAGTACCTCTGTCACAGTCTGGTTTCCGGCTGCCACAAAAAAAAAAAAAAAAGACAAGCTCTGACTGCAACGGACAATCAAAATTGGTGAATGAATTGTCGGCACCAACCTACCACCCTTGAGGACTAGCACGCCAACTGAACCAGGACAAGAGTGGACAGTATCTTATTGGACCCTCCACATCCTGGTAACCAGCTTTTTCAGCTCCTTACATTGGGTAGGTGCTACCAATCAATGCAAACCCAAAACTAGCAGGCATTCAAACAGCTTCTTCCCGCTTGCAATTAAATTCTTGAACAGCTAACCTACCATTCCACTGCAACATGATGACAATTTTCTGCCTCAAGTTTGTTGCTGGTCCAATTAGTATTGTATTGGATATACTATCACACGACTAGTCACTTTAAACTGCATACACTCCTTGAAGTCTTGACAGCCTTTGCACAATGGTCATTGTACGGAACTATCCCTCAAATGGGCATTCTAACAGCTTTAAATGTTAGAACACTGCATCCTTTGTGAATTGAAAAAAGATCCTGTCATTTGTCCGTTTATTGTTTTTGTACTTCATATGTATGTCGTACTAGGGCAGCTCCAACTACCGGAGACAAATTCCTCGTGTGTCAATTACATACATGGCCAATAAAGCTTTTTCCAATTCTGAAATAACTCACATCTTCACAATTCAATGGGGTTGATTCAATGTCAATGTAAATGTCAATTTGGGTATTTGGGAGCAGGAGTTAAGAACAATTTACAATATAAAAAGCAGTTATCATTCTGTCAGTGTTTTCCTTTCTGGGATTGCTTTTTTCCCATTTTCTTTCTGAAACCGTGAAATTTCTTTCAGCGACTACATCATACTTTTTCTGTCTCCCACAGTTGTACCACCATACATGTCAAGTGATACACTTTTGGCATAATTTATGCAACTGAAAGCTCGTTTTAAAATGTGTACAGCATACACTGTAAATCAGTATGTCACACTACAATACAAGCCGATATCAACCAAGCTTTATATGGATTGTCGTCGCAGATTGGCTGATTAGAAAACTATTGTGAGACTTTTCCACTCAAGCATTCCCCACATGTTTCCGGCCACATTGTTATTGATTCAGCAGTTGAAAATGTAGAAGGGGTCGTATTGTTTAAGCTACAAGTAATTGTGTTAAAAATGGCAAAACCACCAAGACAGAAATGGAAAGCGCATGGATGGCATTAAACAGTGTGGGAAATGCAGACAGATGAACACGCAAGTTGGATAAAATTGTCCACAAAAGGCTCAGCATTTTGATACAGATGGCCACAAAGAAGCTGTTCGTACGATAAAACATTCAAACCCATCAGTGAACCATTTTCCTACAAGTAAAATCGTGGCCTCTTCAAATAGTGCGACATACTGTATACAGCGATATTCTTTACACAATTTGTTGTCGAAAACAACCTGCCTGCCACAACAGCTGATCATTTCACAGGGTTTCTTAAAGTGCACAGACTCAAAGATTGCAAATTACATTTTTTATACTTTGGAAATTTAACATATTTGTATTTCAAGTATCTATTTTGGGGAATCTATTTTTTTTTTCAAACCTCAAAATGACATTTACTGAAACGTCACACGTTAAAAGGACTTTTTCTGGCAGTATACAAAGTTGACAATGATTGCAAAGCATTGCCTGGCTCCAACCTGCACTGATCAAGTAATCACAAGATGCAAGACCCTGCCCTTCACTTTCATGCTTGATGAAACCAATGACAGAAATGCTGCAAAAAGACTAATCATTCTTGCCAGATTTTTTGATGAAGAAAGTTAAAAAAAACAGGCTGCTCGATTTACTAGAACTGATCTCAAGTAGGCAGCACAGTGTATCAGCTTGTAAAGCGTATGCCTCACAGTTCTGAGGACCCGGATCGATCCAGGCCCCACCTGTGTCGAGTTTTCATGTTCTTCCCATGCCTGGGTTGGTTTTCTTCAGGGATTCCGGTTTCCTCCCATATCCCAAAAACATGCAAGATTAATCGGACACTCTAAATTCCCCCTAGGTGTGATTGTGAGTGTGGGTGTTTGTCTCTATGTGCCTTGTGATTGGCTGGAAACCAGTTCAGGGTGTACCCCGCCTCCTGCCTGTTGACAGCTGGGATAGGCTCCAGCACTCTCCGCTACCCTCATGAGGAAAAGCACGATCCAAAATCCAAAACATTTCAATGTGGGCTATGTCTGCCATTTACCAAGTCTGTGTGTGAAGTCTGGACTGAAACTTCTCCCATTTAAAGTAGATACCCTTTTGGTCGATATTTTCTTTTTCTTCAAACCCAGTCACAAAATAATTCCAGAATTTCAAGTTTTTAGAGTAGAGTCGGAGAAAATAATTAAGCATTGTCCTTGGGGAAAATGATACAGGAAACCTGAAATGTCAAGTGGCGTCAACCGAATGATTTTTGGTATATTATTGATGAAAACCCCACAGCCAATATGGTCCTATGTGTTTTCTCACCACAAAACATGATTTTGACATATACAGCTTTTTGTAGCTCACGCCATGAAAATCCTCTCAGGGTTTGTTTTCAAGAAGAAGCAGGAAGTGACGTAAAGGACAGCAGCGCCCCCTCGTGGACTCGTTTGTTTCCATTAGTTTAACTGCGGGAAGGTAGCTCGTTTTTCCTTTGTGTTAGCCAAAATGCTGGCTCATTGCATTGCTGGACATTGCTTGAACACTCAGGAGAATGGAATTACCCTTCATAAGTTTGAAAGGGACCCTGTTTGTTGTGAAAAATGGATTGCACGGGTGCAGAGGACGAGAACTTCGTGGGTTCCAAAAAACAGGTAGGTGTGTATACAGCTCCAAAACAAAAAATAGTTTAGGGTGGACCACGTAATCGGTCTCTCTCAAAACATAACAAAAGATCCGGGTATGAAATGTGTCGATGAGCGCGTCCCCAAGCCAATGTCTCGATAGTGTTCATCGCGTACTGCGGTGACTTTGAACATACCCCTAAAGCAACATAGCTCGGCTCCATCTCCACCTTATATGTCACCACGGGCGCCGAAACTCAGCCACAACGGCTGAGGCGCCACTTTCGGCGGTCACAGCTTCCGCAAAGGCTGCGCGTCGGGCTTTGCGACGGGGGCAGCTCTGAAGAACTCAGCCGAGATTGCGTTACTCAGTCGCGTGCACGTATAAAGCGCCCCGGCTCGACTGCGAGCACCCCCCTAATGTAGCACCGCTCGGCTCTGTCATAAACCACACCGGCCGGCTGCAATGAGCCGCGATGGCTCATCTCCGCCATGGGAGTGGATCGGACGGGATGCGATTTGGCTGTGATCGGATATAATCTGAATGTGGCTCGAAACAATAGTGTAATATTGCCCTGAGGGCTCGAAACAGTAGTGTAATATTGCCCCGGTAACTTCACTCAGTTGTGTGGTGTTGTCCTTTTCTAAAAGAGCTTCGGTGTCAGAAGGGTCGTCGGAAAAATGCGAACATCTCTGTTGTTCGGCTTCCATAGTAGCAGGCACTGCACGTTTTCAACGGCGGAAGTGACGATGACGTCAAGGACAGAGGACGCGACTAATACGGCGACCACTTGGATGTCGAGAGACACTCAATTGCCCAACTTTGTGCATGGATGATGCGCTCTCTGCTCTTTTTTTTTATTTGTATAGACATTGAAGTGAATACTGTTATATTTATTTTTCATTACAATATTTGTTTTAGAATGTTTATAGGGATGTTAGTCCCACTTTAAGTCAGTACAATTAACTCAAAAGTTATTTAACAAGTCATGCTGATGTTGAAAAGTCTGGCAAGGTACGAAGTATTAGCAACAGACTTAATGATCCACGAACAGAGCCGGGGCTGAACTTTCTTGACTTTATTATACTACATCTAGATACATCCACCACCATTTTCCAGGGTGAGAAGTGTATGATAGTTCCAGAAATGAATAGGATTTTGAAACTACTACTTGTGAAGTTTGTGCATATGAAACACATAGTGGCACTAAAGGACAGGTTGTGGGGGATAGAGCACACAAAGAGAGTGACAATAACAAACATTTTGTAGGAATGGCTATAAGAAAGATTTTAACTGAAAACAGAGGAGACATTTTTCAAATCAGGAAGCAATTTCTAGTGTAGTATTTCTAGTAGTGTCAAAAATGATGGCCACGATTCCTTTTCAAGATCCTCTACTGGACGATTTGGTAGTTTGATCAAAGTAAGCAGCTTGATTACACGCAGGCTGTAGATGTAACACACACATTTGAGGATGAAATTGATGGGGAGAAACTAAAAGAAGAATGGGATGACTACCAATTCTTGTTGATGGAAACATAATTAGAAAACTGATACAGACAAGTTCCAGGAAGGCATTTTTAAAATGAAAACTGCACTTGGCATGACTAGATTTCCTTTGTTAGAAAAAAATGGTTCACTCATCTGTTATACTTACCACAAAGCAATGCTGAATGAGCATTTTTGCTGGTAAGAAAGATTAACACTGAATACAGAAAAATAGACGCACTGACAAACTATATGCGAGTGAAAATGAACTGTGATAAGATGTGTTGGGGTCAATCCAACCAAAGAGATCATAGAAATTGCAAAATCACCAACTGCAAATTATAATAAACAGAATAAGTAGAAATGTTGCTAGCAAACTGTTTTCCAGCCAATATTATTTCATGACATTATTGTATTTGATTAAAATCAGGATTTTAAGAAACCATAAAAGCTTTGTTTGTGAGAATATGTTGCCTTACTTGGATGAATAAATACAGTAAATGACATTTGTAGACTTAACTACATTTCACTTCTCATCCTTGTATTGAGAATCTGTCCACATACAGACTGAATGCCAGATGAGTATTCCCTTATTTCCCTCTTTCTGCAAGCTATAATTATATGGCTGTCAGGGGGTAACTGTTATGTGTTGGTCGGCTATTGGCTTATGCATGACAGTAATTTAGGTGTGTGTGTGGGGCGGGGGGATTCACAGACTAAGAGTTATTCAGAATGGTGATACCTCTTCATGGAACCGTACCTCACCAGGGGCTTCACTTATCGGAGCGTACAAGATTCCTATTAAACATATGTGTTCGTATGGTGGAAAATATAATACGACAGAAACAAAATTAGACCTATGAAACTGCGTATACACAAATCTTCCCTTGATCTTTAGAATTGTGCATACATAGATCCCACCCACCCAAAATCAACCAAATATAGTTAATAGGAAACATCACACAAATATAAAACAAATGCCACATTTTGGAGAATGTTTCGCAAAGGGTGAGTCATGATAACTGAATCAAAAAGGAAGAAACATGTTTTTTCAGAGACCAAAATCAAACTGCTCATCATCAAGGTGGAAGCAAATTTTGGGTGGCTTGGTAGAGCACAAGATAAATATGTCATGTGAGAGTATTCACAATGACTCCAATCTGTCATGGTCTACACTTTAGTTGGGTTGGATTTGTTTCATGTTTCCTGTTTTCCATGTTTTCCATATCTCGTGTGCTCATTTTGTTAGCTGTGTCCACGAATTTGCACAAATTCGAATTAACCTCCTCCCTTGTGTTGACCACTCTGCTCCCTCCAGCCACTCATATCTTATCCAGGTGTTCCTTGTTGACTCATCAATCTCTGTGTATTTAGGTCCCTGGTTTCTTTCGTTGGGCCATCTATCCTGGACCACCACGTGGTAGCCAGCGAAAGTACCCAATTAAAGGTCAGATTTTGTCTTCCCGTGTTTTACCCCCTGTTCCTAAGGCACAGAGATTTTCTCCAGTTTCCACACATTTTTCCACACCCAAGTATCTTAAATCCAAACCAGCTCCCAGATTAGTAAAAAGTTTCTCCATGCAGTCATTTTAATGGATAAAGCAAATAATGTTTCTGTAAGGCCCTATGCATGTGGTGTTTTCTTATCTTTTATAAACTGAAATCCAAATGAGAAACAGTTTTAATAGACAAATACGTAACAACACACAAGGAATCGGCCTCCGGGAGTTGTTGCCGCCCCAGTACAACGTTCAGAAAAAAGAACAAACAAAATAACAAGAACCCTAACCTTATTGAGCAAAACACCAAAGCACATTAAAGTATGGGATACATCTAGGTTCAGGCCTTTGTTGCTGACACCTTGCCTGGTGCAAGCAAGTCATTAGTCAACATGCAATCCTCACTCACGGTGTCACACCAAACCAAAATCATTACGCCACAGCAAACCGAACAGCACAACCAGCAGACGACAAAACAAGCAAAATGATGAGCGAAGAAATAATCCTTCAAATGTTATTTAACATACAGGTTTAGCGCCGTAAAGCATATTTAGCTATATAGCTATACAGCAACACTGGCTTTAAACATATGGTAGCATGCATGCATGCAATTTAAAAATGAGAGCAAAACTGACTTCGGCTGTACTTTATTCAAGTATTTAACAATGCAGCTGTACAATATAACTATATAGTGACACAAGCTTCAAACATACAATAGCATGCATGCATGCTATTCAGAAAGGCACCCAGAGCAAACCTGAGTTCGGTTGTACTTTATTGAAGGATTTAACAATGTTAACAGTAAGTTCTATTTTACTTTATTGAAGTACCGTAATTTCTCGAGTATGATGCGTCCTGAAGTAT
This sequence comes from Syngnathoides biaculeatus, assembly GCF_019802595.1. Lineage (NCBI taxonomy): Eukaryota > Metazoa > Chordata > Actinopteri > Syngnathiformes > Syngnathidae > Syngnathoides > Syngnathoides biaculeatus. Next base: position 29,260,367 of record NC_084646.1, on the reverse strand, counting down.
GATGCGCACCAAAGTTGACTTAAAATTTCAGGAAAACCCTCTACCAATGTACATGCCCACTACAAATTTGCTTCTAACCATCTGCTAAAAATGTTGGGAATTATCTGTATTTCTATTTTGGGCTTACGGCCATGCTACCCTGAGAATGCCCGATCTCGTCAGGAAGCGAAGCGGGTTTGACCCTGGTTAGTACTTGGATGGGAGACATTGTATTAATACTGTTGATAACACGTTACAATCTTAAATATATAAACAATTTAACACTGTTTAACTTAAACATGTTTTTCCATTACATATTTGCACATAAAATGTTTGTGCATAGTACAGTTTATCCACTAGATTACACATCCTTGGCCAAGACTTCAAATTAAGTATCTGACTCATCTCCAATCCGAAAACTATCCATCGTAACTACCTTTGGTGCATCACTGTCAAACTCATCATTGATGAATTGGTTCAGTTCTGGTGCCTCCTGCATTCATGATCAGTGATCCTATCTTGCTCCCACAGCATGTCATCCTCTGTGCCAACCATGGCGCTTGTGAGGAAATGTTTTTTGAATCCTAAAAGTCTTGGTCCCCTTTATTCGTCATTATTGTCAGCACTTTGACAGCTCAGCCTCTTGCCCACGTTCGACTACATTCTGTAGCAGCTCTTCAGAGCGTCAGGTCGCTATCAAAACGAGACCTCAAACTACGTAGAAATGAGTGTAATGAGGACTTTTTTTTTAAAGCAAACATTTCACTTGTGTGTGCTTTCTAATTTTTGTTTTAAGTGAACATACAATTACACTATGCAATTTCAGCTCATGTTGTTTTGCTTTCGGTTTGCCCACGTCAGGTTTGGTACATTTCATTTAAAAGCGGCTGCACAACTAGCCCTTGTAGTTGACATTTTTTGGTCTTTGTTTAAGTTAAAACTAATTCACGGGCAGTCGTTTCTGATGTTTGGTGCAGTAGCAACAAATATGCTACGCTAACAATCGTAAAATACAAAGCTCCCCCAAGAAGGTCAGCTTTCAGGCTGGTGATGCACGTTTACGATAAGATATATAAGTTTAACATTAGACATTGAACATGTCAGGTTCACAAATCAGACATTCATTAAACAGGACAAAAAAGGAAGCAAAGACACCAGTTCAAGTCTCGCGAGGAGCGAGGAGAGGAACTGTCTCGTACAATTCACCACTGCACTCTCTGATTATTATCTCCTCAGCACCTCTATTTATTTAGTTTTAAGACGCCCCTTATTTACGTGGATGTTACAAAAAGGAGACGGCAAGGAAAACAGTTGGAAACAAGGTGTACATGTTTGTTCATGTGAGTGTGCATGTGTGGAAGATTGCTGAATACATGTGTGTCACGACGCATCCGAACGAAGGTAGGACGCAAATGCAGGACTCATAAGATGCAATGTAGTTTGGGGAAAAATGTTTATTATTAGAAGGTCGGGGATCGAGTAGTATCAGTAGTTGGGACGTTGGGTGTAGAGAGCAGGTCAGCTGGCAGGCAGGAGTCGGCACACGGGAGAACGAGCAAAGCAGGCAGGAGTATCAAGGGAGTCAGGCTTACAAGGTCGGTAGGAGAACAGGCGAAAAAAAAGACAGAGTGAAGAGATTCATAATCGAAATAAGTCAATGTGTGGTCATCATTTCTCTAACAGGCAGCAGTTCTAACAGTTGTGATGATTAGAGGTTTTTGTTCTTGCTATCTCCTGCTAAGAGGCTGCCACGTTATCAAGAGCAGAGCAAAGCATTTCTTTATTGGAAGCAGACGTATGACAATTATGCTCACAATTATTCCTACATTTCCCCCGTTTATCCTACATTTGCTACCACGTTTTCTAGAGCAGAGCAAAGCATTCTTCATTGCAGGCAGCACAAAGCATTCATCGTTGCTGGCAGAGCAGTAACTGAAATGGAGCAGAGCAAAGCATTTCTTCATTGCAGTCAGAAGCAGTTACTTAATTCTATTTGCAATTATTTCTACATTATCCTCCCGTTAATCCTACATTTGCTCAAATCCTCACATCATCTAATAGATCACCCTTTCGGCTTAATTCTACATAGTTACACTCTGAGGAAAATATAGCACTAATTACTTGTAATCTTCTGGATCAGAGAACAGGTCTGGAAGAGAAGTCATAACGTCATCATCGTGGTCAACAATATCACTGTCTTTATTCTGTTGTGCCAATAGTGGATATATTTCTGCCAATTTTGAATTTGTCGGGGCAATAGCAGTGGTTATAAATTGGTTAAGTGATGCCTTTATGCAGGGAATACAACAACATCCACACAATGCAAGAATAGCTGCAAACAGCGATAGAAACTAGGACAGAGAACACCAAATTTTTAGATTTACCCAAGTTTTTTTTTTTTTTTTTCCCCACCACTCAGACCTGGCTGATGTGTTTACACCAGAGTGCTCCTTCATCTTGTGGTTCAGGGTGCGGAGGCCTTGAATGGCCCTTGTGCATGACCCATCAGGTGCTGTGATATTTCAAATAAACAACACTGGTCACCGAACATTGAGCAGACACCACACTTCTCAGCCATGAGCATGTCGCTATACGGTTCTGGAATGCCTTGAGTGAGGTGCCAGCTGATTGTTCTCTTATGGCAATAAAGCCTGTTTCCATATAGTTATCTAGTTTCTGTACATTGTAATGTATGTAGTTTATTCTGTCAACGATTTTATTCAGAGTTATCCATAACAAGATGGATTCCCATCCTGCAGCAATCTCGTTAACCAACTTATACTCATCTGGTATGCCGTTGGGATGCCATTTGCATCAATGTATGTCAGATCTCCATCTTTCCAAGAGAACCTTCGCCTTCGGGAGAACCCAAGGGGAGGTCCAAAGATGGATGCGGTCAATTGTATATCCTCTGCTTTGGATGGAAACATAGTCACAGATAAGAGCAGTAATACCAGTGCACACATTCCTGCTGCATTTATCAGTTTTTCATACAACTTTTGACCATCACACCACCACCACACATCGCTGCGTGGGAGCAGTGGGGCGGTTTGCCGATAGATATCATGAGCCCATGTTTTGTTAAGACTTCCCACCTTAACACCTGTCCCTGTAACACTAACACAGGAGAAATTAGCCAATGCAACATTAGTAGAAAATATCAGTTTATCATTTACTGCCTTAGTTGTTGGATAAACACTTTTCCATTTCTGAGTGGTGTTAGGAGTTGTTTTAGTCATTACCTCCAGGGTACATTGTGTTGGGATTTCTGTTGGAATGACACGCATTAGTGGCCTAGGGCCCATGCATGTGATGTAACTATAGTTTAGTTTGTTAGCTGCATTCTACATTAATAACAACCACTTTTGTTTCCTATTTGTAAAAAAAAAAGATAATCATAATAATGAAAAAATGTTCCTCAGGCTTTATGGTTTAAAATACTCCCTCCATAGTATACGTATTCTTTTGTATGGCATTCGGGTTTAAGGTAGCTTTAAATTGGCAAACGGTGAGAAGAAAGTGGGAGCTTCGTTTAGCATAAGCCCAAAAATGGAATCCTCAGCAATTAGACTCTGCCAAGGAATTGAAAAAGTGCTGAACTGATTCACTGGGAGGCACACATGGAGTCCTCCTCTCATGCCTCGGTGACTCCCGCATAGTTGTTTACCATTGTTATTTGAAATGAGGTTGCGCCTCTTTATCTTATGTGTGGTAGGCATAGTTGACTGAGTATAATTATTGGTTCTGTTGTTATGTATTTTTGTCAGCTTTACAGGTGTCCAAAAGTAGCATATGAACAAAAATATCATTATGTCTGTCAATATTGCAGCCCAACATGCTATCATATTATTTAGCCATTTTGAAGTCATGTCGACCAAGTCACCCCTAAATGAGTCAAGTGTCTTTTAAATCTTCACCAGCCTTCAGGTATTTTCAGATATTATAAATCTGCACCCACTGTATGCTGGACTTTGCTCACCTTTCCCCATGGGTGACTCAGCTGAGATGATCTTTTACAGTGTGTAAGGTGTATCCACGTGTTTCTTTCTGTTATTTTGTCCATGTCATTCAACTCTTGCTCAGTCTAGGCCAGTGTTCGGGTGAAACTGCATGTACAGTAGATTTTAATTCATAAACAGACAGGATGAATTGACAAATGGCAGTAATAAGGTTATTAAAGCACAGTAACTTGTTACATTTTTAGTTTTTTTTTCTGATGGTGTAGTGCAAGGATGTCAAACTCATTTTTCTTGCGGGATAAGTTGTAGTTCGGGTTTCCCTCAGAGGGACATTTCGAGTGAAGGAAGCGTGGGATGGATTCGCGCTCAGTGATGGTGTCGACATCTGCACTGCGACTGGCTGGCGACCAGTTCGGGGTGTATTCTGCCACTGCCTGAATTTAACTGGGATTGGCTCCAGCTCTTTCTCCGAATAAATGCAGAAGGGTTGCGTCAGGAAAGGCATCCGGCGTAAAAAAAAATCAAAAAGACAGTTGCTGCCGCACCACCATGACAATGGCACAAAAATGGCTTAACATAGCAATGCTGATAAAATTCCCAATTTGTTTCTAGTCCTCTCAAATTGATGCATGTGAAATTTCCTCGTGACACGCCATTAGAAAACAGTTTTTTTTTGTTTTTCAAGAGAAGTTGATGGATACACAGAATACCTCAACTTTTTTTTCTTTTTTTTTGCATTCGTTATCAATTAATAGCATTGGTATTTTCTCTGGATCTTTGCAAACAACAAAATCTTTTGGACATGTTTTTTGTATGTAGTTATCCAATTTGTTTTGTTTTTATTTTATCAATTTTTTTGGGGTGGGACCTTGAGTGGGTCCCACAGGTACCACTCGAACAGAAAAATGAAAATAACGGGTAGCGTTTTCATCCAACACCCAACAGTAAAATGTAACTGTTTAGTTACCATTATGACAGCAGTCTCACTCCCATGTGTAACCGGACTACAGCGACCTTGGCAGTGGGAATGAGAACAGCTATCTTACAAGTGGCCAATAAAAACAAATTAGTTTTGTTTGTGTTAACAATGGTTTCAAAAGCAATAACTATCCTACAATCGACAAATGAACTCAAGTACCCCTTTTGCAATTTTTTAAGATGTTTGGGGTTCTTAATAACTCCTGAAAGGGACCCACTTGTGTGTGTTTTTTGTTTTTTGTTTGTTGTTTGTTTGTTTTGTCATTGTGTGGAAAATATTGGTAATTTGTATGGTCTCCCAAACAGTGTTTTGAATGGAATGAGACCCTTACGTGTTTGTAATGTATGTATAGTTAGACTAAATCTATCATTGTGTCCAAATTGCCCCTACGTGTGATTGTGATTGCGGCTGTTTGTCTCCATGTGACCTGCAAGTGGCTGGCAACCAGGTCAGGGTTTACCTTGCCTCATGCCTGTTGACAGCTGGGATAGGCTCCAGCCCTCCCTGCGACCCTTGTGAGGATAAGCGGCTAAGAAAATGGATTCCCTTGTGGATTATGTCGCACACAGATCAAACAAGTCCTACAATTTTTTTTTTTGTATACAAGTTAAATCCGTGGATCATGTAATGCCTTTGTACCAGGGTTACCATTCCCCCTGTTGAGACCTGAGACTTCCCATGGCTCAAGATTGCCGCCCACTTAAAAAATGTTTTTGGTAGAATTTTTTTTGTATCTGTGCTGACATAATTCCCATTTTGTAATGTAGTACCTTATTTTTTCCACATTTTTAGTTCTGCTGGTAAGCTTTGTTGTTGCATTTTGTTTAACACATCATTTGAAAGTATGTCTTCATTTGTTCCATTGTCAGCTCATCCCATAAAGGTTTTGGCTGCTGCTTCTTTTGTTGTTTTATCTGTAAATCTATTTCCTAATGATTCTTTGTCTTTTTTGATGTGTGTACTGCACATTAAATATGGCTATTTCTTTTGGTAATTGAACTGCAATGAGCAAATTTTGTAGTAGCTCTGCATGTGTCACTGTGTTCACTGTAGTTGTCGCTATTCCTCTATTTTTCCAGTATTGTCTGTGTAGATTGTGATACCACCGTGAATACAAGAGCATCTGGTCTCAGATTGTTTAAGACTGTCCAATAAGATTAAGATAAGATAACATTTTCTTTCTCTTATTTTGTAGCACTCTTTCTGCGTGTAGTGCTTGGTTAACGTAATGTTACAGGCTGCCAGTCGGTTTGTCAACCCAATGTTTTTCAATCCATTGTTTTGTAGGATTATTTGAATTCGGATGAAGAGCATTTTTTAATTGCCCTTGATACACACTCCCTGGAGTGTGATCTTCAGGAAAGCCACTGTTTGCTTTAAAACATGCAGTCATTCCAATTCTATATTCTTCAAATGGTTCATTGTTGTTTTATTTTGCTCTTCCAATGGCATTAAAATTTGCTTTTTTTCTAAATCTAGCAGAGTGGGCGCGATATTAACCCTTGAACTCCCTCCTGCTGTGAGAAAGTATTTTGCTGTCATCCAAGTTTGTTGTACTTCCACACCATTTAAGTGGTAAGATTTTCTCAAGTCTTGCGTTCCCTGGACGAATTATGTTACTTCAACTTTATGAGATGGGATACCTTTTATGGCCGTTTTCACATCATCTAGAGTCCAGCTTTTTTTGTTGTTGTTGTTGGGTGTGTATTTCTCTTATTTTATCCTGCAGGTTAACTATATATATATATATATATATATATATATATGTGTGTGTGTGTGTGTGTGTATGTTGAGATGGCCAGCAAAGTCATATTGTGTAATCCACAAATTTAGATGTTTTATTTTAGTAGGCTTTCTACAAACTTCTAGTCCTTACACATTATTTTTTTTTTCCAGATGTTATGTTTCAACTATTTTGCTATTTAGCAACTATTTTGCTATTTGTTTTTCCCTGTTGGAGTCAGTTGTTCACCTAGGTGGACTATACTGACTTCCCCCTGAACAGGGTAACAATTACGTTCTGTTTGAGGTAATTCTCAAGCTTCTACCACAAGTGGCGGAGAATTCTTACCTCTGCATCCTCAAACAGTTGTCACTCAATTTCCTTTTCAAATGAAGTAGCGAACCTCCACTCACACTTTTACACATGCACACATTTCACGGAGCTCACGTACAGGACACACCTTGCCCTTTTCTCAGTTTTATAGACCAATTAGTAGGGACTCGTATTCTCGAGGTTTGGTTCTGCTGCAGTCACCCAGACCCGCATTCACTCATTCCTCATGAGTGTGGGACTTTCCTACTCACCAGAGATGCCTTTACTTCCTTCGGCTTCTCATCAACCCTCAGCCTCCAGATGCAAAGTCGAGGCCCAGTCCCGGAAAGGCTCTCAAGTGCCATGGCCACGGTCTTTGCCTGGACGTCGACTCAGCCCCTGGAAACCTCAAGAATCTTGAGATCCAGCTCGAAGGACCAAGTAAATATCAGGTTCACCAATGAGACATTCATTAAACAGGACAAAAAAGGAAGCAAAGACACCAGTTCAAGTCTCGCGAGGAGAGAGGAGAGGAACTGTCTCGTACAATTCACCACTGCACTCTCTGATTACCCTCTCCTCAACACCTCTATTTATTTAGTTTTAAGACGCCCCTTATTTACATGGATGTTACAAAAAGGAGACGGCAAGCAAAACAGTTGGAAACGAGGTGTACATGTTTGTTCATGTGCGTGTGCATGTGTGGAAGATTGCTGAATACATATGTGGTCATCATTTTTCTAACAGGCATCAGTTCTAACAGTTCTGATGATTAGATGTTTTTGTTCTTTCTATCTCCTGCTAGGAGGCTGCCACGTAATCTAGAGCAGAGCAAAGCATTTCTTTATTGGACGCAGATGTATGATAATTATAATCACAATTATTCCTACAGAATATCATCTTGAAATGTATATGTATACCTTTTTTACCACTATGTACCTGTATACAACTATACAATATGATTGTATTTTTTTATCTTTCAACCATACCTAATCATAATGTGTTGTAAAAATATTTTTGGCAAAAATTGCGCATTTTTTTTTTAGAAATTACGGTATTTAACAATGTACATACGCTATTTTTTGATTAATCCTCATTCACATATCCATCAAAGTCCTTATCTTCTTCGTATTCAAATGTAACAACAAGGCAAGTACCCCATCAAACACTGCAGGTTACCTCTCGGCATTGCCATTGTCAGTCTTGTTTCATATATGATATCGGCTTTTCGAACAACAATGAAAACAAACACGTTCGTCCAAGCATTCACAATCCATTCACAAATTGTGATGTAACTCGCCCGGTACTGCCTTGCAGTCTTAATAAAGCTATGTTTGCCATTTGTCATCCTTCACTCCCACGCCCCTTGGAACTTCACTTTGTACACCCTGTTTACACCAATGGTCAGTGAATGAAGTTGTTTTGCCAAGGCTACCAGAGTAATACCAAACTCCGAATTAATTTGCTGTGCTTGTTTTCCATGGCGGTTGTTTGTTCTTTGATCATTTATCTATTGCTCGAGTTGCTCTTCCAAATTGGGCCACATCACGTAACGCTGAACGTCTGCTCACACACATAGGTCGAGCCAAACAACACCAGCATCTTCTGTGCTGTCCTTTGGAGGTTTGGAAATGTGGCTTTGTTGAGTGAAGCCTCTTTCTGTTAGGCTAGTGTGGGGAAATCAGCAAAATATTTATTTGTCTGGAAAATAAAATTGGCTTGGATTTTGAAGGCTCTCACATTTGTATACATGCCATGCACAAGCTGATATTTCCACTGGAGCTTCGCATTCAGGTCATCCATATGTGAAAATATGTCCACAGCAAATGTGAAATCTCAGAGCCAGTTCATGTCAATCAGCTTGGGAAATGTATCGCAACTCCCCATTAACTCCAAAAACGAGCTTATCTCCTCTTTGAGGTCCCACACCAGTTAAAATACTTTCCTCTGAAGTGGGTCTTCTGCTCATATTTAGTCATGACTGTATAACTCATGTTTGAAGCATGCCAACTCATCAGATAACCTTAAGTGAATCTTGCTGAAATGTTTACTAGAGACCAGGACGTAGGAATGTGCCCGTTATTACCAGATAGATTTGGTTTAGTCATTATGATTGCCGATATTTTGTGATACTCTTTGCTTTATGATGCGATTCTCATGTGATGCTCTTTATTTTCCTTTCATACTTTTGTGATGCGGACCCTTCTGATAGTATAAGAATGCTGCAAGTCCTCTGTATCTTTGCACTTGTGATCTGCTACAGACATTGTCTGTCACTCATTTGTGCCCAGAATAGTCTGTAAGTAAAAGCTTCGAAGAAACTGTTCATCATCTCCAGCCTGTATTTGGAACATTCTCACAACCCGAAACTAAACAAACATGCGGGGAGGAAAAAAGCATCCAACACCTCTGTGCAGTTGTCTCCCGTTCTTGCATTGACTGTTTTCTTGCATAATTTGCATGCTTCGTTGTAAAGGGACGGCTGATATTCTACTCTTTAAAAACCACAACAGTTTCTTGGCATATGAGATACACAGCTGTTGATCGGACTTGAATGAAAATATATTTTGTTGTCCACTCTTTATTAAATAGTCGCCACTGTTAACTTTTTCTTTCTATTGTCTGTTCTATTTTACAAAAAGGATCAAACAGCAAGGGGAAAATGAGAATGAAAAAAAATAGTACAATACACTCCAACAAAGGGTCAATAATGTTCAAAGCGACATTTATTGGGGAAACGCTGGCATTGCAGGGACAAGATGAAAGGAATGAAGAAATGAAAGAAAAAAAACTTAGATGGAAAAAGATGACACACTGTGACGACCCATAATGGGACAAGCCGAAAGAATAATAATAAGAAGAAGGATCTTGTTCACCGTACCCAGGCATCATAATCTATTATAAATTTTAGCCTTTCACATTAAGGACCTCATGCAGGTTTGAATGCATGTTCCTGTTAATTTCGATCTCCATCAAGGATAATAAACACACAAGCAGGTGGGACTCATTGCACATCATTGCCTTGTTCAAGGGCACCCCAGTGTGAAGACTGATGATGAGCTTCAGTGAGATTCATATTATATTATATTGTATTATATTATATTATATTATATTATATTATGTGATTGTTATGCAAACTACATTGCCATGATAATGACATCAGAGGATGAAGGGAGGGAAATTGGGTCAGAACTCCGCAAACAATGTCAGGCATTTTTATTTCTATCATGACATTGTCAAAATTGGAGCTTTATATCATTGGCTTTCATCAGTGAAGTCAATTGTGACTATCAAAAGCTCATTTGTAAAATAATGGCACAACCATATTATACCATTTGTCTGTAACTTTATTTATTTACGCTCATGAGCCAGGCTGGACCACGGCCAAGAGGGGCATGGCCACTGCCCTGGCTGGTGACACCTGTCACTACTCTCAGCCGTTTAAGATTGGGACTATAATTGGATGATGTATTTAAGTTGGAGTTTTGTCACTGGCATTTGCCTGCACTCTCGCGATCCTGTTCCTAATCTCCAGTGTACCTCCAAACTCCAACTTAAATACATCATCTAATTACGGTCCAAATGTTAAACAGCTGAGAGCGGTGACAGGTGTCACTGGCCAGGGCAGTGGCCACGTCCCTCTTGGCCGTGGTCTAGCCTGGCTCATGACACTTATTTATTTATTTATATGCTTGATTGTTTGTCTGTCTGTTTATTTGTTCATTTATTTTTTGCCGTAATTTCTCATGTAAAATACATCCTGAAGTATAATGCACAAACCCCAAAATTGACCCAAAAAAATCTGGAAAACCCTTCTATCAATGTACAATGTGCACCACCAATTTGCTCCTATCCATATACTCAAATTATTAGGAATTATCTGTATTTCTACTTGTATTGTTTTTTAAAAAAATGTCTGTACAACAATCATTAATAATAATCTTTGTGCATGTGGTGATGTAGCAGTGATGTATATCTCAGGGAAGGCCACAGGACCCGCTTACCCTGGTCCTTGTAATTGTCAGAACTGTTATGATCCTGCCGCTCCAGCCCGGGCTGTGCGGGTGCCCGCGCGGTTACGCTGATTGAGAGGCGCACACCTGCGCCTCATGTGGGCTGATTATCCTGTGTATTTATATGACCCCGATGACGGCTGGTCCGCGCCAGATTGTTGAGCTTCATGTCCCGTTCGAGAACTCCCGTATCCCTGATCGACAACCCGTGCGTACCGACCTTCGCCTTTTCTCCGACCACCCCCGTGAGCCTTACTCCTTTGTTACTTCTGCCTGCTTTGATCGTTCTCCCGTGTACTGACTCCTGCCTGCCCGCTCACCTGCTCTCTTCGTCCGACGTCCCAACTACCGCTGCTGCACCTGACTGCCTGCCCGACCAGCGACCACTGAATAATAAACGTTTCTCCACGAACTACCTTGCATCTTCCGAGTCCTGCATTTGGGTCCTACTCCCGTTCCGATGGGCCGTGACAAGAACAGAATCCCTCCATTAACTAAAATAAATGCTCAATGATGGCATAACATTTTATCAATACTGTTTATAACATGTATTATAATATTAAATAAACAATTTAACAGTGTTTAATTTAAACTTTGGGGGGAAACATTTTTTGCATTAAATATTTGCACATAAAACGCTTGAACATAGTGCAGTTTATCCACTATCACTAACCCTAACCTTTTATCACTGCGGACCGGTCAATGCTTGACAAATTTTACTGCGGACCGGGGGGGTTACGTAGTTTGTTTGAATTGAAAATAATTTTTGAATACAATACACATGATAATGAATAATAAAATAAGAATACAAGAATGAAATAAATAAAATAAACATGGAAAATGTAAAAATACACATGGAAAAATAAAGGACAAGAACCAGCCAATAACAAAAAACAATCTAAATTTCTGATTTCTTTCTCTTTTATCTAAATATACCTACATAACAACTTTTTTTTATTATTAAACACTCCATGAGAGCTGAAATAAACTTGTCAGTTTGAAGCATTTCCCTCTCTTGGTGACCACAGCCCTAGCACTCTCTTACCTGGTCTCAAGAGTAACGTTTAAACAAGCCTTAAAAATACGATACAGCAACGCCATGAAACTGAATTTAAAGTGCATGAAAATTTTAACTCACCATAATGCTATATCAATGGGAGCCCTGTGCTTGTTTTTCTGCAACGATGGTATATCCAGTCTATTACGTTGTTTTGTTTTGGTTGCTGTCACTCCAGAAAACCCCGGTTCACAGATATGTCATAAATGAGAGAAATCTTTGCAGCAACTCTTGTAATTTAAACACATTTGTGAGAGATTTCCCTCTGGATAACCATCTTATTTCCGTGTATAAGAGAAGCATTTGCGTCCATCTCTTCACAAAGCTCCTCAAAAAGGCGGGAGTTAAAGGAGTGTTTTGATGTGGGTAATAACTTTATTTTTTTTGGAAGTTGTCGGCTCTTATTCGATCTCTTCACTGGGCCTTTTCCCCATCGAAAAGAAATTTTCCAAAGATGTGTTTTTTTCTAGCTTGTGGGGGTAAATTTGGCTCTCAAATGACCGAAATGTAACCCAGAGAATCCACTAATTTTTAAAAATAAAAGATTTTTCAGACTGGGATAATGAATACAATGGAACTAATTAAATATTACTTCGGTGGCCCGGTACCAATTGATCCACTGACCGTATACCAGGTGGTTGGGACCACTGCACTACATTACATCTCTTTGGGCAAGCCTTCAAAAGAAGCATCTGACTCATCTCCAATCTAAAAAAGCTACATAATACTGTATACTTTGGTGCATTGCTGTGGAACTATTCATTGATGACTTGATGCAGTTCCAGTGCCTCCTGCATTGCCTCATGAACAGTAATCCCATCTTCCTCACAAAGCATGCCATCTTTTGTGCCATCCATGGCATTAATGAGAAAACATTTTCTGAATCCTAAGAGTCTTGGTTCCATTTAGTCTTTATTATTCTCGGTGCTTTGAGATGAAGCTCCACAGTGCAAATGGTTTAGCCTCTTGCCCTCCGTTCAGCTACAATCTGTAGCAGCTCTTCTATGGCGTCAGGTCGCTATCAAAACAACGAAAGCTAAAACTATATATAAACGAGCATAATTGGAACATTAAAAAAGTGAGCATTTTAATTTTGTGGATCTTCCCTTTTTTTTATTTTGTTATATGTAAATTTAGAAAAATGAAATCCCATTAGTAAAACCAGCAAAATATAATTAAACAGCTGTATTGCATTAAGACAATTTAGTTACACACACGATTTAAGGTAACACAAGATTTAAGATTAAAATATTAAACTAACACAAAATAGAGGTATAATGGCAAAAATGGCATTTTACATCGCGCAATATGACTAACTAACAACATATAATCACCACAGTCTGAATGAATGACCCTCTAGGCGAATGTTATTTCCAGCGATGGAGTCATGAATCCAGAAATATCCAAAAGAAAGTGGTTTCAGGGAAATAATCTGATTTGTTACTTGTAAGAAGCACAAACTAAAAACCATCCAGCCTTTATGCATGCACTTCCCGAATGTTCCACAAAGATCCACATCAAATGATGTAATAAAGTCCCCACTTCCAGAACGTTCCACAAAGACCCTGGTTCTGTGCCGGATTGGATCAGCCGTGTAGATATCATATAATGTGCTCTATTGATTTCTTGAAAATATTTTTGGAAATGTTACACATTATACATGTCAAATTATGCTATTTATTTATCTTTATATTTAACATGTCTCTTTTGCGCACCTTTCACCTATGTGCATTCAGAGTCCTGACATATCCATCGTGTGTTACCTGGAAATCTGTGCAATCACCAAGGAGTCATGGCTCACTGAATTCTGAGGCTGGCTGGAAATCAGGACACATAGAGTTTTCTGAGACATGTGAATGTCATAGAAATACATTTGGAAAGTATAGCCCAGTTCAGTTATGGAAATTTCTTCTGTAGCGAACATGTCATCACCAGTGAAATGTGTGCACAATAAATCCAGTAAAATAGAGTGCTGTGTTCAGGAGTGAACACATGTTATGTCCATCAATAAAACAGGGTGTGTTCCTGTTATTCTACAGACCAGTGGTGTGCTGCAATCATTTTTGCACCACAGACCATGGTCCTTCTGTACAAAAAGTGAATAAATAAAAAATGTGGCACATGTTCTTTTTCACGGCAAAGTTCAGATGTATCAAGCGTGAAATGATTGTGCAAATGTACAGTGGCTCATGCCAACTTCATGGCTGGCGTACGTACATTTCTGCCACTGCTGATGCTTTATTGACAGACGTGATAGATGTGATGCTGGAAATCTGTTATAATAAATCTGCACATCAGAGACACATGAACAATTACCATTGATGAACAAGTCATGTCCGACTACAATTTAAAAGTGGCAAGGACTCAGAATGCACTTGTTGAGCAGTTTATTTATTGAATCACTGATAATTGGGAGCACCTCTATATCAACACAATCATTTATGTTGCCCATTCCCCTCTTAGTTGCTTATAGTACTCCAGCACATACACAGTAACCTTCACTCAACCCGATAAGATAAAGTTTCATGTGTAAATGTTGTATGTGTGGTATTTGTAATGAATCTTATGAAGGCCAGGTTCTACAATAATTAAAAAAAAAGTCCTTTAAATGTACTCAATTTGCACGTGTACACTGGTTGCCCATAATTAAAATGTGTTAACATGACAATTTTTTAGAAGTCTTCTGTTTCACTTCAGCTAATCTTCATTCCTCTCCTTTCTAGTGCATGCCTCCACCTTTTTTGTGGTTCCTCCACCTGCTTCCTGATTTTTCTGCAGATAATGATGTCATCTATCACCTCTGCCTTAAACTCCTCTGTCACAGCAAGAGCACACCTCATGCATGTTCTGTATTATTCCAACAGACTTCTCTGTCACTCCAGACTTGCACATGCACTCCCACTGTTCCTCTATGGATACTCTGTCATAGGATTTGTCTAGAGCTACAAAGGTACAATGTAGCTCCATCTGACCGCTCTACTTCTCCATCAACACCCTCATCCACTACTCTTTCCCATAAATTCCTTGTCTGGCTAATCAATTTTATTTGTCTTTTGTTCTCACAACTTTGCACATCACCTTTATTTTTACCCCACTTCTCCTCTGTTTGTCAGGCATCTTCTCACCTGATAGAACAAAGTGGTGAAAAACTCCACAGGCACCTCTCCTAGATTCTCCCATACCTCCACAGGAATGTCGTCAGGACCCACTGACTTTTCATTTTTTGTCCTCTTTAGTGCTTTTCCAGCTTCCCCCTTACTTACATTGTTACTTCCTGGTCCAACACACTTGAATCTTCTACTCTTCTTTCTCTCTGATTTTCCTCACAGATCAACTCCTCAAACTATTTTTTCCATCCATCCAGCACACTAGTGGCACCAGTGAACACATTTCCATCTCTAGCCTTTATCCCTCTAATCTGCTGCCAACCTTCCCATTTCTATCTCTTTTAGGGCTGATGCTGCAGTGCCCTGATGTGTATGTGTGTAAGTCCTCTTTGCAAGAATAACAGGTAGGAGTCCACCAGCTGCAGCTTGTCAGCCTAATTAACAGCTGCTTTAAATATGCTGTGGGACTCCAATTTATTGCCAGACTACCAACGAACTACATTAAATTCATAGCCTAGCCACCCTGATTATGTTTGTTTCTTAGGCTCCTGTGAATTTTACAACCTGATCCATGATAGCAAAGTCAGGCACGTCATGGATCCAGCGGCGATGGACCCACTCCACCAAACAGTCACTGGACAGAACCTCCTCCTTGAACAACACAACCAAGCCCTCACCTTGCTGATACACAAGGTACACAAACTTTACACAAGGGCTAACATCTCTCCAGGAACAATCCACCACACTCTAAGCTTGCCCACAGCCACCCACCACAGCATTCATCACTCCCACAGATCCCATCAACCATGCAATGCGTGAAACATTTGTTCCAGCACTAACTCCTTATGATGGTATTTCTAGATCATTTCACACTTTTTTGGTTTAATTTTCACTCGTATTCGAATAGCAACTGCAGTCGTGCACCACAGATAAAGTGAAAAAAATCATACATCATCAGCAATCTCAGAGGTACCGCGCTGTTGTGAGCCACAGCGTAATTGGAGAAACGGTATACCATCTCCACATCATATTCCATGTCTGCAATGAAGAGGAGAAAGATTTTTGATCTCCCAGTGCATGGAAAAAAAAGCTACTAAATGCCTGGTGTCCCTCCAACAATGTTCACACAGTTTCACTGTATTTGCCATCGAGTTTTTGACTCTCACGGCCAAGAGCAACTTCAATGATGACCTGCTACAGGAAGTGTGTCGGGATGCCTATTCAGAAGTGGTCTTGCTGCTGTGTTTCGGATCATTGTCCTGCTGCATGATCCAAGAGCGCTTGAGTTTGAGGGCACAAACGATGGGCAGACGTTTTCTCACATGATTTTCTGATTTCTTATTTTCTGGGAAGGTTTGCCACTGTTCCCAGTTTTCTCCATTTGCGAACAATGGCTCTGATAGTGGTTCACTGGAGCCCAATAGCCTTGGAAATTTCTTTGTAACCTTTTCCAGTTTTGATGGATTGCAATCACTTCATTTTTAATATCTTCTTGAATTTCAATGGATCATGGGTTTTCTTCATAGGTTCTTAAGATCTTGTTGCCAACTTCATGTTGTCTGATAGATTCTATTTAAGTGATTTCTTGATTCAACAATTATGGTGGTAAACAGGTTTGGGTGTGGCTTGTGAATTCAAACTCACCTTTCTCAAATGTGTGGTTAGTCACAGTGACCATATATCAAGGGGGACATTAACTTTTCACAGAGGGTCAGAAAGGTTTTGATTTTTTTGTGCCTGAATAAAATGAATTGTCATTTCAAAACTGCATTTTGTATTTCCTTGGATAGTCTGTGAGTGACATTAAAATTGGGTTGTCGATTGAAATCTTTGTCTGTGATAGTTATGCAAAAAAAAAAAAAAAAATCGGGAGGGGAGCGCAAGCAGAATCTGTGATGTCTTCAGAGCATCACCAGCATGTTAAAATGCTCTTTTCTATACCTTTCATTGAAGATGTGTGTGTGAACCTTCAATTTCATGTGATGTATTTGTGTGTCTGCATTTGGCCTATCCCCTGAGTCTATCTTGCAAACAGTTGGTGGAGGCGTGACAATGTGTTTTATATTTTCAGTCAACAAACACTTGTTTGTTGGCTGTTAAGCAATTGATAAAAATTGTTGCAATATTTTAACCTCTTTATTGTAGAGGAATTACTATACCTTCCTAGCCTGTTAATGGATGTGGCCCTCAATCTAAGTACAGATCAATTATAGGTGTGGAATTTTCCAGATGTGGAAAACAGCATAAAAACTCAATCTGTGCATTCTGTATTTAATGAATGACATTCACTGACAAACGCTGCATGCTATAAGGACACAGGAATATCAAGCAATTCTTCAAGTTTTTTTCTTGCTTTCCAAGCGATACAAAGATGTTAAAGCATGAACGTATTGTGTGAGGCTCTGATGTAATTGAATCCAAGAATAATGTACTGTATTGTGGGGCAATATGTTTTTTTTTTTTTTCTCACACTTCATTCTCTGACTTTGTCACTATGATTAGCAGGTATAGCTGACAAGGGTAATGACTGTGTGGACACTGAAGGCTAACCTCTGTTAGTCCATTTATGAGTTCATGAACAGCTGATTTCCTCTGTCCATCAGTGCTAGTAACTCAGTACAGCCTGGCTGGAGGTGTCGCGTTGTTACCCTCTATAGACAAAACACACCCCTCATCCAGGCTTCTAACATCAAGACATACCACGGCTTGTCTTCTTATCTTATCTTCTTATCGTTCTATATACTGTATATATAGACACACACACGCATGCACACACACACACACACCTATATATATATAGGCACAGAGTGAGGACCAGAAGTTCAAAATCCCAGCCCAGAATGTGTGGAGTTTGCATGTTCTCCCCATGCTTGCGTGGGTTTTTATCTGGGGGACTCCGGTTTCCACCCACATCCCAAAAACATGCATTGACTTGTGACTTTAAATTGCCCTGTGGTGCATGTCTTACCAGGGCAGCAGCGACGGCCGGAGAAAAATTCCTTGTGTGTTTTTACACTTCGCCATTAAGATGATTCTGATTCAGATAAACTGATAAATAGTAAAGGCTTCAATATCCTGAAAGTATATACGAAGTTTTCGGTCTTGTTTTAAAATTATGCAAACGGGGTGTATTTAGTAAATAGGTACACAACCACCCAGCCGTTCATTGTACGAATCTGCCTTTGCTTGTATGAGAAACTATCTGCAATACAATGTGCGTCACTAATTTGCGTGTAAAAGGCTTGTTTATTATTGCACCAAAACACAAAGAAGATGATAATGTAGTCCACAGTGTAAATTGGTATATTTTTACAAATAAGGATTTTATTGAACAAAATCCGTTTAAAATATTGCCATGTTAATTTGAGAGCAATAGTTGGTGATATCTTTCTCCACCATAAATATAATTTCACGCGGTAAACTGATGCCATAACCACACAGTATCCAGACCTGTCCAAATCCCATTTTAGTCACAATTTCCCCAAGATGTCATGAGAAAAAACTGCTAAACTT
Source organism: Syngnathoides biaculeatus (assembly GCF_019802595.1). Taxonomy (NCBI): domain Eukaryota; kingdom Metazoa; phylum Chordata; class Actinopteri; order Syngnathiformes; family Syngnathidae; genus Syngnathoides; species Syngnathoides biaculeatus. The sequence continues at coordinate 29,241,725 of NC_084646.1, read as the reverse complement.
TACACTGAAAGCTGGAAACCAGTATCTTGTTTTTTTTTGGTGGGCACTAAATGCTTAAAATGCAAATGTAAAAGGGGTGGATGGTTCTGCTTACTGGAGTGATATGGGTCTTTGACGTGTAGAAGTTTGTGAATGTGAACAGATTTTTAGTGATTATTTTTTCATTATATCCACAGGTGGGCATGTAAATGCTGCATACCTATGCAAACAGGAGAGTTATTGCTGCCAAGAGAGTCAACATATTCACCAGAAAATGGGAGATTATCCAGACCATCTGATGCAGTGCATGATGGACCACCCAGCATTTATTGCCAGCTATCTGAACACATGGGTACTGGAGGTTGCCTTTTTACAAATCAGGCAACAGTATCGGCAGCGACTGGATTTTCCACAGCACGAGTAAGAGCTATTTTAAAAATTATTATTTCTCCGAATCAGCCCAGCTTTTTGACATTTACATTCATCCATTTTCTTCATCGCTTATCCTCACAAGGGTCGAGGGAGTCCTGTGCCTATCCCAGCTGTTATCAAGCAAAAGGAACTGGAGATCCCAGAGAAAATGCACGCATGCATGCGGAGAACATGCAAACTCCACACAGGTGGAGCTGGGATTGAACCCGGGTCCTCCTAATTGTGACGCCAACGCTTCACAGCTGCACCTCCGTGCCAGCCCATTTACATGAACATTTTTCAAAATAAAGATTTATATTTTGATTTTTCCTGCTAAGAGCAGAATATGTTCAATCAATGCTTGTTCAAACAAAGTCAGATTCTGGGAAATTGTGATATTTTCTCATTTTCAGGTTAATGTGACATACTGCTTATAGACAGCTTGTGAGATGGTGTTGGGGAATTGTTGGCAGAGATAACCGTGTGCCACTTCTATCCTGTATTTTGTATTTTTATTGAAGTGTATGCTTATATTTTGGATAATATGTTACATAACATTTGCACAGAATTATTATTTGGTCTTTCAATCAGAGTATTTTTAGAAGACCTGAGATTGAAATATATGTTGCAGTATTTTCATATTTTTTGTTGGAAAGATATGTGTTTCATTTTCATGAATAGGCATTTCATCAGTCTGGAAACTTTTGGAATGGACCAAAGATGGAGATTCAGCATATGCTGGTTCGATGTCAACCTCTTGTGATGAAGATGCTTCCTGCAACATCTGGAATTAATATAGAATAATAAGGTTCAAAGTTTATAAAATAAGAAAAAAATGCGTAGATAAAGCACAGATTCATTTCAATCTATTTCATGGTACATGATTTTTGATAAATTGCAAACAGGTCTCTTATTCAGTGAGTGACGGGTATGTAATATGGCTTGTTTTAATACTATGTAGTATCAATCCATCCATCAGTTTTCTTAGCCGCTTATCCTCATAAGGGTTGCGGGAGTGCTGGAGAGTATCCCAGCTGTCAACGGGCAAGAAACAGGGTACACCTGGTTGCCAGGAAATCGCAGGGCACATCGAGACAAAGAGCCGCACTCACTGTCATGAGGAAGGCTTGGCCACTGCCAAGAGGGGCGTGGCCACGCCACTGTTCTGGGCGGTGACACATGTCACTGGTCACAGCTGTTTCATATTCGGACTGTAATTAGACAGGAATTTAAGTTGGAGTTTTTGTAACTGCCATTTGCCAGTTCGTTGCCTTGCGTTAGTGCGTTGCATTCACTGTCTGTGAGACTCTCCGCTTCTATGCTTAAGTTCGAGTAACCCTAGTCACAGCGGTTCTGTGCCCTTTTGTTTGATCCTGTCTTGTTGGGTTTGTTAGTTTGCCCCAGAGTCATCGGACCCTGCTGTATGTCTTTTGGATCACGCCGACCCTAGCGTTTCTGTGCTTCTGCCTTGTCAGACTGCTACACCGTGTATGACCCTGTTTCCGGAAGAAACACCATTGAACATTATGCCTCTGCCTCAAAGTCCTGCATTTGGGTCCCCCCCCGTACCAGAGGTTTGTGACACTCACAATCACACCTAGGGGCAATTTAGAGTGTCCAATTAATGTTGCATGTTTATGGGAGGTGGGAGGAAACTGGAGTGCTCAGAAAACATCCACGCAGGCATGGGGAGAACATGGAAACGCCAAACAGGGAGGGCTGGGAATGAATACGGCTCCTCAGCACTGTGAGGCTAATGCTTTCCAGCTGTCCCACCATGCTGCCTTCTGTTTTTCTCGTTGAGAATGGTCAAACGATTTGCAGTATTAAAATATTTTTCGCTAAGAATGACATGTGCTTCTATCATTCAACTGTGTAAATAGTGTTAAAAGTTGTCAGGAAAAAGAAAATACATACCTCTGCAACTTTTGCTGCTGCCGTTCACAATCGCTCTCCATCCAACCTCACTGAGCTCAAGCTGTTTTTTCAAGGAAGAATGGGCAAGAATTGCAGTCTCTCGATGTCCAAAACTGAAAGAGACATACCCCAAGCAACTTGCAGTTGTAATTGCAGCAAAAGGTGGCACTAGAAGGTATTAATGCAAGGGAGGGGGGGGGGGGGGCAAATAATATTGCACACCCCACTTTTCAGTGTTTTATTTGTTAAAAAAGTCTAAAATATCCAATACATTTCGTTCCACTTCAAGATTGTGTCCCACTTGTTGTTGATTCTTGTTGTTTGAAGCATGAAATGTGGTGAAAGGTTGAAAAGTTCAAGGGGGCCAAATACTTTCACAAGGCACTGTATAATTCAACCATGTAAAGTCTTAAAAGTTTTCAGGAAAAAAAATACATACCTCTGCAATTTTTAACATAACCTCTTTGCAGTTCTGGTACTTTGCGGTGGGGTCCTGAGCTTGTCGAAGCGTGTCCGGGTTCAGCAGCTGATCCAAGTTTGCATTTTGTGCCTTTAGTAACACCGATCTGTTCAGGTGTTGGAACTGGCTGTGTGGTTGGCACTGATCCAGGTTTTAGCATTTCTTTACATTTAAAAACTACTGTATCTCAGACATGAGCTCACCAGTAAACCAGGCCGGGGTGAAATCTTCACTCCATATGACTGACTGCTCACCGGGTTTGGAAAAATTAGCCCTCTTTGTTTGTACAAACCTTACTTACTGTTTTCTGAGGCTTGGGCCTTGGGAAAATAATGCAAACTGTGACCAAAATAATTCTAATTGCTACAAAACTGAACCACACACGTGTTCACCATTTTTGCAGAGTGGTTTTAGCTTACTATCACTGAGGAATTCTCCAAACGGATGGGTTTTTCTTCAGCATAAATACGAAAGGAAGTGACGTCAGCTGTCCACCACATGAAATTAGTCGTTTTGCAGGTAAGGTAAATTCGGTCAAAAATCTCTGACTTAAAGTCATAAACACATATTTTTGGGTAAAAACATCGATAAGGTTATGCATTTAATGGTAAAGTTGAACATATATTTTGGTCTAGATGAGATAATTTGCGTTAGAAATTTGACATTCCATTCCCTTTAAATGCCTGGTCTAACCGACGTCCAAAGCAGAGCAGCTCTGGGAGAGCTGTCAGACGCGGTACCGTCCTGGGCGGTGGTTTGGCCATGCCCCTGGCAGGCAGCACTGCCCAGGGCAGTGGCTTGGCCATGCCCCTGAAAGGGATAAACTCCAGCACTCCCGCTAATCTTGTGAAGATTAGCAGCTCAGAAAATTGATGGATGGATATATATGTATGTGTTTGTGTGTGCATGTGTAGCGATTGCAATTTAAATAAAAATATCATTGATTTGGAATGGAATGATAAAACAGGATTGACGCCAGTGTCACTTCCGCTTTAGCATCAATTTTAAATTGTAAATTATAAGTCTAATTTATTGTCAAAAGCATGAGACAAAGGGTTAGACCAAAATGTGGAACTCCAAGGCAGCGATATTATATTAATGGGCGATTTTATTCCAGGCAAAGTTCGTCAACAAGTAAGGAGTCCAAAAAGTGAAGTCACAAAACACATGGCCAAAAGGCAACCCAGCAGGCACAAGATTTGGATTCAGCGTTGAATTGACGTTGTTTTAGGTCGCGACGCAACAAGCCAAATTCAACGCAAATTCCACAGTTGAATGACACTATATTTTTAACGTTGTCAAAAAACGTTTCAACGTTGATTCCCTGTGGATGTCGCAAATGTGTAAACAAACGTTATGTGTCAGTAACTGTCTGAAAATATTCTCATGATGCACTGCACATGATGCTGCCATTCCTAAATCGTCTTGATCTTTTTGTTTATATTTTACAACTAATGGGGACCTACCAATGTATAAAGTATAATAGTCATATCACTCACAATACACATTCACATATTGCTTGCTTTTATTTCACCCCCTGGGGGCTCCATTATGCCAATTAGAGGTCTTGATTATTTGAATCTTAATTTTTCTTGCATCTGCTTCTTTTATTGTTATTGTTATTTTTGTTATTGTACGCATGCAACGTCGTTCCTCAAGGTCCCTAGGTTGCTTTCACATAAAAACCGAACTTTTTGAGCCCCAGACTCATGCAGTAGCTCATCGGCCCTCCCATGCCGGACGAAGACCTGCTGTATTTCACAAGCTCCTTGTTACTTTGGGGTAGAAGTGCTCAAGGAGTTTGTCTACTTTACTTTCTAAGTTCAGGCCTGAATTACCATCACTTGGGTTTTTATCGAATATTTTACCAAAATACACTATATTACTATTTTAGGATTCACAGTGCTTTGGTCAAGATCAAGTCAATGGGTTCAAGGAAAAGTGAAGTCACAATTCATTGGTGTTCATGTCCAAGTAGAGTTGTCTTGTATCTTGATTTGTTGCTTCTGGATTGGGTGCTGCCTCTTTGGTAGTTCAGAATCTCAGCGTCCAGCCTCTTTCAACATCCTTGGCCACTCTCCTCTGAAGATGGTGGTCAAATAATGGAGTCAATTTGTATTTATGCTCCAAATTTTACAGGAGCAGGTTTAAAAGTATCCAGAAGTCACTGTGTCTATTATTTTTTTTTTTTTTGAAGATGAAAAACAAGCATATCAGCAAGAAAATGTCAACAAGAGGCAAAGCAAGCACAGCAAGGAAAAACCTTTTTTGCACTGTAAGAGAGCGAGAATATATTCCACACAAGTCTTGTAATTTATTGTCAAGTCTAAAATGTATCACTGTACGAGATTGAGACAGGTCTTGTAACTAATTGTCGCGTCTAAATCTTAACAAATTTGACTGGAGTCTGACTCTTGTCCAAGTCATGTGAATTGAGGCCACACTTCTGCTAATAAACCACAATACCAAGGCAATTCTGTCATCAGTAATGTTACTGAAGAAGAATAAAATTGAATAAGATACTCTTTGATTTACTTTATCAGTCTCATTTAATATAACACTTGGAGAATGTAATCCTTGATTACCGGCACTTTCATCCTGCAATTATAGCTAAATCTAGATACATACACGGGTTAATGGGGTGAAATGGAACGAGCTTGCATAGATTAGTTGTTATACAGCAAGACGACGAGCAAAAGGTTCAAATGTTAATTACAAATTGACTCTGTTCATAGACAATAAAGAGTGCAATTAATCTGAGCTGGGACAAATTCATGATTTTAAATAACTCAAGCACATAAACAATATATCAAGTTCAAACTGGGGCAGTTCATCCAGCTCTCACAAGGTCATGATGAAGTAAGTGTAAAATGTAAATAGGCATCGGGCATTTCAGAATCAGAATCAGTTTTATTGACCAAGTGTGTAAAAGCAAACAAGGATTTTTTCTCCGGCAGAGGGTGCTGTCCTGGTACGACATTCAGAACAAAGAAAAACAAAGAACAAAAGACATTTCTGTTTATAGGAGCTATTCCTCATCAGAGTCACCGATGTGTAAGACGTAAAGTCTTTTTCATTTAGAGCAGGTAAGTGATAAGAGTGTGCCAACGTCCCACATTGTGTTTAGATTGTACAGAGTGCCTTTACCCATTTGCGGTCATGTTATAGCCTGTGCTATGACAGTTGTGTAAAGCGAGCAGGTTAAAGTGATGAATCGTGCGATAGTCTACAAAATATATTACTAATACTGATTGGAGCAGGAATATGTGAGTGTGTGTTCCAACAATGGTACAACGCAGAAAATAGTAGGTTCACTGAAGAGTTTAATGACTTAATTGCCAGGGGGAAAAAAAATAATGTTCCAATACCTGCTAGTTATGATCTGGAGCACTTTCCCAACGGAAGGAGCTGGAAGAGCTGGTGGCTAGGATGTGGAGGGTGATGCAAAATGGTCCAGAGGTTCTGCACATCTCCTCACAAAATCCACAACGCAATTGAGGGCAAGGAAGTGATTGATGACAGTTGAAAAATGGAACAGTCCTTCTCTTACTGGCCCTGAAAATACCCGTCAGCAGATTCAATAAGAACATGGATCACCATCATCCCCCAGTGGTGACCCAAAAGCTCATTTGTGACTTTGTATCATGTGTAGAGCATGAACAATACCATTACGAAAATCTCACATACGAGAAACTACATGAATGCTGCACTCTGAATGTGCCTCTTGATTTCTGTCATTAATGTGTTTATTCTGCAAGTGTAGTCCTGAGTTTGTCATGAGAACTGTGTAACAAATGCTTTAAGCCAAAACTGTGAAATAAGGTATGAAAAACATTATTTATTTAATAGGCAAGAACCAAGGTTGAAACGAGCTCATTTCAGATACTGAATGTCCATTTGAGACATTTTTAAAGTTGCAAATCTTTTTTTTTTTTTATTATTCTGGAGAGTTCACCCATGATTTGGGCATGACCCCATGTTCTGAAGGACTTTTTGACAAATTTCGATCATGTCATGAGCAAGGCTTGGCCACTACCAAGAGGGGCGTGGCCAGGCCACTATTCTGAGTGGTGACACCTGTCACTGGTCACAGCTGTTTCACATTCGGGCTGTAATTTCGACAGACATTTAAAGGGCCACTGTCATGAAATACATGATTTTTAGTATGTTATTAAAGAAAAAACGGCAGCCGACATGGACCCATGGGTTTTTTCTCCACAAAACATGATTTTGATGTATACAGCTTTTGTAACTCCCGCCATGAAAATCCTCTCGAAGGATTTGTTTTCGAGAAGAGGCAGGAAGTGACATCCAGGACAGGACCGCTCTCAATTGGACTCATTTGTTTCTATTAGTTTTACCTTCAGGAAGGTACCTCTTTGTTCCTTCATGTTAGCCAAAATGCCGGCTCGTTGCATTGGTGGACATTGCTTGAACAGTAGGAAGGATGGATTTACCCTTCATAAATTTGCAAGAGACCCGGTTCGGCGTGAAAAATGGATTGCACGGGTGCCGAGGACGAGAGCTTCGTGGATTCCAGATGACAGGTAGGTGTGTATACAGCTACTAAAAAAAATAATAGTTTTGGGTGGACCACATAATCGGTCTCATACGTAACAAAATATCCGCGTACGTATGACAGGCGTGCTAAATGTGTCGATGTGCGCGTCGGAAGGCGTCGGGCTGCTGGGTCGCTTCACCAGTGGAGGATGTGCGTCGGGTTCGCGGACAGCGGCGGCTCTGAACAACGCTGCAGAAAATGCCGAACTCAGCTGTGTGCGACGACAACGCCGTAAAGTGCCCTGGCTCGATGGTGTTGTTCATTGTGGACGGCGGCGGCTGTGAACAACCCCCTAAAGCAGCACAGCTCGGCTCCGTGATAAGCCACCTCAGCGCCGAAAATGAGCCACACCGGCCGGGTGCAATGAGCCGTGATGACTCATCTCCGCCGCGGAAGTGGATCGGACGGAGAGGCGGTTAGGCCGTGATTGCATATAATCTGAATAGGTCTCGAAACAATAGTGTAATATTGCACCGGTAACTTAATACAGTTGTGTGATGTTCTCCTTTTCGAAAAGAGCTTCCATGTCAGAAGGGGAGTGTTCGTCTCCCATAGTATGGTGCACCGCGTTTTCTTTGGGGAATGTCCGGGTGACGTCATGGATAGAGGATGAAGCCGATATAGCGACCACTTGGATGTCGTAGAATGACACTTCAGCAACTTTGCACATGGATGACACGGTCTACGCTCTCATCTATTTTTATGCTGAACAAAAATGTAATAAGTTGCTAACAGAAGTGATGTCAGCCCCAAGTATGAATTTTTTAAAATCCAGGATAACAACTCTTCTTTTTGTCATGCGTTTTAGAGTACTTACAGTATACTTTTCAATATTTCTTGCACTGTAAGCTGTTTTCATTGTACTTCCAATTTTCAAATGTTTTATTTCTGTGTATTTAAATGCTTTTAATCATGTAAAGCACATTGAGTTACCCTGTGTATGAAATGTGCTAAACAAATGTGCTTTGCTCAGAATGGAAATCAAAGTCGGGCCTGTGCTCTCTTTCTTTCATGACTCAGAGATATAAAATGTCTCTTGCTCTCTTGTTTCATGGTTCAGCTTCTGCCAGGTTGTGGCTCTGGCCATACCATTCCCCAAACCATTTTTTTTTTTTTTTTTTGTGGTCACCACACAGCTCTCTGGACCCTGAGAAAGACTTGGTTCAGCGCCAAGACTGCTGTGGTATTTTTGTTTTTCACAACCCCCTGAATTGCTACTTGTGATTAATAAGGAGCAAAATCTGTGGTTCTTATAAGTTACACTCTCAAACAAGCATAAAATTGTGACATGCCAACAAGTCCTGATGGAAGCTAATTAATGACATGTACCCCATTTTTTATGCTAACCAAACATTTAGTTGTAACATTCCTCTGTTTCACTTGAAAAGGATCCTGGGAACAACGGAGATTACGGTCATTATCCTCTGATCACTTTACACATTAATTGTGTTTTCCTTTGACACCAATATACACTATAAAGTTTTATGGGAAAATGGATGGATGAATGTCTATGTGTTTATGCACATACTTGTGGGTGTGGGCAGTCCCCAAGTTACAATATGTCCTTGAAACTTTGCATTTTAAAATAGCATTTGAAAATGAAAATTGACTGCTTCCCGATAATTGTTTTTCTAACACATGTACACACACAAAGAAAAAAAATGAGGATTCTATTTCAGTCAAAGATCATAAATATAGAATTGAAGAACGGGACATAAGACTGGGTTTTATGGTCATTCAGTTTGAATTTATTTTGTTTTATTCTCTTTATCAATATTATTATTATTAATTTGTTGTCTTTAGCTGACCTTTGTATGGATTTGCGAGTTTGGACCTTACGATATGTGTTCACGAGTCGAGGAAGATATGACCAATGATTAGAAAACGTTAACAGCAAATGGATTTATTACAAAGGAATGTGCAGTACAGACGTCCAGGTCTTATCTAGGTATCTGCCTCACACGAGACGTGTGTCTTCTGGCAGGATAGCCAAAGAGGAAGACAAAAACTGACCAGTAACACAAGGTTTTTTTATATATGGGTCCATGGTAGAAGTGGCTGCCCCCCCGCAGTCAGATTCTGGGCCGGGATGGTAACTTTCCACTCCTTATCTGGTGTCGTTCGTCTCCACGGCAATGTCTGGGAGAGGAGTATGGCGCCAGCCGGTTTTCTACGCACAAAGATCAAGGACAACCACCGGGTCCACAACACATCCTTGTCTGAATAGCAAATGGGCAACACTTTATCCATTGATTAAATGTATAAGGTCTTATTAAAGCAAATAATGCAATAAAAGTAAAATAGTCTTCACCTTGAAGTTTAATAAGAAGCCATATGAAAAATATGTTATCTTATTAGATGAAAGAATCAGCCAAGGAAAACATACAGGGCTAGGGTTGTTGCAGATGAGCCACACCACACATTTATCTTGCCCCCGAAAGGAAATCGTGATCAACTTCCATTATTCTTCATCCAGTATGCACAACATTTTCAAATACCCATACGGTATGAAATAAATAATTAAGCAACATTGAGATATTTGTTGTTTTAATGCAGCCCGATGGGGGCACAAACCAGTGCAATCTGTAGGCCGGTCCCAAGCCCGGATAAATGCAGAGGGTTGCGTCAGGAAGGGCATCCGGTGTAAAAACTGTGCCAAACAAATATGAGCGTTCATCTAAAGAATCCCATACCGGATCGGTCGTGGCCCGGGTTAACAACGCCCGCCCCCGGCACTGGTAACCTGCAGAGCGTCGGTGGAAATTCAGCTACTGTGGGTCGAAGACAAAGAAGAGGAGGAAACCGGATCAAGTGTGAGAAGAAAAAGAGGAATGCACAGAGCCTACAACTGAGTGTAGGGACTTTGAATGTTGGGACGATGACAGGAAAAGCTCAGGAGTTGGTTGACATGATGATTAGGAGAAAGGTTGATATTCTGTGCATCCATGAGAGCAGGTGGAAAGGTAGTAAGGCTAGAAGTTTGGGAGCAGGGTTTAAATTATTCTACCACGGAGTAGATGGGAAGAGAAATGGAGTAGGGGTTATTTTAAAGGAAGAGCTGGCTAAGAATGTCTTGGAGGTGAAAAGAGTGTCAGATCGAGTGATGAGACTAAAATTTGAAATTGAGGGTGTTATATATAATGTGGTTAGCGGCTATGCGCCACAGGTAGGATGTGACCTAGAGTTGAAAGAGAAATTCTGGAAGGAACTAGATGAAGTAGTTCTCAGCATCCCAGCCAGCGAGAGAGTTGTGATTGGTTCAGATTTCAATGGACATATTGGTAAAGGAAACAGGGGCGATGAAGAAGTGATGGGTAAGTACGGCATCCAGGAAAGGAACTTTGAAGGGCAGATGGTGGTGGACTTTGCAAAAAGGATGGAAATGGCTGTAGTGAACACTTATTTCCAGAAGAGGGAGGAACATATAGTGACCTACAAGAGCGGAGGTAGAACCACGCAGGTAGATTATATTTTGTGCAGACGATGTAATCTGAAGGAGGTTACTGACTGTAAAGTAGTGGTAGGGGAGAGTGTAGCTCGACAGCATAGGATGGTAGTATGTAGGATGATTCTGGTGGTGGGTATGAAGATTAAGAAGACAAAGGTAGAGCAGAGAACCATGTGGTGGAAGCTGAGAAAGGAAGAATGTTGTGCGGCCTTCCGGAAAGAGGTGAGACAGGCTCTCGATGGACAACCGAAGCTCTTGGAAGACTGGACGACGACAGCCAAGGTGATCAGAGAGACAGGCAGGAGAGTACTTGGTGTGTCATCTGGTAGGAAAGGGGAGAAGGAGACTTGATGGTGGAACCCCAAAATACAGGGAGTCATACAAGGAAAGAGATTCGCGAAGAAGAAGTTGGATACTGAGAGGACTGAGGAGAGGCGAAAAGAGGGCAAAGGTAGAGGTGGCAAAGGCTAAACAAGAGGCATATGAAGACATGTACACCAGGTTGGACACAAAAGAAGGAGAAAAGGATCTCTACAGGTTGGCCAGACAGAGGGATAGAGATGGGAAGGATGTGCAGAAGGTTAGGGTGATTAAGGATAGAGATGGAAATGTGTTGACTGGTGCCGGTAGTGTGCTAAATAGATGGAAAGAATACTTTGAGAAGTTGATGAATGAAGAAAATGAGAGAGAAGGAAGAGTTGAAGAGGCACGAGTGAAGGACCAGGAAGTGGAAATGATTAATAAGGGGGAAGTCAGAAAGGCACTACAAAGGATGAAAAATGGAAAGGCAGTTGGTCCTGATGACATACCGGTAGAGGTATGGAAGCAATTTGGAGAGATGGCTGTGGAGTTTTTGACCAACTTATTCAACAGAATACTAGCGGGGAAAAGATGCCTGAAGAATGGAGGAAAAGTGTTCTAGTTCCCATTTTTAAGAACAAAGGGGATGTTCAGAGCTGTGGGAACTATAGAGGAATAAAGTTGATGAGCCACACAATGAAGTTATGGGAAAGAGTAGTGGAGGCTAGACTCAGGACAGAAGTAAGTATCTGCGAGCAACAGTATGGTTTCATGCCTAGAAAGAGTACCACAGATCCATTATATGTCTTGAGGATACTCGTGGAAAAGTACAGAGAAGGTCAGAAGAAGGTACAGTATCTTCCGTAGACCGAGAGAAAGCCTATGACAGAGTACCAAGAGAGGAACTGTGGTACTGCATGCACAAGTATGGTGTGGCAGAGAAATATGTTAGAATAGTACAGGACATGTATGAGGACAGCAGATAAGTTGTGAGATGTGCCGTTGATGTGAATTTAAGGTGGAGGTGGGACTGCATCGGGGATCTGCCCTGAGCCCCTTTCTCCTTGCGGTAGTAATGGATTGGCTGACAGAGGAGGTTAGACTGGATTCCCCTTGGACCATGATGTTCGCAGATGATATTGTCATATGCAGTGAAAGCAGGGAGCATGCAGAGGAACAATTAGAAAGATGGAACCACGCACTGGAAAGGAGAGGATTGAAGATTAGCCGAAGTAAAACAGAATATATGTGCATGAATGAGAGGGCATTGGGGGAATATTGAAGCTCCAGGGAGAAGAGATAGCAAGGGTGGACGACTTCAAATACTTGGGGTCAACAATACAGAGCAATGAAGAGCGTGGTAAGGAAGTGAAGAAATGGGTCCAAGCAGGATGGAACAGTTGGCGGAAGGTGTCTGGTGTTCTATGTGACAGAAGAGTCTCCATGAGGATGAAGGGCAAAGTCTATTGTGGTGAGGCCGGCCATGATGTACGGATTAGAGACAGTGGCACTGAAGAAACAACAGGAAGCAGAACTTGAGGTAGCAGAAATGAAGATGTTGAGGTTCTCGCTTGGAGTGAGCAGGTTGGATAGGATTAGAAAAGAGTTCATTAGGGGGACAGCCACAGTTGGATGTTTTGGAGACAAGGATCGGGAGAGCAGACTTCGATGGTTTTGACATGTCCAGAGGTGAGAGAGTGAGTATATTGGTAGAAGGGTGCTGAGAATCGAGCTGCCAGGCAAACGAGCAAGAGGGAGACCAAAGAAAAGGTTGATGGATGTGGTGAGGGAAGACATGAAGACTGTGGGTGTTAATGAGGAAGATGCACGAGATAGGCTTTGATGGAAAAAAGATGACACATTATGGCAACCCCTCATTGGGACAAGCAGAAAGGAAAAGAAGAAGATGAAGATGAAGTATAAACACCTGCTACACATTGTCTATTTTGTCTTTAAATCTTTTCAGATGACTCTCTTCTTCCCCTGTAAAATTATCCATTTTCAGTAATGAATCCAAATCTTCCATTCCAGCATTTTCTTGAGGAGCATTTACGTTTTCTATATTCTTACTTTTTCTCATTGCTATTTCTCCTACTTTGAATTTGAAGTATTCCCATCTTTGTATTGGATCCATTTCATTATTTTCTAGTATCTGTGTTGCCTTTTCTTTTGCTCCATCATAAATTTTTTTGTCATTCAGCAAATTATTCTTTACCTTCCAGAAGCCTCTTGTATTGCGTTTGTGTTGTTTAGAACCTATTAAATGAATCGTAATCAATTTATGATCTCATAATGGTGCAAATTCATTGTGAGAAAAGAGGAGAAACTCTTCTGACAACAATTTCTGAAGTGTTTTGTTGAACTATTGTGAATTCCATTCCACTAACTTATTATACTAAACATCAGAGAAGAGTTATTCGTATTCCTGATTTATATTTTATTATTATTATTGTAATTTAGCATATTAAACTCACCTAACCATGCATTAGTTACCAGCATAATGTTTAACACCATCTATAATAGTCATGGCAAGACTGTGAAAAAATTGTATACATGAAGTTGAAATATATACCATATTTAAATTCCTGACGGCAATGACTTATTAGCATTACTCCAAGTAAAATATTTTTTCCCGGGATATAAAAAGTGCATATCTACAACTGAAAGCTATTCCCCGCGAAATGCCGTCCTTTTAAATTTAGAATGTTTTTACGGTCTAGCTGGTGTTCGATCTATAAAATCATCAGGAGTGTGTCATGGTCTTGCCAGTCCAGGCCTGGCTGTGCGGGTCCCCGTACACCTGCACTGATTGGGATGCACACACCTGCGCCTCATCTGCAGTAATTGACTCCTCTGTACAGGGCACTTAACCACGCCTCCTGAAGTCATGTCACCCCACTGTTGCTAACCTCAGACAAACATTAGACAAAATGGCATCGCAGGAAGATAAGTCGAGAGCGAAATTGTCCGATTTACCAGCTGATTTTTCACTCGCATTCTTACCGAATAATGAAATATCGTTGAAGAGCAGGGCTTCAAGTATTTCAGCGAGGGGTATTTCAATGGTATTTCCATGCATATCGACGGAGAAACCATTGATATTAGCGCGAGATCTTTCCGGAGTCAGAGGAAGACCGAGAAGCCACATAATATAATATATTATCAACCAAAGACGAATTTGTCATTGATAGTTTCCTATTTTTGTGTTACCTATTACACTTGTGAGCAGAATCTGTATGTGTATCTGTATAGCCGTTTGTGAACTGGCGTATGAAGGAAAAGCAGAAGGCGAGGCTTGATTTACGAGTTGTTTCTCTCGTTTTCTTTGTGTAACGTCACACGCTCCCCTCAATAATTATTCTTGAATTAGTGCCGAACCTACGTAAGTCCCGACCAAGTACGACAATCACTACTTTCGTGTCCTCAAACATCCTTCCTTCAGTCTTGGTGTCTCGGTTCACGTCGAAGGCTTTTAGGACTCGCTAGTCCGGTTTAGCTTAGCTCGCTAGCTGCCAACAAAGAGACACATTTGTGCAGTCAGGTCCTCGCAAAGTATCGCTCAACACAGACCAAGTGTGTCAATCATTCACACGTAACTATGTTATGCAAGCAAAGAACTGCTAATTCATTTATTTGAGACATGTATTGAAAATAAAAAATAGGGCTTACCTTCGTGCAAACATATCTGTTCCGGTTGATTTTAGATGGATTCAGTTGATCATGTGGTCTTCCACAAAGTTTGATCCATCAAAGACATGTTTCGTACTCGGTATTCTGTTCCTGTTGATTTTAGATGGATTCAGTTTATCATGCGGTCTTCCACAAAGTTTGATCCATTGAAGACATTTTTCGTACTCGGTCTTCGGTTTTGGAAAGGGTACAAATTGAACTCCACCAACTAGCCTATCAGTATACATGTCGTCACTATTACAAAGGCCGTGACTACACCTCTTAACCATATCTATTCTTAAGGATCCCTTAGACGTGATAAAACGCAAACAAAAGCTCTACTGAACTATGAGACTTTGTCTGAAGTTATGGCGGATCACAAGAAGGGGCGTGGTTTAGGCACAACTCTGGCCTCTGATTGGTCAGCGACGCGGCCCATGCAATTTCTACAGAGGGGTCAATTAACCCTAGTATATATAGGATCCAGCGGACGGTCTGTCTTTGCCAGATCGTCGCCACCCATGCTTCGTTCCCGCATTTACGCATTCTTAACGCCGAATCCCCGTGTACCGACTTCCGACTGTTTCCTGACCAACCCCGTAAGCCTGTCGCTCCTGTTTCTACTGCTTTGTCTGACTGACTCCCTGGCTTTTGATATTGGAACAAATAAATACTTTCCTCCAACTGCCTTCCTGTCCACCAAGTCGTACATTTGGGTCCGTCCTCGTGTTCTGGATATGACAGAGTGTCATTATAATCACCCCCAAGGATTAAGTGTACCTCATTAGATTTTACTTTAATTGCTTCAGGTTTGTTGCATAATTCTATACACATTTCTTTTGCCTTCTTAGTTTTGTTATAATTGTACAGATTGCAACCTATAAAGAATATATTATCCTGTTTGAGCACCAGTACAATCCATCAACCCACATCTGTATAAAGGGACTTGATAATGCAACCCTCAAAATTATAAAGCAGAATTGCTGCCTGAGCTGACCGATGTGACGCGTGAGAAAAATAACACTGATCAACCCATTGTGTTTTCCAGAATTTCGCATCACTGTCACGTGAATGAGTCGCTTGTAAAATAATTAAATCAGATTTGTCTGCAGGATATAAAAATAGCTTTTCTTTTGATGTGATCACAAATTCCTCAAACATTTAGCGATATGATTTTTAAAGAACTTAAATTTGAGCACATCATAGAAAAGGATGATGAAAAAAATGAAAAAGTGAACTATATGTCTGTGAATGATATCTGAAAACTTGTAAATTATTAAAACAAATACTAAGAGAGGAGAAACTCAGAAGAACTCTGATTCCTGAGTACCTAATGATATATTCCAAAAAGTATTGGACTTCTGTGATTATTTTCCAACTTCTGAACTGGTTTGTTGAACTATTGGGAAATTCATTACATTATCTTTTTATACTCAGAATCAGAGAAGGGTCATTCATATTATTGATTTCTATGTTATTATTTAAGATTTTTAGCTGACATCATCACGCCTTAGTTACCTGTATAATGTTTAACACCATCTATAATAGGTACAGGATGAACCATTTTTTTTTTCCGTTGTCTCGAGCTTGCTTAACGAGCAGCCAAAGTTTGTTTCTGCATTGTCTCTCCTTGTAGGTAAGATTCTCCGCTATTCTAAGGTTGTTTTTCTTCCTGAGATCAGGATTGTGTGAGCTCTTCCAAAGTTGTGTCGAAAAGTAAGCATAGTAAACTGGATGATGATGGGATACTGTTGTTACAGTATCTCTCTTTCGCCCCACTGTGTACGAAGTCCACCAAGAATCCAAGCTTGCTCTTGTCTTCTTGGAAAATCTAACCGATTACTTCCCACACCTCATTTCTCACATCTTCATTGCCGTCCTCACGAAGATTAAGCAAACGGAGATTCCATGTCGGCTGTACCTTTCCTCCTCTTCTTGGTTTTCCTGAACTTCAACAATATGGTCATCAAATGTCTTCACAATGTTCTCTGTTGCTTTAAGTTGAACCTCAATGCTCTTAAAATTTTCCCTCACAGGAAAAATATCCATCACATTCTTAATCACCGTCTCTTCAAACTTGGAGAAGTTTGAAGTCATCAAAGGCCTTTAATATGTCAGCATTGGAAACAGCATCTTTCACTTCTGTAGCTTCAGTCCGTATCAATTTTAGGTTGAGACTGTTTTGAGGGGTTTCTGGAAGAGGTGTACATAAACTAGGGAGAGAAATATTGGTCTCCAAATCCATCATCATCTTTTTCTTCTTCTTCTTCTTCTTCTTTTGTCTTGTCCCGTTGGGGGTCGCCATTTCCATATCGACATCCATCATCATTCCGCTCTTTTTCGTTGAATCTTTTTTGGGTATTTTCAATACTGCTTCCTGATCAATTTTTGTTTGTGGCTTAGCTACAAGATAATAGCATCTGTGAAGTTTGAAGAAGAAAAAAAAAGGGTGGAAAAAGCCTTTCTTTGAGTCTTGCCTTGAAAATAGTCCAACAAACCATCCACAGTCAGGTATCTTGTGCCACATTCCAAAGTAAAACATCACAAAAGTCCTTAACAATTGTGTTTATAGTCAAGTACTCTTCAAGAATACACAAGCTCAAAAAAAATATTAATTCACTCTGCTCACCATCTTGTCCGACCTCCCTTTAAGGTAATCTTGCATAACCTGTGGGACCAGTGGATGATGGATGGAGAGCACAACTTCTGGGTGAATGCAACATGCAACTTTCCGGGAAGTCTTTGAATAGCTCAACAAAGTATGGGCTTCAGTGACAACAGAATGGCTGAAATAAGATAGTTGAACCTGCAACTGATGATGACTCTGACTGATGAAAGCAACGTAGAAGTGACACACTGTCTACCTCTCTGGAGTTGGCGGAGTTGTTTAGAAGTGGCACCAAGGATGAAGATTTTATTGGATTTATTGATTTGGAATGATCCTGATGGTTTGGTATTCTTGTTAGCATGTTCTTTATGTTATAGTTGTCTGAATAACTGTTATTTTACGTTAACATACCAAGCACAATCTCATTTTGTTGTTTATGCGTCATGCAATGTTAGCAATACTGTACACCTATTCAGCCTGTTCTCTATTCTATTTTTATTTTAAATTGGATTTCAAGATGAAATGTCTTTCTTCGTGTTGGGTATAATCAAATAAATTTCACCTCAAAAATGTGACTTATACTCCAGTGCGACTAATATATATGTTTTTGCTTCTTTATTCTCATTATTTTTGAACACTGGAGTGACTTATTGTCAGGTTCATCAATCAGACATTCATTAAACAGGACAATAAAGGATGCAAAGACACCAGTTCAAGTCTACCAAGGAGAGAGGAGAGGAACTGTCTTGTACAATTCACCACTGGACTCTCTGATTATCCTCTCCTCAGCACCTCTATTTATTTAGTTTTAAGACACCCCTTATTTACATGGATGTTACGAAAAGGAGACGACAAGCAAAACAGTTTGAAACAAAGTGTACATGTTTGTTCATGTGCGTGTGCATGTGTGGAAGATTGCAGAATACATGTGTGGTCACCATTTCTTTAACAGGCAGCAGTTCTAACAGTTCTGATGATTAGATTTTTTTGTTCTTGCTATCTCCTGCGAGGAGGCTGCCACGTTATCTAGAGCAGAGCAAAGCATTTCTTTATTGGAAGCAGATGTATGATAATTGTGATCACAATTATTCCTACATTTCCCCCCTGTTTATCCTACATTTGCTACCACGTTTCCAGAGCAGAGCAAATCATTCTTCATTGCAGGCAGAGACAGCAAATGAACTGGAGCAGAGCAAAGCATTTCTTCATTGCAGGCTGAAACAGTAACTGAATTGGAGCAGAGCAAGGCATTTCTTCATTGCAGGCAGAGCAGTAACTGAATTGGAGCAGAGCAAAACATTTCTTCAATGCAGCTAGAAGCAGTCACTTAATACTATTTCTAATTATTTCTACATTCTCCTCCTGTTTATCCTATATTTGCTCAAATCTCTAAATCATCTAATAGATCACCCTTTCGGCTTACACTCGGAGGAAAATATAGCACTAATTACTTGTAATCTTCTGGATCAGAGAACAGGTCTGGAAGAGAAGTCATAACGTCATCATCGTGGTCAACAATATCACTGTCATTACTCTGTTGTGCCAATAGTGGATATATTTCTGCCAATTTTGAATTTGTCGGGGCAATAGCAGTGGTTATAACTTGGTTAAGTTATGCTTTTATGCAGGGAATACAACAACATCCACACAATGCAAGAATAGCTGCAAACAGCGATAGAAACTAGGACAGAGAACACCAAATTTTTAGATTTGCCCAAGTTTTTTTTTTTTTTTTTTCCCCACCACTCAGAACTGGCTGATGCTTTTACACCAGAGTTCTTCTTCATCTTGTCATTCAGGGTGCGGAGGCCTTGAAAGGCCCTTGTGCATGACCCATCATGTGCTGTGATATTTGGAATAAACAACACTGGTCACCTAACATTGAGCAGTCACCACCCTTCTCGGCCAGGAGCATGTCGACCGCTATGCGGTTCTGGAACGTCATGAGTGAGGTTGCAGCTGGTTGTTCCCTTATGGCAATAAAGCCTGCTTCCGTATAATTACCTAGTTTCTGTACATTGTAATGTATGTACTTTATTCTGGCAACATTTTTAGTCAGAGTTATCCATAACAAGATGGATTCTCATCCTGCAGCAATCTCGTTAACCAACTTATACTCATCTGGTATGCCGTTGGGATGCCATTTGCATCAATGAATGTCAGATCTCCATCTTTCCAAGAGGACCTTCGCCTTCGGGAGAACCCAAGGGGAGGTCCAAAGATGGATGCGGTCAATTGTATATCCTCTGCTTTGGATGGAAACACAGTCACAGATAAGAGCAGTGATACCAGTGCACACGTTCTAACATTAGTAGAAAATATCAGTTTATCATTTACTGCCCGAGTTGTTGAATAAACACTTTTCCATTTCTGACAAGTGGTGTTAGGAGTTGTTTTAGTCATTACCTCCAGGGTACATTGTGTTGGGATTTCTGTTGGAATGACACGCATTATTGGCCCAGGGCCCATGTGCTGCATTCTCCATTAATAACAACCAGTTTTGTTTTCTATTTGTAAAAAAATGATAATCATAATGATGAAAAAATGTTCCTCAGGCTTTTTGGGTTAAAATACTCCCTCCATAGTATACGTACTCTTTTGTATTCGGGTTTAAGATAGCATTAAATTGGCAAATGGTGAGAAGAAAGTGGGGGTTTCATTGAGCATAAGCCCAAAGATGGAATCCTCAGCAATTAGACTCTGCCAAGGAATTGAAAAAGTGCTGAACTGATTCACTGGGAGGCACACATGGAGTCCTCCTCTCATGCCTCGGTGACTCCCGCATAGTTGTTTACCAATGTTATTTGAAATGAGGTTGCGCCTCTTTATCTTATGTGTGGTAGGCATAGTTGACTGAATATAATTATTGGTTCTGTTGTTATGTATTTTTGTCAGCTTTACAGGTGTCCAAAAGTAGCATATGAACAAAAATATCATTACGGCTGTCAATGTTGCAGCCCAATATGCAATCATATTATTTAGCCATTTTGAAGTCATGTCGACCAAGTCAGCCCTAAATGAGTCAAGTGTCTTTTAAATCTTCACCAGCCTTCAGGTATTTTCAGATACTATAAATCTGCACCCACTGTATGCTGGACTTTGCTCACCTTTCCCCATGGGTGACTCAGCTGAGATGATCTTTTACAATGTGTAAGGTGTATCCACGTGTTTCTTTCTGCTATTTTGTTCATGTCATTCATCTCTTGCTCATTCTAGGCCAGTGTTCAGGTAAAACTGCACGTACAGTAGATTTTAATTCATAAACAGACATGGGATGAATCGACAAATGGCAGTAATAAGCTTATTAAAGCACAGTAACTTGTTACATTTTTGTTTGTTTCTGATGGTGTAGTGCAAAGATGTCAAACTCATTTTTCTTGCGGGATACGTTGTAGTTCGGATTTCCCTCAGAGGGACATTTCGAGTGAAGGCAGCGTGGGATGGATTCGCGCTCAGTGATGATGTCGACATCTGCACTGCGACTGGCTGGCGACCAGTTTGGGGTGTAGTCTGCCGCTGCCCGAAGTTAGTTGGGATTGGCTCCAGCTCTTTCTCCGAATAAATGCAGAAGCGTTGCATCAGGAAAGGCATCCTGCGTAAAAAAAAAAAAAGAGTTACTGCCGCACCACCATGACAAGGGCACAAAAATGGCTTTACACATTAATGCTGATATAATTCCCAATTTGTTTCTAGTCCTATCAAATTGATGCATATGAAATTTCCTCGTGACACGGCATTAGAAAACAATGTTTTTTTTTAGTTTTTCAAAAGACGTTAATGGATACACAGAATGCCCCAACTTTTTTTTTTTTTTTTTTTTGCATTTGTTATCAATTAATAGCATTGGTATTTTCTCTGGATCTGTGCAAAAAACAATCTTTTGGACACGTTTTTTGGATGTAGTTATCCAATTTATTTTGTTTTTATTTTATTTTATTTATTTTTTGGGGGTGGGACCTTGAGTGGTTCCCGCAGGTACCACTCAAACAGAAAATTGAAAATAACGGGTAGCGTTTTCATCCAACACCTAACAGTAAAATTTAACTGTTTAGTCACCATTACGACAGCAGTCTCACTCCCATGTGTAACCGGACTACAGCGACCTTGCCAGTGGGAATGAGAACAGCTATCTTACAGGTGGCCAATAAAAACAAATGAGTTTGTTTGTGTTAACAATGGTTTCAAAAGATATAACTTTCCTACAATCAACAAATGAACTCAAGTACCCCTTTTTGCAAATTTTTAAGGTGTTTGGGGTTGTTAATAACTCCTGAAAGGGACCCACTTGTAATTTTTTTTTTCCTTCATCATTCGCCTATCTCTCATTGTGTGGAAATTATTGGTAATTTCTATGGTCTTCCAAACAGTGTTTTGAATGGAATGAGACCCTTATATGCTTGTAATGTATGTATAGTTAGACTGAATCTATCGTTGTGTCCAAATTGCCCCTACGTGTGATTGTGAGTGCGGCTGTTTGTCTCCATGTGACCTGCAATTGGCTAGCAACCAGGTCAGGTTGTCCCTTGCCTTCTGCTCATTGACAGCTGAGATAGGCTCCAGCCCTCCCCACGACCCTTGTGAGGATAAGTGGCTAAGAAAATGGATGGAGTGATGAATGGATGTGTAACTTCGGGAAACTGACCACGTTTTGGATGTACATTCCCTTGTGGATTATGTCGCACACGGATCAAGCAAGCCCTACAAAAAAAGTTTTTTTGCATACAAGTTAAATCCATGGATCATGTAATGCCTTTGTACCAGGGTTACCATTCCCCCTGTTGAGACCTGAGACTTCCCATGGCTCAAGATTGCCGCCCCTTAAAAAATGTTTTTGGTAGAATTTATTTTTTTTTGGTATCTGTGCTGACATAATTCCCATTTTGTAATGTAGTATCTTATTTTTTCCACATTTTTAGTTCTGCTGGTAAGCTTTTTTGTTGCATTTTGTTTAACACATCATCTCAATCTATGTCTTCATTTGTTTCATGGTCAGCTTATCTCATAAAGGTTTTGGCTGCTACTTCTTTTGCTGTTTTATCTGTAAATCCATTTCCTAATGATTCTTTGTCTGTTTTTGATGTGTGTACTGCACATTTACATCTGGCTATTTCTTTTGGTAATTGAACTGTGATGAGCAAATTTTGTAGTAGCTCTGCATGTGTCACTGTGTTCCCTGTAGTTGTCGCTATTCCTCTATATTTCCAGTATTGTCTGTGTAGATTGTGATACCACCGTGAATACAGCAGCATCTGGTCTCAGATTGTGTAAGAATGTCCAATAAGATATTGTCTGTACAGTTCAGTCGTCCCAATCCAAATGGTTCTTTTTCTGTCCAATCAGGAACATTTCATACTACCAACACAAATTGTCCCAAACTCTTCCACTCCTGTTGTAATGACGTGTGTGGTGGTGTCCATTCCTTGTGTAGTGCATTTAGTTTGTCAGTCAGTCTTGTTCCTGTCACCACGACTGATTTACCATCTGAGTACAGATAATCATGATTTTGTCTGGTGTGGGCTGTGATATGTTTATCTTATGCTACATTGTCACATGCAATGAGTCACTTCCTATGTCATTTTGTGGTTGTTCAATCATGTCTTGAGCTGTTTGCAGCAAGAAATCTACTGTTCTTGTCGGAGGTTTGTTTGGAATATCTAAGGTGTAATAATAGAGCGCTGGATTCCTATTTTCTAAGATATTTAACTGTCCTCTCAGTAATTCCTTTTTTTTTTTCTTTTTACTTCTATTTTTCCTGTCAGAGAGGGAATTAAGCCCAGTCCTACTTTCAGCAAGCCACCTCTTCCCCAAAAACATACGGGGCAAATTAAAAACTTGCATTTTGGGAACATTAGTTGTGACATTTTTGATGGGGAGATGGCTGCTCTCTTCCTCATCTGTCGCCACCATGATTAAATGTTTCGCACAAAGCTCCATAAATTTCTCCTTCCTCTATCAGAAAGGTGTCAACTTTCTTTTTCTTATTTTGTAGCACTCTTTCTGCGTGTAGTGTTTGGTTAACGTAATGTTACAGGCTGCCAGTCGGTTTGTCAACCCAATGTTTTTTAATCCATTGTTTTGTAGGATTATTTGAATTTGCATGAAGAGCATTTTTAATTGCCATTGATACACACTCCCTGGAGTGTGATCTTCATTAATGCCACTGTTTGCTTTAAAACATGCAGTCGTTCCAATTCTATATTCTTCAAATGGTTCATTGTCATTTTATTTTGCTCTTCCAATGGCAGAACGATTTGCTTTTTTTTCTAAATCTAACAGAGGTGCGCGATAAACTCAAACTCCCTGCTGCTGTGAGAAAGTACTTTGTTGTCATCCAAATTTATTGTACTTCCACACCGTTTAAGTGGTAAGATTTTCTCAAGTCTTGCGTTCCCTGGACGAATTATGTTTCATGTTATGTTGTGTTACTTTTTTAGATGTGATACCTTTTATGGCCCTTTTCACATCATCTTGAAGTTTTTTTTTTTTTTTTTTTTGGTGTGTGTGTCTTATTTTATCCTGCAGGTTAACTATATATATTTTTGTGTGTATGTTGAGCTGGCCAGAAAAGTCATATTGTGTTATCCACTTATTTAGATGTTTTGTTTTAGTAGGACATTTGCTTTCTACAAACTTCTAGTCCTTACACATTTTTTTCTTTCAGATGTTCTGTTTCAACTATTTTGCTATCTATCAACTATTTTGCTATTTGTTTTTACCCTGTTGGAGTCAGCGGTTCACCTGGGGTGACTAAACTGACTTCCCCTGAACAGGGTGACAATTACGTTCCGTTTGAGGTAATTCTCAAGCTTCTACCACAAGTGGGGGAGAATTCTTACCTCTGCATCCTCAAACAGTTGTCACTCAATTTCCTGTTCAAATGAGGTAGCGAACCTCCACTCACACTTGGCCATCTACCCGGGACCTCCGCGTGGCGGCCAGAGGAGACGCCCCGGCCGGGCGCTCCCCGGTGCCTCCCGCTGCGCGGCAACTAAGACATCGTCCTCCCACTCCTCGCCGGCAACGGCGAAACCAGCAGACCCGCAGCTGGTGGCGAAGCTTCCAGCCCAGAGGGAGGAGGAGTCGCCAAATCACGAGGCATTCTACCGTGAAATGCGGGCGGAGATAGAGCGGCAGAGCGCGGAATTGGTGGCTCTCACGCCCCAGGTCCGGCAAGGATTGGCGAACCAGCTGAGCTACTCTGACGTCGCAACGGCGACGGACTCGCTGCTGATGCAGGTTCACGTGGCAGTTGGAACTGACCCGCTTCCGAGACACGCCCACGTGTCAGTTTCGACTGACTCCCCGCCTGCTCAGGTTCACGTTGCCGTGGAAACCGACCCGCCCCCTTGCCAAGTGCACGCCGCAGTGGGAACGGACTCGCCACCTCAAGTGCACGCCGCAGTGGGAACGGACTCGCCACCTCAAGTGCACGTCGCAGTGGGGACAGACTCACCACCTCGCCAAGCGCACGTAGCTGTGGAAACTGACCCGCCTCCTCGCCATTCCCACGTCGAGGTTTTGGCTGTTCCGAGCAGAGTTCACGCGGCAGTCTGAACTGACCCGCTCCCGAGACACGCCCACGTCAGTTTCGACTGACTCTCTGCCGACTCTCGTTCACGTTGCCCTGGAAACGGATTCGCCACCGCGCCACGCCCACGTTGCTGTTTCAACGGATGCACCGCAAGCTCACGTGGCGGTGGGGACCGACCCATTGCCGCCTCACGTTGCTGTCCAGGAGGTGGCGACATCTCCACAGCCGCTTCTCGTCCGTGCTCTGGAGTACCAGTGGCGACTGGCCCGCGGACACTCCACACTCCTGCTTCGTCGGCGACCGTCCCGCGGACGCTCCACACTCCTGCTCTGTCGGCGACGAGCACGTCCATACGTTCCCGTCCAGGAGGTGGCAACGGTGACACTGACGCTGCCTTCTCACGTTGCTGTCCAGGAGGGGGCGATGGTGTCGCCGCCTTCTCACGTTCCTGTCCAGGAGGGGGCGATGGTGTCGCCGCCTTCTCACATTGCTGTCCAGGAGGGGGAGATGGTGTCGCCGTCTTCTCACGTTGCTGTCCAGGAGGGGGCGATGGTGTCGCCGCCTTCTCACGTTCCTGTCCAGGAGGGGGCGATGGTGTCGCCGCCTTGTCACATTCCTGTCCAGGAGGGGGCGATGGTGTCGCCGCCTTCTCACATTCCTGTCCAGGAGGGGGCGATGGTGTTGCCGCCTTCTCACGTTCCTGTCCAGGAGGGGGCGATGGTGTCGCCGCCTTCTCACGTTCCTGTCCAGGAGGGGGCGATGGTGTCGCCGCCTTCTCACGTTCCTGTCCAGGAGGGGGCGATGGTGTTCCCGCCTTCTGACGTTCCTGTCCAGGAGGGAGCGATGGTGTCGCCGCCTTCTCACGTTCCTGTCCAGGAGGAGCTGGGGAGTTCTGTGGAGCCATCCTGGAGCTGGAGAGACTTCGGGATGGTGGCGGTCATTGCTCTGGTCCTTCTCTCCATCATCCTATTCGCTCCAGATGGATCCCAGGCGCTTCATGACCTGGCCTCGTTGGTGACCAATCCACGGCTGCCTACTGACAAAGCCTCGGTAGCGACCAATCCCTGGTCGTCTTGCAACGACGGCGTGGGAGGTTCTCGTCTGGAGCAGTGGCCTGCCTCATTCTGGTTCCTGCTTCGCCGTTTGGCTCCTCACAGAGGTCGTCCGCCCGAATCGCCCCTTGGGGACCCTGGTGCTTGGCGTCCGGGTCGTCCTCCTGACCTGTCCACCCGGACGCCTTGTTTGGTGGCCTGGATGGCCACCAGACTGAGGTTCGGGGGGGGCGTGCCCTCCTACGGACTCCCTTCCGCCCACCCCTGCCTGTATTAATAATTATTGTCTGTTTCTTTCGTTTAGGCACGTCTGGGAGCCGTGCCTTTGAAGGGGGGTTACTGTCATGATCCTGCCGCTCCAGCCTGGGCTGGGCGGGTGTCCGCGCAGGTGCGCTGATTGGAAGGTGCACACCTGCGCCTCATGCAGCCTGATGATGCTGTGGATTTATATGACCGCGATGACAACTGGCCGGCGCCAGTTCGTATGATCTTCATGTCCCATCCGTGTGCTCCGGTATCCCTTATTGAACCTGTGTGTACCGACCTTCGTCCGTTCTCCGACCAACCTTGTAAGGCTGACTCCTTTGATACTTCTGCCTGCGTTGATTGTTCTCCCGTGTACCGACTCCTGCCTGTCCGCTCATCTGTTCTCTTCGCCCGATGTCCCAACTACCGCTGCTGCACTGGACTGCCTGCTCGATCCCCTACCTCTGCATATAATAAACGTGTCTCTTCTTGAACTACCTTGCGTCTTCCAAGTTCCTGCATTTGGGTCCTACTCTCGATTCCGATGGGACGTGACAGAATCCTTTTTCGGGTCAGAAAGAGGAAGAGGTGATTTGGACTCACACTTTCAATTTCTTTTTTTCATTTTTTTGCAAACATCTTTTCCACTTGCCACACCAAAATTTAGGAATGATTTGCAGGTTTATTTCGTTGTGCAGTCAGTGGTCCTCTCAATGGTCATTGGAGACTTGTCTGAGCTAAATGGTTTCCAGAGTCATTTTGTGTGTGAGGATATAAGCCTGACCAGGTAAAGATGGCTGGTAATTGGAGTTACTTTAACAAGGCTTTTACCCAGCCATAAATAATGACAAGCCAAAGTCCTGTGCCCTCTATTCAATGACCTGAAATAGTGTAAGAGAAAAAAAATACCTCTCCTCCTTACCTGAGTACTTCCCCCCTCAATCCAGTTGGGGTTTATTGGATTTCATCCAGCTGGGCCTACGATGTACTGTGTTTCCACTAGAGCTATTGGGGATAATTATCTTTAACCTTATGAAAAGAAAAACAGTTATGGTATGGTGTACTACTGAAGGATGGAGAAAAAATATACAATATTTTCTATTCAGAACAACTGACATTTCCTTATTTTATAAAACAACTTCTGTGTCACTGTTTCATGCACCATGTGGACAGCCTTCAGTCTCACTTATTAGTGAGTGTTTGATTTATAGGAAGGGATTTAGTGTCTGGCCCTTACGTCACATCAGATAGAAAGGTAAAGAAATGAAATTGCATCAACAAGACATTCATGAAAATGGACAAGACCTTGCATCACAAAGCATAAATTTTTCTTTTGAAATGTGACAGTAGATGTGCATCTCAATAAATTAGAATGCTGTGGAAAATTTAATTTATTTTGCTAGTTCCATTCAAAACATGGAAATCTGGGTTCACTTCAAAAGCAGTGAAATATGTCATTGATTTCATATTTTATATTTTGACTGAAATTAATATTAGATTTGACCTTAAAGATAACAAAACTAAAAAAAAAATCAAAATGTTATTTTATTCAGAATAAAAAATTTATGTAAAAATAGGTAGAAGTTGGCTTTCTTAAAAGTATTTTAGGTTTAATAAATCTATATGACTTGAGATTTTCAAATTCTAAAACATACTTTAAGTTGTTCAGTTTGACAATCACCTTGAAACTTCTCTTGTGAAGTTTTTGATATCTTTTCATATACTGTACGTTGGGTGAGTACTGTAACAATTGAGTAGGTCCTGCAAAAAGCTAACGCAAGTAGAAGGTTCATTAAAAAAAATTTTATATATTCATACAGGAGCTCTGTTTTATTGTCTGTAGTTTTAAAAAGGGAGAAGAACAAACATAGAGGGAACATTTGTCATGTAAAGGTTCCTTTTTGATGTACAATAGAAAAGTTAAACATGACCTGTTTTGTTTCATATTGTTGGTGTGTAGTGCAAGTGTGCTTAAAGTCTGAAGAAGCTCATGTGAGAAGAAGTTTGAGAATCAGTGGTGAGGCATAAAGCCAGGTGGAATTCAAAAACATGTTGAGAGCTTATTGTTCAATACAATAAAAGTGTTCATTTTTAAATTGCAGAATAAAACAGACCTGGATATACAGTTCATGCCCTATCACCCAATTGTGCTGAAGAGCCAACGTTCTATGCTAAATGTAAATGTTACTTTAATTGTAATGGAGGCTTTTTTTGTGATTTAAAAAAAAGTTAGATATTGTTAACTAAATAAAAATAAATCACCTAAGCTAATGGAATATGCAGCAGGTCATTGTAGTAGGAATAGTGGGCATTGATTTATTTCAGCCTGCAGATAGTAAGCCTCTTTAATGTGTCCAAGTCTACATTTCAAGTGCAAGACCATTCATTTCCTAAGCCTGTTATTTCCTTGTAAGGTCAGAGAGAGTGTAGACTTTACTAGAAATAATGGACTGTCAATGATGTGATTATATCACTACAGCCTGTGGCTTTTTTGTTTGTTTTGTTTTGTCATTGTTTTTGGGAAGCAACACATTAGAAGTGTTGTTGACCAGGTACTTAAGTGCACTTCCACTCAAATTGGATAAAGAGTCACACATTGTGAAGTAATATTTA
Source organism: Syngnathoides biaculeatus (assembly GCF_019802595.1). Classification (NCBI taxonomy): domain Eukaryota; kingdom Metazoa; phylum Chordata; class Actinopteri; order Syngnathiformes; family Syngnathidae; genus Syngnathoides; species Syngnathoides biaculeatus. The sequence continues at coordinate 29,212,930 of NC_084646.1, read as the reverse complement.
ATTTTGAAATTTAATGATCTACACTGATTATCCCTGAATGGAGGGCATACTACAATTAAACTATTTTAGTTTATTGGAGATGTATTCCACAGGAATTATGTTTTCTTGAACAAATACAAATAAACGACATTCTGACTATACTGTACCCCCACATTTTCCCTCCAAAATAGCCAGCACTACTGAGTAGTGTGGTGGAATGCCTTTATATCCTCTGAGTACCTTGAAGAAATTGTGAGTTGATATGCTAATACAACCTCTTTGATTTCTAAAGGATTGCGGGGTGGGGACAGGAATCATGCATGAGATTTTTTCAAAACCTACGTAAATACCCACCTCCCACTCGGTTACTTTGGTAACCTGAGCTCAAACTGGCAATCACTGTCGCTGTACCGCAGGGGTCGGGAAACTTTAGCTCGCGAGCCATACAGTACCTGGCTCTTTCGGTGGTTGCATACGGCTCGCAGAGCCCTCATAATGACATACTGTATATAGCAGAGGTGCTCAATGTGTCCATCTTGATCGACCAGTCAACCAATCCATCGCGAGACATTTTTGGTCGATTGCGTTACGGCGCGCCCAGGAGAAAAAAAAAAAAAAAAAGACGTCATCCTGATGTCTTTATTTTCTTTTTGAACATCTTGGTATCACGAGTAACTTTTTCTGACAATGACCTGTTTCACGGCCAGACACTCTTCTTCCTTGTTTACCTTGCACCACTTAGACCAACAAGCTCCTCAAAGGATGTGTCAATGTATATGGTGGTGTGGTGCATAAAAAAAAATCAGTGGATGAAATGCTTGGTGGGCCAGAGAGTAGGCCACAGTGCTGAAAAACCAGGCCGAGTGTCCTCCCAAGCCCAACACTGCCCTCCCTCCAATGACGGGTGACATGCCAGTACCCGATCCGACGTCCACATCATCATGTCTTGTGCCAGCTCAGCAAGAGACCCTGAATGAGATGTGAATGGCCCATCTGTACACATTGAGAAATACAAATGTGCAGACTGTGTGAAGCAAGAGGCTAGACTCCTAAAGGTCTGACTCAACTGGTTGGAATACCCCAGAGAAAGGGGCAGTGTGGACTATAAAACTTTAAACTATGTTACACTCAAATGCAGGGAAACTGTACACTATATAAAACTGTTTTTCATCATATCAATTTTCTGAATTTTATGGCATTCTCACCAAAATTCTAAAGCACTTGTATGAAGGATGACTGTCTTTTAGTTTTGTGTCACTCTATACTTTTTCAAAATATGTAATATTGTTGACTATAAATTGCCATATGTGCATACTTCTGACGACTGCTGATTTTACTTAATTGACTGCTTTGCAAACAATTTACTCAGGCCTTTCCATCAAGGGAATTTAGAAACCGAATAGGAAATGTCATGGCGAAGTTGGGAGTACAACAAGTGATACCAAGCAATGACTGACCTCTTTCTGTCCAATGCCAATTTTTTTCCCATTTTTTTGTATCATCTAAGATGTTAGAGTCCATATAATGAGGACGTTTAATTATCAAGACCCAACACCAGGAAATCATTAAAAATGTATACCAAGGAGAAGGTACAGGGGAATTAACTAAATTCTTTAATTACACTTAGTGAAGATTAATCAAAGTGAGAGATGAGGTTCATTTCCCACTCATCTTAATCTTAATCATGATGGTGAAGAGAATCCTACTATACAGATTCTAATATCATTTCATGCTCATAAGCTGCTTTCCAAATGTCCGTTGAAAAACTACTGGTCAAACTAATCAGTCATCGAGCTGGACCCCTCTCCCTACATAATACATCACTGCAGTGGAGTCATAATAATTTATTATGAAAAAGTGGGTAAGTCAGAAATTCTCTTTACAGTATGAGGTATTCCTCTAAGAGGATTCAGAAAGCGCTTGAAATGGTTTTATAACAATTGCATCCAGCTATCCATTCTTTTTGCCACTTCACTCGGGTTACGGGTGTGCCCGAGCCTATCACAGGTGCCTTTGTATCAGAACCCTGAATTGGTCACCACCTAATTACAGGCCACAAATAAACAACAATTCAATCACAAATTACAGACAAACTGTAATCTTCAATTTTACCTATCCCTATCCAGGAAGCCATCACCTTTAACATGGTGGAGGGGTTTGTGTGTCCCTATGATTCTAGGAGCTAAGTTGTTGGAGGCTTTACACCCCTGCTACGGTCACCCATAACAAACAGGTCTGAGGTGAGGGACCAGACAAAGCATGGCAAAAAGACCCTATGGTGACTAATATAAATGGATTGATAAATGGTGAAGCCCCCCCCCCCGCTTCCCATGGGCTCCACACCTGTCGCAGGGTTTTATAGGGGTTGGGTATAGTGCAAGGTGGGTGGTGGCCGAAGGCGGGGACCTTGGAGATATGATCAACCGTGCCAAAAGCTGGCTCACCATCCTCAAAAAAAATCCCAACAAAGGATATACTTCTTGCAGCTTCTGAGGAAGTACAGTCTGTGACAAGACTGCTGAGACAGTTCTACACGGTAGTCATTGAATTTCCACAGTGTCCGCAGTTCTGACTCAACAACATTGATAGCAGCACACATAATGTTCCAGTCACTTCTCTATCGCTTGTTAATGTTGTAGGACACCTCCACTTCATTGAGCAACTTCACATTCAGAAAAATTATTTTGATAATATTAATGTTCTAATTTTCCTTTTTTTTCTGATCATGGCGGGATCGGAATTTCAGGTGAAGGGTTCATTTAAATATGATTCACAGATTTAGATTTGTTTTGGAAATGTGAGCTCAATTCTCCATTGATTGGGATGTATGAAGGAAATGTGCTCAGAGTCTTACATACGGACAGATTCACACATCTGGGTATTTTGTGCAAATAACATTTTCTGGATTTGATTGTATGCCATTTTCTCCAGGAAATCCATGATCCAAGTCCAATCCAAGTCTTTGTATATGAGGCCTCTAGTAATTGATGTTGCTGGGGTTGAGGTGGGCTGTTTTTCGCTGCTGTTGGGCACAGGCATATCTTCATACAGGGTTTTTGGGTTTGGGCGGTTCTGAGGGTTACGAGCAGTTCTCAATAATTGATGCCCAAACTTACGCACGGTGGGAGCTTAAAGGGGAAATCCAGTGGTTTGCATTAACAATGTATCCAATAGGTCATGTAATATGTACTCTATCTTGACAATATGATGTTAAATCCTTTCTCATTAAATAGTATTTTGAGAAGATTTTTATTATCTGATGAATAAAAAGCAGTATCAGTTGATCTGGAAGATGGGGGAATACTTCCATACAGAGCGACGGAACCATTCCGTGTCATTCCGCCCAAAAACCATCCGAATATTCAACATTATTTACAGCCGAGCAGTAGAGCTGGCTCACGGGGGAGCAAGCTCACGGCTTCGCCGCTTGGCGGCATTATTTACAGCCAGAGGTTCAAATCTGTATGGAAGTATTCCTCCGTCTTCCTGATCAACCGAGCGGCAGAGAGCCGCTCACGGCTGTGCCGCTCACGAATGTGTATGGAAGTATTCCTCCCCCTTTCAGATCAACCAAACGGCTTAGCCACTCACGGCTGTGCCGCTCACGGCTCTGTATGGAAGTATTGCTCCCCCTTCCCGATCAACTGAGCAAAATTGGCAGCGCCCCTGAAAATTTGTAATTCTCGATCAAAAATGTTCTCAAAACAGCATTAAATGAGAGAGGATTTAACATCACATTGTCAAAATAGAGTACATATATGTATATATATATGTAATACATATATTAGATGACCTATAGGATACATTGTTAATGCAAACCAGTAAATTTCCCCTTTTACTTGGGCTCTCTTAAGCAGGTTATGACAGTTTTTTTTTTTTTTTTTTTTTTGTGGTGGCTGGCTCATGTGTTTGGCCCTGTTGGTGGCTGGGCCTCCTATGCACTCCAGAGTAATGGGGGCAGTGAGGCTCGTTGTATGGGAGGTCGGGAGTGGGGGGGTTTGCATGCGGGTCGGTGGTCCAGTAACCGTGCCGATCTCATTGGTACCTCTCTGGGTTCTGCGTGGTCGACGGCAGTCCCCTGATTGGGTCCTCTGCTGGACGGGCTCACTAACTTGCCACCCCCTCCCACCTTTTTGGGAGGTTAAAGGTTATACTAACATATCAGCCCGGAGGTCCTTCCAGTTGTATAGACACTGAAAAAAGAATCCTATCACACTCTCAATAGTAGCACTGCCTAACTCATTTACTGTATTCTTTTGTTTACTTTATACTGGATTTGAAATTAAAGTACATGTTACGACCAAGTTAACATATTTTGTTGCGAGATTGGCTTCTATTGTTTGAAAGCTTATTATGAATAAATCAATAGATTTCAGGAGTGATTGTCCAGATACCATGTATTGTTTGACTGATAAAGGTGCATTAGAATGAAAAGAAAATGAAACCTGTCAGATGGGGCTGGAGGACAGCGACCCACTTGAGATTAGATTTTTTTTTTTTTTTTTTTGCTCTCCACAGCAAGTCAGTTTTACTTTGTCCTTTTGTGCCTGAAGTCTAATTGAGACTCAAAATAGGGAGAAGAGATTGAATTGCAGATTGAATTGCATCCCAAGGTCATTTCAGCTGTGAAGAGATACTTCGAATGAAAGAGCTACCTAAGGGCATCGTAAGGTTCATATTCTTCTCACCAAAGCATCCATAAATGATACAGTCTTGTTACTTTTAGTTTACAGTATTTTATTATCTGATGAAAGGAATACTCTCATTCTTGTAAGAGTGTATTTGTTATGTGTGGAGTAATTACTCAAACACTACGCATGATACATCATCTGTTTATGTCATTTGCAGATATATTGTGCCATATGTGTGTCATATTTCTAGGTATCCTGATTGGGGGGGGATAATAATTGTTGAGGCAATATGTCAAACTAATCTTTATTGCAAGCCGCATCGTTGTTATAGTTATATAGTATCACATTCCAAAATAATATTGGTGTATGTTTTTTGTCATATGCGTCAGACTTCTCCAAGAAAGGTCTACAGAGAGGTCTCAACTATTTCACGCTAGGATATGTACATGGAATTAAGATTTTGGACGGAGCAGGACTCAATGTCAGAGTTACAGCTAAATGTAGACGCCTCACAAACTTCATGTTGAAATCCAACAGGATAAAATAGTGGAATCGTAATGCGCATGTAAAGCAGGGTGAGTACTTTTTACTTGGAAAGATCATGAGTAATATCATTGTAGTCTTTATAAGTGAATGGGTGTATTCATTTTAAGTGGCTCGTAATCGAACCCAGTGCTCTGTCTTAAAAGTCTGATGTGATACAAATAGGCAAACAGTTTAGGCTGTACCCTGCCTCTTGCCCATTGACAGCTGGGCTAGGCTAAAGCACTCCCGCAACTTACTTATGAGGATAAGCGGCTAGGCAAATGGATGGATGTATACAAACCCATTTTTATTCATTTGTGCAGGGTTTTTCATTTTAATAAAAACCTAGTATTAAAACAAGCAGTATTTCATACTTGTCACTCACAGAAGAGGAGACGTGTTTGCAATTTATCGAAAATAATATTTATACCATGAAATAGTTTGAAATGAACCTGTGCTTTATCTACACATTCTTTTCTTATTTTATAAACTTTGAACCTTATTTTTCTTTAGATGTTGAATCTCCATCTTTGGTCCATACCAAAAGTTGTCAGACTGATAAAGGGTGTCATGACCAGAACACTGGGTTGGACCCAAATGCACAACTTGGGAGATGATGTGGTGGTTCGGGAAACGTCTTTATTTAGTCCAGTGTTGAGAATCTAACAGGCAGTCCATGGAAGTAGCAGTAATGAAGTTGGCAGGTGTGAAAGGCAGGTCAGTAGGCAGGCAGGGGTCAGTACACCAGGAAGAGCAGGAACGGAATCATGACAGTGCGGGAACGAGACATGAGGCAATGATCTGGCAAAGGCCAGAGCGTACGTGTGGTCCTACTGATTGCTGCATGTGCGTGATATGCCAGGGACCGGCACAACCTGGACAGGAACCGGCAGGGCCATGATAGTAGATGCCGTAGGGAGGGAGTTGTGTGCATACTCCACCCAGCTGAGCTGCCGACTCCAGGTGCTGTAGTCGCAAGAAGCCAGCCATCGGAGACCAGTTTCCAAGTCTTGATTGACCCGTTCAGTCTGGCTGTTAGACTACGGGTTCTGGCCCGAGGTCAGACTTGCCGTGACTCCTATAAGTGAACAAAACTTCCTCCAAAATCACGAAATAAATTGGGGACCCCTGTCCGACACCACATTGGTGGGCAAGCTGTGGTATCGGAATATCTTGTCCAACAAGAGCTCGGCGGTCTTTTTGCCAGAGGGGATCTTTGGCAGCATGATGAAGTGGACCATCTGAGAGAACCGGTCCACAACCGAAAGAACAGCGGTGTGACCTTGTGAACTCGGGAGGCCAGTCACAAAATCTAACAAAGCAGGTGTCGGGGAGAATTGGGGCATGGCTAGGCTCAGTTCGTTCCCCCTGGTGTAGCCGTGACACCGTATTGGGCTTCCCGTTCTTGGTCTCTGGTCGAAAGGACATCGTGATACGGAATCAAGTAAAAATTTGCATTTCTCTGAATTGACGAATATGTTATGCAGTTGCTGCAGCACAGCCCAGACAATTCTCGTCTGGTGAAAAAATCATAATATCGTTGCGATAGACGAAAACATGCATATTAAGCACTCCCAGCGACCCTTGTGAGAATAAGCGGCTAAGAAAATGGATGGATGGATGGATGGATGGATGGATGGATGGATGGATGGATATAAGTCTATATAGTTATGAAAAAAAGACCGCAACTTACAGTCTGAAAAAATACGGTATATATTTATGTGGCAATGAATGGTAAGAGGGGATTGATTTGAATTGTGTTAAGCACTTTGTGAAAAAAATCATTTTATGAAAAGTGCACTGTAAACAAAGTTAGATTTTTATAATATGCCATTAGAGAAAGAAAGATATAAAAATTAACTTAGTTCAAAGCTACTTTTTATGAGATACTCAGTTAAAACTTGATGACAAGGGCTATTTCCTCAAGCCATGAGTAGACTGCTTTTTATGAGTCATCGTAGACAGTAGGTATTTTACATTGGCTTGACAGAGTAATTGTAATCTACTTTCATTTCTAAATACAGTAACGCAATAGATTAAATCCAAATAAAAATGTCGGTCATTTTAGAGTACTGAAATGTGTTACTGGCATCACTGGTTAAATTTGGGTCAGATTAGCCACACATTATTACACACATTGTTACAAATTGCCCATATCTGTTAAATAAACCACAAATATTTATTCTGAAGCCAAATGATATGTTAAAATTGTACTATTTTACACTACAGGGAGTCCTCGGGTAACAATGTCCCCGAATAATAACATTTCGACTTTACGACACCCGTGTCTCGTCTACCTGGAGCTCAGTCAACAACAGTAACATCATCGTGAAGCTAGCTGATGACACAACGGTGGTTGTGCTGATCTCAAAGGGAGACTAGGCAGCCTACAGAGACTATAATCTGAGACTGAACAAAAAACAAACAAAAAAAAAAAAAACAAAGATCATTGTGGACTTCAGGAGGAACAGAACTGCACCAGGTCCAGTATTCATCAATGGCAAGTGCGTGGAGAGAGTCGGCACATTCAAGTTCCTGTAAGCCCTGATCTTTTTACCTCTTCTGGACAGACAGCATCTCAGCGACCATCAAGAAGGTTCAACAGTGCTTTCATACCCCGAGAGTTCAGAGGGAAAAATAAACCTGGACACAAAGTTACAGCTGCCCTTCTACCACTCATCCAGCAAGAGGCTGCTGATGTTCTGTATCTCTATTTGGTACGGGTGTTGCACGGAGGCAGACAGAGCAAGGCTTCAAAGGGCAATCAAAACAGCACATATGATCATTGGCTGGCCTCTCGCCTCAGTGGCCGAGATTTGCTTGTCTCTGTGCCTCAGCAGACTTCAGAATATATTAAGGACATGTCACACCCCGGTTTTCAACTGTTTAAGCTCTGTCATCTGTAAGGCGGTACAGATGCCCAAAAGCATAGACCAAGAGGCTGAAGAATATTTTTTACTTCCCAAAAGCCATCACCAACCTGAACTCAAATTTTTCATCCAGCTGCACTGATAATGTGAAGACATGCTGATTTCAACATCTTGAAAAATACATTCCATTTATTTTTATTTAATGTTAGTGTTAGTTTAACCTATTTATAGTTTATTTTTATTATTTATTTATTTATTTTATGTGTGCACTGATCAGGAGAAGTTCGATCTTGTACAGTGATATAATGACAGATAAATGGCAGTCAATTGGCATTCAATTCAATTGTATTTTCTCATGACACTAACATTATTTTGCATGTGTCGTACAACTATGATTCATTGTAGCTTTAATTTCCACTAAGAAAACAAACAAACTCAAGTAAATTAGGGATGCTAATCATAGATTCTACCATTAATCACACTTATCACTTGGATTTGCAAATTTTAAGAAATATCTTTTTAGGAAAGATGACTTCACAATACTTTATCTTCCTAAGCATTGCAGGGGACATATTTTCTTCAGATTATAATGATCATTCTTGTGACAGAAACTGTGTAACTTCTCAATTACTCTTATTAAATTGATTATAAAATGTATATCAATTAGATTTTTTTGTCATCACAACAGCAAGACACTAACAGAGACAAAATGAATTTTCCTGTCTTTTACTTGCTAATTATCCTGTAGGATAAAAAATACGAGAGCTATAACTACCAAGGGGGTCATCCACAGCAGAATCTCTAGCCTCTTTAACACAAGCACAACTCACATCCATGGAAATACCTGGCATGCAATAGATCGAGCAACAGGCACACGAGAATGGCTGCCCTGTCAATTAATCAGCAGCATCATACACAACTGGACCTAGGGGATTACAATGTTACAGATACTGCAAAGCCAATTAATCTAAAAGCGACCTATTTCTTAGGGCAAGGAAGCAAGGCACAAATGATAAATCCTTGAACCAATATTTATCTCGTCTCATAAGCACTCTAGTTGGGTGAATAAATAGTTGCAGCTGGCTACATTTGGAAGAAAAAAAGAAATGCTAATTATGAAGAAGCACTAAGGGACCTTTGTGGTAGTTAGTAATGGGAAACTCTTGTGTTTAGTTCTTTTTTATTTGCCATTGTTTAAAACTAGATCGTTTCAGGACCCGGATATCAGTGCTGAAACATTAAGAACCGAAATTATTACCTCCATACCTTGCAACAAATAAACCAGGCATCGATTCTAGCTTCAACTACAGGGAAAAAAGATTATTAATCATGAACCAGTGAGCAATTCAAGTTGAATTTATAGCTCCCTTCCTTGAAAGGACAAGAAAAAGTTATTCCTGAGGCCATGCTATGCGTCACTATAATGGACTTTCTGATTAGGGAATCACAGAGAATACAGAAGCCTCTATGAATCAAGCTGATTATACTAAATTTTTCAACTCTCCATCAAACATGTCTCAGAATTCTGTCTGTATGAGTTGAACAAATGCAAGCTATCTAGCTGGGTCTATCTTTTACACCCCCCCCCCATCCTATCACATTGCATGGAAATGGTAGGGTGAACAGAAATGCCCCACTAGCCATGATGGAACAGAAGAGAAAGGGTGCTTGTTTACGTTCAGACCAGCAAGGTAAAACAATGACTGGCCTTTACAATTTGGAGTTTTGGGGTAAAAATTTCAATGACGCATCTGCTCTAACATCTTCCTTCTCAAATTTATATACTGTATATTCTTGGGAGAGGACAACCAAAAAGCAAATAATTATGTTGCCATGTTGTCCCTCACAACATCCATCAACCTTTTCTTTGGTCTTCCTTTCAATCTATTGCCTGGCAGCTCTATCCTCAAAACCCCTTTACCAATATATTCACTCTCTCATCTCTGAACATGTCCAACCCATCTAAGTCTGCTCTCTCTAACCTTGTCTCCAAAACATCCAACTTTGGCTGTTCCTCTAATGAGGTCATTTCTAATCCTATCCAACCTGTTCACTCCAAGCGAGAACCTCATCATCTTAATTTCTGCTACCTCCAGTTCTGCTTCCTGTTGTTTCTTCAGAGCCACTGTCTCTAATCTGTACATCATGCCCGGCCTCACCACTGTTTTATAAACTTTGCCCTTCATCCAGGTGGATACTCACCTGTCACATAGAACATCAGACCCCTTCCACCAACTGTTCCAACCCCACTTAAACCCGTTTATTCACTTCCTTACCACACTCTTCATTGCTCTGTATTGTTGACCCCAAGTATTTGAAGTCGTCCACCTTCGCGATCTCTTCTCCCTGGAGCTTCACTCTTCCTCCTCCGCCCCTCTCATTAACGCACATATCTTCTGTTTTACTTCGGCTAATCTTCATTGCTCTCCTTTCCAGTGAGTGCCTCCATCTTTCTATATGTTCCCCAACCTCTTCCCTGCTTTCACTGCAGATCAAAATATCATCTGCGAACATCATGGTACTCCCGTCAACCCTTGTGAGGATAAGTGGCTAAGAAAATGGATGAATGTATGGAAGGATAGATTCAATATTTTTTTAAATCCATCCATCCATTTTCTGAGCTGCTTAACCTCACAAAGGTCGTGGGAGTGCGAGGGTCCATCCCAGCTGTCATATGGCAGGAGGCAGGTTAGACCCTGAAATGGTTGCCAGCCTATCGGAGGGCACTGGAGACAGTCCACAGTCGTACTTACAATCAAACCGTGGGACAACAAAAATCACTGTCGTGGGCAGAGCAAAAAGGAAATGTATGGTGTGGGCAGCACAGTGGTGCAGCTGTAGAGCGTTGGTCTCACAGTGCTGAGGATCAGGGTTGAAATCCTGGCCCCACCTGTGAGAAGTTTGCATGTTCTCCCTGTGCCTGCGTGTTTTTTTTTTTTTTTTTTTTTTTTCGAGCACTCCGGTTTCCTCCCAGATCTCAAAAACATGCAACAATTGGACACTTTAATTTGCCCCTAGGTGTGATTGGGAGTGTGACTATTCTCTGTTTCCTCCTGCGTTCCTATTGGCTGGCAACCAGTTCAGTATGACAGCTGGGATAGGCTCCAGCACTCATGCGACCCTCGTGAAGATAAGCAAAAGAAAGAAAAGAAAATGGATGGATGGATGGTGTGCTGTATGTGTGTATAATTTACATTGTTAAAATTATATACATTCAATGCATACTCACTCAGTCTTCTTTTTATCGAATAATTTTTTTGTTGTAGTATTGTAATTGTGTCTCCTAGTCGCCACCATGTAATCCGATTAGTTTCACCTGCCCTAATAATTTTCTGTAATTCTTCAGTTTGTGCTTCTTTCCTGCAAATGGGTCAGCCTCCCTTGGCCAACGACCACAAACAGTGATTTCTCCACCATTGGCAATAATAACTTTAGCTGTTAAATTATTTTAGGCTGTGCAGAACTGAACTGGGACAGGACAGTGGTGCAAATTGCTGTAATGCCTCATATACTGTATATATAGAATGATATAGGTTGAACTGCTGTTCAAGTTGTATCTCTGACCTTTCCAGAGTGTGGGTGAGGGTTCCCAGGTGCATTCATATCTTCCCATCGTCCAAAAGTACAGCTGCAATAAAAAGTACATCACCACTTTGAAATTACCTGGATTTTGGCATGAATTGATAATAAATTATGATCTGATTTTCATCACGTCACAACAACGGGATGAACACAGCGGGGCTAGTTCTACGAATGGATACTTGAAGAGGGAGACGGAAATGTTAAAGAGGGATTATGTGACAGTATACTTTTATTTTATTAGCTTTATTAGGCTGTAAACGTAGATATTGTTATAACTTTCACAACTTAATATTTTGGTGCTGGTTATAGTTTACTGGGCACTTATAAAGTACAATGTGTCCTGTAGTTATGTGTTGCCCATCACTTGTCATTAAACCACGGGGCCAAAAATAATTTAAAATTGTGCACAGATTATCTTGCACTAACTCCATAACAAGCTTTGCTTCTCCTGTGATGTTACCACCCATGCACAAATCACATTGAATTGGATTGCTTGAATAGGAATAATACACAAATGAACACAAAACTAAAAAAGATGCTCAAGATACCTCAATGTTTTTAATTAACTCTTCACAGAGCACTTGTGAAAATGCAATAACTGCAAATTAAAAGTTTAAGTGACTAGCTGTTTTACATAAATAATTTTACATGAATATAATACCTCTTTCTTCGTGCATATGCAGGCAAATGGAAGAAAAAAATAGCCTACTTTGTTTCTTCAATTGTTCATACATTTCAATGCCTGGTATGAGGTACATTACCTGATGACTACAAGGAACATGAAAAACTACATCCGATTCCATTATACTTTAAGTCCTATTTGACATATATCAGCTTAATTGAGCAGCACAGTGGTGTGACTGGTTAACGAGTCAGCCTCACACTTCTGAGTTCTGGGGTTCAAATCCTGGACTGGCCTGTGTGGCATTTCCATGTTCTCCCTGTGACTGTGTGGGTTTTCTCCAGGCACTCTGATTTGAAAAACATTCATTAACTGGAGACTCTAAATTGCCCTCTTTTGTTTACTTGTGCCTTACAATTGGCTGGCAACCAGTCCAGGGTGTATCCTGCTTCCTGCCCGAAGTTGGCTAGGATTGGCTCCAGCACTTGTGTGACCCTTGTGTGAATAAGCAGCTCGGATAATGGATGATTCCCAGTGATTTTGCTGAATATCAAGTAAACCAAGGAAAATAGCTACATATCAATTCTTAAATTTAATTATGAGGGTTTTTTTGTTTTCGTCATTAACCATATCCCAAAGAATCGACCTGTAGGTTCACAAGGCATTAAAAAATATACAAAACACTAAAGAAATGAGAATGGTCTTATAATATTTTATGTGGCTGAATACGTGCAGTTACATGGGTGTGCAATGTAGCCAACCGTACATAGCATACACATAGAGAAGGATCACTATACTTTACAAAGAAAATATGTTCGTTGACAATGAGAGACGTTCAATTATTTTGTAGTTTTGTCTATTCTATTTTAAATGTAGTTGAACCAGCAACATTCAACCAGCAAACAGTACTTCTGGATGTTGCACTTATTTTGAAAGTCAAAATTGTATCACTTTCAGTGGTGGACTCTTAATGGTCGATACATGGCCACAGGTTTACTATTGAACATCACATATGCGCAAATCATGTTACTTAGACTCCTCAAACTAAAGCAAATCACATTATTAAATATCTAAGGCACCTAAATGATAATGATGAACCTGGTTATTTCTGTGTACAGTCTCACTTTACACAGCACATGTAGATAGTCAGCACTAAGCGCTCAGAAGGGAAGATTCTGATTTGAATGGGTACTGAGTTTGTCTCAGAGAACTGTGACCCATTCTTGCCCAGCGTACAGCCATCCCCATAAAACTGGCTCCTTTTATATCCCAGAATCAATTATACGTTTTTGTTTAAATATTTACATTGCAGGGAGATAAAAACTATGTGAAGACCTAGGTTAAGAGCTAGAGGTTAAGAGTCAGCAATTAGCCAACCGAGAGCCCAACCAATCCAATGCAATTGGAGTTGCTGGTTAAAGCTGCACTGCCCCCACTCCTATTCTAAAAAAAGCCTACGTTCTTTGGCATACCTTCAGACTGAGCTTACACAGACCTGCACCACTTCACCAGATGGGTGGAGCTGCTCCGAGCCACCGCCCAGAAGCTTCATGGGGATGCTGCGAAGGATGATGACATCAGTACTGAGGGCTCCCGCCAGGCTGAAATACTTCTTTTAAGGTGGGCACAAAAAGATAGTTTCCCTGAAGAGGTCCGCCTTCTTGAGGCTAGAAAACCTGTCCTGTACAGCAGCCCTCTTCTGAACCTATCCCAAGAGTTCGACACTAATGCAAGGCCAATTTGAGTTGGTGGCCAGCTACACAGGTCAGAAGATCTAGCCTACAATAGCCTGCACCCAGTGGTCCTCCACCCGTCACATCCTGTGACAAACCTGCTCGTCCAGGATTTTGATGGTCACATGAAACATGCATGCACAGAATGTGTCTTCCATGAGACCCTTCCAAAGAACTTGTGTGGCATACCGACTATGGAGAGCCAAACCCACTGTACCCAAAATGGCTGACCTTCTTGGTGCCCGACTTCGTCTCTCCAAGCCAGCATTGTACCCTACCGGTCTCGACTCCTTTGGCCCATTCGTAGTCAAAATGTGCCAACGGCAAGAGATGGGAAAACTGGTTCGAATAGGTAATGGTCAGAGCAGTGAACTTAGATATCCTAATGTCAGTCGATGACTCCTGACTCCTTCTTGATGTTGTGCCATCATTTTATTGGGTGAAGAAGAACCCCAGCCCAGCTATACTCAGACCAAGAGACCAACTTCAAAAGTGGAGAAAGAGAGCTGTGTGTGTCATGGTCCTGCCGGTCCAGCCCTGGCTGTGCGGGTTGCCTCGCTGATTGGGAGGCGCACACCTGCGCCTCATGCTGGCTGATTGGCCCCGGTGTATATAGGACCATGGGGACGACTGGTCCGGGCCAGATCGTTGCAACTCATGCCCCGTTCCTGCACTCACGTATATCTGATAGACAACCCGTGTGTACCGACCTCCGCCTGTACTCTGACCGACCCGTAAGCCTGACTCCTTTGAGACAAAGACACCGTCCTCGTCCTCCCACTCCTCGGTGAAACCAGCAGACCCGCAGCCGGCGGCAAAGCTTCCAGTCCAGAGGGAGGAGGCGTCGCCAAATCACGAGGTGTTTTGGCGTGAAATGCGGGCGGAGTTCGAGCGGCAGAGCGCCGAACTGGTGGCCCTCACGGCCCAGGTCCGGCAAGGATTAGAGAACCAGCCGAGCTATGCTGACATCGCAGTAGTAACGGACCCGCTACGAAGCAAGGCCCATGTCGCTGTCGCAACTAATCCGCTCCCGAGACACGCCCACGTCGCGGTTTCAACGAACTCGTTGCTAACTTGTGCTCATGTGGCAGTGGCAACTGATCCACTGCTGAGCAGAGCTCATGTGGCAGTGGAGACCAATCCGCCGCCTCCTCACGTTCCCGTCCAAGAGGTGGTGATGGGTCCCCAGCCGCCTGACGTTGCTGTCCAGGAGGTGGCAATGGCTCGGCCGCCGCCTCACGTTCCCGTCCAGGAGGAGGTAGCGATGGCGTCGCCGCCGCTTCACATTCCCGTCCAGGAGGTGGCGACGGTTCCCCAACCGCCTAACGTTCCTGTCCAGCATACGGCGGCGAGGTTTCCTCAGCCGTCTCATGTTCCTGTCCAGCAGATGGCGGCGAGGGTTCCCCAGACACCTGACGTTCCATTCCAGGAGTACCGGCGGCGACCGGTCCGCGGCCGCTCCACGCTCCTGCTTCATCCGCGACCGGTCCACGGTTGCCCCCCATTCCTGCTTCGTCGGCGACTGGCACATGGTCGTTCCACGCCCCTGAGCCGACGGCAAGAGAGGATGGCGAAGGCTCATTGGCATCCTCACGTTCCTATCCAGCAGACGGCGACGGAACCACAGTCGTCTTCGTTTCAGTCCCGGCAGCGACTGGTCCGCAGCCGTCCCATGCCCCTGTCTCCCAGCGACAGGAGCTTGGGAGTTCTGATGGGCCACCCGGGAACTGGAAAGGCTTTGGGATGGCTATGATGGTGATGGTGGCGGTCATGGCTTTGGTCCATCTCTCCATCATCCTCTTTGCTCCTGATGGCTCCCAGCCGTTTCATGACCAGTCCACAGCTGCCTCCTGGCCAAGACTCAGCAGCGACCAATACCTGGTCGTCTCACAACCACGGCCTGAGAGGTCCTTGTCCGGAGCATTTGCAAGTCTTGGTCTGGTTCCTGCTTCCCCGTTGGGTTCCTCACCGAGGCCGTCCATCCGAATCGCCCCGTAGGGATCCTGGTGCTTGTCGTCCGGGTCATCCTCCTGACCTGTCCACCCGGACGCCTCGTGTTTGGTGGCCTGTATGGCCACCAGACTGCGGTTGGGGGAGCGAGACATTTGCTCTATGAAGACTACACTGTATGCCAGTCAGAGTTCACCCCCTACAGGAAGAAGTCCTCCATGGTGTCCTCATTGAAGTAGTAAGGAACACTAATGTGTTGACAGATTTATGTTTTACACATTTACCGAATATTAGTTCTATATTATTAGTTAGCTGCTTATCGTCACAAGGGAGCGCTGCAGCCAATCCCAGCTTTCATCGGGCAGGAGGCAGGGTACACCGTGAACTGGTTGCTAGCCAATTGCAGGGGACATGCAACATGCATGTTTTTGGAATGTGGGAGGAAACCAGCGTGCCCAGAGAAAACCCACGCAGGCAAACTCCACACAGGCAGGCCGTGATTGAACCCAGTTTCTCAGAACTGTGAGGCCAACTCTTTACACCTGCATCAACATGCTGCCACAAAGAATTCCTTTCTTTTGTAATAAAAATCCACAAAGACAAGATTGTCTCCTTGATTATGGTGTCAGAAAAATATTTTGCCAAAACAGTTGGTATCAGAAGTGGAATTCCAATTCCAATCCAGAGGCTCTGCGGACCAGTGACTGATCATCAATCCAAATGTTGGACTGCATCCTCCAGGCTTGCCGATGGACACACACCGTTGCGAGGACAATATGATCAGGTATTGCACATCTTGGACTAACCTGCTCGGTCAGGAAACAAGTTCATGCAGCACAACCAAGGGAGGCAGATAGACACTTGCAAGCTACCAAATCCGGTGACTTCGTACTGATAAAGAACTTCAGTGAAAAACGTGAAGGCATCAGCATTGGCTGGGCCCTTTTCAAGTTCTCCTTGTTACAAACACTGCAGTGAAGGTTGCTGAAAGGGTTATGTGGGTTCTCGCATCACACTGTGTGAAGGTCCCCACGCTTTTGATGGTCATGAATCCTCCACTCACCTCATCTTCTACGGCGATTGACCATAAAGGTCATCAAGATTATAAAGTTCATCTTATATAGACTGAGTAACCTTGATGAAAGAGGGTTCATTTTCCTGATCATGATTTGGCCACATATTTGACAACGACCCGCTTGAGTTTGAGTTTCTGGATGACTAAAGTTGTTGTTTTGTTGACATCTGATGATTTGCAGTTTTAGATTTTTTATACCTTAGCTTCACATTTTCTTTTAGCTTCTTCTAGTATGATAATGTTTAGTATTTAGTTCAGACATTTCCAAAGTCCAGCCTGGGGGCCAAAAGTGGCAATTGGTCAAATTTCATTTGGCCCGCAGCCCCTGTTATGAATTTCTGGGACTATTACAGATGGCACACCATCCATGACTGGCGAACAAAGTGGATTAGCAACACTAATAAGGAACAAAGTAAGTGAAGGAGGGGGTAAAACTGTAAAACTCCATTGCATCATTCATCAGCAATATCTGTGTGCTAAACATCTCCAATACGAACATGTTATGAAACCGGAGATAAAGGCTATTAACTATATAAACTCCAGAGCACTATGCAGGATTCATCCAGAATATGGAGATGTCTATCACACTGACATGAGATGCCTCAGTCGGGGTTCTGCACTGTCATGCTTCTACTCTATTAGGCAAGAAATCGTGAGTTTTTGGCTGAAAAAGGACAACTATGCAAGAACTGATTTGGTTGGATTTATCATAAGTGGGGAAACTGTTTTGGCAGATTTATCTTTTACATACTGTATATACCAATATTAGTTCTATTGGTTCTACCTTCAAACTTTAACAGGTTTTATGCTGTTGTGGGTTCTACGTAGTTCCCAGTCAGGCTGTTCCTTATGTGATGTTGTTCCTACTGGCTCCAGGTGTATACAGCTAGAAATAGATAACTGTCTTGTATTTCATGTTTTTCACTTTCTCTCTTTTATATTACCCAAGCACTTTTAGTCTGATCTTTAGTAACGGGTGACAACTCGCAAGACTAGTACCCTTTCCTCTCTTTGCAAATAATTTTCTTTCTTTTGTAATCAAAATTCACAGACAAGATTGTCTCTTTGCTTATGGTCTCAGAAAAAGAGTTTGCCAAAACAGAAAACTCAAAACATTTCGCCAGTGTTCCCTCTGACGTCATTGACTCAGACCGCGTGACACCCTACTATCGCCAGTCAGATGGGTCCCCGCCACAAGTCGTATACCCTTAGGAGGAACTACTCAGCTGCCGATGGCAGAAGCATGCCCAGGTGCTTGAACACTTTGAACCTGTTCTTTTCGACTGTTCCTACCTGGTCTCCAGTACTACCAGTCATCCTCAGCTGACATTGCAGAGGCCTCTGTCGTCATGATGGTGGACCCCCAGCTTCCTCGGGCCCTATGAACTACTGGGTAAATAGACCAATAATGTTTGGAGGCTATGTTAATAGCAGGTGTGTGAATAATGACTGCAATAGAGGAGTCCACATTTCTTTCTAACACAGCTGGAGCGCCGGCCAGCGTATACGTACTTCAGGACAGGATACTCCAAAGGATGGGCAAAGGCAAGATATGGCAGAATAAGGTGGCAGACTGTTTGGGCAATTATACTTTATCCAACATCACATAATCTTTGTCCATGTAACTTTCAATTTCAATAAAGGATTGAACGTGACTGCAGTCTTTTGTGTCTACAACAGTTCCTGTGTAGTTGGGTTGTGGTGGTTATGGTGGTTGTGTGATGGTTGTGTGTGGTCTCGACAAGAAAAGGGAAAATTATTAACTGAAGTTGTTAACGTGCTTATATAGAAATAAGGCATCTTAAATAAGGACAATCAATATTTAGCAAACAAACACTAATGTTAACGCAGCACAACTCAAAAGGTATCAGCAGGACACGAGTCATGGGAGAGCTGGAGCCTAACGCAGCCAGCTTTGGGTGAAACACCCTGAACTGGTAGCCAGTCAGTCACAGGGCAGATATCAACACCATCACTGAGCGGGAATCGATCCCATGCTGCCTGACCCAAAGTCAGGCATGTGTACCACTACACCAGGGGTGCTCAATATGTCGATTATGATCAACAAGTTGAGGCAGGGTCGGTCGATCGCTTGCCGAGAAAAAAAAAGAAAAGACATCAGCCGTATTTTTTTTTTACTTTAGCTCACTGCGCATGTGCAAACAACGACAATACAGGAAAACACTCTGTCAGAGTCCCCCCCCCCCATTTTAAGCTCTCGCTTAAGAAATCTTAACAGACATGAGTATGGATGCTGCAGTAAAGAAGACAAAAACGTATCACTTTCATACGGAATGGAAGGCAGACTTTTTTCACGATGTCATTTTCAAAGTGTGTTTGCCTCATCTGCCAGTATAGTGGAATGTGGAACGGCATTTTCAAACTGTTTATGGAAAATACAATACCGACATTCCGCCGAAAGCAAGACGAGAAAGACAAAAGGGAATGAATTAAAATCCCAATTGGCCGCACAACAGTCACCGAAGCATCATTTCCGGGTTTGTCACATCACACATAAAGAGGCATAGCTGACTCGTTGTTCCAATCTTTTAAAAATAAGGCAGAAATATTATCTTCAATAAAATCTCTGCAGCTGTAAAGGAGTACAGTTTACATGGTGTTGTGAAGCCAAGGCTGATGTGTGGAAGGACATCGGAGATTGTGTTTTCTCACTGCAGTTGAACCAATCCACTGACGTGAGTGACACAGCCCAGCTGTGCATTTTCATTCGTATGGTGTCACGTGATCATCAATGTGAAATCATATAGTTAAAAAAAAGTTCATTATGTTGTGTAATATTGGCTCATTCGGTTATGCAAGGCACACAAACATACTGTGGTGTTTACATAATTCACCTGGGGGACCTCGAGTTGGGTTGCTGGGTTCCGTACCGACTGTTTTGTTGGTTACTCTTCCGGTGTTAGAGATAGTGGAGAAATCCCACCGTAATGCGTTTTGTCTGTTGATGTCTGCGGTTTGTTGCTGTGTTCGACACTACGCCTCCGACTCCTTTTCTTCGGGGCTACATTTATACATAAAGAATCCTCAATATACTTTAAAATAATGTTTTGCATTTTTGTACTGGGTAGATCTTTGTGTCATTCTATTTCATCATTGGTCATTCAAAAATAGAAAAAAAAAAAAAACATCCTCCTGTCAATCGCAAGAGGCTGCTTGAGAAGTAGATCTTGGGGTAAAAAACACTGGACACCCCTGCATTACTTCATCAGAACATAACTTTACAAAATCTATAGTCAACACAAAAGTTGTGGTGCCACTCACCTCTCATGGTCGAACACTCTGTAAAGGAACACAAACACCTCTCGCCCCTAACGGTCAGGTCATATATATAATTGGGTCACACTAATTAACACCACAACTGTGAGCAGTGCTGCACCCTCTCCTTTTTCTCTTCACTCACTTGCTCGCACAGATTATTCAGGAAGTACCCACACTTAACTGGCTAAGTCGCCTCTCCTGCCTGAAACATCCAAACACTTGAGTCTTTTGTACAGATACCTATAATCGAGTATTGGACGGTTATATAAGTATCTCTACAAGACTTAATGTTCATTGATCCATGATAAGATACAGTTATAATGTTCATTGGTCCATAAGATAGGTTTGTTAGAAATATAGAAGAGTCAGTTCGGTTACTATTCTACCAAGGAGTGCCAATTCTATGAATATGACTGCAAAAGCACAAAAATCTGAATGTTGGCTAAAGACAGAGGAAGCCACTGTTGTCTGAAAACAAAAGGTGCTTCAGCTTTGGAGTTTGCAGAATGGCCAGATATTAGACAGTGCTAGTGAGAAAAAATATTAAGAAGATGAATAAAACAAAAGTTGATTTTTTTTGGGGGGGGTGGGATGTTAAGGTGCAGAAAAAAAAGATGGCTCATTACCATAAAAACCTCAATACCACCTTTTAATTATGGTGAAATCTGCACCATGGTATGGGACGACATTTTTTTTTTTTTAAACTCAGGGCCTGCATTCATTTTCATCAGTGGAAAATTACATTTTTATTTTGCATGAGAACTTGAGATGATTGTTAGAGAGTTTGCCCCACTTGAATGATACCCAGGCCCTGAGGACTGAATTAATAAACTTTGCCAAATGCACTATTGCTTGTTTGTTTTTCTCTGAAAGGGCCACTAAATAAGAAACCCACTCAAGATGGTGATTCATTCTGTCGTCTTTTCTCAGTTACATGAAAGTACAGTTATAGAATTCTGAACTGTTTTCTCTCTCCATGATGCCAAATTGTCAGCTGTCAGCAGTATTTTCCCTCTTAGCATTTAGACATTGTAGATGACAATAAAAGTGTGGCAAGGTGAGTCATACTTGCGTGGATCCATCTTCTCCTTGTTCTGCATCTGCTCCCTTTATTTGGGTGTCCTGATGACGCCATCCTATGACAAACAATTCACATAAGCACAGAGCTCCCCATCACCATTTTCGGGTCACATCTAGTTTGAAGCAGCTGTAAATAAGTAAGTAATAAGTAAATAAGGTGTATTGGTAGTTGCTCTTCCCACATTCTATTGGTAGGATTGGAGTCTGTACCATAAAGTTCAGTGTGGGGTTCGGGGCCCCAGGTTTAAATTCAGTGAGGGGTTCGGTGCCACAAGATCTGATGGTGTGGGATTCGAACACTGAACAATTAGGGGTTCAAGTCCCTGAAAATTTCGAAGACATTCAAATATTGTCATAAAGTGAAGTGCTTCTGAAAAACGGGGAGTGGGAAGAGCAAAACCAGAGATAAGAGCAAAATAGAGGGATTTACCAGTCTACACATCACCAACCATGACCTGTGTAACGGGAAAATATGGGAAAAATCTAAAACATGGGTAAAGGAATGGATATCTGATTATGGTTTTCGAGTGTTACTAGCCCTACATGGGAATTTTAAGTATTGGCAGTTACAACATTTAAAACAAAGCTTGGAGGAGAAGAAAAGTAGTTTAAAGAAGAATAAAACAATTCAATTTAAGGATTTAGAAGACACTGAGAAAAATTCAGAATGGAAATATTGTTGACAGGGTCTAATAAGGAAGATAAGATTCAAAACAATTTTGATAAGGAAAAAGTTAAAAAAAGATAAAGAGTGCTAAGAAATTGATGACTGTGTATCTCCTCCTGTCCCACTGCATCGTAGATTGACTGGTGGAAAACGTCGGGACGACAACACAGACTCAGTACCCCCATATCCCGCGCAAGTCAAACGGCAACCCAATCAACCAAGTGGCGATGACAATGATGAGTAGCTGCTTGCTCCACATGTGCCACCGACTTTTCCGACTGCTCCGCTCCCTCCCCTCTGCAAACAAGCTGCTGCTGCTGCTCACCCCACACTTGGCCGGATCAGATGGCTCCTGCTAGCAGCATGTCACTACCTGCTATGGGACTGGAAAAATGGCTCCTGTCTTCGCCATCACTGGCAGTTACCAGACAGAAGGCCAAGGTGGATCAGAACTTCCACATGCCAATGACCGAGTTCCCTTGTCAACCTGTCCTGGCGTACCATCGCATGGATTCGAAAATGAAGGAATGAAAGAGTGGCCACATCTCAATGAAGGTCCATTAAGCTTTCCACCAGTTTGCCCAACAGTGGATGCCCATCGGCAGTCAGGTCCACAAGCTTCTTCTCCTCCGTCTTGGAGTGGAGAATTTTTGCAACGTTGGTGTGATAGTGGAACAAGGAGAGCATGAGTAGCTGCAAAATGAAAGTGCAAATACCCAAGAAAATGGATGGATGGAATGCTCATGTGGCCAGTGAGGACAAATTGCGATTTTACAATTGGAAGCAAAAGAAACTTACATTGTCCCCCACTCCCCCCACATTACTCAAGATGTTAGTCACACTCACAGTGTGAAATCACATCTAAAATGAGAAAAGGAGAATATCATAAGTACCAAATAATAAAACAAATAAAACAATGACTGAAGAAATAATTGACACAAAACATGCACTTTAAATGCTATTTACATCCTCCCAGCATGCTTTGCGGCACTAAGGAGGTCCTTAGTGCTTTGAGTGACACAGTGAGTGTGAACAGCATCTTGAGTAATGACTTGCCTATACTGTCACTAGGTGGGGAAGTGTAAGTGTATTTTGCTTACAGATGAGAAGCTATCTAGTGTTCCTTACTTCCTTTAAAGTGTCTAATTATTGATGGATGTATAAAAATGTGAAAACATATTTTAGCATGCATTTTAACAGTGTAACTAGTGTGTCAATGTGCTCTACATTTGGACTAGTCACAGAACAACATTTACAGTTTTTGGAACTGCACATATGGTCCACAATGCTTTAAGGCACCTTATCTATTTAGGCAACAATTGAAGACTTCAATGGTTGTGAAAATATCGAAATACAGGCCCATTAGCAACTTGGCAGGACTTTGCCTAGTTGGCTCAGTTGGTGTTGAATGGTAGCTCACAAGAGCTAGGGGAGGGTTGTCTTGCTTGACAATCCCCTTTGCAGTCTTCACAGCACGTTCTGCCATGCCATTGGATTGTGGGAAATGAGGGCTTGAAGTAACGTGCTGGAAGTTGTACTCAGCTGTAAAGTTTTTGAACTGTTCGGCTGACAACTGACGGCCATTATCTGTCCTAAGCTCCTCTGGAATCCCATAGCATATGAAGATGCTTTTCAGCGTCTGTATGACTGTTTCTGAATTTGTCTTTGGTAATTCTAGCATCTCAAGCCATCTTGAGAAGTAGTCTATCATGATTAAGTAGTGATAACCTTTGAAACCACACAGGTCTGCTGCAAGTTTTTGCCATGGTAAAGCTCGCAATGGTGTGGAGATCAACAGTTCTCTGTTCTGGCTTGGTCTGTAGATGCAATGTTTACATGACATCGCAAGCTTTTGTACATCGCTATTGTGGCCAACACACAGCGCCACTGTACCGTTCTCGGCACTTTGTAAGGCCTTGGTGGCTCTCGTGAATCTTCTGCAACATGTAATCTCTTATACTGCTGGGAATCTCACTCAGTTTACCACATTTGATCTTTTATCTGCTCGATGACTGACTTCTTCACTCTCAGGTTGTCCTCAACTGAGTCCACATAGGCTTTCACCTCCGCTTCTAGGTCACCTGGCTCGTTGTCCGCCATGGGTTGCCTAGACAGGGCGTCTGTGATGACAAGGTGTTTGCCTGGAACATATTCTGCGACTGAGGTGAACTTCATTAACCTGGATAAGCAGGTGTTGACAATGAATTGGTGTGGTGTCGAGGTATTTTGAGTTGATTAGGGTTACCAGTGGCTTGTGGTTTGTAAGTAGCTTGTAGCTCTCTAAGCTGCAAAGATACTGGTAGAAACACTCAGAGGCCCACACTCCTGCTAGGCACTCTTTTTCAATCTGAGCGTATCTCTCTTGGCATCAGTCAGCGTAAGTGAACAAAACACAACAGGCTTGAGGCCCCCATCATGGCTCTGCAGGAGGATCCCTCCGAGCCCGTAACTGTTTGCATCTGCACTGACAACGATTGGCTTTGTCGGATCCAAGAATTCCAAGACTGGTGCTGATGAAATTAACTGTTTAACTTTTGTGAATGCTCTGTCTTACCATGGACCCCAGCACCAATCACGCTCAGTCTTGAGTAGCTCGTTGAGCAGCTGTAACACAGTGGAGAGGCTTGGTAGGAAACATCCTAGGTAGTTCACCATACCAAGCAGCCGTCTCAGCTCACTCGTGTTATGAGGTGGTTCCATTGTTGTTATTGCTTTTACTTTCTCGGGTCAGGGGCTATTCCGTCCTTGGTTGCAACTTATCCCAGGAAGTTCAACACTGGTTGGCTAAGCTTGCATTTTTCCTTGTTGAGTCGTAGACCTGCACAGGGGATAGTCTCCATGACTCGGTTTAGCCTTTGGTCGTGTATCTTGTGTTTCTTAAAAAAACAATATGTCATCCATGTAGACAACTGTCCCCTCATGCACATGCAGAAGAGCAGACAACTTTCGCTGAAAGATTTCGGGCAATGATGTGATACTGAATGGTAGCCTCTAAAAACAGTATATGGCTAGGGGCGTGATAAAGGTGGTCAAACGTGCACTGTTCCCCTCAAGAGGAATTTGCCGGAATTCGCTTTCGGTGTCCAGACTGGGGAACACAGAACTCTTCGCTAGCTTGGACAGTATGTAGTCCAAGGTAGGTAAGATAAACTTTTCCTGTTTCACATTTTCATTGAGTTTTTTAGGTCTGTTTTTAGGTATGATTTTTTAACGATTTGTGTGATACAGTTGCAAATAAGTATTTGAACACCTGTGAAAACCAATGTTAATATTTGATACAGTACCCTTTGTTTGCAATTACAGATGTCAAATGTTTCCTGTAGTTGTTAAGCAGGTTTGCACACACTGCAGGAGAGGTTTTGGCCCACTCCTCCACACAGATTACACAGACACGTTTCTGGGCTGTCACTGAGAAACACTGAGTTTCAGCTCCCTCCAAAGATTTTCTATTGGGTTTAGGTCTGGAGACTGGCTTTGCCACGCCACAACCTTGATATGCTTCTTATGGAGCCACTCCTTGGTTTTCCTGGCTGTGTGCTTCGGGTCATTGTCATGTTCAAAGACCCAGCCACGACCCCTCTTCAATGCTCTGACTGAGGGAAAGAGGTTCTTCCACAAAATCTCACAGTACATGGCCACGGTCATTCTCTCCTCAATACAGGGCAGTCGTCCTGTCCCATGTTCAGAAAAACAACCCAAAAGCATGAAGCTACCAACCCCTTGCTTTGCAATAGGGATGGTTCTTGAGATGGAACTCATCATTCGTCTTCCTCCAAATACAGTTAGTAAAATTATGACCAAAAAGTTCAATTTTGGTCTCATCTGACCACAAAACCTTCTCCCATGACTTCTCTGTATCATCACAATGGTCACTGACAAACTTAAGACTGGAATTGTGCTGGTTTAAGCAGGGAAACCTTCTGTGCCAGGCATGATTTCAAACCATGACGTCTTACTCTATTACCAACATTCACCTTGGAAACGGTGGTCCCAGCTCTTTTCAGGTCATTGACCAAATCCTGTCATGTAGTCCTGGGCTAATTCCTCACCTTTCTAAGTTTCACTGAGACCCCACGAGGTGAGATCTTGCATGGGGCTCGACTGCGATTGAGATTGACCATCATGTCTAGCTTCTTCCATTTTCTAATGATTGCTCCAACAGTGGACCTTTTTTCATGAAGCTGCTTGGCAATTTCTCCATAGACCTTTCCAGCCATATGGAGTTGTACCATTTTGTCTCTGGTGTCTTTGGACAGCTCTTTGGTCTTGGCCATGTTACAAGTTTGAATCTTACTGATTGTATGGGGTGGGCAGGTGTCTTTATGCAGCGAACGACCTCACACAGGTGCATTTGATTAATGATAATACATGGATAATACATGGAGTGGAGGTAGACTTTTAAAGGCGGCCTATGTGTCTTTATGCAGCTAGGTCTAACCATATAACAGGGTGTTCAAATCTTTATTTTCAGCACCGTATTAACAAAACAGAAACAATGTTTTGTTGTAAAATACTTGAGTCCTCCCCATTTAAGTAGGTATAAGTGAGTAAATAAATAAAAACTCACTGACAATTTGGACACGTGTTAATACGTGTGTATTAAGTTGAGTTTGGCATTAAATTGCCACTGTTAGCCTTTTAATTAAGATTAGAAACAACTCGTCTCAAAAACCTCACACTTGTCTGCTATTTGAGCTCTGCTGAAGCTATTACCTTCACTGTTAGATTCATTGTCAGCCATGATTTGGCCAGCATGCAATTGCTGTCAGAGGCCAGAGGAAAATGGATCCCCTCAATAGCACTCTGTATGGTGGTAATGACTTTTTTTGTTTCGTACTCTCATAGGCATCAAAAGATGACCTTGGTAAGACTATACATCAACTGATGGATGAAATAGTTTCTTTGTGGATGGGCCTCTGTACAATGAATGTATGAAATGAATTCATACATCGAGTTTGTAGAAGATATTATATAAACTATGCTATGCAAGTTTATTGTTGTCTGTCAGTTTAGGTCCAGACACTCCTGGGCTCCACCATCTAGCTATACCGGGGATAGGCAGCACATCAGATAACTATTGCACCATTTATTTTTTTTTAAATGTTTATTTTGCTTTTGAATTTTTAAAGATGTGGTAGAGGAGACAAGATCAGCACCTAAACTTGGCCGCTAGATTTTGTATTTTGTTTCTTCTCCCTTAACAGAGTTGAACAGTAATAATACCATCAACCACGATATAGATTACATCCTTACTAGATTGCCAGATCTTCTCTATGAGAGAAGGAGGGGGTGACGCCTTGATGAAAATCACAATGAAGAGAGATAAATGACACAATGGTGAAAAGTTGAGGCAAAAGAAAAGTCAATCAAGAAAATTTGTGTCCAATGTGACCTGCTGGTAGCTCTGAAAAAAAAATGTGGCCTGCACCTTTATTTAAGTTGGTTATACCTGATCGATACTGTACTTACTTACTTGATAATTGTTTCAGTTTTTTATTTTTTTGGAACCCACATTAGCCTTTACCAATGTGAATACCATTCTTCCTTAGGTCCGGAAAATAAACATGACAATTTACCTAAATACAACAAATAAACAAAAGCAAAAGTGGGAAGACAAGAAACTGTCAGGGGTGTGGTGATGCCACTGCCTTGCGCGAGGATGCTCCTGGCAGGAGCATCTCACCTGTACCCAGTTTGTTAATCATGTCATCTATTTAAAGTGCCACTGACAAAAAAATTAAAAATAGGTAGTTTTCAAAACTACAAATAATATTAATTACTTTTATGATAATAACAGTTGTGAAAAGTGAGTTGGGAGCAGTTTATAATAGCACAAAGGTGCGTCAGTCTGACTCGATAAAATGCGCATCAGAGTAACGGCCATATTTGTCTGTGATGTCATGTGCAGGTATCACACTGGAGCCCTGCCATTGAAAACACGCTGTGCCAGATGAAATGACAGATGAACGACAGCGATTTTCAGATTTTTATGATGCCCCTTTGGAGATTGAAGCTCTTTTTAAGGAAGAAAACATCTCAAGTGAGGGACTCGATCGCCGCCATTTTAACATATCGATTCGAGCCATATTTAGACGATATGTGAATCACTTCTCTACCAGCAACAAACACCCCGACAGACACACACAAGGAAGATGAGGGAATCCGATGAAATATTCAAAATGACTGGCCCATATTTGTTTGATGTCCTAACCCTTTTTACAAGTCTTGTGTCTGTAGCGTACTCAGGAGGACCCATCCCGGGCGACGTATATCATGGATGTTATTGAAATAAATCTAGAGCTATGTGTTATGTGTGTTTATATTGTTATTGTCATAATTCATTCTTTATTCTTCTCTCTATTTTCCTTTCTTACGTACTTTATTACATACTTCAGGGGTGCCCAGACACTGGTGGTGGGTGGGGGAGAGAGCTCCTTTCTCCTCCGCGTCCCCGGAGCGACCGCACGCGCCCGTATGCTTCCCTGCCTGACCCACCTCCGCGTCAGGGGAGACAACGGCCCGTGCCACTGGTAACAGCAGCCCACGGCACTACTAATGGCACGCGCACACGTTGACACATTGAGCACCCCAGACTTGCGTACTTTCTTAAGTTAAGATGTGGGTCTTTTGTTATGTTCTGAGAGTTCACAATTTTTTTGCCAAATTTAATTTGTCATAACGAGTAACAAACATAGTTGGGGGAAACAGAGTAATATTTATTTATTTATTTATTTATTTACTTATTTATAGAAATAGAGGGACTAAAGGTTAAAATTGTCAGATATACAAATAATGAAGAAAAACGTGGATACCTGAAAATTCTACTCATTTACAGTCACAATGTATTTGTGTTTTCTTTTACATTACCAGACTGGCCATTGTTTCCCCATATCTCCTCCTGTTTAAAATGTATGTCTCTCAATTTTAACAATCTCCAGGGTCCAACTGTTTCTATGAACACTATCACATCGCTTCCAGGTCCAGTCCCTAGCAAGGTCACTTGGCATGAGTTGACAGTCCTGGTCAACTAAGCCAGATGGTCTCCTCTGCACACATTACCCTCTAACCAAACTGAATGAGAGGACATCAAAAGTGATATTGAGAATGTGTGCATCAAGAATTTCCGGTGTCATGCTGATATTTAAAATGGCAAAACAACTCAGAGAAATCAAATGTCTCTCACTTTGTTTCTTGTTAAAAGGCTTACATTTTCAATAATTTCTGATGGTTGCAAATATAAGTCAGAGGACACCTCAAAAACTGTAAGGCTTAACAGTGCTGTGCTTTGACATTTTCACTGGTTAACAGCTAACTAATTATATATAATTAATAAGAATAATAATTAATAATTATATATATATATATATATATATATATATATATATAGTTGCGGGGAGTGCTGGAGCCTATCCCAGCTGTCAATGGGCAGGAGGCAGGGGACACCTTGAACTGGTTGCCAGCCAATCACAGGGCACACCCAGACAGCCGCACTGACAATCACACCTAGGGGCAATTTAGAGTGGCCAATTAATGTTGGATACTTTTGGGATTTTTTTGTTTTGTGTTGTGAGTCAAAATGACATAAGCGAGCATCACACACATCATGGCTTGATTGAAGTCAGATAAAAGCACACTCATCAAGGTACTTTCTGCCAGTTATTGAATAGAACAAGCAACCAAAATCCCTCACTTGAGTATGAAATATATGATAGAACTTATCCCACTCTCATTTTTCAAAACATTTTATGAACTGTTTTGTGATGGCCCTTGAAGAATTATGAATTGCTCTCTTCAGTTGGGCAGCGTCCCTGCAGCTTTCACAGCAGCAGTGGCAAGGCCCCTTCTGAAGAAGTCTAATTTAGATTTTAATCTCAACAACTACTGACCAGTATTCAACTAACCATTTTCAGGCATTTTTTTAGAAATTACAAACTTATATTCAACTCGAGAATTTGTTTTGAAAATGTTAACATTTCTGAAAATTATCAGTCTCGTTTCAGAATAAACTACAGCACTGCCCCTTATCCAGCCTAAAAAAAAAGAGAAAGATATCAGCAGTAATCTCAATTGACATTATCTAACAGTGTTGGTTATGTTAGATCTAAGTAGTCCTTCTCACACTGTAGACCGCACCTTTTATTAAATAATACTAAAATATCTGATTGGTGTTTTGGAATTAAAACAGGAAACAATTGTGTCTTTTGTCATTGCAAAGAGAGTGAAAGTTAAGAGGGGAACCTACATTTGCTTCACGCTTCTACCCATCTCTGAAGAACTCAGAATAACAAATGGTCAGTGAAACTAAAAGGAGAGGGAGATGAGGAAAGAAGAAAGAAAGAGTTGGTCACAGTCATCTTGTCCTTGACAGAAAAGGGAGGCTGGTAGAGGTAGTAGGTACATTTGAAAATGTCACATAAGAACAAGAGCTATTGAAGTAATGAAAATCACATAAACTCTGGGATAACACAATATCGTAAGTACAATAATATAGACCATATTTAATATAACATATACATATATATATATATATATATATATATATATATATAATATATATATATATATATATATATATAATATAACATTGGCTTCTCTGGTGCTGTTTTATCTCTTATCTCACAGAGGATTTTGGGTAGGTTTGGATACATGCTCTTTAAAAGTCTATGAAGGAACGTGGTGCGGATCAGGAATTAATTTTAGATCTTTAATTATTCAACTAATTGGTGCTTTCTCTTGGCAGTGTCATCTGGAGGCATGGAGTTCCACAGCTACATCTGTGTACCTCCTGATAACATTCGTTCGATGCTCTTTTCTAATCATTTCAGAGATCAAATCCTGGATGCTAGAGATATTTCTCCATCTTAACGACAAGAAAATTGAAGTTTTATTCTTCAGTCTTGAAGCCCAGAAAACAGAATCTCTGAATCATTATTTGTTACTCAGAGTTCACTCTTATCCTGGAGATAAAAAATGTCAGAAAATCTATTTAATTTGAAAAATATAGCCAGAGTCCATTCCTTTCTCTATCAGGCCAAGACACAGATGCTCACACGTACTTGTATCAGTAATCGGATTGATTACTAAAATTTTCTATTTCGTGGTCTTCCTAAAAATAGCGCCTGACAAAGACACAAGGTAGGAACATATTGTACCCTCCCTATGTGATTGAGGATCGATGTTAAGGTTATTTGGTTTTTAAATGTATTAACAGTCTTGGGCTTGCTATATCTCAGAACTCAGTTTACCTTATGAACCTTCATGAGCTCTAAGAATCTCCGGCTTTGGCCTTTTAATCATTCCAAAAGTCAGGACAGGCAAAACAATGCAACTTTTCAGTTTTGTGGTCCCTATCTGTGGAACAGCCTGGGCCTCTGGGTTGGAGAGAATGGGGTTTTGTTTTTAGAACAGGCTCAAGACACAACTTTTCAAGTTAGTTTTTCACAGAATATTTATTTTATTTATTAACTTTTATGTATCTGACCTTCTTTTTTTAATTTTTATTTACTGTATATTTCATTGATGCTGCAATGAGGGTTCCTTGGTGGTGGCCTGTGTACCCTCTATGGAAGGCTGAGGGGGGGTAGAGTAGCCAAATATTGTACTCGAGTAACAGTCCTGTAACTTTAGAATAAGATGATCCAAGTAAAATGAAAAAAGTAGTCATCCGCATGTTTACTTGAGTAAGAGTAATTTGTGAGTAACTTTTGAACATATTGTTTTATTAGGAGCATGGACATCAAATAAAAAAAAAAAAAAACTTTAATAATATACGTAAGTGGACACAAACCTGCCACTATTTCAACTTTTAGCTGCCCAATTACCAACAACACATAATTTGGGTCCGACAAGAACATTTTTTTCATCATTTGAAGAAGCTGTTTAATGCAGCCCTATGGGGGAACAAGTCAGGGCAATTTGTAGGGCGGTCCCAAACTCGGATAAATGCTGGGGGTTGTGTCAGGAAGGCATCAAATAGCGTTACCATACCGGATCAGTCGTGGCCCAGGTTAACAACGCCCGCCCCCAGCACCATTAACCTGGAAGCCCATGCTCTGGGTCAAAGACAAAGAAGAGGAGGAAGGCGGATTCATCAGAAGAAAAGAAGAGGAATGCAGAGAGCCGACAACTGAGTGTAGGGACTTTGAATGTTGGGATTATGACAGGAAAAGGCATCCCAGACAGAGAGAGCATTGTGATTGGTGCAGATTGTAATGGACATGCTGAGGGAAACAGGGGCGATGAAGTGATGAGTAAGTATGGGATCCGGGAAAGGTACTTTGAGGGACAGATGGTGGTGGACTTTGCAAAAAGGATGGAAATGGCACTAATGAACACTTATTTCCAGAAGAGGCAGGAACATAGAGTGACCAACAAGAGTGGAGGTAGAAGCACGCAGGAGGATTATATTTTGTGCAGACGATGTAATCTGAATGAGGGTACTGACTGTAAAGTAGTGGTAGGGGAGAGTGGAGCTCGACAGCATAGGATGGTGGTCTGTAGGATGACTTTGGTGGTGCGTAGGAAGATTAAGAAGGTGACGCATCCCCCTACTTCATTTCGCTTCCCATCTGCTCCATGATAAAACAGTAAATCCCGCCATCTAAACTTCTAGCCCAACTCCCTTTCCACTTGCTCTCTTGGATGCACAATATATAAATATTTCTCCTCATCCTCATGTCAACTAACTCCTGAGCTTTGCCTGTCATCATCCCAACATTCAAAGTCCCTACACACAGCAGTATGGTCTGTGCATTTTCTTTTCTTGTTCTACTGACTAATCCGCTTTCCTCCTCTTTTTTTCTTCAACCTACATTATCTGAATTTCTACCTACGCCTTGCAGATTAATATTTCCGGGCCACGATCTAACCACTATAGAATCCGTATGATGAACGCTCACATATGTTTGGCACAGGTTTATCCCGGATGCCCTTCCTGACACAACCCTCTGCATTTATCCGGGCTGGGGATCGGCCGACTGGTAGCATAATATTGTGCTGCCCAACGGGCTGCAGATAGTCAAAAAGAAGAAGCAATCAAATAAACAAAGTCAGCACATGAGATACACAATTCAAATACTACCTAATCTATGTTAAAGTTAAGGTCAAATGAAAGCAATCACATAAACACAGTCACCACAAAAGATACACAAATCACATAGCACCTGTGTGGAAAAAAAAATCAAATAAATATATTTATATATATTATATATATATATATATATATATATGTGTGTGCTTGTGTGTTTGTATTTAAGGCTATGAGAGTCACAGAGGCCAACCCCAGAGGTGTCTAAAGTTACCATTCTCCAAATCCACTCCATGGGTCAAAGAAGCAATGTGATGTGCTTTTTTTTCCCAAACCCTGTAATTACTAAGAACTAATCAGTCCATTTAACATTCATCTTTTCTTTTGTCCAACATGTACTGTACAAAGGTTTAAGGATGGCTAATTGGCAAAAAGGAATTAGTAAAATGGTCCAGACATGGGAAGAAAAGTGGCTTTCAACATATGGAGATAGTAAGGGCTTATATTCTGAACTGAATAATTTTCTGATAACATTGAGACCATTTTTGTTAAATGGCTAAAGAAAGGAAAACCTAGCCGAGTGAGCTTGGAGTCATTGTGTTTCTTTGTGAAGAATTACAGGCAGCACACCAAGATAAATTGACTGTAGGCGAAGTATTCATATTAGCTTTATGTGAGTGGAATTCACAAGACATCTGTGGTTGTTTGGGAAACAAGTGACACAGCTGACATGGGTGTCATTTGTCTCAACGATTAAAGTTGATCTGGGTAATTAGTTAATGTTGAGGTTTCATAATTCACCTGACTAACTGTGAAAGTAACCAGCATTACACCATGACAACATAGTTTATTCAGCTAATCGTTACCTCTTTTTGCTCATGAATTTAACCTAAATCTATCCTTTTTCTATGCTTCACATCCTATCATAAGCTGGAAACTGGTGCCTATACTAACCGATGTGAAGCAAGAGGCATTGTCCACCAAGGACCAATCACCTGTCAATCACAGGGCTGAGACATACGGTAGTCTTCAAATTAATACCAGCCCAATGTGACTAACCAGATTAATCCACGTTTTCAGTATCGATTTTATTGCTACATGCAATGATCCCTCAAATTTTTTACGTGTCTGAGCAAACACACTAAGGCCGTGAGGGCTCCCCTTGACCACTGTGAGCAACATCAGACGCATGTACTGTGGTCAATCAGTATCATCCATTGAAGTTACATGGCTCATTAAAAGGTCCAGATTACATTCCCATCAGAACATTTTCAAGAACAATTTTGTGTTTTTGAAAATTTACACTGAAAATTTCAACAAACAAAAAAATACATTACAATACAAATACATACCAGGCCAACTATTAACTACAAATTTGAAATGTCGCTTCCAACTTTGTTGCATTTTTTTTAACCCACAATGAAATCCCTGTCTGTTTTTATTGGTGTAAAACTGAAATATTGCTTCGAGAATATCTTTCACAGTTTTAGGGTTAATGTTATGTTGCCTCCTATATTTAAAATACAGAATTAGCTTTTTGGGCAATGTATAATCTGTGCTTTCATCCTCAATCAGGCTTTGCCAAAGTGGAATTTTAACATTAGACGCCATCTCATCCTGCACTTTCCACTTTAGCGTCAGACCAGACCTTTTTTACTCAAAAAAGAGAAAAATCTCATCCAGTTTCACCACTTTTTCTTCTATTTTTCACATACCCTGGTGTTTTTAATTATGAGTGTACCCCTTTGAAATGGAGTGGGGGGGGGGGGTATCAGGCAAACTAGTAAGTGTCATGATCCTGCCGCTCCAGCCCGGGCTGTGCGGGTGCCCGCGCAGTTGCGCTGATTGAGAGGCGCAAACCTGCGCCTCATGCGGGCTGATCATCCATTTATAGGTGCCAGATCGTTGAGCTTCATGTCCCGTTCGAGTACTCCCGTATCCCTGATCGACAACCCGCGTGTACTCGCCTGTTCTCCGACCGACCCCGTAAGCCTGACTCCTTTGACACTTCTGCCTGCTTTGATCGTTCTCCCGTGTACCGACTCCTGCCTGCCCGCTAACCTGCTCTCTTCGCTCGACGTCACAACTACTGCTGCTGCACCTGACTGCCTGCCCGATCTGCGACCACTGAATAATAAACGTTTCTCCACGGACTACCTTGCATCTTCCGAGTCCTGCATGTGGGTCCTACTCCCGTTCCGATGGGTCGTGACAAGAATAATGTTAAATTTGCTTCCAGAAGTAGAAAGAGGACATGGATTTCAAGATCTAGACGTGAGTCAAGACAGCTTACCTAATGAGAAAGTTCTTTGAATCCAATGGTCCAGACAGCCAGATCAGTTCATGTTCAAAATCAACTTCAAAATGCGACCATGCACTAGGAGAGGGCTGGTTTCCCTTGTCAGTTCCATTTATGACCCTCCAATGAGAGCCTTTTTTTTTGGCTGAAGCACCTACCTTCAAAATGTCTGTGCAGCTGCCCGTTTAGAACACACCCCCAGTTATAAGAAGGCCTGCCCTCTACTGTAGTACTGTACTGTACTTTATTTTTACTTCCACTCTCATGGAAAAGATGATCCATGTAAAAAGATGATGCACTGTGGCAACCCCAAATGGGACAAGCCAAAAGGAAAAGAAGAAGCTTGATGCCTCTCATGTTTTTTTAGTTGTACACATTAAATGTGATCTAAAAGGGCTCCCGACAATGGTGCACTCAGCCGCGTGCGACAACAACGCCATAAAGTAGCCAGGCTCGGCTCCGTGATAAGCCACCTCAGCGTCAAAGTGTCATGGAAAAGAGGTCCCACCCAAGTCTGAAATAACACATGACAGATGAATTGCAAAATATGTTGGTAGTTTAATATTTGTTAATTTTGTATTTTCTCTGCAGAATCTGATTAATTATTCATTCAGATTTTGTGATGTTATCATGCAGGCTGTTGCAGGGGATAGAGCCAGAAAAATAAATAAATCATACTCATTAATTTGTTGTAGTGGGAGTTGAGCTGTGGACTGTTGTTGCAGTGGATTAGTCGGAGAAGATGCTCATTCATTGTGGCACTTTTGTCAAACACATTCAGATATAAAGTATTTGATACATTTTTTCCACCCACTTTCTAAAGAGATGCTCAAGAAACACTTCATGTTGGGATCTGACCTACAGTACACTGACTCCTTTACCCACAGAACAGAGCAGGGTTCGGAACAGGCCAACAAACTTCAGGTCATCAGGGATTAATTACCTTTCTGAAACCCAGACACCAGATGTCAAGGTAATCTTTGGATGCAAGCTACAGAGGTCAATGTGATATCTCAGAACAGTGAACAAAACCTACCCATCTAAGGGGGGTTAAATATGGCACCCAAATGTCGAGCTGTTTTGTTCTGATTTAAAATTTGAATTTCAGGTGATCGGGATTGCAATGTTGCAGATGTTATGGCCAATCAAAAATGCCATATTGTATCACATGATCTTTACAGCAAAAATGACATTTTCGGATAGGAAGACTGTTCCAAATGGCTACTGATAAGGCATACCAATAAAGAACAGTATATCCCTGTCGGGTGGGAACTTCCAATGTCCAAATTTGGTCTGTCTCATATTTTTGTGCAAATAAATACTCTTGGTCAGTTCTATGTGAGAATTTTATTTTAACAAATTATTGGCCAATCTAACGTTTTGAAAATACCTTGCTGTCTTTGACTAAATAATGCTAATGGCTCAACAAGCTGTTTCTTTTTTTTTGTTTTCCTGAAAAGTGATGGATTCTTCCTGATACCAGCGATTTTTAAATTCACATCCAAAACTAAGCCTTGGAGCGTCTTTATCACCAAAATGCACGAGTATTTTCAATGAATGGGGCTAGCTTTGTCAATGGCCTCTCAAATATCCACAGTTCTCCTTTACTCTTTCTCATTTCCTCTCTTTGTATTTTTATACTATAGCTGTAGTGGTCAGGTAAATCCGCTTCTTCCTTAGCAATCCTGCCATGTGATGTGTGGTTCCATGAAAACTGTCACGTCCCATCGGAATGGGAGTAGGACCCAAATGCAGGACTCGGACGATGCAAGGTAGTTCAGGAAGAAACATTTATTATATGCCGAGGTCGGGGATCGAGCAGGCAGTCAGGTGCAGCAGTGGTAGTTGGGACGTCGGGCGAAGAGAGCCGGTGAGCGGGCAGGCAGGAGTCGGTACACAGGAGAACAATCAGAGCAGGCAGAAGTATCAAAGGAGTCAGGCTTACAAGGTTGGTCGGAGAACAGGCGAAGGTCGGTACACACAGGTTGACGATCAGGGATACGGAGCACTTGAACGGGACATGAAGCTCAACGAACTGGCGCCGGCCAGTCGTCATCGGGGTCATATAAATACACAGCATAATCAGGCTGCATGAGGCGCAGGTGTGCACCTCCCAATCAGCACAACCGCGCGGACACACGCACAGCCCGGGCTGGAGCGGCAGGATCATGACAAAAACAATAACATATAGTACTGTATATGTGAGCCTCAAAATATTGTTTTCCGACAAGAACACCAGGGATCGCAGATTCTTCACTTTGCAGTGAGGCAGGTGTGTGGTAAGCAGTAACTGACACATTACTTTGAATCGCACTGTTGTTCTAGGCAGGACATGCTCCGTTGCAGCATGATTGGCCCCTGCAACGCAGAACGGACATGATCTGCATATATAACAACATGACCACTCCAAATATCTATTACATTTGTACAAAATAAAAACAAATGGGGTGGGGTTAGGGTTAGTGCGATTCATAATAACACCAGCACACTGATGTCACATATCCATGATGCAATATTATTGTAACTGAAAATTTTGAAAGGCATTATTATAAAAAATACCTTTGTAAATATACAGCCTTTAGAAAAAAATGAATGGAACAGAAAATATGTCTTTGTGAAATATCCATCAACAGTGGAACCTCAAGCAGATTCCTTTCTCTGATCTCAGTCGACCCACAATTAGTTTGAGCATGCTTTTGGCAAAGAAATAATTCTTTACAAAGGTCTGCCTTTTCCATCATGAATTCTTTCCTGTACAGACAATGTTTCAGAACAACATAAGCCCTCTCCGATATGTGGGAGACACAACTGTTTAATTATAATAGTTTCAGAGAGTTCATAAAACAAACCTCACATATCTTTTTTTTTTTGGGGGGGGTATTTACTCTACTTTGAATTCTTCTATTTATATTAATTTTTCAGTTTGCATAACTCCTGCTAAATTTTTCATGTGAACATAATCTGCAATAAATAATGATGATATAGAACACAAAAAAAATTAACAATTAATGTTACATTATAAGTGTGGAATTTCTACTCGGCTCAGTATAGTTATATATGAATGGTTGTTATGTGCTTCTAATTTGCAATACAGTTTTTCCTATCCAAAGGGAATGTAAAACATGAATAACCTTCATCTAAATATTATGTGTCATGGGCCAGCGGTGCAGGGGCGAACCCAAATGCAGGACATCCAGACAACAGCATGATATTAGGCATGGCTTTATTCCAGAAGCAGTGTCCAGACATGGTAACTCAATGCAATGAACTGGTGGATGCCAGTGACAAAAGTCAAACTCAAATATCTGATCTAATTACAGACCAAATGATAAACAGCTGGTGACAGCTGTCAGAGGCACCTGGCCTGGCCACGCCCCTCTTGATAGTGGCCAAGTCTTGCTCATGTCAGTTATGTACAGTGTATTTTTCTTGAGTGAATACAGGATCAATAATAAGATGAACATGCAACATGTGACATTCACAAAGCTGATAACATTTGACCAATGATAAAGTTCCAAAATATATAGCCTGCATAAGTATATTTCCAGCAGTGAGATGTTCTCTTATTGTCTATAACTGCAAATATTCCGGCAGATGCGATTCTTCTATGTGAACAATGATGCCATAAGACCGGGCCTGGTTTTATAAACAGGTGCAGTGCTTGAATAAAAGCCTCATCAAATCAGCAATTAGTAGGTTTCAAGAAATGTTGTTGGAGTGATTAATTCCAACTATGTAGAGTACATATGGGCTCTGAGGTCAAAGTTGCATTTTCCCCTGTTTTTGCAGGTGTGCCTGTATGGTAATTTTCCATATTTAATATTCCAACTGTGTTCATTGAAGAAGGTCTGTCTTACTTTCCAAATTATCTCGCACTCTGTATGTGATATTTTAACAACTTTGAGGAAGAACATCTTTAGCAACTACTCCCCTTATACAATCAATATGTTTTTGTTTTGTTGTTTTCTTCTTGCAGGATATGTTGCTTTAATGGCCCTTTGTGATTTCATTCTTACCTCATTTCCTTTCCATGCTAATAATAGACCTAAAATCGCAGAAAGTAATTTTTTTCTTTCATTCTGCTTTCATTATAAATGTTGCTTAAACTTGCCTTAGTCCAGTAATTGATTGAACTTCCTTTATACTGCATAAATACATCAATACCACTATTTTTTTTTTTTACATTTTTTCAGAGACATGTTTTAAGCTCCAGTAAATATGTTGTTCACGTTCAAGTCATTTGCTGAGGAAAGTCACAACGCTTGGAGAGAAACCGATGGGCTAAACTTTTTCTTCAGTTGCCTGACAATTGGGTGAATCAATTTAGCAGGCAAAATGATCCTGACTGCTGAAAAGTGGGGCTTGGGGGGAAGGAAACATTCCTTCTAAGGAAAGTCAACCCATTCAGATCTCAGGGTCATCAACAGAGGGGACTCCCAGGAGCTTGCATCGTGATTCTATCTCAATGCTTGTGGGACACTTCAAGGTCATGTGTAGTTCACAGACCCCCGCTGGCAGGATGATTGCGGTCCCACAAAGTTGTAACAAGGAGGAGCAGAGGCACCGAAGAGAACAAAGAAAATCTTACATTAATATTTACACATTCAACAATACTATAATAGTAACTCGTAACACCAACAGAATTATCATTATCTTCTATGTAAGTGGTGTCGGAAGTTATTAAGGAATATTTCTCACAGGCACTACTGAAAAGCTCTCATACAGAACGTTGATTTTGTCTCCTTTCACATATACACTTCTAAAAAGGCTTTACATACAGTACAAAATGCATATGCAGTACTGACACATATTTCAGTATATTATTTAAATATATTTCAGAATCAGTTATGTGTTAATTCACCTCCAAACTTTAATAGAGTTTGTCTTCCACCAGCTCAATTGTGTTGTGAACATGTACAGTAGAAACATAGACAGATAAGAATCTTCTCGATGAAAATGATTTCTCCGAAAAGTAATACTAAAAAAAAATGTCAGCGCCGTATTCCAAATATGACCTTAATCCAGGCCATAAAGTGTATATTGCTGCTCTGTCAATCATAGCCAATCCAGAATATCCCTGGAATATTATATCCAGTAGTAATCCCAACAGGATATCAAGTGGGTTTTTTTCACCAGTTTATCATGAGTCCATTGTAAAAGGCTCTGAAGAATATAATGTTCTAAACATGATGGATAGCATTCACATTAGCCCTCTTCTGCAATCACTCTTGTACTCACTGCGAACCATTCAGTTCTGTGGACGTGAATTTGAATGTCTGAAGATATTCAATCTGTCATGCTTGGTCATTGTACGATGGGGAGCAATTAACTTTAATCAGGCTTCAGGTGGGTCAGTAATTCCAAAACAAATCACAATACTGCAGGCATTTTGACAGTTAAAGGAGACTTGACACCCTCCAGGCAGCTAATTTCTCAAATAAGTCACTCTTTGTGTAATAATAATCTTAAATCTGTTAAATTTGATACTGTTTCAAAACAATTATTTGTCTTTGAAAATGATACAGTTCTGAGGCTTGACACACAAAATGATTAATATCTTTTGCACTGTTTCAAGAGAATTATCTTCATTATTTCTGTAAAGCATCATTAACGTTTTCATTAACCCCCCACCTCCCACACACACAAATATGCATGCTTAAGGATACCAAACATTGAAACATTGAAACAAGAGCTCCCTTGAGTTTAAAGGTGAATTGCTGTTCACAAAAAGTCATCACCTGAACAAATTTGCACATTCTGTTTGTCCACCATTTTGTAAATTATTAGATATTTATTTTATTCACATGATCACCTTTGCAATGACCTTGACCTTAGATGTTAAGTTTGGCGCTTTTTACATATAAAGAAAATCTCAAGTATAACTGTTACAACTAATAGCAAGTGTTTCTTTGCAGAGAGTACAAGTGCAGACAAATAAACACTCAAGGCACAAAATTGTCTTCACTTGCAATTTGAAAAGATAAGTAGCAAATGACAAGAATAGGAGCAGTTAAGGGGTGGAGCTAATCCCAGTTGACTCGGGCCAAAGGCAAGTTAAGTGGTGGCATTGACATAGGAGGCCAAGCAGTTTTTCAAGTGAATCTGCTACTATGAAATCACGGACCTCTGCTGAACAT
Organism: Syngnathoides biaculeatus; assembly: GCF_019802595.1. Lineage (NCBI taxonomy): Eukaryota > Metazoa > Chordata > Actinopteri > Syngnathiformes > Syngnathidae > Syngnathoides > Syngnathoides biaculeatus. The sequence goes on along the minus strand of NC_084646.1, from coordinate 29,171,475 downwards.
TTTGTATGCCACTATTCTGAAATTCTAAGAATGTAGCTTCAAAAATACAATTATATATCTCAATAGAGGATAGCATTTTTCATTCCCCCCAATTCCGCAAGAGAAACTGCTGTCTCTGATAAATGTCTCTGAGATTATTTATTTTTGCTACATACCGAAAAATGTCATTGTTCTGTCAAATCCAGTGATTGCGTTCCAGGAGCAATTTCATGAGATACACTAGAGCTCCTTTTTTGACAAAAAAAAAAAAAAAAATACCAATAGATGCAAATTATTCTTTGGTTCAATTGCGTTGAATATTCGTCACCATTTGACGCTAACTGCACAATGGTGGTCATATTAATTAGCCTTCAAATTTCCATGCCTATTGAGATGTTTGCATGACTCCCAACCATTAAATTTAGATTAAAAATTTCACTAGCACGTCTAATGACAGATTGTTACCTGTCTACAGTATGCAAAGTGTGCATGGTTGCATGCACTGATGCTCACATTCATATACATCACGATCGTTAACACAAATAAATATTGAAAGAGCGAGGAATTTACAATTGAGTGAAAGCCAAAATAGTGTAATCTGCTTTCCACCCAGCTCCTTCACCAAACTTAAAAAGATACATCTTGATGTTATGGTATTTATTTTGAGTGTACATGAAATCCTTGTTTGATTTAGAGGAAAGCCTAGCAGATATCAAGTGAATAGAGACGGAAATTCTCTGCCCTTTGAAGGTCCTATGTCCACACTGCATGGTCTCTGCACTACCTCTGTCATGATCCTGCCGCTCCAGCCCTGGCTGTGCGGGTGCCCGCGCAGTCGCGCTAATTGGGAAGCATACACCTGCGCCTCATGTGTGCTGATTATCCCCTGTATATATAGGACCCCGATGATGACTGGTCCTCCGCCAGATCGTTGAGGTTCATGCCCTGTTCCAGTACTGATTGTTGATCGTTCTCCTGTGTACCAACCCCTGCCTGCCCGCTGACCTGCTCTCTACGACCGACGTCCCGACTACCGCTGCTATACCTAACTGCCTGTCCGATCCCCGACCTTGGATTAATAAACGTTTTTCCAGATTTACATCTGCCTCTCCCGTGTACTCCTTCATCTGGGTCCTACCTCCATTCCGATGGGTCGTGACAACCTCAATGTGTTTGATCGCCCAAATAGTTTTAAAAATGAAGAGCACAAAAGTGGATCTGAGGAACTCTTACAGACCAGCTGAACTGTGAAATTAATCTTAACTGAAATTTAACTGGGACACATGAGTCAATAATTCCTAATGTCTGCTTCAAATCAATAGTTTATCCCTATTGTATATTGTCTATTATTTTCAACTCTTGTTTGCCAATCACATAACAGTACAATTTGTCTGTTATTGAGCATAAAAAGCCTCTCCACCTTGGGTATACATTCTTAATCAAACTCTTAACAGAATGTTTGAAAACAAAGAATGGTATCTATCAATCTCCGGGGAACTGATCCATCCATTTTCAACCCTGCTTATCCTGGTTAGGGTCACTGGAGCGTATCCTAGCTAACACTGGGCAAAAGGCAGACTACACCCTGAACTGGTCACCAGTCCATAGCTGGGGTCATATAGACACCATCACTGAGTAGGAACTGAAATTACGCTGCCTGCACCAAACTCAGGTGAGAGTACCATTACACCATCAGCAACCCAGGGGAACTACCATATGCATGTAAAACAGAGGTTTTCAAACTAGGTGTGCGGCATTATGACGGACGGCAGGGGCGGAGGCGGGGCTACCATGAACACTTTTAAGTAACACCCAGCTGTTACTTATCATTTTGTTGATTTTCAAGGAATAATGTTTGCAAGCGTTGGTGGGGGCAACTGAAAATTTACAAGCGGGGTTCGGGTAAGGGCTGCAAAAAACACAACATTTGGGAAACACTGATGTTAAATGCTTTATTTTGTCAAGTGGATGTATTTGCTTGTAAGATGTTTAAATGTTAAATTATAATGTTGTAATGACTACAGGATGTTCTTAGCACCAATCAGACACTTCAAAAGTTTAAAATACACCGTGATTAGCCTGTATTTGTTTGCTGGTTCGACCTCGTTTACCAACCTGTTTGGTATGCATAATCTTCTTCTGATTACCGATGCATATCAACATGAGGTTGCAAAGTGCTGCATGGTGGTCATCGCTGTTGTCGATGACAACAACAGTGTCTCAAGTGCTCATGACCGGAGGAGCAAGCGACGAAGTGTGATTCGGGCGAAGTCTGCTGACGTGGAACGTAGGGTGTACCTTCAACGACCTGGGCAGTCTGAGTGAGACTGCGACCGGGTTAATGATCTTGGAAATCGGGAACGGGCCAACGAACCTGGGAGCGAGTTTGCGGGATTCCGTCCGCAGCGGGAGATCTTTGGTGGAGAGCCACATTCGCTGTCCCACTCTGAGCTCTGGTGCGGCCCTTCTCTTGCGGTCCGCTGCGGCCTTGTAGGCGCTGTTTATGCGCAGCAGTGTCCTCCGAGCTGCTTCCCAGGTCCGTTTGCAGCGTTGCACCACGGCCAGGGCTGACAGGACCGCGGAGTCTGTGACCAGTGGAGGAAACAGGGACGGAGGGTAGCCATGCACAACATGGAGTGGAGCCATACCTGTTGAGCCGGAGGGTAGAGAATTGTGGGCATACTCCACCCACTTGATGTGCTGGCTCCACGTGCTCTGGTCCCTGGATGCCAGACATCGAAGACCGGTCTCTAATTCCTGATTAATCCTCTCAGTCTGGCCATTAGACTCTGGGTGATGACCCGATGTCCGACTAGCCGAAGCGCCGATGAGGTTGCAGAACTCCTTCCAGAAACGGGTGCTGAATTGCGGACCCCTGTCCGAAACGATGTCCTGGGGTAGCCCGTGGTAACGGACGACCTCGTCTAATACCAACTGGGCTGGGCTACGGCCAGGAAGGACACGGATGCCCGATGGAACACACACTTATCCATATTCACGTACAATTGGTGCTGCTGCAGATGCCGGAGCACCTCTTTGACTTGTTGAATGTGAGAGGTTAGGTCTGCTGAAAAGATGTGAATGTCATCCAGGTATACAAAGACAGATCTATTCAGAAACTCCCAAAGCACGTCGTTAATGAAGTTTTGAAAGACGGCCGGGGCGTTTGTCAGTCCAAAAGGCATCACATGATACTCATAGTGCCCTGTGGGGGTGTTGAACGCCGTCTTCCACTCATCCCCTTCCCTAATCCGCACCAGATGGTAAGCGCTCCGCAAGTCGAGCTTGGTGAAGATCCGGGCTCCCTGAAGGAGTTCGAATGCTGTAGCGATCAGCGGCAAAGGGTACCTGTTCTTGACTGTGATGTTGTTCAGTCCTCGGTAGTCGACGCAGGGTCGCAGCGTGGAGTCCTTCTTCTTGACAAAAAAAAACCCCACACCGGCTGGTGAGGATGAGGGACGAATGAGTCCGGCTGCCAGCGAGTCCTCGATGTAGTCCCTCATGGCTTGATGCTCTGGTCCGGTTAACGAGAACAGTTTCCCTCTGGGAGGAGAGGTGACTGGCAGGAGTTCAATCGCGCAGTCGTATGACCGATGTGGCGGCAGAGACTTTGCCTTAGATTCAGAGAAGACCTCCCGTAGGTCATGGTAGCAGGAGGGCACCGCGGTCAGGTCTGGAGCAGTACTAGGTTCTGTTAGCCGAACCGGGGCGACTTGAATACCCCTGTCTTCCTGGACAGCAAAACAGCGACTGAGACAGTCCTCTCCCCAAGTCTTGATCTGACCCGTGGTCCAATCTATGTGCGGGTTATGTTCTTTGAGCCACGGGCTGCCCAAGATGATGTCGCCACTACGTGCGTTGAAGACATGGAAGCTAATACGCTCCGAGTGAGTGTCTGGAAAGCTCATACGTAGCGTCTGAGTGCGATGTGTAACCCGACAAAGGAACTTGCCGTTGAGGGCATAGGCGTGACGAAACCGTTGCGTGGGGAAGGTTGCTGCCCCCAGCTCTTCGACCACGCGGGGATTTATCAGGTTTTCTTCCGACCCAGAATCTATGAAAGCCGTCACAGTGCATGAACGGGAGTCCGTTCCCAAGGTGAGGTGAAGAAGGGACCTCCCTGACCCCGCCGTGGTGTACCGCACACTCACCGGAGTAGAGATCCTGATGTCAGAGTGCTCTGGTCAAGTCGGGCAGCGGGCGATCAAGTGTCCCAAATGCCCGCAGTAAAAACAACGCCCCTCCCGTCGCCGGCGCAGACGCTCCTCCACTGGCCCGTCGAGAGTGGGTTCAGCAGTGGACGACCGGGCGGCAGCCGGACTGGAGCCCTCCCTCTCTCCCTCAGTCATCACGGCTAGTTGATCCTCCATTACTAGTCGCTGGTCAACCTTGAGGGCCAACGCGATGAGTGCGTCCAGTGAGGGAGGAAGATCTACTGCAATGAGGAGTCCCCGGATTCAGGGGGAAAGCCCCTGGAAAAAGGCGTCGTGGAGGGCGTCCTCGTTCCATCGGCTCTCGGCGGCGCAGATTCGGAACTCAATGGCGTAGTCGGACACGCAGCGACGTCCTTGACGAATCGTCATGAGCGAGGACCCCGCCTAGCGTTCCGGAGCCGCGTACTGGAAAACCTGGGTGAGCGCTCAGATGAAGCTCGCCCATGAGCGGCAGATCTCCGAGTTACGACTCCACTCGGCGGTGGCCCACGCCTCCGCCCTCCCCGTCATGTGGGAAATGACGAAGGCGATCCGGGAGAGGTCCGTGGGAAAAGCGGACGCTTGCAGCTCAAAGTGGGGATCGCACTGCGCCAGGAAGGGCTTGACGTTACCGGAGTCGCCTGAGAACCGCTCTGGTCGAGAGAGCGGAGTGATGCCGGCACGGAGAGGCACAGGAGCAGCCGCGCTAGCTTGAGAAGCTAGCCACGGTTCCAGCTGGGCGCAGAGATCCTGAATCCGTTGATTCATACCCTGGAGAGCAGCCTCTTGCTCGCCCAGGCGTTTGCCCTGCACTTGCAGTGGACGGCGGATGGCTTCAGAGTGGGCTTGGTCCATGTTCCGGCTAGATCGTTCTGTCACGAAACGGGGCTCAAGGGTGGGCCCAAATGCACGACTCCAGAGACAGCAGACAGTACAGAGGAAACCTTTATTCGGTCCGAGGTCTGAGATCAGGCAGGCAGTCCAAACAATCCGAAGTACTAGTACGGATGGGCTTACGAGGGTGGTCAGTGGACAGGCGTGGGTCGGTGCACGGAGAGCAGAAGTCAGGAAAACAGGAGTGCGGGAACGAGGCATCAAGAACAATGATCTAGTGGAGGACAAATCGTCCCCCAAGTCCTATAAATACTGGGAGGCATCAACCGGGACAAGGTGCAGGTGTGCGCTGACTAATTGGCTGGCCAGGCCCAGCCTGTACAGGAAGCCTGGAGCATGACACATACTTGAGAAGAAGTGCTTTTGCCATGAAGAAGATATTTTAATTGTCAAGCTCGAAAATATTAAGGCTTTGACAAAATGGCCTCATTCTTTTGTTTCCTGCTGATGAAAGTCCTTTGCAATTAAGTGTACGGATAGACTGCATAATTTTAAATTAATCCATTATAATTTTATCTAGCAAATGCACTTTGTCCCTCATTTTTTTCTTAACCTTGATTGTGTAAGGAAAACTACTAAGATGGTAGCAAAATATAACGAGAACATTACCATCTTATTAACAGTGTGTGTGGAAAACAAAACAAAAAACAAGTGTGAGAAGAGCCATAGTACCAGTCCCTTTATTTTGTTTGCTCCTGTGATTGTGCCTGATAAGATGCAGAAGTGTAATGTATGTAAGAGTTCAGGTACTGTCATCCAGTACACAGTGCTGCCTGTGGTCTTTTATATTTCATTTTAACATGTCAGTGACAGTCAGCTACCAATAAAAAATGTTTGTCTTGATAGAAAAGCTTTTTTGAAATGAGCATAATCCAGTGAGTGTAGGATTAAACTCCATCCAAAACCAAAACCAAAACGAGTGACATGAGCATGGACAGCCTCTTCCTGGTCAGGTTTGTCACAGGCTACACTCAGAGGTTCTCTCAGTCGATCGTCTCGGGGCAGAAAGTCCATGTCTTCATCTTGCATTCCCCAACACAGTGTCTCCACAACGGTCATCAGCTCAGCCACATACCCTAAATCAAAAACAAAGCTTGAAATAAAACATAATGTATGACTTTATTTTGATCTGTTTTCAAAATACAATTTTCTGAATTGAAAATATATTTTAATTTAGAAGATGTATGAAGCTAAAAGTAAGTAAGTTTTTTTTCGGCTTGTCCCTTTCAGGGTCACCACAGCGTGTCATCTCAGATGAACGCACATATATATTTGGCACAATTTTTACGCCGGATGCCCTTCCTGACACAACCCTTCTCAGGGAGTGGAGGCCCCAGTGGGATACGAACGCACAATCCCTGGTTTACCAAACCGGTGCTCTAACCACTGAGTTACAGGGCCTCCTGTATGAAGCTAGAAGTAATTTTTTAAATCATGGATCATGTGCATCCATCCATCTATTATACAAGCAGCTAATCCTCACAAGGGTCACAGGAGGGCCAGACCCTATCCTATTGGACAAAAGGTAGAGTACACCCTGAAATGGTCAGCAGTCAGTCGCAGGGAAGGTATTGACACCATCACTGAGAGGGAATTAAACCCACGCTGCCCACACTATAGTCAGGAGTGTGTGCCACTACACCATCTGTGACTTGGTCATGTGTATATTAAACCAAACTCTCTACAACAGTAAATACTAAGGCCAGCATAATTACATGTTTCACAATATTAGTCAGCCACCTGTCTATGAGTCATTATTATCCACAAGTTTCAAGGGGACAATTACAAAAAACTGCAATATAATATCAACCCATTTATAATACCACAGTTTGGTATTAATGAATTTTAATTTTATTAAACAATTTCTTCTTCTTCTTAAGAATAATGACAATAAAGGGATTTGTGTCTTCAGAATTTTCTACCATATTTGTACCCAGTATATGCAGAAACTTTACAGAAATTGCATAAATGGCTCAAAATTGAGTAGGAGACACAATAATCCTTGTGCAACATACGTTTCAATTTTGTTAAAGGTAATATAAAGCTTTAAGTTAAATATGAACAGTATGCCATAATTACCAAAGTTTGGATTATCGAGAATTTGGCGGATGACAAAGCCAACATTCTTGTACTTCGGATAATGAAGACTGTAGCGGAGTTTCCCATCTGCGGTTGCACTATGTGATCAATGCGCATTCTCATTGTAGTGCATTGCAGCCAACAATGTCCTAAGGTAAGAAACTACTTTACAAATAAATTGCTATTGTCACCAACACTGCCTCATTACAGATACAACCCTGCGTTCCAACCCAGTGAATGAAAAAGCTTACATTTTTGGTGCAAAATGTGTGACCAAGGACCAGAAGACCTCGAGGTCGGATGTCTGATACAGTGAAGATAAAAGGTATTTGAACACCCTGCAATATTGCAAGTTCTCCCACTGAGAAATCATGGAGGGGTCTGAAATTTTCATCATTGGTGCATGTCCAATGTGAGATAATCGAAACAGAAAAATCCAGAAATCACAATGTATGAATTTTTAACGAATTATTTGTGTGATACAGCAAATAAGTATTTGAACACCTGTCAATCAGCTAGAATTCTGACCCTCAAAGACCTGTTAGTCCGCCTTTAAAAGTCTACCTCCACTCCATGTATTATCCATGTATTATCATTAATCAAATGCACCTGTGTGAGGTCGTTCGCTGCATAAAGACACCTGCCCACCATGTACAATCGGTAAGACTCAAACTTGTAACATGGCCAAGACCAAAGAGCTGATCAAAGACACCAGAGGCAAAATTGTACAACTCCACACAGCTGGAAAGGCCCACGGAGAAATTGCCAAGCAGCTTGGTGAAAAAAGGTCCACTGTAGGAGCAATCATTAGAAAATGGAAGAAGCTAAACATGATGGTCAATCTCAAACCGAGTGGAGCCCCATGCAAGATATCACATCGTGGAGTCTCAATGATCCTTAGAAAGGTGAGGAATCAGCCCAGGACTACACAACAGGACTTGGTCAATGACCTGAAAAGAGCTGGGACCACTGTTTCCAAGGTGACTGTTGGCAATACACTAAGACGTCATGGTTTGAAATCATGCATGGCACGGAAGGTTCCCCTGCTTAAAACAGCACATGTGAACGCCCGTCTTAAGTTTGACAATGACCATTTGGATGATACAGATGAGTCATGGGAGAAGGTTTTGTGGTCAGATGAGACCAAAATTCAACTTGTTGGTCATAATTCCACTAAAAGTGTTTGGAGGAAGATTAATGATGAGTTTCATCCCAAGAACAGTATCCCCACTGTGAAGCATTGGGGTGGTAGCATCATGCTTTGCGGGTGTTTTTTCTCCCCATGGGACAGGACTGCACTGTATTAAGGAGAGGATGATAGCGGCCATGTATTGTGAGATTTTGGGGAACAACCTATTTCCCTCAGTCAGTGCATTGAAGATGGGTCGTGGCTGGGTCTTTCAACATGACAATGACCCGAAGCACACAGCCAGGAAAACCAAGGAGTGGTTCTGTAAGAAGCATATCAAGGTTGTGGCGTGGCCTAGCAAATCTCCTGACCTAAACCCAATAGAAAATCTTTGGAGGGAGCTAAAACTCTGTGTTTCACAGCGACAGCCCATAAAGCTATCTGATCTAGAGAAGATCTGTGTGGAGGAGTGGGCCAAAACCCCTCCTGCAGTGTGTGCAAACCTGCTGAACAACTACAGGAAACATTTGACCTCTATAATTGCAAACAAAGGCTACTGTATTAAATATTAACATTGGTTTTCTCTGGTGTTTAAATATTTATAAAGCTTACTATGCCCTGGACCATTTCAATGTCGAGGTTTGCATGTTTTGGGAGTTCAATGTATATGTGCCATAGTTTGCATAATGCCCATGGGAATCCGCACGACTTCCACAGACAATGGAATGGTCTTCCTCTAACTGTAATGCACTCAGCAGCCAAGACTGTCTCTCTCTCTCCATACAGGTTGCACAGCTTCGAACAGAACCCGCTCCTGATGATGGTAGTCGGTCCTCACTTTGCAGATGTCCACTCCGAGGCGTGCAAGGACACCTAGCACTTTGGTTGCGGAAGCGCCTACAAAGAGGATTGCACCCAAGAGTTTGGTATTTCCTGCAGGACTGTTGTTGGATTCTTTTCCTTTTCCTTTCGACTTGTCCGGTTAGGGTTCGCCACAGCGGGTCATCTTTTTCCATCTGAGCCTATCTCCTGCATCTTCCTCTCTAACCCCAACTGCCCTCATGTCTTCCCTCACCACATCCATAAACCTTCTTTTTGGTCTTCCTCTCGTTCTTTTGCCTGGCAGCTCCATTTTCAGCACCCTTCCACCAATATACTCACTCTGTCACCTCTGAACATGTCTAAACCATCAAAGTCTGCTCTCTCGAATCTTGTCTCCAACACATCCAACTTTGGCTAAAATTTAGCTAAATATTTGAAGTCGTGCACCCTCGCTATCTCTTCTCCCTGTAGCCTCACTCTTCCCCCTCCACCTTTCTCATTCACGCACATATATTCTGTTTTACTTCGGCTAATGTTCATTCCTCTCCTTTCCAGTGCATGTCTCCATCTTTCTAAGTGTTCCTCTGCATGCTCCCTGCTTTCCCTGCATATCACAATATCATCTGCGAACATCATGGTCCAAGTGGATTCCAGTCTAACCTCATCTGTCAGCCTATCCATTACCATTGCAAACAGGAAGGGGCTCAGAGCTGATCCCTGATGCAGTCCCACCTCCACCTTAAATTCTTCTGTCACACCTAAGGCACACCTCACCATTGTTCTGCTGCCATCATATATGTCCTGTACTATTTTAACATACTTCTCTGCCACACCAGACTTATGCATGCAGTACCACAGTTACTCTCTTGGTACTCTCTCATAGGCTTTCTCTAGATCCACAAAGACACAATGTAGCTCCTTTTGACCTCCTGTGTACTTTTCCACTAGCATCCTCAAGGCAAATAATGCATCTGTGGTACTCTTTCTAGGCATGAAACCATACTGTTGCTCGCATATATTTATTTCTGTCCTGAGTCTAGCCTCCACTACTCTTTCCCATAACTTCATTGTGTGGCTCATCAACTTTATTCCTCTATAATTCCCACACTTCTGAACATCTCTGAAACTACTTGTCAACCTTTAGCTTTTCGATCACGCTTGCTCTTTTTCAGTTTGTTCTTGGAGAAATGATGCTAGTGGTTACTTACCTCTGTGCCTTCACAAAAAATGTAAGTGAATGAATATAGAAATTCTATAGGACTTGGGTCCTAAAGTTTTATAGTTCTTTAGAAATTCTTTACAAATGTTCTATAGAATTATTTTTAGCAGGTGTCAGAGATGTTCCTAGAAAAACAGCGAAGACAAGCCTTGAGGACTGTAGTGAGTGAACTCAAACCAACCGAGATTGTCTTGCTCGCGAGGGACAGGCAGGGAGACCAACTGCATGAGTGCGCTCCATCAGACTGCTAAAGTGGTAGTCTCTGTCTCCTCTTTTTACTGCTTTCACAGGTCAAAGGGTTACATAGTTAGAAGCTCACACAATGAAAATGCTGACACAGATGGCTACACCAACAGCACATAAACACTAAGGTACATGTTTCTTCAAGGCTGCACGAGTGTCCTGATAACCCCACAAGATAAAAAGCAGGGCATTGTTTAAAGACATGTTTGTGTCATTTAGGAGTATCATCTTGTGATAGAAAGGGGATATCACCTCCCAGTGTCAAGGAGTATCTGCTTAAGGTCAGAAGGGAAAGACACTGAGGTCAGGATGGAGACATCGCTTCCAAGTGTTCGGGGGTATCTGCTTGAGGTCGGTAGGGGGGCATTGCCTCCCAGGTGTTACTGGGTCACATTCAAAGACACGCACGCAGCTCACAAATAAAATAATTCAGACTAAGACTAACAGAAACAAATACATTATAAAACAATTCTAACAATATCTATGGTAGTAATGATATGCGTTTATCATAATTACTAACATAGTATTGAATTCTTTCACAGCAGGGAAGGGCAAGTGTGTAGAACACACAAGGAACTTTTCTCCAGCAGTTGGTGCTGCCCTGATACGACATACAGAACACAAAAAAAATAACAAGGAACAATATAGCAACAAGAAAAAGACATTTCTGTTTATAGGAATTATTTCTTATAAGACGTGCGAGATGTGAAATCTATATAGAGAAGTGTGTTAACAATGTCAATTGTGCAAAAGGACCAGTTTAAGTGATGAATCGTGTGGTCTTCAAAATAAATAAATATATATATATATTACTCATACTAATATTGATTGGACCGGCAGGGTGTGAGTGAGTGAGTGTACTAACATGGCACAAGGCAGAAAAATAATAGGTTCGCTGATCAACAATTTAATGACTTAATTGCCAGAGGGAAAAAAACTGTTAAATGCCTGCTACTTTTGACTTTAGTTGATCTGTATCGCTTTCCCGACGGAAGGAGCTGGAAGAGCAACAATACAACGAGCGGGCATTTTAGCAAACACGTTGTCATAGGCATGGCCTGGTTTCTGCCATGAGGGGCGTGGCCAGGTCACTGCTCTGGGCGGGACCACCTCTGACAGCTGTCATTTGACGGTAATTAGATGAGGCATTTAGGTTTGGAATTTCACTGGCATTTGCCAGTTCGTTGTGTATACTTGACTGCATTCTGGAACTTTCTGATACCATGCGTAAATTAGAGTAATCCTGAGCCACAGCGATTCTGTGCCCTTGAGTTAGACCACATCTTGTCATGTTACTTAGTTTGCCTCATCATCATTGGATCTCGTTTCATGCTTTTTTGGATCCTGCCTAGCCTAGCATTTTTGTGCCCTTGCCTTGTTTTGGACTCCCTTTTGGTATCAACCCTTTTCTGGAATAAAACCACTTTCAATATTATGTTGTTGCCTGAAACTCCTGCATTTGGATCCCCCCCTGTGTTGCTTGATCACGACAGAATGAACTGCCCTGAACAGGACCCAGCAGGGAAGACACGGTGTCACCAGCCACGCCGTCAGGCACGCAGCTTATCTGCCTCCAAACCTGAGGACTAAGCACCCCCTATCCGAGTGAGCTCCATGCTATCGTCCTCTCATACCTTGTCACCCACACCACCCGTGTGTCATGATCACTTCCCAACCATGACCTGCTCACCATCACATATCTTGTTGGACTCAGATTTTTCAGATTACAGGGAAGATTTGAAGTTGCCGGATTCTGACTCGGACAATGTCTTTGAATTGTCTCTCCCGATGATGAGTCTCAGTCAGTTTGTTTAGCAGCGTCATGCTTCCAGCTTCCGTGCACCTTCGTCTCGTGCCTCCCATTGCTCATCAACCAGGCCACCGCCGACTTCTGTCCATATCTTTCCCGCGACCGATCCACAGCAGATTTTCGCCCGCCCCTCGCCGGCAATCCAGTCAAAGCAGACTAGCTCCCACTCCGCACCGATGAGCAACCCTCACCGGCATCCCGCTTCCACTCCAGCGACGACCAAACCACAGCCTACGTCTATCCACATCTCTCTGCCGGCAAAGCATCTGCCAACTTCCACCGACACTTTGCCGACGACCAAGCCAGCGGACTCGACAACGATGATCTTTGAAATTGCAAATCTCATGGAACGGATTAAGTGGAAATCAAACAATCTCGTCCCAGGATGGCCACCGTTGATTGAAGCCCATGCATCGGTGACGAACGACCCGCTGCTGAACCATGCTCACGTCGCGGTGGCGATAGACTCTTTGCCAAACCAAGCTCATGTCACGGTAGCAACCGAGACGCCGCCGAGCCACGCCCATGCCTTTGTGGCCACTGCGGAGTCATGAGCATGCCTCGGTGGGGATCTAGCCGCCACTGAGCCACGACAAAGCCTTGATGGCGACCGATCCCTGGCCACCTAATGACCATGTCCACGCCTCAACGGTGACCGATCCTTGGCCGCTCAATGACCATGTTCACGCTTCTTCAGATACCAATTCTCAACCGTCCAATGACCACGTTCACGCCTCGTCAGCGACCGATCCTCGGCTGCCTGACAACAAAGGCTTCAGTGACAACCGAACTTCGGCCACCTGACGAACACGCTTCAGTGACGACAGATCCTCGGGCGCCTGATGACCATGTTCACGCCTCGTCAACGACCCCTCCATCGGGCCATCTCAGCTGTGAGAACCCCTCCACGGCTGCCTATCTCGGCGGTGAAGACCCCTCCATGGCCGCCTGTCTCGGCGGCGACGGCCCCTCCATGGCCTCCTGTCTCAGTGGCGACGGTGACTCTTCGGCCGCCTCACGTTTCTGAGCGAGCAGCGACAACGATTCCTCGGCTGCCTCACGTTCTTGTGCCTGCGGCGGTGACGACTCCTTGGCCATTTCATGTTCCTGTACCAGCAGTGACGGCGACCGGTCCACGGCTGCCTCACGTTCCTCTGCCAGCAGCAATCATGACTCCACGGCCGCCTCACATTCATGTGGTGGCACATTGAGAAGAGACAGATAAGGTGTCTTGGGCATCTGATTTGGATGGCTCCCAGGTACCTCCCTGGTGAGGTGTTCCTCGTATGTCCTACCAGAAAAAGACAACCCAAAATACCCTGGACAGACTACCACTTTTAGCTGACCTGGGAACATCTTGTGATATCTGGGCGTCCTGGCTTAAGCTATTGCCCCTGTGACCTGACCCAGATAAGCAGTGGATGGATGGATGGATGGATGGATGGATGGATGGACAACTTCCTGATGGAAAGGACACAACAGGTGAGGCTGGGGGACACCACCTCATCCACAGGCACCATAAGAACCAGAGCACCCCAAGGTTGTGTCCTCTCACCTCTGCTCTTCTTGCTCTATACTAACGACTGCACCTTGTGGCATCCGACTGTCAGACTCCTGATGTCTGCAGATGACACCACGGTCATCGGCCTCATCAGAAACAGCGATGAGTCTGAATATCGACAGGAAGTGGCGAGACTGGAGCTTTGGTGTGGTCAGCACAACTTGCCATTGGACACTAAAGACTCTAGGGATGATTGCGGACTTTAGGAGGCAGCCTTCACCACAGCTATCCAACTGTCTTGTGGCAACAATCGAGACCTTCAAGTTCTTGGGAATTACAGTCTCAAAGGACCTGAGGTGGGAGATGAACATCAAATCCATCCTCAAAAAAGCCCAGCAAAGAATGTACTTCTTGTGGCTTCTGAGGAACCACAGCCTGTCACAAGAGTGACTGAGACAGTTCTACACAGCAGTCATCCAATCAGCACTCTGTACCTCCATCACAGTCTGGTCTGGGGCTGCCACAAAAAAGGACAAACTCTAACTGCAACCGACAATCAAAATCGCTGAACGGAGTGTCAACACAACGCTACCCACAATTGAGGACTTGCACACAACGCGAACTCGGTCCAGAGCAGGCAGGATTCTTTCGGATCCTCGACATCCTGGACGCCAGCTCTTCCAGCTCCTTCTGTTGGGAAAGCGCTACAGATCAATGTAAGTAAAAAGTAGCAGGCATTCCAATAGTTTTTTTCACCTCTGGCAATTAAGTCATTACATTCTTAATCAGCAAATTTACTATTTTCTGCCGTGTGCCATTATGGGGACACTCACATTCTGCTGGTCCAATCAATAACAGTATTAATAATTTATTTAGTAGACTATCGCGTGATTCATCACTTTAACCTGTCATTGCACTGGTCTATTACGAGAACTGCGAACAGGTAAAGTATGTATAAGTTTTACACAATGTAGGATGTTGACACACTTATCTCGTACCTGTCCTAAACTAAGAAGTGTTTACATCTTGCACGACTTTTATAAGGAATAGTTCCCCTAAATAGAAATGTCTCTTGTTCTTTGTGCTTGCTGCTTTGTTGTTCTTTCTTCTTTATGTCGTACCAGCACCGTCTGCTGGAGAAAAATTCCTTGGGTGTTTTTTTTACATACTTGACCGCTGATTCTGATTCTCTTTCTGGGGAGAGATGGTTATACATGAAATGTAGAAAAAAATCCACAACAATAACAATGATAACACTTAGTGCAGACAAAGAAATATTCAAGACATTTATCCTCTTCCAGATCAATAATTCTGCTGGAAGTCTTATTATAAATGACATGTATGGCTGTGCAATGCCCAAGTGCTCATTAAAGGGAACCCTTTATCCAGGTCTCAGGGGCTCAAATAATGGAACAAAACATAGACGAGCATGATCAAAGGTATGTGATGCCCACCAATAAATCAATTGGTTTCTTTATTACTTTAGGGAACAAAAGGATCTACACTAAGATCAATATTGGCACTGAGAGATATAAAGAGAATTTGACTAATCTGTCCACATGATCGTATCAAGTCAATTTTTTTATTGATAGCTTCTGCCTGATGATATTGTAAGGACAAATTAAATCAGAGTTTAATAGCTGCTGTAATGTATTGTAAATCAATATTTCTCTGGATACCAGATGATTTCCATTATTTTCGAGCAATGCAGCATTGACTTGTTGATGTGTAGACTGAAAGATAAATCAAATTGGGTTCAGATGACAACATATATTTATCATTTTGTTTTCAGTTCTGTATCAACATATCTATGACTAGAGCCTCTTCTATTCCTAGGATATTTAGCATCAAATATTTCTATATTCAGAGCAGAAGCTAATCCCTCTCACAACCCTCTCTTTCTTATAATTAAACATCAGTTCCAACATCTTGAAAAAGTATTAACTTCTTTTGGTTTCTTAATTTGTATTTTGTAACCCATTTTGTTACATTACAACATCTAATTTAAATCCATCGAGCCATTGCCTTCCGCTTATCAAGAGTCAGGTGGTGGGAGCAGCAGCTCTAACAGCGAAGTCCAAACTTCCTTCTCCCTAGCCACTTCATCCAGCTCTTACAGAGAGATCCCAAGGTGTTCCCAGGGTAGCTGTGAGACATAGTCTCTCCAGCATGTCCTGGGTCATCCCCGAGCCCTCCTCCTGATGGGACGTGCCGTAAGCCCATCTGTGGTCACTATTTATGGTTTACTTTTTTTCCCCCCCAATCGGGGTTTGGAGTTTTGCCCTATTGGGGGCTAGGATTAGTCATTAATCATTTCCTAATAAGGAACTTTGTACTTTGGCTTCAGACCAGACCTTTCTCACTCAAAAGAGAAAAAAATCTCATCCAGTTTCACCACTTTTTCTTCTATTATTCACATACATAAGATTTATGGTATCTTAAAGCAACAGGACTTTTTTTTTCTTTTAATATTATTATCGAGAGTAACTAAAAGCAGCATGTCTAGCTCGTCTTTGCTCTATGTTGCCCATATTGTGTTGCTAACTAAAGCACTGGTGGTGGGCAGCATATAAGGACGCTGTCATTATAAACCACATTGATGGGCTGCGTCAGTACTGACTCCTTTTCCTTTCGGATTGTCCCGTTAGTGGTTGCCACAGCGTGTCATCTCAGATGAACGCATATTTGTTTAGCACAGTTTTTTTGCCGGATGTACTTCCTGATGCAACCCCTATGCATTTTAGCCAGGGAGAGAAGCTTACAGCACCTGGTATTTCCAGGTGGTCTCCCATCCAAATACTAACCAGGGCCAAACCTACATAGCTTCTGAGATTGGATGAGATCGGGCGTCCTCAGGGTAGTATGGCCGTAGGCTTCTGTGTCAGTACTGTAACATTTGTAATTATGAGTGTACCCCTTTCAGAGTGGAGGGTGCGATGTAAGGTAAACAGGCAGGACAGTGTGTGGCCGAGCAGCAGGTTGTTGTTAGAGAAAGTTCCGTGTGCTGCCAGAATGTAAAAAAAACAACAAAAAAAAAAAAGACGTCAGGCGGTTCCAGCACACGATCAACCAAAATTGCCTCGCGATCGACACATTGAGCAGCCCTAGACTATCGCTCAGTACGTCACTTTAAACTACTCCCTTTGCACAATCGTCATTGCACTGACCTATAACGGTAAACTGCGAACGAGTAAGGCCAATCTATACAAGTTTAACATAATGTTGGGCATTGAGGCACTCTTAACTGCTCTAACTGAAGAAAACTGCATTTTGTACAACTGTGACTCTTATAAGGAATAGTTCCAATTAATTGCATATTTATTTTCTTCGTTCTTGTTAGTTTATTTGTTCTTGGTTTGTTCTGAATGTTGTACTAGGGCGGCACCGACTGCCAGAAACAAATTCCTTGTGTGTTGTTACATACTTGGCCATTAAAGCTGATTCTGATCATTTAAACATATATTGTGATACATTTCATCAGTTCACAACTCCACCATCTTCACCTGAATGTTCAAGACATGCGGTCACAAATCCGATGACCCCAACCACAAATTTGATCATTGAACTGCAACCTTGGGTGTGCTGGTGCCAAGTGGCCATGTGGCCACCCTTATGCTTGAACATGGTTTTTGTTATGGACAATCCGTGATGAGTACAGAAGTCTTAGAACAGGACACTGCTCGGGTTATGATCGGATGGCTGTTCTTCCCAATCACGTCATTCCACCTCTCACTGTCATTGCCCATGTGAGCATTGAAGTCCCCCAGCAGAACAAAAGAGTCCTCAGTGGGAGCGCTCTCAAGCACCTCTTCTGAGGACTCCAAAAAGGGTAGTACTCTGAACTTTTGTTTGGCGCATCAGTACAAACAACAGTCAGGATCTTCCCTGACCCGAAGGGGCTGAGACTACCCTCTCGTCCACCGGGGTGAACCCAAACATACAGTCGCTGAGCAGGGGAGAACTTTAGAGTGGAACAGAGTCCAACTCCTCTCGAGAGGCCTGGTACCAGACCCTAAGCTGTGCGTGGACACAGAGGTGATATTGCAAGTCCCTCGAGCAAGCTTCTCTTGCCTGGGATTGGATTGCCAAGGTCCCTACCTTAGGACACCGCCCAGCTCACACTGCACTCGAACCTTACAGGCCCTCCCACAGGTGGTGAGTCCATGGGAATGGGGAGCCACATTACCCTTTCGGCCTTTGCCCAGCCGAGCCCCATGGGTGCAGGCCAGGCCATCAGGCACTCGCCTTCGAGCCCCACTTCCAGGCTTGGCTCCAGATGGGCGACCCGGTCACCCGCGTCCGGGGTAATAATGCTAGTGCTCAAAACTGCTTGGAAAGTAAAGTGGTCAGATGTACAACCAGTATATCTGCTGCATTTCCCATGAGTCCCCACTGTCAAACTGGAGTGAATCAGGAAACAGGGCAAATGAAGAGAAAAAAATGTAATTACTTTTACATATTCATATCACTTTAATTATAGATAACATTCAATATTTAACAAGAGCAGGCAGGCAGACTTCCATGTGTTTGATTTCACACAGACCATAAATGTAAGTGATAGTCAATCATCACAATTTAAAGTTGAGTTCCATGTGAAGCAACCACTATACAAAACAAGTTTTGAGAGATGAAAACCATTTGACAGGAAACAAAAATGCAATCAGGTTTAATAGGATAACTGAATGTGAAACTGTCATTCCCCTGTGAGTGACCAGCTGATGGAGGTGAGCTTTCGGCACCAATGAAAAACACAACCTAATCAGCCTGGTCCCTAAGACTCATTTTAGGCAGCAACATCAATTACCAAAGAACTGCTTTAGCGGTGCTCCAGCTCGGCTTTCCAATGTGTCTCTTACTAGACAATATTTTTTCTGTGACATGTTGTCAGTGGTGGACAGTGGCACTCGGGAAAAACTTATTCATGAAATATTTCTTCTTAAACTCTCAAATCATATTTTCCAAATTCCCTTCATTAGAGTCAGTCTGAGTGCCCTTTTTTGACAACATTTGAACAAATTAGAACATCCACAAAACAAGATTTTCACCTCCTAATGAATAAAAAGAATTGATTGCTGTTTTTATGCTAAGGGTTAGGTTAATTGTATTCAAAACATTCTGATATTGCTCATGAAAGCAATTTAAATAAATAGGACCATCAGCACACATACGGAAATTCAATAAAGTAAATTAGCTGCTAATGGTAGTGTCATTTGTGCATTGCAGCTTCAGTGGAAAGTGCCTTTCAATTAAAAGATTCCCAGATTTAAAAGGTGGATAATTACTTCATTACAATTAACATGGTTGCAATAATTAAATGCTGTTGTGTATTTCAGAATTACTGGAAAATCTTTCCGACGTTTTCCACGTACAAGACTTGTCATTCAACTTCCTCTTTTAGTTATTTAAAATGCACTTATTAATGCACACTTTACATGCTTTTTTTCATGTATTCTATCTTATAATTTATCCTACAGGCACCATCTATCCATCCATCAATTTTCTTAGCCGCTTATCCTCACGAGGGTCGTGGGAGTGCTGGAGCCTATCTCAACTGTCAACGGGCAGGTGGCAAGGTACACCCTGAACTGGTTGCTAGCCAATCACAGGGCACATACTGTATAGACAAAACGCCGCACTCACAATCACAACAAGGGGTAATTTATAGTGTCCAATTAATGATTAATGTTGCATGGTTTTGTAAAGTGGGAGGATATATATATGTTATATTAAATATGGTCTATATTATTGTACTTACGATATTGTGTTATCCCAGAGTTTATGTGATTTTCATTACTTCAATAGCTCTTTGTTTATTTATTTTATATTATTTTTTTTTAATTTTTTAGACCACACGATTTATCACTTTAAACTGCTCCCTTTGCACAATTGACATTGTCAACACACTTACATGTAAAGATTTCCTTGTTCTGCATGTCGTACCAGGGCAGCACCGAGTGCTGGAGAAAAATTCCTTGTGTGTTTTACACAATTGGCCATTAAAGCTGATTCTGATTCTGATTGAAGTGCAAGAATATTTTTTTTCCCTTTTCAACAGCAGTTCGGCACAAGGACTAGAATCCTCCATGGCTGACAGACTCGCCGTTTGACTTCACTGAAAGGATTGCAAATGGCTCTCTTACAAGTTATCGCTGTTAGAGAAGCTGGTGAAAGAAAAGAGAAAAGAACGAAACGACCATCTGCTGTTGAAATAGACTTGTGAAAGATTTTTTTTTTTTAGAATAGTTGATTTTTTGACTGTAACCAAGAGGCACCGTCATGTTTTTCATCATCATGAAATCACACCATCTCTTGCAGATTCTCACAGAATGCAATTCACTGCTAGCACTGCTTTTGATTCCAAAAAATAATAGTTAATAATGAATAATAAATGTATTCAGAAAACCTAGATCACAACTACATTTCAAGATCCAGTAATTATAAACAGATAAAATATTAAATATGGATATAAATCCATCCATTTCCTGACCACACTCACCATCACTCTGGATTGTTCAGCCTAAGTATTTGAAGTCATCCACCCTCACGATCTCTTCCCCCTGGAGCTTCACTCTTCCCCCTCTATCCCTCTCATTCATGCACATATATTCTGTTTTGCTGCGGCTAATCTTCATTCTTCTCCTTTCCAGTGCATGTCTCCATATTTCTAATTGTTCCTCCACCTGATCACTGCTTTCACTGCATATCACAATGTCATCTGCGAACATCATGGTCCAAGGGGATTCCAGTCTAACCTCATCTGTCAGCCTATCCATTACCACAGCAAACAGGAAGGGACTCAGAGCTGATCCCTGATGCAATCCCAATTTGATTTCCCAAAATCTGATTTCTGAAAATGTGATTTCTCAAAATCTTCTCTCATTACTACAGTACACCTCACCACTGTTCTGCTGCCTTCATACATATCCTATACTATGCTAACATATTTCTCCGTCACACCAGATTTACGCACACAGTACCACAGTTCCTCTCTTGGTATTCTGTCATAGGCTTTCTCTAGATCCACAAAGACACAATGTAGCTCCTTCTGACCTTCTCTTTGCTTTTCCACTCACTCTTTTTCTAGGGATGAAACCAGCTGAGAGTCGTAAAAGGGTGGTGTGGGTCGGGGATAAGATCCTGCCCCAAAGGGAGAAGTTCAAGTATCTTGGGGTCTTGTTCACGAGTGAGTGAAGAATGGAGCGGGAGATCGACAGACGGATCGGTGCAGCATCTGCAGTGTGCGGACTTTGTATTGGTCCGTTGTGGTGAAGAGGGAGCTAAGTCAAAACGCGAAGCTCTCAATTGAAGTCAATCTACGTTATTAGCCTCACCACGAGCTGTGGGTCATGACCAAAATAACAAGATCCCTGATAAAAGCAGCCGAAATGAGTTTCCTCCGCAGGGAATCCTGGCTCTCCCTTAGAGATAGGGTAAGAAGCTCGTTCATCTGGGAGGGGCTCAGTGTCGAGCCCCTGCTCCTCTGCATTGAGAGGAAACAGATGAGGTGGCTCGGGCAACTGATTTGGATGCCTCCCGGATGCCTCCCTGGTGAGGTGTTCCGGGCATGTCCCACTGGAAAGAGACCCCGGGGACAACCCAGGACATGCTGGAGAGACTATGTCTCCCAGCTGGCTTGGTAATGCCTCGGGATCCCTCTGCAAGTGCTGGAAGAAGTTGCTGGGGAAAGGGAAGACTGGGTATCCCTCCTGAAGCTACTGGCCCCGCAACCCAGATTAGTGGTAGAAGATGGATGGATGGATGAAACTATACTGTTGCACACAGATACTTACATCTGTCCTGAGTCTAACCTCAACTACTTTTTCCCGTCACTTCATTGTGGCTCACCAACTTTATTCCTCTATAATTTCCACAGCTCTGGACATTGCCTTTGTTCTTAAAAATGAAAAATAGCACGCTCTTCCTACATTCTTTAGTCATCTTCTCTCCCGCTAATTTTCTATTGAATAAATTGGTCAAAAACTTCACAGCCACTTCTCCAAATTGCTTCCATACCTCCACCGGTATGTCATCAGGACCAACTGCCTTCCACTTTTCATCCTTTGGAGTGGCTTTTGAAGTTCCCCCTTGCTAATCATTGCCACTTCCTGGTCGTTCACACTTACCTCTCCTACTCTTCCTTCTCTCTCATTTTCTTCATTCATTAACTTCTCAAAGTATTCTTTCCATCTACTTGGCACACTACTCGCACCAGTCAAAACATTTCCATCGCTATCCTTAATCACCCTTACCTGCTGCACATCCTTCCCATCTCTATCCCTCTATCTGGTCAACCTTCAGAGATACCTTTCTCCTTCTTTTGTATCCAATCTGGTGTATATGTCATCATATGCCTCTTGTTTAGCCTTTGCCACCTCTGTCTTTGCCCTACGAATCTTAATGCATTCATTTCGCCTCTCCGGAGTCCTCTCCGTGTCCTACTTCTTCTTCGCTAATCTCTTTCCTTGAATGACTTCCTGTATTTTGGGGTTCCACCACCAAGTTTCCTTTCCCACCAGAAGACACCCCAAGTACTCTCCTGCCTGCCTCTTTGAAAACCTTGTGTTGACCTAGTAAATTTTACAATCCTTGTTAGGATCGTAGGGATTTGTTTTATCTTAAAATGGAGATTATCAATGAGTGACTGACTAAAATAGAATTTTACGACTAAATGATGTTAATGTCGTTGACGCTCGATCTTTCATGAGGTAGAATGGTAATAATGAGACAACTCAATATAAGAATGACAAAGATAGATGAAGATGGAAATTTTAAGAATTTAATAAATGATAAAAATTGCTCGACAGTCATTCCCGTCAGACGCGGGGTATGGTTGCGATGTTAAGGCAAAATTCGATGTTAATTGAACATAAATCAATCAAAGGAAAAATGATTAAAATGATAATACTGATGGTATGTAGGTTGAGATAAATGATCAAAATAGTAAAAAGCAATATAAATGAAGTGAGATTCAAAGCATTCAAAAGGATCAGAAATTAGGGAAAATAGACATTTTTGAGTGAGCCTGTTAGGGGTGATCAAGTCCTACATAGCTCGAAGCCTAATTTAGTAATAAGGATTTTCGGGATTAAGGATAAATTGTCAAGCCAACTTGTCCTTCATAGGTAACCACGTAATATCGCTGGTATTATCCTGCCATTACCTTATTATAGTAGTTGTTTTACTTGCGCCCAATCTTAAAAGGAGTCGTCAAAAATCAAGCATTCCAAGTTGCTAGAAAACTTTCTCCCCGGCAGCTTGCCACACGACTATTACACCTATAGAAAGACCTTGTCTCTTTGTCAGCGAGAACCGAACAAAATGCCCCGAACTTCCGTATCCAAGGTTTTTATAGCTTTTTGGTGGAACATTCTGGAAAATATTGGCTGAATCCACGCCTACTGGAAAGGGGTCTCTTTGTTCATCCTATTAGGCCCCTTTCGCCATTCCTGGCTTGACTTGTCACGCCCTTCTTCGCTTCACTCAATTTTGTCATTTTCCCTTTAATCAATAAATGCATCTTTAAAAATGTAACCAAAAACTTGCATTCGGTTTCACCCTAGTTTTGAGCAATAGCATAAATGTATCAACATTCTTGTAAATACAATTCTCTCATGCATTCTCAGGCTTGTTTTAGTTGGTTGCTCATAATGTGTTGCCTTGTCTGAGAGAGACAGTCGTACATAGGTTATATTCTTTTCACAAAGCCGTTTCAAAGCATCATATTTTCTGCTAAAAGTTTAATGGAAATATAATTTAAATCAATTTCTGCTTGCAGACTTCCTGTGTGGTGATTCGAGTGTGACAGGTTTCCTGTTCAGTAACTCGACACTGCAAACGTCTTGAAAAACCGTTGGGTGTGACCCGGCAGCTGCATCCTGTTGATGTCTTCATGTCAAAAACAAGATGTGAATCCAAAGATATGACAATAATTGGGTTCTTAAGGTTACTAACCACGATATATGTATGTAATACAAAGATATGAAAAATAATCAGGTTTATATAAGGTTACTGATTTTTGTATACGTATGCAATGCAGTGAGATGCTAAGTGAGTAGGCTTCGTTTATCAGAGAGATCTTTGCCGTGCTGGTGACCCAATCAAGTATAATTTTGTTTGGCGACATCTGGTGTTCAATTTGAGAGTTGGTGCTAGGGCTCAGATGAACACATGAACCCAAGAAATACAAGCCAAATGCTATCAATTCGCTCCATTGCTATTTGTGGCATGGCAACCTACTTGACACTTTGCAGGAGTATACCAGTCTTCTGGGAGCTCTTCCTGTCTATCCAGAGTCTTTCTCACCTCTTTCCAAAAAGCCACACAACATTCTTCCTTTCTCAATTTCCACCACCTGATTCTCTGCTCTACCTTTGGCTTCTAAATCATCCTACCCGCTACCAGAGTCATCTTACACACCACCATCCTATGCTGTTGAACTACACTCTCCCCCACCACTGCCTTAGAGTCGGTAACCTCCTGCACAAAATGTAATCCACCTGCATGCTTCTACGTCCGCTCTTTTGGGTCACTCTATGTTTTTGCCTCTTCTGGAAAAAAGTATTCACTACTGCCATTTCCATCCTTTTTGCAAAGTCTACCACCACCTGTCCCTGAAAAATCCTTTCCTGGATTTCGTACTTACCATCACTTTTTCGTCGCTGTGTGTGTTGTGAACCTGGGCTACGACTGATCTGGATGATATTCTTTAGATGAACGCTCATATTTGTTTGGCACAGTTTTACGCCGGATGCCCTCCCTGACATAACCCTCTGCATTTATCCAGGCTTGGGACCAGCCTACAGATTGCACTGGATTGTGCCCCCATAGGGCTGTATTATAACAAAATTGCACATTGATAGCTTACAAATGAAAACATTGGTGGGTTTGGTTTGGTACTTAGATACATCCCAAGTATATATGGAGTGGAAATGTATCATAATCAAAAGTTACATACTGGGTTTTTATTTTTTATTTTTTATAGATAGTTCACAAATGTATTCGTGCACATATGTAAGGACTCAGGTTATGAGTTAGATCGAGATAAAGAGACAGAGGTGGGGGGTCTGTGATCTAATTTTTATTAGATTGTGTGATTTGAAGAAAAACAATTCTGTGGGTGGTGAAAGGGAATCTGAGGGCACGATCTGGGTTAGGATGGATTCCAAGGAGGAGCAGTCTGGCAGGATAGAATTCTGGGTTGTCAGTGGAAAGCAGGAAGCTACTGCAGGTATGTGGTGAGCAAAGACAGATGTTAGACTGGAAACAAAGAGCAACAATGTGTGTTTCTTTCAGCTTGTCCCTTTCAGGACGCCGGATGCCCTTCCTGACGCAACCCTTCTCAGGGAGTAGAGGCCCCAGTGGGATACGAACCCACAACCCCTGGTTTACCAAACCAGTGTAGACTGTTGATACACTTGCGACGAGATGGTGTCCCACAGCATCTTAAAAATAATCAGCAGTAACCTGGATGTTGAGAAACAAATGCTAGACTCACAAACACCACACTTACAAAAATCATGATGACACCCACACATCAGGGCTGGACTCAGGGTGATGAGAAAGAAAACCTGACAATACGTGAATGGATAAACATCCATCCATCCGTCCGTCCAGGTTGTGCTGACCACACCAAAGCTCCAGCCTCGGCACTTCCCGTCGATATGCAGACTCGTCGCTGTCTTTGATGAGGCGACCGTGGTGTCCCCCAGCCTCACCTGTTGTGGCCTTCCCATCAGGAAGTTGTCCATCCATATATCAATCCATTTTCTGAGCTACGTATCCTGAAGAGGGTCACAGAAGTGCTGGAGCTAATCCCAGCTGTCATCAGATAGGAGGCAGGGTACACCTGAACTGGTTCCCAGCCAATCGCAGGGCACATAGAAACAGACAGCAGTTGCATTCACAATTACACCGAGGAGCAATTTAGAGTCCAATTAATGTTGCATGTTTTTGGGATGTGGGAGGAAACCGGAGTCCCCGGAAACACCCATGCAGGCATGGAGAGAACCTGCAAACTCCACACATGCCGGGCCCTGATTTGCACCCCAATCCTTAGAACAATTGGGCCAACGCTCTACAGCTGCACCACTGTCGCCTATAACCACCCAATAACGTTGAATAAAAATTGAAGGACAACATTTTGTTCTTGAATGCCAAATTCAGAAAGGCTTTGTTTAAGACAAATTATCAGGAATCTGCCTACAAATTACTCGGTCATGTAGTTCAATCTTAATTGGTAGGCAGTCTCTCCAGTCTCTTTTGTTAAACAAAATTATGGCAACAAAACAGAAATCCTTTAGATATGGATCTATTAGATATAAATTTGATTGATATGAATTTCCAGGCAGGCTGAGATTAACATCGTAAATGTACTGACTGTGGTGTTTGTAGGTTTGGATCTGAAAATTTTATTTTTAATGTAGGGTTTTATATCTGGGATATATAATTTTCTGGTTATGATCACCTCTCTTCACGCCAACAAGTAATCTATCTGATTCCAATCTAGCACTCTATGAAGATCAGTGTACCTTCCAATGTCCTTGGAGTTGTTGCATCAACTTTGCCAAGCCTTATCGAGACTCTGGATAACTGCAATAAGTAATAGCACCCTGTAGAGGGCAAGGATGGTTTCAGGTGAACATCTCTTCATCAGGAAGAAGGAGGCAGGGTGGAGGAGAAAATGGGAAGATGCAAGTATTATGGCAGAAAAAAGAGAAGAGAAAATGAAAAAAAAATCTAACCAAAAAAAACAAAAACACCATGCTAAGAAAAATATTGCTGCTAAGGACAGGAATGACTCCTTATATCACCTGGTGGAATAAAGGATCATGCTCCAAGACGATCCCTTTGTGGCAAAACTAGAGCCCAAAATATAAATGTCTGGTGACCAGGATTTCAATAAATACAATTTGGAATCGTCAGATAAATGAAAGTTCTCTGGCCTGGAAGCAGCCGAGCTTCATCCCAAAATTGTTCGGCTGATAATGGTAAAGAACGTAACTCATTTGCATCTAGGGTTAGCTCCATTTAGTGATCAAATACTTCCCTTCATAATTTAGTCCCACTCGTTCACATTATAGTGTCACATCTTTTTCCAGTACTGATTTGAATTTTCCATTTTTGGCTCATCCATCTTGCTGTAATGGAAAACCCATGAGTTCAAGATTTTTTTATAATTGCAACAAAGAAAAGTAATGTGTTTTTTTACCCTTGTAAAACATCCTCAAGAAAAAGTATTCTCTCGTAAATGTAAAGTTTCAATTAGTTCTGGATGTAAATCGATAATTAATTTAGATTTATGATTATTAATTAAAGAGACTTTAAATATTCATTGATTTCAATTAAGAATAATTTGAATACTGCAGTTGATTTTAGAAATTTGGATTTGTGAATGTGAAATTTACCAAAGAAAATGTCGAAGTTAATAATTTTGTTCTTTTTTTTCAGCTCATAAAATAAAATGATCATTTTCTGAAACAAATTTTAATGAAATTTGCCTACATTTCACTGCTGATGACTAAAAAAATGGTATAAGCGAGAGAAAAAGTTTTTTGTTTTTTTTTTCTAATGAAAGGTTCAGATTTTTCTTTTGCCGGTTTTTGCATCGTTACAGTACACAATATTTATTGCGCTTGAAAAATGAGTGGAATTTTTGAAATGCAGCGGCATGGTGGACAGCTGGAAAACATTGGCCTCGCAGTTCTGAGGATCAGGGTTCAATCCTGGCCCCACTTTGTGGAATTTGCATGTTCCCCCATGTTTCTCTTCTTTCACAGAGCCCAAAATCCCTGGCAGCACTTCTGTCACCCTTCCTCAGCATTGGTTGGAGTGCACCATATTTCCTCCTGCTTTACCCCTCTTGTTGGCTTTGTTCCTATATCTGTTGGCACTCTCCATTTGGAGTAAGTTAATAATTACATTTTACAAAGAGTAACAGCTCCATTCAGTAACTTTATCCAGCAGATTTCTCATTTCGTTGCTGCTTCTTTAACTGGCATTGGCCAGTGGGAAAACCCTGCTTTGCCAGCTCACAGTGACTTTATTGCTGAATATTCCTTTTTCAACATTCATGCCATCAAATATTTGTCCTCAGTACAGTTGTCCAAAGTATAATGTAATTGGTCTATTATTTGGCAGAGTAATAGGCATTATGATCACATATCAATCTTTAATAAGATTTCATTTTGTACATGTGGAAAAATGTTTTGGTTCATTTTGACAATCAAGGTTATTCAGGAAGTTTTTCCTCTGATAGATATATTGCTAACATTATTGGTATTTTGGATTTCAGCCACTGAATAAAGATAGAATGGTGTTGAGCATGAGATCGTTCAACAGTGGCAAATAGAAAAAATCAGCAGGGTCAACACTGAAAACTGTGGGATACCGCACAGCAACAAAGGGGTAGACAAGACAGTTTTACAAAAAGATTCTTTCTTTCAAATATTGTTTCATTAAAACATGAAACAAACCCTTTGAGAGCTCTGTCTTATATCACCTACCGATTTTGCGGTCTCATAATCATGATTTGGATGTCAGCTGTATCAAATGTCAGAGTCCAGGTGAAAAGCCAAGGCAAGGCAGTTTTATTTTATATGGCCCATTTCATAAGTCAATGTGTTTTACATAAATTAAAAGTACAACATTTTAAAAGCATGTAACAGACATTCAAAAACAAAGTACAATAATAAAAGATTACTAAAATTACAAGAATATGCAGTACAAGTTAAAAAAAAGAGTGATTTTGCTTTGAAACGGCTCAATTGGAAGGATGAGGGGAGGGGCCTGGATGTGGGGGATTAAACCGGGATTTAAAAAGTTTAACTTTTGGGGCTGATTTCACTTCTCTTGGCATTTTATGAAATTTGTGTGCAGCATGTTAGTTAAATGCTGAATCCTTGCCTTCACAACATGTCTTGAGTCAGATTGTTAGGGGCAGATCTCAGAGCCTTCCTAGGTGTATATTCCAGTCGCACTTATTTAATAAAGTCAAGACATGAACTATTCCATGATTTATTGACCACTACCAGAATTTTAAAAGGCTATTCTTTATGTGACTGAACACTCAGCAGCTTCGACAGGCATTTACAGTTTCTCAGATCTTGTTTACAAAGTGATTTCTGTAAAGTGATATTTCCTTGGGCAGGACGGTGCATCAGCTGGAAAGCGTTGGGTTCACAGTTCTGAGGTCCCGGGTTCGATCCCGGACCCACCTGTGTGGCGTTTGCATGTTCTCCCCGTGCTTGCTTGGGTTTTCTGCTGGCAGTCCGGTTTCTTCCCGCGTCACAAAAACATTAATTGCTGAATTAATGTGACCAAAAAACAGTTCAGAATAGATGGCAGGGCCAGTTTTGGGAAGAACCTGAAGGAGAAAGGTTGTTTCCTGAACAATTCTACAAGGTCTTGCAGACAGATTGACTGGCTGAAAGAAGTCAAGAGAGTTACTTGATGGGGAGAACAGAGGAATGGGAGACGCAGCATTCCATAAAATATTAGACCTTAGATACACAATCTAGTCAACAAAAACGGTCAGAAAGTGGTTATAGTCTTTGTTCAAGAATGTTAGGGTTAGGCTTTGTTAATAAAGGAATATAAGAGTTTGAGCTTAAAGTAGTTCATTAGATGTTGCTACATCCTGTGTATGAAAGTGTGAGACTGTAAAGTGCTGAGCGTGTGACTGGTGGAACGAAACAGGGTATGTCGTGCAAGAATGGAATGTTTTAGAACAGACGGTGCTAACTGCATGGAGGATGCGGAGACAGGAGGACTCGGAGGCAGTTGGTGGAAAAACTACTGTCAAGAAACCCCCACCAGGAGGAGCCAGCACGCGAGTCTGCAGGGGAGGAGTCGGGCCAACATCCGGCGGATCGAAGGAGACCAATGAGAGAGCGCCAAGGATACCCGAAGAAGACACAGAACCAATAGTGAATCAGTAGATTGTACTTTAAAATTGTTCTGGCTGAGGGAACAGAGACGTACAGGGTTGTATAATGAGAGGGACCCGAGACCCAGGTGTTTGTTGAAGGAATAAATCCACTCGTGTGTGAAAATGCCGGCTTCCTGATACCTTTCTATTGCAAAACGAGCGCGCATATTGTTGGATGAGTGGCAGTTGGGTAAGGTCACAAATTGGAGTCAGATTACTAACTTAAATTTATGATGATTTAGAAATAAAAATTCCAACATTAGGAATGCCATGGGGACACAAGCCAGTCCCATCTGTAGGCCGGTCTCAAACCCGAATAAATGCAGAGGGTTGTGTCAAGAAGGGCATCCGGCGTTAAACTAAACTAACAAATATGAGCATTAATCTAAAGAATACCATACCGGATAGGATTTAACAACGCAAAAAAAAAAAAAAATAGTAGTGTGCTCTGGGTGTTGGCGGAAATTCAGCAACTGTGGGTCGAAGACAAAAAAAAGTAGGAAACCAGATTTTTCGACAGAAGAAAAAGAGGAATGCAGAGAGCCTACAACTGAGTGTAGGGACTTTGAATGTTGGGTGTATGGCAGGAAAAGCTCAGGAGTTGGTTGACATGATGATGAGGAGAAAGGTTGATATATTGTGCATCCAAGAGAGCAGATCGAAACGTAGTAAGGCTAGAAGTTTAGAAGCAGGACTTAAATTATTTTACCATGGAGTAGATGGGAAGAGAAATGGAGTCGGGGTTATTTTAAAGGCAGAGCTGGCTAAGAATATCTTGGAGGTGAAAAGAGTATCAGATTGAGTGATGAGGCAGAAATTTGAAATTGTTATGTATAATGTGATTAGCGGCTATGTCCCACAGGTACGACGTGACTTAAAGGTGAAATTCTGGAAGGAACTAGATAAAGTTGTTCTGAGCATCCCAGAGACAGAGAGAGTTGTGATCGGTGCAGATTTTAATGTATATGTTGGTGATGGAAACAGGGGCGATGAAGAAGTGTTGGGTAAGTACGGCATCCAGGAAATAAACTTTGAGGGACAGATGGTGGTGGACTTTGCAAAAAGGATGGAAATGGCAGTAGTAAACACTTTTTTTAACAGAAGAGGAAGGAACATATACTGACATAAAAGAGCAGAGTTGATTTATATTTTGTGCAGACAACATAATCTGCAGGAGGTTACTGACTGTAATGTAGTGGTATGGGAGACTGTAGCTCGACATGATAGTAATGGTGGTGTGCAGGATGACTATGGCAATGGGTAAGAAAATTAAGAAGGTAGAGCAGAGAACCATGTTGTGGAAGCTGAGAAAGGGAGAATTTTGTGTGGCCTTTTAGAAAGAGGTGTGACAGTCTCCGGGAAGACTGGACTACTACAGCCAAGGTGATCAGAGAGACAGACAGGAGAGTACTTAGTGTGTCTTCTGGTAGGAAAGGGGAGAAGCATTTGGTGGTGGAACCCGAAATACAGGAAGTCATGAAAGGAAAGAGATTAGTGAAGAAGAAGTGGGACACTGAAAGGAGTGACGAGAGGCGAAAGCAATACATTGAAATGCGACGTAGGGCAACAGTAGATGTGGCGAAGGCTAAACATGAGGCATATGATGACATGTACACCAGGTTGGACACGAAAAAAGGAGAAAAGTATCTCTACAGGTTGGCTAGGCAGAGAGATAGAGATGGGAAGGATGTGCACAAGGTAAGGATGATTAAGGATAGAGATGCTAAGGTGTTGACTGGTGCCAGTAGTGTGCTAAATAGATGGAAAAAATATTTTGAGAAGTTGATGAATCAAGGAAATGAGAGCGAAGGAAGAATAGAAGACGCAAATATGAAGGACCAGGAAGTGGCAATGATTAGTAAGGGGGACGTGAGAAAGGCACTGAACAGGATGAAATGAATGAACAGGTTTGGACATGTCCAGAGGTGATAAAGTGAGTATATTGGTAGACGAGTGCTGAGGATTGAGCTGCCAGGCAAAAGAGCGAGAGGAAACCAAAGAGAAGGTTGATGGACGATGTGAAGGAAGACATAAGGGCAGTTGGTGTTAGACAGGAAGATGCAGGAAATGGGATTAGATTGAAAAAGATGACATGCTGTGGCGACTCCTAATGGGACAGCTGGAAGGAAAAGAAGTCTTTGTTCAAGAAATCACAACCACTAAAAGGGCTTGGTTGTTGTATCAAATATAACTTGGGAGTTTATTTTTGGGTATGATACACACTCCTGTGATGTGAAAAAATGACAGTCCATCTGATACCAGAATATTGACAGCCACCATTAGATCTCTGATGAGGTGTACAATGCGAGTCCAAGTCCAGTGCGACTTTGAAGTTGCTCTGCTTTGTGCTTAGCAGGCCTCAGACAGCAAACAGCATTATTAATCCATGTAGGAGTTTTGTTAACATGTGGTCCTGGTCTTCAGCAGAGCCCCTTTCTACTTTTTTTTTTTTTTTTGTAAAATCCAGTGACGTGCCGAGTGAGCAGTATGTGGTCAGGGAGAAACTTCACAGTAAATATAGTTCATACAAAGTTCCAGTGTAAGAACAATATTCATTACATGATTTAAAAAGACAATGATGTGTCTCCTGGAAGACAGATGAGGGCACACTGAAACAGCTTTGTGCAGTAGACTGAAATAGGGAAAATGTCTGGCCTCGCAAAGTGTCAGGAGAAGCAACTCTTCCTGACAAAAGCAAGGACATCACGATGACACAGAGCAGAGACACCATGTGGAGGAAACTCATTTCAGCCGTTTGTATCCGGGATCTAGTTCTTTTGGTCAGGACCCACAGCCCGAGATCGACTTGTCTGTATCACTCGAGCAAAAAATGTAATTTGACATCATCCCCAGTAAATCTTTAACAGAAGATAAAGTAGATTCATGGCAAATAGTGTTATTTTCACTCTTTAAGACCACCCATCCATTTTCTTAGCTGTTTATCCTCACAAGGGAGACATGCAAACTTCACACAGGTGAGGTGGGATTTGAACCCCATTCGTCAGAACAGAGACAGATATGCTAACCAGTCAGTCATTTGACCGCCAGTGACCTAATTACTTAAATTTGTTGAAAACGTTTCTGTCCACTTCTGAGTTCATGTTGGTCGTCAATAAAGATTAGTTAGCCTGCTCTCAGAGAAGCTACAAAAGCAAAGAAATTACCTCTACTGATAATCAAAGATGGCGAGGAGTTGGCATATCGACAGGAAGTAACAAGACTGGAACTTTGGTGAGAACAAAACAATCTTATATTGAACATTCGAAAGACTGTAGAGATGATTGTGGACTTCAGGAGGCATCCTTCACCACATCTGACCATGAAACCGTCGCACTGACTTGTGTCACCCATTGAGACCTTTCATTTCTTAGGAATTACAGTCTCAGAGGACCTGATGTAGGAGACGAACATCAACTCTATCTTCAAAAAAGCCCAATAAAGGATGTACTTCTTGCGGATTCTGAGGAAGCACGACCTGTAACAAGAGCTGCTGAGACAGTTCTCGACAGTCGTCATCCTATCAGTGCTGTGTACCTCCATCACAGTCTGGTTTGGGCTGCCACAAAAAAGGACAAACTCCAACTGCAACGGATAATGAAAACCGCTGGTCGGAACCACTCGACACAGCATTGAAGACTTGGACGTCACTCGAACTAGGTCTAGAACAGGCACAATCCTTTCAGACCCTCCACATCCTGGTCACCTGCTCTTCCAGCTCCTTCCATTGGGTAGGAGTCACCAATCAATGCAAGTCAAAACTAGCAGGCATTCAAACAGTTTTTTCCCTCTAGCAATTAAGTCATTAAATTATTGATCCGGGAACTACTATTTTCATCCTTGTGGCATTGTTGGGACTCTTATCCTGCTGTTGAATTAGTATTAGTAATATATTCTGTAGACTATCGCAGGACCCGTCACCTTAAACTTCTCCTTTTCCACAATTGTCATTGCACTGGTCTATAATGGGAACTGCGAACGGGTCAGGGCACTCTGTATAAGCTTAACATAATGTGTTGTGTTGACACACTTTAAACTGTTCTAAATGAAGAAGAATGCATCTTGCACATCTTCTTCTTCTTTTGCTTTCGGCTTGTCCCGACTAGGGGTCACCACAGCGTGTCATCTTTTTCCATCTAAGCCTATCTCATGCATCTTCCTCACGAACACCCACACTCTTCATGTCCTCCCTCACCACATCCTTCTTTGGTTTTACTCTCACTTTCTTGCCTGGCAGCTCCATCCTCAGCACCCTTCTACCAAAGAACTCTCTCTCTCACATCTAGCCATATCCAAACGATTGAAGTCTGCTCTCTCGAACCTTGTCTCCAAAACATCCAATTTTGACTGTCCCTCTAATGAGCTCATTTCTGATCCTATCCAACCTGCTCACTCTGAGCGAGAACCTCAGCCTCTTCATTTCTGTGACTTCAAGTTCTGCTTCCTGTTTTTTCTTCAGTGCCACCGTCTCTAATCAGTACATCATGGCCGGACTCACCACTGTTTTATAGACTTTGCCCTTTATTCTAGCGGAGACTCTTGTGTCACATAGAACACCAGACACCTTCCGCCACCTGTTCCACCCCACTTGGACCCGTTTCTTCACTTCTTACTACACTCTCCATTGCTCTGTATCGTTGACACGAAGTATTTGAAGTCATCTCCCCTTGCAATCTCTTCTCTCTGGAGCTTCACTCTTCCCCCACCTCCACTCTCATTCATGCATATACATCCTGTTTTACTTTGGTTAATCTTCATTCCTCTCCTTTCCAGTTCATGCCTCCATCTTTCTAACTGTTCCTCCACCTGCTCCCTGCTTTCACTGCAGATCACAATATCATCTGCGAACACCATGGTCCAAGAGGAATCCAGTCCAACCTCATCTGTCAGCCTATCTATTATTAGCGCAAACAGGAAGGGGCTCGGGGTGGATCCTTGATGCAGTCCCACCTCCACCTTAAATTCTTCTGACACACCTACGGCACATCTCACCGCTGCTCTGTTGTCTTCATACATGTCCTGTACTATTCTAACATATTTCTCCACCACACCGGACTTGCACATACAGTACCAGACTTCCTCTTTTGGTACTCTGTCATAGGCTTTCTCTAGGTCTACAAAGACACAATGAACCTCCTTCTGACCTTCTCTGTACTTTTTCATGAGCATTCTCAAGGCACATAAAGCATCTGTGGTCATTTTTTAGGCATGAAACCATACTGTTGCTCGCATATACTTACTTCTGACCTGAGTCTAGCCTCCACTACTCTTTCCCATAACTTCATTGTGTGGCTCATCATCTTTATTCCTCTGTAGTTTCCACAGTTCTGAACATCGCCTTTGTTCTTAAAAATGGAACTAGTACACTTTTCCTCTATTCTTCTGGCATATTCTCTCCTGCTAGTATTCTCTTGAATAAGTTGGTCAAAAACTCCACAGCCACCTCTCCAAATTGCTTCCATACCTCCACTGGTATGTCATCAGGACCAACTGTCTTTCCATTTTTCATCCTGTTCAGTGGCTTTCTAACTTTCCCATTACTAATCATTGCCACTTCCTGGTCATTCATGCTTGCCTCTTGTACTCTTCCTTCTGTCCCAGTTTCTTCATTCATTAACTTCTCAAAGTACTCTTTCCATCTCCTTACCACACTACTGGCATTAGTCAACATATTTCCATCACTATCCTTAATCACCTTTACCTGCTGCAAATCCTTCCCATCTCTATCCCTCTGTCTGGCCAACCTGTAGAGATCCTTTTCTCCTTCTTTTGTATCCAATCTGGTGTACATGTCATCATATGTCTCTTGTTTAACCTTTGCCAGCCTTTGCCCTATGACGCATCTCAATCTATTCCTTTTGCCTCTCCTCAGTCCTCTCCATGTCCCACTTCTTCTTCGCTAATCTCTTTCCTTGAATGACTTCCTGTATTTTGGGGTTCCACCACCAAGTTTCCTTAACCCCTTTTCTACTAAAAGACACCCCAAGTACTCTCCTGCCTGCCTCTCTGAAAACCTTGGCAGCCGTATTCCAATCTTCTGGGAGTTCTTCCTGACCATCTATATATCCATATAGCCTGTCTCATCTCTTTTCGAAAGGCCACACATTTTTTCTTTCTTAACTTCCACCACTTGATTCTCTGTTCTACCTGTCTTCTTAATCTTCCTACCCGCTACCAGAGTCATCCTACAGAACACAATCATATGCTGCCGAGCCACACTCTGCCCCACCACTAACTTACAATCAATGACGTCCTGACGATTACATCGTCAGCACAAAATAGAATCTACCTGCGTGCTTCTACCTCCGCTCTTGTAGGTCGCTCTATGTTCCCGTCTCTTCTGAAAATAGGTCTTCACCACTGCCATTTCCATCCTTTTTTCGAAATCCACCACCATCTGCCCCTCAAAGTTCCTTTGCTGAATGCAGTAATTACCCATCACTTCTTCATCGCCCGTTTCCTTCACCAACATGTCCATTGAAATCTGCACCAATCACAACTCTCTCTCTGTCTGGGATGCTCAGGACTACTTCGTCTACTTCCTTCCAGAATTTTTCTTTCAACTCTCGGTCACATCCTTCCTGTGGGGCATAGCCGCTAATCACATTATACACAATACCCTCAATTTCAAATTTCAGCCTCATCACTCGATCTGATACTCCTTTCGACTCCAAGACATTCTTAGCCAGCTCTTCGTTTGAAATAACCCCCACTCCATTTCTCTTCCCATCTATCCATGGTAAAATAATTTAAACCCTGCTCCTAAAATTCTAGCCTTACCCCCTTTCCACTTGTTCTCTTGGATGCACAATATATGAACCTTTCTCCTAATCATCATTTCAACTAACTCCTGAGCTTTTCCTGTCATAGTCTCAACATTAAAAGTCCCTACACGTAACTGTATGGTCTGTGCATGCCTGTTCTTCTTCTGATGACTAAGTCGCTTTCCTCCTCTTTTTTGCCTCCAACCTACATTTTCTGAATTTCTACCTACACATTGCAGATTAACAGTGCCGGGGGGCAGGCAAGTCTAACCCGTGCCACGACCTATCCATTATAGAGTTTGTTTGATGAACGCTATTATATTACAGATGAAAGTGGACTTTCCTGAAAATTCCTGGAAATACAAATGTGAGCACTGAAGGTGCGAAGTCCTGCTAGGAGAAAAATGGATGGCTGTGGTGCATTCTTGCGATATCTGTGAACAAAATTCAGACAAAAATTGAAAGTAAAAGTCCTGACCAAAAAAAAATTGGGCAGAAGTTCCCAAAGGGCGAAGCTCAAATATTTTTGCCCCCCATTCCCCTATCACTGGATAGCACAAAATCACATTTGTCATTAAAATATGCATAAAATATGCCATCTTATCTCAAGACAAATGAATTCTGTGAAATATTCAGTAAAAAGAGATTTAAAATTCCCCACATTATACACATTATAGTACAGATATAGAATATACACGAAAATATACCCTAGAATTTCTACACCGTACAGCAAAACATGTTAAAGAAGTTGATCTGTAGTAATTCTTAATAACGTTTTAGTTTCAAACTCGTTATGTCCCGTTGTACTGGTACACTCGACCAGACTGCTCACTATCTCAGATATAAATATAGTAATATTAATAGTATAATGAGTTGCCTTTAATATTTTAATAATTTATATATATATATATTTAACCAACTTACCAGGTTTGTCAACCTTTCTAATGTAGTCGGACAAAAAAATCTGCATTCAAGTCCTTTTCCTCAAGCCATGACCACTTGAACGTGTTCCTAACACTCGCGTCTATTGCACGAATGTCAGCTCGCCTGTCTAACTGTTTGAACATTGCGCTGGGGCGTACCTGGCCGATCACGCATGAATTAGTTTACACAAAACCCTATTCAAATTCTTGACATTCAATGATTAATCTGCCTTTTGTGTGCACATGTGCACCCTTTGAGGCTTCCGTTCTCTGAGGTATGACGAGGTCATGAGAATGCGAGGGGATGGGCGTTACTGTTAGTAGTCTTAGTGCCTCAACATGGCTATGATCGTGAAAGCAAAACAATGAACTCAAATGCGTGTTCGTTCAATGTTGTCAACTAATGTCCGGACTAATTTTAGGATATTTGTCCTCAATTTTCTGGTGGAATTTTTCAAGAAAATTTTAAAATCGGGAATCCTGGGAAAATCCAGAGGACTTTCATCACTAATATATTTTTGGCACAGTTTTACGCCGGATGCCCTTCCTCACACAACCCTCTGCATTTATCCTGGCTTTGGACCAGCCTACAGGTAGCACAATAATTGTCTTCCCCAAAGAGCTGCAGATAATCAAACAAGCAATCAAATAAACAAAGTCAACACATAAGGTACACAATTCACATTCAACTTAATATATGTTAAAGTACAAATAGAAGCAGTCAAATAAACAGTCAGCACATGAGTAACACAATTCACAAACTCCCTAGTCTATGTTAACGTTAAAAGGATATGTGGATAAGAAGGTTCAAGTACAAATAATAAAAAAAATCATTATTTTAATACTGTGCATTATGCACTGGCTTATCATTTGTTATTAATTTTATATGCAATTTATTCATACATTTATTCTTTCATTGTTCATAAAATTGTGAGGTTGCAGAGCATAATGTGAGTCTGCTTTGATTATGACTGCGAGAGGTGGCCTTTTGGATGGCATGAAGCTCACACTCTGCTTTTGATTTCATTTCATATGATGCATATGATGTAGGAATAAAACACCAGTCAGACAGCATTTTCTGCATCCAGTCTCCCTCTATGCACCAGAACACAATGCAGTGGAGTCAGGGTGTTCCGACTGCTCTGGCTACATTAGTGCCGTGACCTGGATTTCTTCACAAAAGATTACCAGAGTGATCGCTGGTTGTTGTTGGGACAAGTAGGGACTTTACACAGGTTTAAAAAAAAACAAAACGTTAACCTACCTGGTTTAAAGGACTGCTGATGATGTCAAGAGGCCATTTAATTATGGTGAAGGTACTGAGGCAATGACCTTTGAGTGAGGGAGGTTTTTGGATGATTCCACTCCAGTTAGGGGTGTCAGTACAGTGTCAGTAAACTTTTGTCTTCCACTCGCATGCAGCGTTACACTACTAGCCCACAACAACCAGAACTTGATCCAGTCACTAACGTCATGTCATGGGGAGAGGTATGAGTGCAGTATGTCCCAGTACCTCATTTTCCACTCGCATACACGCTGACCCAACTTCTCCCATGCAACACAAGTCTAGTGAAGACCTCAGCTCTCCAGACATTGGAACCCTAATATCCCAATTAGCACATCAAATTGGCGAGAGCATTGCAAACCAGATACAAAATACTTCAAGTCATCAGAGTGGCGGAATTCCCCCTATACACCCAGTGTAAATGTTGAAGAGTGTTATCCCAAGTTGAATCTGACAGGAATGAAGCTTGTCATACAGGCAGATGTCAAAGAGCCACCGCACTTCAGGGGTGACGGGATGGACAAATGCGCAGGACTTCAAGCTTGTCTTTGACATTCTCAAACAGGACTTCAGTGAAGTAACATATTCTTGCATCCCCCTAGCCGACTTCTACAAAACCTTACCTCTGACTGGAAAAAATCCAATGGACTATTGGATCCACTTAAACAAAGCAGTGGATGTTGCTGATGAGTGCCTGGGGAGACTTGGGAAGAATATTGAGAATCCTGCTCATGAGGTCACTATAATGTCTGCATTTTCCTGACCCTGCACTCACGACTGTCCTGAAATGTAAAACAGCAAATAAGTGGACATCACATGAAATACATGAGCATCTCGTTGAACACCAGAGAGAGGCCAAGACAAAAAAATCAAGGTAAACCATGTCACCCACCCCATCACATGCGGGTTGGGGTCCATGCTCAGGTTTCAACACTGAAAAATGTAACTACTGATAATGTGAGGGAACATATTAGTGAAGAAAACATAAAGGAGCCATCATCCACTTCTCCTGTTGAGAGCACTTGCATTCAATCACTCATTGGTCTGTTATATCGTCTATTGGAGCAGAAAGCTCAGCCAGCAATAAAAATAGGACCAAGCAGAGAGCAAGCAAATTCTTTACAGAATTTCACATTGCTTCAAAACTTCTGTCAGAGACAAAATGACAGATAAGACTACTGATGACTGAAAGAGGACTGCTGACAATACTGACCTGAAACAGAAACTGAAGAACCTTGGAGTGATAGATATTGATATTGATGGTTGCCAGGTGAGCCCCTATACCAAAAGTCGGTTGGTGGAAATGCTAGAACAATATCAAGATGTGTTCTCAAAACACCATTTAGATTGTGGAGAAGCCAAGGGCTTTGTGCACAGAATCCACCTCACGGATGACCGTCCCTTCTGCCTACCACATCGCAGAGTCCCTCCAACTTATTACCAAAAACTACGCCAAGTCTTCACTGAGATGGAAGAGCAGAGGATCATGTGGAAGTCAGTGACCACATTTCCGTCCCCTCTGTGATGGTTTGGAAAAAGAACAGTGACCTCAGGATATGCACAGACTTCAGGTGGCTGAATATGAGGACCATAAAAGATGCTCAACCTCTGCCTCATCAGGCATATGGTCTTTCTGCCCTTGGTGGGAACTCTGTTTTCAGAACCGTGGATCTAATATTTAGGTTTCACAACCTGCCTATGCATGAGGAAAACAAAAAGTATACCGCCTTCACAACACGACTGGGATTGCATGAGTATAACAGAATGCCACAAGGCCTCTGTAACAGCCCCACATCCTTTATGAGAATGATGATAAGCATTCTTGGCGACCTTCAGCACCCTTCTGTGTTATCTCAATGACCTCCTGGTCTTTGCCCCATGAGAGCAAGAGGCCCTCAACAGACTGGAAGCTGTTTTCCAGAGCCTGAAAGAACAGAACCTGAAGCTGAGTCCAAAAAAACGTCATCTGCTGCGGCGGTCTGTGAAATTCTTCGGTCACATTATCGATGTTGATGGGGTGGCTGTTGACCCAGGAAAGATTGAAGTCATTGCCAGTATGACAAAGAATGATTTGATGGAGGATGACAGCCACACACCTTCAGGTCGGAGAGTGAAATCATTCCTTGGAATGATCTATTACCAACACTTCATTCCCAAGTGCTCCCTGATTGAGAAGCCTCTGTTTTCCCTCAAGGATGGCCAAAAGCAGAGAAGGAAGACTGGTAAATCAAACCAGATGTCTTCAGAAAGCTTAAACCTGCAGATTGGACTAATGATTGTGACTCTGCCTTCCTCAGCCTCAAAGACAAGCTCTTAAATTGTGTGGTACTCACCCACCCAGACTTCTCCAAATCACTGATCCGGTCCATCGACGCCTCTCTTGACGGTCTTGGGGCAGTTTTGTCCCAAATACCAGAGGGTGAGACATAAGCCCGCATAATCACCTTTGTAAGCAAAACTCTGACTGGCTAACTAAAGAGGTATCATGCCCATCGCTTGGAATTCTTGGCGCTCAACTTCAGTGTTTGTGAAAAATTCAGTCATTAGTTGAAGGGGCACATTTTTACAGTGTGGATCGACAAACTCCACTAATCTTCTTAATGACAAAACGCCTGTGAACAGCGGTGGGTGGCCAAACTGTCCCCATACACATTCAACATTAAGCATACAGTATCTCTGGATCAGAGAACATTGTGTCAGATGCCTTGAGTCGAGATCCCTTCTCTAGGTCAGTCGGTCAAAGACTTATCAGTGAGCCATACAAAAACCTTTTGGCAGAGGCTGAGGCTACAAATGTGGAAGGAGTGCAAGATGTTTTCAGGTGGAGGGTTCAATGCTCTCAGGCACCAGATTGCGCAACCACAGAAGCCCCATCTTGGAAGTCAGGGCTCCTCTGATGTTAAGTCCATCTTTCAAGCTCACACTGAGTGGGAAAAGGTACAATTTCTTAAGGTGGTTCCCCAGATGGCACCGTCTGAACAAGATGCACTTTCATCAGTCCCTGGAGGAGCTTCGTCACAGTCAGGAGTCATTCCAGACATCCAGGGGGTCCTGCAGCCTTTAGAATGGGGAGAACCACTATCTAGGAGGGAGTGAAGCAACTTACCTCACAAAGCATGAGCATTTTCCAAACAGCGGCATCGCATAAAAATCAAAGATGGAGTCCTCTATAGAACAATAAATAACCCATCAACTAGTTATGCTAGCTATCAGTTTCTCTTACCAGCCACCTGTAAAATCTAGGCCCTTTCTGGAGTGCATGATCTTGCAGGGCACCAAGGACTAGCCGGAACCCTACACCTTGACGGACAATGCTTTTTCTGACCATAAATGGAAAGAGCTGCCAATGGTGTATCCTTGCAAAATCCCCTGAAATAGCTGCCCGAGCCCCACTGGAGAGCATCCATACCCACGGAGTTGGTGTGTATAGACTTTTGAAGTGCTGAGAATGGCAAGCAGCGGTCGGTGGATGTCCTGGTCGTAACTGACCACTTTACAAAATTGGCTCATGCTTTCCTTGTGTAAATCAGACGGCAAAACAGGTTGCAAAGAAGTTGTGGGACATTGTGTTGAAAGCAAACTCTTGTCAGAACTTATCAGTCTCACAAGGGTAGCAAAGCCACATACAATTGCGTACCACCCCATAGGAAACAGACAGACTGAACGATTTAATAGTATGCTTGGCAGTATGCTGCGTTCTTTACCACTGGCAGAAAAGCAACACTGGACACAGCAGATACAAAGCCTGACTTTCCCTTACAATGCCACCGTGCATGAAACTACTTGATATACCCATTCTATCTAATATTCAGTTGAGTCCTTAGACTCCCATTGGACATGGTTATCTGGCAGGTCCTGAAAGACACCAGTGTAGTTGACGACAAGACCTATGCAAGCAAACTGATGGCAAGCCTTCATGAAGCTCAGCAGCATACAAAAAAGAGCAGAGGTGGACTTTTAAAGGCGGGCTAACGGGTCTTTGAGGGTCAGAATTCCCGCTGA
The DNA here is from genome assembly GCF_019802595.1 of Syngnathoides biaculeatus. Classification (NCBI taxonomy): domain Eukaryota; kingdom Metazoa; phylum Chordata; class Actinopteri; order Syngnathiformes; family Syngnathidae; genus Syngnathoides; species Syngnathoides biaculeatus. The sequence goes on along the minus strand of NC_084646.1, from coordinate 29,128,710 downwards.
TAGTCAGGTGTTCGCATACTTATTTGCAGCTGTATCCCACAAATAAATTGTTCAAAAATCATTCATTGTGATTTCTGGATATTTCTTTTTAGATTATCTCTCTCATAGTGGACATCCACCTCTGATAAATATTTCAGACCCCTCCATGATTTCTAAGTGGGAGAACTTGCAATATAGCAGGGTGTTCAAATTTTCTTCACTGTAGAGACAGACAACAACTGTTGCATATTTTTGGGATGTGGGAGGAAACTGGACTGTCCGGAGAAAACCCACGCAAGGACGGGGAGAACATGCAAATTCAACATAGGCAGGGCCGGGATTTGAACTCTGGTGCTCAGAACTGTTTGTTGAACGCTCTACAGCAGTGCCACCATGCTACTTAGGTCAGTCATATTTCAGTAATTTAGCCCAAATGGAAAATGGGTATTTTCAAACAAAAAATGCCTGTGAGAAGCTCCAGCCCGCCTGTAACCCCAGTGAGTATAAGCAATAGGGGAAATGTGTCATGATCCTGCCGCTCCAGCCTGGGCTGGTCGGGTGTCCGCGGTTGCTCTGATTGGAAGGTGCACACCTGCGCCTTATGCAGCCTGATTATGCTGTGGATTTATATGACCGCGATGACAACTGGCCGGCGCCAGTTCGTATGATCTTCATGTCCCATTCGTGTTCTCCGGTATCCCTGATTGAACCTGTGTGTACCGACCTTCGTCCGTTCTCCGACCAACCTTGTAAACCTGACTCCTTTGATACTTCTGCCAGCGTTGATTGTTCTCCCGTGTACCGAATCCTGCCTGTCCGCTCATCTGCTCTCTTTGCCCGACATCCCAACTACCGCTGCTGCACCGGACTGCCTGCTCGATCCCCTACCTCTGCATATAATAAATGTGTCTCTTCTTGAACTACCTTGCGTCTTCCGAGTTCCTGCATTTGGGTCCTAACCCTAACCCCGATCCGATGGGACGCGACAGAACGAACTGGCCAATACAGGACCCAGCAGGACCGGGACCGACGCAAGGTAGACCGTCTGCCGGAGGACCAAGCCGGTCCGATCCGGGTAGGCTCCCTGATGTCCTCCGCTTCCATGTCTTACGCTCCGCCAGCGCGGTATGAATACGTCCCGAACACGACCCGTCCGGCTCCTCATATTCTTCTGGACTCTGACTTTTCGGTATATGAGAAGGACCGTGATTTGTATGACTGGCTGCCTGAGTACGACTCTGATGACTTTGATTTGGAATCTCTTTGCCCGGCTTTTCATCCCAGTCAGTTTGTTTCACCTCCCCGCGTTTCCAGCACCCGAGCGACTTCGCCCTGTAGGTCCAAGTACACCAATCTGTACGAGGGAACCCACTTGGCCATCTACCCGGGACCTCCGCGTGGCGGCCAGAGGAGACGCCCCGGCCGGGCGCTCCCTTGTGCCTCCCGCTGCGCGGCAACTAAGACACAGTCCTCCCACTGCTCGCCGGCAACGGCAAAGCCCGCAGACCCGCAGCTGGTGGCGAAGCTTCCAGCCCAGAGGGAGGAGGAGCCGCCAAATCACGAGGCGTTCTACCGTGAAATGCGGGCAGAGATAGAGCGGCAGAGCGTCGAATTGGCGGCTCTCACGGCCCAGGTCTGGCAAGGATTGGCGAACCAGCCGAGCTACTCTGACGTCGCAACGGCGACGGACTCGCTGCTGATGCAGGTTCACGTGGCAGTGGAACTGACCCGCTTCCGAGACACACCCACATGTCAGTTTCGACTGACTCTCCGCCTGCTCAGGTTCACGTTGCCATGGAAACCGACCCGCCCCCTTGCCAAGTGCACGCCTGTGGGGACCGACCCGATGCCGCCTCACGTTGCTGTCCAGGAAGTGGCGACATCTCCACAGCCGCTTCTCGTCCGTGCTCTGGAGTACCAGTGGCGACCGGCCCGCGGACGCTCCACTCTCCTGCTTCGTCGGCGACGAGCACGCCCATACCTTCCCTTCCAGGAGGTGGCGACGGTGACACTGACGCTGCCTTCTCACGTTGCTGTCCAGGAGGGGGCGATGGTGTCGCCGCCTTCTCACGTTGCTGTCCAGGAGGGGGCGATGGTGCCGCCGCCTTCTCACGTTGCTGTCCAGGAGGGGGCGATGGTGTCGCCGCCTTCTCACGTTGCTGTCCAGGAGGGGGCGATGGGGTCACCGCCTTCTCACGTTGCTGTCCAGGAGGGGGCGATGGGGTCGCCGCCTTCTCACGTTACTGTCCAGGAGGTGGCGATGGCGATGGGGTCGCCGCCTTCTCACTTTGCTGTCCAGGAGGTGGCGATGGCGATGGGGTCACCGCCTTCTCACGTTGCTGTCCAGGAGGTGGCGATGGCGATGGGGTCGCCGCCTTCTCACGTTCCTGTCCGACAAGAGCTGGGGAGTTCTGATGAGCCACCCCGGAGCTGGAGAGACTTCGGGATGGTAATGGTGGCGGTCATGGCTCTGGTCCTTCTCTCCATCATCCTATTCGCTCCAGATGGCTCCCAGCCGTTTCATGACTTGTCCTCATTGGTGACCAATCCACGGCTGCCTACTGACCAAGCCTCGGTGGCGACCAATCCCTGGTTGTCTGGCAACTACGGCGTGGGAGGTTCTCGTCCGGAGCAGTGGCCTGGCTCGTTCTGGTTCCTGCTTCCCATTTGGTTCCTCACAGAGGTCGTCCGCCCGAATCGCCCCTTGGGGACCCTGGTGCTTGGCGTCCGGGTCATCCTCCTGACCTGTCCACCCGGACGCCTTGTGTTTGGTGGCCTGGATGGCCACCAGTCTGGGGTTCAGGGGGGGGGCGTGCCCTCCTCCGGACCCCCTTCCGCCCACCCCTGCCTGTATTAATAATTATTGTCTGTTTCTTTTGTTTAGGCACGTCTGGGAGCCGTGCCTTTGAGGGGGGGGGGGTACTGTCATGATCCTGCCGCTCCAGCCTGGGCTGGGCGGGTGTCCGCAGTTGCTCTGATTGGAAGGTGCACACCTGCGCCTCATGCAGCCTGATTATGCTGTGGATTTATATGACCGCGATGAAAACTGGCCGGCGACAGTTCGTATGATCTTCATGTCCCATTCGTGTGCTCCGGTATCCCTGATTGAACCTGTGTGTACCGACCTTCGTCCGTTCTCCGACCAACGTTGTAAGCCTGACTCCTTTGATACTTCTGCCTGCGTTGATTGTTCTCCCGTGTACCGACTCCTGCCTGTCCGCTCATCTGCTCTCTTCGCCCGACGTCCCAACTACCGCTGCTGCACCGGACTGCCTGCTTGATCCCCTACCTCTGCATATAATAAACGTGTCTCTTCTTGAACTACCTTGCGTCTTCCGAGTTCCTGCATTTAGGTCCTACCCCCGATCCGATGGGACGTGACAAAATGGATGGTGGATGGTTAAAATTATCGAGTAATAAAATAATTAAATGTAATGTCAATCATTAAACAGTTTCTGAATCATAATTTAACAAAGCAATCCAATTCAGGTCCCGTCACCTTCTGGTTTGTCAACTTCCCCCATCTGCAGGCAGTGCTGTGTAAAACAGTCTAGCAGACACAAATGAAGAAGAATGGGGATCTTCCATAATACAACTACTCACTAAATTGCAGCAGTATTAGCTATTTTACTTTCAAACCATGACGTCTTAGTATATAAGGTATAATAAGTGTATAATAACTAAGAAATAAAAATATTTATTGTGATATATTATTTAATTGGCTCATTTGTTTAGTTTGTTCTAATTGTTTCCCTGTTTAGGTAATTGAGGATGGAAATGTTTTTATCAATGAATTAATCAATTAATCAATAAATGTTTAAATGCAGTGATGGACCTCTTCATGTAGGATTCATCATTACCCTATTACGTATTACCCGGCTCTCATTCTACTTTCATACTGCGGGCTAAAAAGTTGTTAACATTTCTGCTAAATCTTTGAAATACGGTGAATGAAATAAGTATTTGAACACCCTGTTATATTGCAAGTTCTCCCACTGCATGTCCACTGTGAGAGAAAAAGCCAGAAATCACAATGTATGATTGTTTTAATGATTTATTGGTGTGATACAGCTACAAATAAGTATTTGAACACCTGACAAAACCAATGTTAATATTTGGTACAATAGCCTTTGCTTGCAATTACAGACGTCAAACGTTTCTTGTAGATGTTCACCAGGTTTGCACACACTGCAGGAGGGATTTTGGCCCACTCCTCCACACGGATCATCTCTAGATCAGACAGGTTTCTGGGCTGTCGCTGAGAAACACAGAGTTTCAACTCCCTCCAAAGATATTCTATTGGGTTTAGGTCTGTAGACTGGCCACAGCACTCCAGAATCTTGATATGCTTCTGAAAGAGCCACTCTTTGTTTTTCCTGGAGGTGTGTTTTGGGTCATTGTCATGTTGAAAGAACCAGCCACGACTCATCTTCAATGCTCCGACTGAGGGAAAGAGGTTGTTCCCCAACATCTTACAATACATGGCTGTGGTCATCCTCTCCTTAAATACAGTTAAGTCATCCGGTTCTATGTGCAGAAAAACACCCCCAAAGCATGATGCTACCACCTACATGCTTCACAGTAGGGATGGAGTTCTTGGGATGGAACTCATCATTTGTCTTCCTCCAAGCACGGTTAGTGGAATTATGACCAAAAAGTTCCATTTCAGTTTCACCTGACCACAAAAGATTCTCCCATGACTCCTCTGTATCATCCAAATGGTAATTGGCAAACTTAAGATGGGCCTTGACATGTGCTGGTTTACTTTCAAACCATGACGTCTTAGTGTATTACCAACAGTCATCTTGGAAACTGGGGTCCCGGCTCTTTTCAGGTCATTGACCAAGTTCTGTCGTGTAGTCTTGGGCTGATTCCTCACCTTTGTAAGGATCACTGAGACCCCACGAGGTGATATCTTGCATGGGGCTCCACTCCGATTGAGATTGACTGTCATGTTTAGCTTCTTCCATTTTCTAATGATTGCTCCTCTGTATTATCCAAATGGTCATTGGCAAACTTAAGACGGGCCTTCACGTATGCTGGTTTAAGGAGGGGAACCTTCCGTGCCATGCATGATTTAAAACCATGACGTCTTAGTGTATTGCCAACAGTCACCTTGGAAAGGGTGGTCCCAGCTCTTTTCGGGTCATTGACCAAGTCCTGTCGTGTAATTCTGGGCTGATTCCTCACCTTTCTAAGCATCATTGAGACCCCACGAGGTGATATCTTACATGGGGCTCCACTCCGATTGAGATTGCCTGTCATGTTTAGATTCTTCCATTTTCTAATGATTGCTCCAATAATGGACCATTTTTCACCAAGCTGCTTTGCAATTTCTCCGTAGCCCTTTCCATCCGTGTGGAGTTGTACAATTTTGTCTCTGGTGTCTTTGGACACCTCTTTGGTCTTGGCCATGTTATAAGTGTGAGTCTTAATGATTATATGGGGTGGACAGGCGTCTTTATGCAGCTAACAACCTCACACAGGTGCATCTGGTTCAAGATAATACATGGAGTGGAGGTGGACTTTTAAAGGCGGACTAACAAGTCTTTGAGGGTCAGAATTCCCGCAGATAGAAAGGTGTTAAAATCCTTATTTTCAGCTCTATCACACAAATAAATCGTTAAAAAAATCATATATTGTGATTTCTGGAGTTTTCTTTTGGATTATCTCTCTCACAGTGGACATGTACCTATGATAAACATTTCAGACCCCTCCATGATTTCTAAATTGGAGAACTTTCAATATAGTAGGGTGTTCAAATCCTTATTTTCTTCACTGTATTTCCCTTTCCTTGATTCTCCCTCACTTACCAAAGCTGTACGTTTGGAAATATGAGTGTCATGATTTGTAACCGTCAGATATTGGACTGGATCCAAAAACAGACAGGGGTGGAGAAAGAAGTGGAGAGTGGTTTATTTGGAGTTGTTCAGGGTTTTTATATCAAAGGCATGATTGTGGTCCATAGAAAGAAGAAACATGCAGGAAGCGTGAGCGGGAGCAGGTCGAAGAGCATGACAGCATTGTTGAAGTGGGAAGCAAAGCGACATGGATGGAACACGAGTGCTGTAGGAGAACACAACAGGATCATTACAAATGCAGGAAACCAAGTAACCAAACCAAGCACTTGAAAATAGATCTCTAGATTTGGCCTGTGAACCACAGTCTAGTGTGATTACTCGAGCACAGGATCCCTGGATTTGTCAGACCTGTATACAGCCAGTGATGAGTGCTAAATGAGAACAAGATTGGGAGTGAGAAGGTGATGATTGCTAGAGAGGGAAAAGTGAGACTAAAAGTGCAACTCAAGCTCCAAAAGTAAACTGCCGGTTGTATATCATGACAATGAGGCAATTTTAATCATTAAGACAATGGTCTCAATTCATTCAGCACCCTCAATGTTGGCACCACTAGTTCTGCTTCCTCCCTAAGCCTTAAGCACACTACTCAAAATCAAGCTCTAAACACCATTGTAGAATCATAAATTTAACAAGTCAACTGATCCCCGTGTGTATATCTCACCAATAATTTGTATTTAAATGACATGAGACTCATATGGATGTCGTACAGTATGTCCGTCCTTTGACATGCAGTGGCATTGATGGATATCCATTACAGAAGAACTGATTGTGATCTGATGCAAATTTCTCAAGATGTCATGATGCATTTTCAAACTTTAGGTTAACACATGTGAACAAATTGGAATTGTCTCACTTATGTGGTTTGTAGTGCTAGTGTGTTAATTCTGTGCCTTGCTACCGAAGATGGTGCACGACGAGCCAAGAGCTGGTAGTCATGTGGATAAATAAGCAGACGAATCTGTGGGTGAAAACTGTGAGGCTGAAGTCAGCAAAGTACAGGTCATGTGTTTTACTATTCACATTTGGGCCACTCCCACTTGTATGATTTGGACATGAATGTTCTCAAGGCCCTGCCAAATAGTGGTTAAGTGAAGTGTGTACTGCACTATCTGTGAGTTTCATTGAAAAATTCAGCATTTTTTTGGGGAGCGCAGCCATCTTTACAGGGCTTTCTTTCGTTTTGGCTTCTATTGGAATAGACAACAGGTTAAGTTATTGGCTGCCAACATTTTTTACTGTGTACGTCATTAACTCACCCAAAAAGAAAATAGTGGTAATGTTTACACAACTCTTGTATGAAAGGATGCAGTTGTTCCCAAACAATTGTAGGAACAACAAATGAGGCTAACACGAGGTGCAGATGAATTAATTAACATTATCCAAACAATCAGAGAAGCAAATGACAAATGAGACAAGCCAGCACTTTCAATCTCTCACACCCCTCACTGTTCCACTGGAACCAAGTCCAACACAAAACTCACTCTACTAGCCTAAATACAATATGATGTTTGACAAATAAGGTAAAGACTATTGTCGCTGTTGGATTCCAGCCAACACCACGTGAAAATATTCCTCCCATCCCCCTTTTCCAGAAACATCCGTCCACTAAGATGCGAAAGGGCCTCTCCTCCACCCATGAAGAATATGATCTGTAAATCTTACTTATATCTGCAGGGTCTTTTCCAGAATAACTCAAACCCCTATGGAGATCAGGCATTTTTCATCCCTGTAATTATGGAACAGAAAGTTTGTCACAGAGATATGCACAAATGTGTAGAACTACAAACTTGGTAAGAATAAAATGTGACTCTATCAAACCATTGTCTCTAACTATCTCTGCTAAACTGACTCTTTTTAATATTAGGCAACTAGGTAATAAATCAATGTTGATGAATGACATCCTTACAATCTTTGATCTCAACTTTTTATTTAACAATTTGTTTCACTTCAAAGAAATTATACTGGATGAATTTAGCTCTTTTGAATATTTGTGTAAAGGTGACCAAAAGGTTATTGCTTTGATCATTTATTGATCTACATAATACAAAAGAAAATGTATCAAGGATTTTTCAGAACTGCTGTGAGTTATTTGTACTGACTACAACTTTTTTGTCATAATGGGATTCATGTTGATAGTAAAAAAAAAAAAAAAAAAAAAAAAAAACAGCAGTACAAGACATTTGACCTCTCTCAACAAATATTAATAGTCCAACTCAAACTCTAGCTGAGGTCTTGGATCTGGTCATCTCTAAGGATATTGAAGTTCTATCAAATGACATTCAATATATGGCTATTTCTGACTATTTTTTTGTGTATTCTTTGAATTACAGACTCTCACAAATGTTCGGACATCCTCTGTCTATGAGGAAAAGGTACATAAATGAGAATACTGACACTATGTTTATTGAGATTGTAGCTATGAAACATACTGTAAATGCTGGCACAGCTGACGAACCTTTAAACAATTTCACCTGGGAAATATCAATGTCATGAATGTTGTCACTCCTGTTAAAACTAAGATCATCTTGAGGCAATCTAGAACACTGTGGAGGAGCACAATGAGCTCTAAAATAAAATCTAAGAAAGCAATACATGAGAGAAAAACTAAACTCCAAATTGACTATAACCTCTATAGACAAAGTCTTTGGAAATTTAACCAAGAGTGAGTCAGGGCTAGACACCAACACTTTTCAGAAATCATCAGTAAGGACTGCAATAATAGTCTTTGCTGTGGTTGACAAGCTCACAACCCAGTCCCCAAGTCAGGGATTTCAAAATTTGCCCATTATTTTAGTGAAAAATAACCCAATCCATCACAGTTAAATATCAGCACAAATCAGCAAAATAATAAATTGACCAAAGAAACTGGAGCAAAAACTGTTCAGCAGCTGAAACCATCAATAAGCTGTCTTGACTCAATACCATCTGACTTTTTCAAAACTGTTTTGAAGTCTGTGCTTGATGATTTGCAGCAAATAATAAATTTCTCATTTCAGTCATGTGAGTTTCCTCAAGCTGTTAAAGTCGCGTCGTTAAGCCTCTTCGAAAAAGCAGATCACTGGGTGTTTCCATGTTGGTAAATTCTTGAACCATCTTGAATATCCCTTTTATTGCCAAGATTTTGAGAGTTAGAGCTCATTAAAAGATTCAAATAACAGCATTTACATTCCCATCAGAACACTTTTAAGAACATTTTTGTGTTTTTGCAAACTTACAACGAAAATGTCTACAAACGTGTTGTTTTAATTACACAAAAAAATACATTGCTAACCAAACCAAGCCAACTATGAATGTTGGATAAATTTGAAAGGCCGCTTCCAACTTAATTTCATTTATTGTTTTCAATTCACAATGATATCCCCATTTGATTTTCTTCTGTAAAAGTGAATTATTGCTTGCAGAATATCTTTTGCAAAGCATTCCTCTCATTCGACATCCAAGTGGTCGCCATATTGGCTGCATTTACTGTCCGTGACGTCACATTTGCCAGTGAAAACACGCTGTGGCCCCTACTGTAGGACACGCTCCTTCAGACACAGAAGCTCTTTTCGAAGAAAACATCTCACAACCGAGTGAAGTGTCCAGGTGAATATTACCCTATTGTTTCGAGCCATATTTAGATGACATGTGGATCACTGCCAAACCACCTCCCCGCCCTATCCACCTCCGCGTGGCGGTGATAAACGCCCACTTCCGCAGCGGACTTGAGCCACCCCGGCGGCAGGCTCGGCCTTGTCAACAAGGCTGGCGGCAGGCTCGGCCTTGTCGACAAGGCCGGTAGTGATCCACAAGGCCTGTCGAGGCCTGGCAAGGCCTGCGGAGGTCGTCCTTCAGCGGCTGCTGCATGAAGTCTTCCGATCCACACATCGACACATTTAGCAACCCTGATTTATGGATTACGCCCCCCACAACTATTTTTTTTTTTTTTTTTTTAGTAGCTGTATACACATCTACCTGTCATTTGGAACCCACAAAGCTCTTGTCCTTTGCACCCATGCAATTCATTTTTCACGACGAACTGGGTCTCTTGCAAACTAATGAAGGGTAAAATCCATCCTCCCAATTGTTCAAGCAATGTTCAGCAATGCAACAACCTGGCATTTTGGCTAACACGAAGGAACAATGAGCTACCCTCCCAGAGGTAAAACTAATAGAAACAAACGAGTTCACTTCAGGGCGGTCCTGCCATGTCCGTCACTTTGTGCTTCTTCTCAAAAACAAATCCCTTGAGAGGATTTTCATGGCGGGAGTTACAAAAAGCTGTATACGTCAAAATCATGTTTTGTGATGAAAAAATGCATGGGTCCATGTCGGCTGCCATTTTTTTCATTAATAACATACTAAAAATCATCCATTTCATAACAGTGGCACTTTAAAGTAATCTTTTATGCACTGTATTGTCTGCGTGTTCATTCTTGATGAGGCTGTGCCAAAGTAGAATTTTAACAATGCACACCACCTCATCTTGCACTTTCTACTTTTGCTCCGTAACGCATTTTTCAGACCAGCCATTTCTCGCTTGAAAAAGAGAAAATATTTTCAAATTTCCCGCTTTTTCTTCTATTATTCACATGCTCCGACATTCAGTGCATCTTAAAATAACAGCATTTCTTTTTGTCACTTTTGCCATTATTATCAGGAGTAAACATAAACAATGTGTCTAGCTTCTGTTCACTCTATATTGCCCAGACTGTGTTACTCACTAAAGCGCCGGTGGTGGGCGGCGCATAAAGACACTGTCATTAGAAACCTCATTGATGGGCTGCGTTAAGTAATGTAACATCTGCAATTCTGAGTGTACTCATTTAAGAGCATAGGGGGAACGGTGTAAGGTAAACTAGGTGGGAGAGTGTGTGACTGAGCAGCAGATTGTTGTTGGAGAGAATTTGCTGTGCTGTTGAAGTGTTCAGTCAAAAATGACTAAAAGAACCCTGTGGTGACTGATTTTTCTTTTTTACAGTACATATGTGAATTGTACCATTTGATTTAGCAACCAGTCATCCCTCACTCATTGAATCACATTGCAAAATGCCACAAACTGAATATTTTTTGGTGCATGTGTATGTGTGCAGAGACCACGTCACAGTGTGCAATTGCACACGTGCGCAGATTAGAAAGAACATTGATGCTAAGAGAGTATAAATCCAGTAGGGCTCTGAGATCAACTGACTAAAGTCAAATAGTGGAGCACAGAGTCCAGAGCAAACATGATGAAGCAGCTTTTATATATTATTCTGCATAGAAATAGAATAAGTTGCCAACAGAAGTAATGTCAGCCCCAAGTGTGAATGTTTTTAAATACTTGTTAATTTTATTCTCATGTTTTTAGAGGATTTTTATTATTAAATTACATTTATTTCACTGTACACTGTATTAAATGTTTTATTTATTTGTATTTAAATGTTTTTTTTTATCATGTCAAGCACAATGAAATACTTTGCTTTGCTTCACTGGCCTGGATAGTTTTGATACATCGCTGCTAGTTTTCATAGATAGTGTTTTTAATTGATTTTACATTTACATTATACAATACACGTGCGTGCGTGCTTGTGTGTATGTGCTGTTGTGTCTTCCTTTAATAAAAAATAAGAGGGGAAGGGAGAAAAGGAATACTATGTTTACATAGTGTTTTTTACACGTCGATGCGTCATGGTCTATGTTTTGTTTCGGTTGTTTGGTTTTGTTCCAAAAGAGTCACTGATAGTGTAGTGGTACACACACGCCTGACTTTGGTACAGGCAGCATGTAATATATTCATGCTCCATGATGGTGTTTATATGTGCCCTGTGACTGACTGGCCACCAGTTCAGGCTGTAGTCTGCCTTTAGCCTGGAGTTAGCTGGGATAGGCTTTAGTACTCCTGCGGCCCTTGTGAGGATAGGTGGCTTGGAAAATGGATGGATGGTTTTGTTCCATGTTTTCCTCTACCATGTTTATCTTGTTGTTTAGCTCAGTTGATTGTGTTCTCCTGTTCTCCTTGTGTCGACCAATCAGCTCCCTCCATCCATTTGTGTCTTGTCCAGGTGTTCCTTGATGTTTCGCCAATCTGTTTGTATTTAGCTCCTTTGTGTTCTTTCAGTTCTTGCCGGTCCATTGTCAATGTCTCTGTTCCTGTCAGTGTTCCGGACAATGTCCTGATCAGTGTCATTGCCATTATCTCTCTGTGCTAAGTCTTAGTCACCAGTCATGTTTTGTTTTTAGTTTTACTTCAGTGTTTCATTGTTACTTTATTGATTAGTTCTGGAACTTTGTTGAGTTTACCTTTGCTGGAAATAAAATATCATTTTTTGAGATTAGTGCCTTGCCTCCCTGCTTTCCTGCACTTGGGTCCTCCAAATCTTTCCTTCCCTTCCATGCCTTCAAAAAGCCCAAGTGTGACACTATGGTGATTAAGAATGTTTTTAAAGCTCTTATTGTGTTGTTCTATTGAATTTTTTTAAAATGGAAAACTTTGCCTTGAAGCTAAAATACGGCATATGTAATCTAATGCTTCTCTCAACCTATTATTGTTTTGGTGTGGTAAAATATATTGATTGTAAGCAGAAGCGAAAAATGCAAGTACACAACTTGTTTAGTGGTTACACTCAGTATTAAAACCAACAAAAACAAACAACATTACTAAAACACTCAATATACATGCAATTTTTTCTGTGACGTTTAAAGTGGGAGAATGAGAAAGAGATAGGCATGAAAAATAGTCCACCAACAGGTATCTGTTATATGTGTTTTAATAGCAATTTATCTACAAAATATTGATACCTCTGTATTCTGGGGTTTATGGAAAGTGCACTGTCACTGAAGCAAAGGGACATATAAAAATTACAAACAAACAGATTGTAACATTTTTCAATTAATTCATTTTTCCATTCATTCGGTTTGGTGCTTACAGTAAAGCTGAGCAGTCTTATAAACAATAGTGCATCAGATGTGAATTCTGGTATCTGATTTTCTACTGTCATACACTGTACATTTGATTAGACTACTGTGTATTGGGAAAGAGTTGTGCATTCTTTCACTGATACACACTATCCTTTAATACCCCGTAAGAGTAGTCTGCGCAAAGAAGAAAAAGTTGGTTTACAGAGTACATTCTAGCAGCTGCCCTCACTTGGTCCACTCATGATTAAACATATTACATGTTTATACATGTAAACAAATAGACCTCAAACTGTGTGTCCAGAAAAGTTGAGATAATATTCATGTGACAGTTTCAAAGTGAGACCCTGCCAAGCAGCTGTTAACTGCAAAGCTTAGTTGCTTCATAATCCAATGAATTGGGCAGACGGGAGCTGAAGGCCTCCAAGGAGGCATGAATGCGCCCTACCTCACTGGTAGTCAGTTTAAGTCGGTGTCGGAGAAGACAGGCAAACAAGTCCAATCTCGGTTGACCTTGAGGCGATAGTCGGTTTACCCGGTCACGTATTTCCAAGAGCTGCAACATAGCAGTATGCTGGGAACCTTGCGTATAAGGGTAGTCAAGTTGCAGAATTAAGTCACGTATAGCCTCTGGGTCAAAGTGCATACTGTAACCAAACACCTGAATGCTGTTGATTTTCATGTAGCCTAAATTACGTCCAGGATCTGTCATCTCTAATGGTTCATAGTATACACTCTCGTTCATTCCATTTTGTGTCATTATCCTGCTCCGCAGATAGACATGTATTGTTTCGAAGAATGTCTTCCACTTGTTACCAAGTGTCAGTGTCCAGTTATAACACTCAAAGGGCAGGTCTAGCTTTGTGGCCTGCCAGTCAGGAAAATTGTTCTCATTGATAGGAATGTACCAGCTCTCTGAATGGCTACCGCCAAAAGGATTGATATAGAGTGTAAGAGCAGGCTCCAATGTGCTGTTCTTTGTAAGGCAAACCTGAAGAGATATTCCTAGCAGCATGTGGACCATGTTGGACTTATACTTATTACTTTTCAATGTCAACAGCATCCTCTTTCTCCATGAGGGGTCAAACCAGCTATTAAGACGCATGTCATTGCTGATGAAAATTGCATGAACCTGAGAAAAAAAAGAGCACAGTCAGACAGTAAGGACATTGACTTGCATTGAGACCACAAAATAAATAAAAAGAGGCCAAGTGATATGCTTTAGGTCTAAATTGATATACAATAAATACAGATTTTTTGAGAGTTGAGTGCTCACAATAAATGTTCGTGTTTTTAATGTAGAGTGTGTTTTGTGTTATGCTTTTTTGCAAACATTCCCCACTACACAGAACTTCTGCTGTGAAATGCAGTCGCTGGTCAAATGACAGTTATTACAAATTACCTGATTGTGTGTCTCACTCAATACCAGCTAGAATTGCTATTTATTTGTTTCAAGTTTTACATCTGATTGTACTTTGGAAATTTGAAAGGTAACTTTGGTAACATTGCTTGTGTGGTTGATAACATCCTGACTTTGCACAGTCCTCACTGCTCTGTGTGTGTGCGTGTGGACCTTTCTGTCATCAATACTGCTTTTTTAAGGTAATAATAATTTTAAATATGTGGAATATGTTGATAGTGTATTTATATATATATATATGCCCCTGATGGCAAGGGGGGACCCATGTTACCCTTTTGGGCTGTCCCTGGCCGAGCCCCATGGATGCAGGCCTAGGCCACCAGGCGCTCGCCTTTGAGCACCACCTCCAGTCCTGGTTCCTGTGGGGGGCCCTGGTGACTGACATCCTGGTAAGGGACACCCGAATCCATTTCTGTACACCATTACAGGGGTCTTTTGACCATGATTTGTCTGGTCCCTCACCTAGAACCTGTTTGCCAATGGTGACCCTACCAGGGGCGTGAAACCCGAGAGAGCTTAGCTCCTACGATCATCGGAACACACAAACCCATCCACCACGGTAAGGTGACGGCTGAAGGACGGACATTGAGTTATCTTGTGTATAATATGCTCTACATAAATAAGTTTGCTTTGCTTTGTGGTTCTTTTTTTATTTTTTAAGCTTACTTGAAATGTGTAGCTCCATACATGTATCGCACCATACTGCTCCTAAAAGGCCAAGATATTCACAGCAGAATTTTTCCCGTTTGACTTCATATCATTAAGGCTTTTTTTTTTTTTTTTTTGGGGGGGGGGTAAAAAACCAACAGCTCAATCTATTTAAAAAAATACGTCCAAATAATTTCTGCCTCGAGGCTCCAAAAAAAAAACCTGCACCATGAACCATGTTTCATCGCCAGAACCCATGTTTCACTTCATTGATTGCAGATGAATAGAGTGTTGGCCCAGTGATAAACTTAACCCAAAAACAACAAAGGAACATATGTAAGTTATTTTTCAGACATAGACATATACATACAGTATATGTATATATTCAAATTTTACATACATATACATATAAGTACCCTCTGTGTGACCTGAATCGTGGTAAGCATTTTTTGATCTGAAATAGCAATTGCTAGCGCGCTAATTCTAATAGCCATTGCTGACAGTATAGCATTTTATGACACTAAATTCATTTACACCTTACACTTAGCACCAACAGATGCAATTAAAAGATATATGTCCATTTCTGGTGGCACAGTGGTGCAGCTGTAAAGTGTTGGCCTCACAGTTCTTAGAACCTGGGTTCTCTGTGGAGTTTGCTTGCTCTCTCCATGCCTGCGTGGGTTTTCTCCGGACAATCCGATTTCCCCCTACATCCCAAAAAACATGCAACATTAATTGGACACTCTAAATTTCCCATTAGTGTGATTGTGAGTGTGAATGTTGTCTGTCTCCATGTGCCCTGCAATTGGCTGGCAACATTTTCAGGGTGTACCCTGCCTCCTCCCAGTTAACAGCTGGAATAGGCTCCAGCTCTCCCACGACCCTTGTGAGGATAAGTGACTAAGAAAATGGATGGTTGTCCATTTCTCATAAATGAAAATGAAAAGTATGTTAGAACTAAAGAAACTAAGAAAGTAATACTCTGGAGAAGTGATGATTATTTGAATACTCGATCAGAGTATTCCCTAAAGGTGACAAAACAATATATTAAGGTTGTACATTTTTATAATACCTCAAGCCTCCGATCAGCTCTCTTTAGAAGGTAGCCTAGTTCCAAATCTTGGAGGTCTGTCTCAAACCCAAGGTAGTTTTCTGTAGTATCTGCCACAATTGGCTTACAGATCCCCTGTATCAGGGTGAAGCCTTGGTTGCAGCCTCCACATCGGGTGTGGTTGTCTAGTGCGCACTCTGCACAAGCAGGGCCTTCGCCAACAAAGCAGGGTGGAGGGAGCTGACAGGGGATGTGCTCATATCGACAGCTGCAGCTGTGGAGCTCCTCAGAGAATGCACCAAGCTGGTTGTTCTCTGAACAATACAAGCGAGACTGGAAATGACTAAGCCAGTAGGATTGGGACCTACAGGAGGGAATGCAGAGAAAGAGACAAAGAACACAATTTATCCTTCAAGTTTTGCAGCAGTGACATGCTTGACACGGAATTAACATATTGAAAAGCTTGGCGTGAATGCCCAGAATAACACTCCTCTTGTTGATTGCGATACATTAAAATGTAACTTTTCTCAATACAGTTTGTGAAAGTTATGTCTATATTGCTCTGCAAACATCTGAATTTGACAATTCTAAAATTAATAATCATGGAAATCCGGTGACACATTTGGTTTATTCTTGCTCAATTTTTATGTTTTAAGTAGTTTTGAACGCATTCCACTGTTAAGTGAATTGAATCTGCAGAACCTGACCTGGAAAACTTCAAATGAGTCATCATGTTAAATTATTTATCAAGATCCATGAGTGTTTTTCTCATGATGATGTTGATTTTGTTGGCCTAAAGGTTATTACTGCTAGAATTCACCAATCCAGTAATTCCATTTGCTGTGATAAAATCACACACTTGATCATGTAGTTTTGACATTTAATGTGGGGAAAAGAAACGCCCACTGAAAACGATTGCTCACTGGACTGAAATTCAAGTAGGCTATTTGTGTCATCCTGTACAAAATACACATAATTACAATAAACTGAAACAGAATTGGTAAAAAAGAAACAAAGCTATTAATTTAATTTGTGAACAAAGCATGCGCTAGGGTCTAGGCATATGATTTCCTCCCTCTCTCTCTCTCTCTCTCTCTCTCTCTCACACACACACACACACGCACATGCAAATTCACACACACAAACCCTTATGCTATTGTCTGTAACACTTTCTTGACTGATTCCTTTATGCCTGAATCCCCATTGCTAACTAAGGAGGGGAAATGCACGCCATCTGCAAACCTTTTTTTCCCAGTCTTTTCTTTGAGATTTGTTTCACTTTGAAGATGAGATGGGAGTTTATTGTGAAGTAAAATGTATGCTAATCTGAAGATATTTGTGGGATATGAGGCTTCATTTCTCTTGAACCAAATCTTGTGTGGCAGTGGGAATGAACATGGCCCCGGTGTATATAGGACCCTGGGGACGACTGGTCCTTTGCCAGATCCTTGCAACTCCTGCCCCGTTCTTGCACTCCCATATCTCTGATCATGAACCCGTGTGTACTGACCTCCGCAGTTTCTCCGACCGACTCCGTAAACCTGACTCCTTTGACACTCCTGCCTTCTTTGATCGCTCTCCCGTGTACTGACTCCTGCCTGCCTGTGGACCTGCTCTCTACGCCCGACGTCCTGACTACCGCTGCTGCACCTGACTGTCTGCCTAATCCCCGACCTTGGAACAATAAACGTCTTTCCCAAATTACCTCTGTGTCTCTCGAGTCCTGCATTCGGGTCCTACCTCCGTATCAATGGGTCGTGACAGAATGGTCTGCCCAAAACAGGACCCAGCAGGAAAGACCCAGCGATGCCGGGACCGACGCAAGGTAGACCGACTGCCGGAGGACCAAGCCTGTCCGATCCGGGTAGGCTCCATGATGTCCTCCCCTTCCGTGTCACACGCTCCGCCTGCGAGCTATGAATACGTCCCGACCACGACCCGTCCAGCACCTCATATTCTTTTGGACTCTGATTTTTCGGACTATGAGGAGGACCTTGATTTATATAACCGGCTGCCTGACTACAACTCAGATTATTTTGACTATGAATCTCTTCGCCCGATCTTTAATCCGAATCAGTTAGTTTCACCTCCCCACGTTTCCAGCTCCTGAGTGCCTTCGCCCAGTAGGTCAGAGTCCTCCAATCCGTTTGTAGGAACCCGCTTGGCCATCTACTCAGGTCCTCCGTGTGGTGGCCAGAGGAGACGCCCAGCCCGAGCGCTCCCTTGTGCCTCCCGCTGCGCTGCAACAATGACGCCGTCCTCGTCCACCCACTCCTCACCGGCAATGGTTAAACCAGCAGACCCGCAGCTGGTGGCGAAGCTTCCAGCCCAGATAGAGGAGGGGTCACTAAATCACGAGGTCTTCTGTCGTGAAATGCGGGCGGAAATAAAGCAGCAGAGCGCCAAACTGGCGGTCCTCACGGCCCAGGTCCGGCAAGGATTAGAGAACCAGCCGAGCTACGCTGACGTCGTGGTTGCAACAGACTCGCTGCTGACTCAAGTTGACGCTGCAGTGGCTACGGATCCACGACCGAGCAAGGTCCACGTCGCTGTGGCAACGGACTCCCGCGCTGTGGCAACGGATCCACCCCTGCGTTATGCCCATGTCACGGTTTCAACAGACTCAATGCTGACTCACGTCCACGCTGCAGTGGCTACGGATCAGCCACCGAGCAAGTTTCACATCGCTGTGGCGACGGAGCCACCGCCGTGGATACGGATCCGCTACCGAGCAAGTTTCACGTCACTGTGGCAACGGATCCACCGCCGTGCCATTCCCAGATCGCTGTATCAATGAATTCACTGCAAGCGCACGTGGCAGTGGAAACAGATCGATTGGTCGTGACACACTGAGAAACAAAAAGCCATTCACAATCACACCTAAGGGCAATTTAGAGTCTCCAATGAATGCATGTTTTTGGGATGTGGGAGGAAATATGAGTATGAAAATCTAAATAAAGCACTCTCATGACCAACTATATGTAGACAAAGAATTTTAGCTTTTGATTTCAGCTGAGCAAGTCGTCAAACATCTTTACCACTGGCATAGATAGATAGATAGATAGATAGATAGATAGATAGATAGATAGATAGATAGATAGATAGATAGATAGATAGATAGATAGATAGATAGATAGATAGATAGATAGATAGATAGATAGATAGATAGATAGATAGATAGATAGATAGATAGATAGATAGATAGATGTGGCAAAGTGTATGACTGATTAAAGCATCCGCCTCCCAGTTCTGAGCACCAGGGTTAAAATGCTGTTCCTGGCTGTGGGGAGTTTGCGTGTTCTCCCCGTACCTGTGTCCGTTTTCTCCGGGCATTCCGGTTTTATCCTGCATCCCAAAATGCTTGCATTAAGTGGGGACTCTAAATTACCCTCAGGTGTGATTGTGTGTGCTGGGATAGGCTCCAGCACTCCTGGGACCCGAAAACATGCATGGACTCTGAATTGCCCATGGGCATGTGAATATGAGTTGGTGAATTGTTTCCAATTGGCTGGCAAGCAGTTCAGGGTGTACCATCCATTTCCATCACTTACACACATTTTCATTTGTCCGATGGAAATGTAAACATCCACCCATGCATCCATTTTCTGTTCCGCTGATCCTCGCTAGAGTCAGGGGACTTCCATTAAGGCGGTGGGGTACACCCTGAACTGGTTCCCAGACAATCACAGGGCACATATAAACAAACAACCATTCCAGTCACATTAACACTTAATTCAGATTCTTCAATTTACATACCATGCATGTTTTTGGGATGTGGGAGGAAACCAGAGTCACAGGAGGAAACCAACACAGACAAGGGAAGAACATGGAAAGTCCATAAAAAGTGGCTGGATTTGAACACAAAACACACTTGAAAAAGTTACGAAGCCAATTCTAAGGCTTTGGGACTCCAGTGAACCACTGTCAGCCCACAAAACACATGTAGTGTGGTGGGGCGAACTCACATGCACTCTCGAGGACCCTGCTGATGGTTTAGAGCTGGTCCACTGTTCCACGGCCGGGACAAAAACCACATTGCTCCTCCTGAATCTGAGATTCCACTCCTGAGGGGTCCACAAAATGTTGCAGAAGTATTTAAACCAGGACAGCCCCAGAACATCCAGAGGCTTTAGGAATTCTGGGCGAAAGTCATCCACCCCCAGGGCTTTGCTACTGAGAAGCTTTTTAACCACCTCAGTGACCTCAACTCAGTTATAGGAGAGCCCGTCTCAGAGAACCCAGCCTCTGCTTCCTCATGGGATGGTATGTCAGTGTAAGCGTGGAGGTCTTCGAAGTATTTTCCTCACCGACTGCCAACGTCCTGACTTGACGTCAGCAGCACCCCATCATCACTATCCACAGGTGCACTGCCTTCCCGATCCTGAGGTACCCAATGGTGGAAAACAAATTCCTCAAGCCATCCTGAAGTCAATCTTCACGGCCTCACTGAATTCCTCTTTCATCTGGATTTTTGCCTCAATGACCATCAAAGCTGTATTCTGTTTGGGCAGCCGGTACCGATCGAAGAGAACGTCCAGTCATCAGTTTGTGCCCACAAACCCAAGCGCTCTTGCATCACATAGCAGGACAACAATCTGAAACACACCAGCAAGTCCACTTCTGAATGTCTCAAAAACAACAAAATAAGAAGCGTTTGGATTATCCAAAACAAAATCCAGATTTAAATCCAATTGGGGTACTGTGGTGTGACCTTAAACGGGCATGTCATGCTAGCAACCCCTCCAAAATGGCTAAGTTGAAACAATTCTGGAAAGAAGAGTGGGACAAAATTCTTCCAGATCGATGTAAAATCTCTTCACGGATTATCACAAATACTTGATTTCAGTTATTGCTGCCAAGGGTGGAACAACAAGGTTAAGGGGGCACTTTATTTTCACATAGGGTCAGAAAGGTTTGAATGTTTTTGTGCCTGAATAAATTGTATTGTCATTTGAAAACTGTATTTTGTATTTCTTTGCCTCTGAGTTATATTACAATTGATTTGATGATTTGAAACCTTGGTGTGTGATAGAAATGCAGCCTTACAGGGGCACAAGTCCGTGCCATCTGTAGGCCGGTCCCAAGCCCGAATAAATGCAGAGGGTTGCGGCAGGAAGGGCACGCAGTTAAAAATTTGGCAAACAGATATGAGTGTTCCTTCTAATGAATGGCAAACCGAATCAGTCATGGCCCGGGTGAACAAAGACTGCCCCCGGCATTGTAAAACTGCAGACCGTCAGTGGAAATTTAGCTTCTGTAGGTGGAAGACAAAGAAGTAGAGGAAAGCAGATTCTTCGACAAAAGAAGAAGAGGAAAGCACAGAGCCTGCAACTGAGTGTAGGGACTTTGAATGTTGGGACGATGACAGGAAAAGCTCAGGAGTTGGTTGACATGATGAAGAAAGGTTGTAAAGTAAGTACAGTAAAAAAGCAAGTAAAAAAGTAACAAGCATTCAAACAGTTTTAACCTCTGGCAATTAAGTCATTAAAGGGACACAATGTCCAAAACAATCGGAATTGGAGGATACGTTAAAAGATCCACAGATTTCACCAAGAAACATCGCTAAATTGAAAAAAGTATTATCGAAATTCCTAACCCTAACCCAATGAGCCCGGCTGGAAAACTGACAGCCAATCAATGTTTGCCACCCCAGAGGTGCTTGCTTTTCTGGCCCCCCATTGTGGATGGATATGTTTCACCAAACAGAGAACAACCGCTATCTGGCATTTTCTGGCCGATTTTTGTCTAAAATAATTACAAACAAACAAAACAAAAAGTAGTCAATAATCCCATTATATGGACCGCGGAGATTTGTTTGAAGCTTTTCTGAGGAGTTGGTATAGATGTTGAGAATATGTCCAATATGTCCTACAGTGAAGAAAATAAGTATTTAAACACCCTGCTATATTGCAAGTTCTCCCACTTAGAAAATCATGGAGGGGTCTGAAATTTTCATCGTAGGTGCATGTCCACTGTGAGAGAGATAATCTAAAAAAAAAAAAAATCCAGAAATCACAATGTATGATTTTTTTTAAAGATTTATTTGTGTGATACAGCTGCAAATAAGTATTTGAACACCTGAGAAAACCAATGTTAATATTTGGTACAGTAGCATTTGTTTGCAATTACAGAGGTCAAACATTTCCTGGAGTTATTCACCAGGTTTTCACAGGGATTTTGGCCAACTCCTCCACACAGATCTTCTCTAGATCAATCAGGTTTCTTGGCTGTCACAGTGTGGGGGACACTGAACTGGAGCAGAATATACACAATGTGCAAGACTTGTTGTGCCGTTGGTTGTCGGATGAGACAGTTATTCACAGAGATCATTCTATGGAATACTAGCTGAAAAGTTGAGAAAAGATCGATGGATTTCAGCAATTAAACGTGATGGATGGTGCCCAACCAAATACACACTTCTGTGTAGCGATCACTTCATTTCAGGTAGGAATTATTCTTCTCAATCTCAAATTCCCAACGAGTATTTATAATGCCAAGTTGGCTCATTTGAGAACAATGCATTTAAAAAAAAAAAAAGTTGTCTCTAACATTTACGGAAGCGTGTTGCGGCACACGTTAAACTTCAGTAAACCTCTCCCCGACAGATGTTTTTATTTTAAATATGCTGTGCTCTCAAATGAGTCCAATGCGTATTTAAAAAAAGAAAAATAAACCGTCAGTCACAGTGATGTTTACGTAGGTTAACGTGTGGCTGCAACACGCTTCCGTGGACGGGGGCTGAAGCCTATCCCAGCAGTTTATTCTCTATCTGTCCTCTATGCCATGTGTCTTTCATTTTTCCACGTATCTTCGTTTATTATCACCTCTAAATGTTTAACGGTATCGGACAAAACTCTAGGCGTCGATCTGTAAGACATATTTTCGTGCCGTCCCCAACCGACTTAGCATTCAATAATGATTTGCTAGAGCCTCGATATGGCCAGTGACTTTGGTGACGTAGGTGCACGAGCTCTATCCAGTACTGGCACGAGAGGCTATCGCTAAGCAGCTAATAAACTGTAATGGTTAGATGCGTACAAATTTCCCCGGCTAATGAACGAGCTTCAACTGTGACAGCCAGAGCTTTATCCTGTCAGGATGAACCCACGGGAGGATAAAAAAGGACACATTTGGGTGAGTTTTCGCAGTTTTGTTGTACAATACTTCGGAATCTTGGTTTAGCTAGAATGAATGGTCTGTAATGCCAAGCACCGGCAACGTCAGGAGCGGGGTCAAGGTCGTTCCTTCTGGGTCTGGCTGTGAAAGCTGGTACCTATCCAGATTTTGCTTGGTTTTCAAAAATGTTCTTTATTTTAAATTATTTTCAATTACTGTCCAAAATATATGTAATGATATTACTTCACACTATTTTTCTGCCATGTACCATGTTAGGACATTCACTCACATCCTGCTGGTGCAATCCGTATTAGTATTAGTAATATATCCATCCATCCATCCATCCATCTTCTTTTCTGGATATCCTCACAAGGGAGTGCTGGAGCCTATCCCAGCTGTCAACGGGCAGGAGGCGGGGTACACCCTTAACTGTTTGCCAGCCAATCGCAGGGCACATAGAGACAAATAGCCACACTCACAATCACACCTAGGGACAATTTAGACTGTCCAATTAATCTTGCATGTTTTTGGAATGTGGGAGGAAACTGGAGTGCCCAGAAAAACCCACACAGGCACGGGGAGAACATTCAAACTCCACACAGGCGGGTCCAGGATTGAACCTGGGACCTCAGAACTGTGAGGCCAAAACTTTAAAAGCTGCTCCACCGTGCCGCCCATTAGTAATATATATTTTTTTAATTTATTTTTCTATATTTTGTATACTGCAGGATTCGTCACTTTAAACTTCTCTCTTCTCACAATTGACATTGCACTGATCTATAGTGGGAACTGCTAATGGGAAAGGGCACTCTGTACAAGCTTAACAGAATGTGGGATGTTAACACACTTATCTCTTACCTGTTCTAAATGAAGAAGATTTTACATTTTGCACGACTTGTAAGGAATAATTCCTATAAAAAGAAATGTCTCTTGTTCTTTGTTCTTGTTCCTATGTTGTTCTTTGTTCTGAATGTCGTACTAGGGCAGCACAAACTGACTTTGAAATTTTTCAGGTGGAAAGGTAGTAAGGCGAGAAGTTTAAGAGCAATGTTTAAATTACTTTACCTTGGAGTAGATGGGAAGAGAAATGGAGTAGAGGTTATTTTAAAGGCAGAGCTGGTTATGAATTTCTTGGGGTGAAAAGAGTATCAGATCAAGTGATGAAGCTGAAATTTGAAATTGAGGGTATTTTGTACAATATGATGAGTGGCTATGCCCACATGTAGGATGTGACCTAGTGTTGAAAAACAAATTATGGAAGGAACTAGATGATACAGTTCTGAGCATCCCAGACAGAGAGAGAGTTGTGATTGGTGCAGTTTGTAATGGACATGTTGGTGAAGGAAAGAGGGGAGACAAAGAAGTGATGGGTAAGTTCAGCATCCAGGAGAGGAACTTTGAGGGAAAGATGGTGGTGGACTTTGCAAAAAGGATGGAAACGGCAGTCGTGAACACTTATTTTGAGAAGAGGCAGGAATAAAGAGTGACCTAAATGAGCGGAGGTAAAAGCACACGGGTGGATTATATTTTGTGCAGACGAAGTAATCTGAAGGAGGTTACTGACTGTAAGGTAGTGGTAGGGGAGAGTGTAGCTTGACAGCAGAGCATGGTGGTGTGTAGGTAGACTCTGGTGGTGGGTAGGAAGATTAAGAAGGCATAGTTAGAGCAGAGAACCATGTGGCGGAACCTGAGAAAGGAAGAATATTGTGTGGCCTTTCAGAAAGAGGTGAGCCAGGCTCTCGATGGACAGGAAGAGCTTCCAGAAGATGAGACTACTACAGACATGGTGATCTGAGAAACAGGCAGGAGAGTACTTGGGTTGTCTTCTGGTTGGAAAAGGGAGAAGGAGACTTGGTGGTGTAACTCAAAAATACAGGAAGGTATACCAGAAAAGAGAATCGCAAAGAAGAAGTGTGACACTGAGAGGACTCAGGAGAGGTAAAAACAATACTTTGAAATCTGACATTGGACAAAGGTAGGGGTGGTGAAGGCTAAACATGAGGCAAATGATGACATGTACAACAGGATGGACACAAAAGAAGGAGAAAAGTATCTCTACAGGTTGGCTAGACAGAGGGATAGAGATGGGAAGGATGTGCAGCAGGTAAGGGTGATTAAGGATAGAGATGGAAATGTGTTGACTGGTGCCAGTAGTGTGCTAAATAGAGGGAAAGAATAGTTTCAGAAGTTGATGTATAAAGAAAATGAAAGAGAAGCAAGAGAAGAAGAGGCAAGTCTGATGGACCAGGAAGTGGCAATGATTAGTAAGTGGAACGTTATAAAGGCATGAAGACAATGAAAAATGGAAATGTAGAGGAAATAATAAGAGAAATAAAGTTGATGAGCCACACAATGAAGTTATGGGAAAGAGTATTGGAGGCAAGTCTTGGGACAGAAGTAAGTGTCTGCGAGCAACAGAATGCTTTCATTCCGAGAATGAGCACCACAGATGCATTATTTGCCTTGAGGATGCTTGTGGAAAAGTACAGAGAAATTCAGAAAGTACTACATTGTGTCTTTGTGGATCTAGAAAAAGCCCATGACAGAGTGTCAAGAAAGGAACTATGGTGCTGCATGGGTAAGTCTGGTGTGGCAGAGAAATTTGGTAGAATAGTACAGGACATGTATGCGAGCATCAGAACAATGGTGAGGTGTGCCATAGGTGTGACAGAATAATTCAAGGTGGAGGTGGGACTTCATCAGGGATGAACTCTAAGACCCTTCCTGTTTGCTGTGGTAATGGATAGGCTGACAGATGAGGTTAGACTAGAATCCCCTCAGACATGATGTTCACAGATCACATTGCGATATGCAGTGATAGCAGGGATCAAGTGGAGGAACAATTAGAAAGATGGAGGCATGCACTGGAAAGGAGAGGAATGAAGACTAGCCAAAGTAAAAAAGAGTATATGTGCATGAACGAGAGGGGCGGAGGGGGGAGAGTGAAGCTCCATGGAGAAGAGATAGCGAGGGTGGACGACTTCAAATACTTGGGGTCAACAATCCAGAACCTGTCTGTGGTAAGGAAGTGAAGAAACGGGTCCATGGAGGATGGAACAGCTGGCAGAAGTTGTCAGGTGTGTTATGTGACAGAAGTGTCTCTGCTAGGATGAAGGGCAAAGTTTATAAAACAGTGGTGAGGCTGGCCATGATGTACGGATTAGAGACGGTGGCATTCAAGAGACAACAGGAAGCAGAACTGGAGGTAGCAAAAATGAAAATGTTGAGGTTCTCGCTAGGAGTGAGCAGGTTGGATTGGATTAGAAATGAGCTAATTTGAGGGACAGCTAAAGTTGGATGTTTTGGAGACAAGGGTTGAGAGAGCAGACTTTGATGGTCCAGAGGCGAGAGAGTGAGTATATTGGTAGAAGGGTACTGAGGATGGGGCTGCCAGGCAAAAGAGCGAGAGTAAGACCAAAGAGAAAGTTGATGGATATTGTGAGGCAAGACATAAGGGCAGTTGGTGTTCGAGAGCTAGATGCAGGAGATGGGCTTAGATGGAAAAAAGATGACACGCTGTGGTAACCCCTAATGGGACAAGCTGAAAGGAAAAGAAGAAAGAAGAATAAGATTCATCTTTATTCACCATGGGCCCCAAGAAACTTTAGTGGAATTAAGTGGTGTGCGTGTATAGATTCATACAGATGTTTTCTTTTAGCTGTCAAAGGTTTGCGTCCTCCTCTGTCATATTGGAATGAAAGTGTTGGCTCCAGATTTTTCACAACCTCTATAATATTGCAAACATTTCTAAAATGTGAAAGTCTTTTATATATTCCATGATACCCTTATACAATTCACACTATTGACTTTTGGCATTTTTGGGGGGGAAACATGTATATTATGCTGAGGAAATTGGGGTACATATCACACGATTTTTGGGGTACCTGAATCGCAATTGGTGTTTTTCGACCAAAATTGTTCATTGCTAGCGCACTGATGCCAATAGCAATTGCTAACTTTTTAACATTTACCATTTTGTTGTCTCAATTTCTGTACAGCACCGTTTATACCATACACTCTGCTCCAACACACACAGTTTAAGGATAAAACTCCATCCCTGATAAATGATAAAAAAAATCATGCTAGTAGTAAGTCAATAAATACATTTAAAAAAAAAATAAATGCAATGGTGGGGGAGGGCAATTATCATATACTTCCCCAATAATTAGAAGGAGAATTAATTCTAGAGGGTTTTGATCATGACATCCCTAGTTTGCACCTCCTAAAAACTAAAATTACTGTGTGCCTAATATGACAAAATAAGTGAGTTTGGATCCCTGTATTATACTTACTGTTTATTCAAGACTGATATGGAAAAATAAATATTTTGGTGATTTTGCTCACCTCTCTCTCAGTAAGCGGACTTGCGGTTGTCGGTGACATCTTTTACTTAAACTAAAAAGTTTGAAGATGACTCTCTCTGCACGCTTGGCAAGGACACGCATGTTGTTCTCCAACTGCTCATATCGCCCATTGAATAAGGTGTCGAGTGACCACAAGTGTTGGATTGTGGACATGTTCAGGAAATGGTTTTGGGGTAGCCTTGCATAGAAGCCTTTGAATTCATCTGCAACAACAGAAACAGCCCATGAAGCACCTACACAATATAAATAACTTCATTCAATTAATGAAATTCTGAGCACAAAAGGTTGTGCCAAGAAAATCTTGTTCCACTAAAATTTAGCATAGCATTATCTTTGACTCCAACTTTGTGGGATCATGAATTTGGTGAGGAAGAATTGAGTGTCTCATGCAGATCTCTGACATCAAGACTCAAGTCGAACAGAGTATCTCATAAATAAATAAATCTGACTTGGACCCTAAAGGCTACAGCAATGTAACTTTGCAAAACATAAGGCTGAGAAACAGCTGTTAACCAGTTAACCAAATGTTTTGTTGTTGGGGAGCGGTCATTGATTTTATTCACCATCCTTATTTAGTGGCTTGAACACTATATATTTTTACTGGTCTAGAGCTGATAAGGTGCCAGTATGGAAATCACTGATATCCTTTGCTGAAAGACATAATGACAACTGGGATGTTTGGATACTAGGCATATGCCTGACCTCTCTTTGCACCTGACTATTAAAAATAAACTTTGAAAGTAATTGCGCTAGGGGATAAGAAGGGGGGAAAATGACATCCATATATTTTAGAATAAGAGTCACCTTATTGTCATGACCGCAATAAACATGCTAAGAGCCTCCATTCAATAATTTTACCACAGTAATATTAATGGAATTTTTATTTTTTTTTACTAATTAATTTGCTCCTCACAAACTGTAAACTAGTTGAGGCAAATGCTGTATATTTTGCCTGCTTGCTTGTGAGGTATTTTGAATGTGTCCTATAAAGATATTGCACCAAGTAAAAAATCACAGCTTTTTATAGTGCCCCTTTAAGTTGCAAAACAAGGACTAACAAAGAATGGAAAGTATAACAATGACTGTGCAACATGTCAATTCATATTGAGTCCCTGTCATATGAATAATTTATATCTTGAAAGTTTGATTTTCCTGCAATTGTCCATGACAAGGCATGAATATGAAGGCTGTATTGCATGTGGAACCTAGAATTGATTATCCTCAAGGGTACATGCTCACCTGATTGTTCAAAATCTTTGTGAAGCTGCCTCCACGTCTCTGTGATTCTCTCCAGACTCTCCTCCATGGCTTCAATATCCATATATGGACAGTTGCATTCTGGGAACTTGGCGTTACAGCTGCACCAGCAGTCGCTATCCTTGCAGAGAAACTCCCCTTCTCCGTTACAGGCGATGTAGCTTAGAGCCGCTTGCACAAAACCTTCTTTCAAGTAGTCTGGAAGTATCATTTGCAAACCTGGGAAACCAAATTTGGTTTAGTACAGTTTGAAAGTCATCCTATATTTTGTGAGTTTTCTCTGGGTTGATTCACAGTCAACAGTTGCTTATAGAAAATTGATGGTTGAATGTTCATTAGTGACTGTCTAATACTTAATCTATAAACATGTTCAGTCATCTCCACATACAGTATTACAGTGGAACCCAAAATGTCCAAAGCCCTTGCAGATGAACAAATTGACTTTCATTTTGAGGGACAATATGCCTCTTTAGTTGGCCATAACTTGAACAACTGCCATGCATACTAGCTCAATATGTCATGGGCGCGGTCATTCCCCTGCCTCGTATGCTGTGAGCAGCCTTCCCACCTGTGCCTCGTCTGCCCTAATTACATCATGAATTCATACCTTGTGTCTATTTCTGTCTGTTGCCAGTTCATTGTACCTTGTCGTCAAGTTCCAGCATTCCTAATTCAATATACTAAGCTTAGACCCTGCCTTGTTTTTCAACATTGCCTTTTGCCTCACAATTAGGATACTGTTGCCTTTTTGGACTGCCTGCCTGCGTACCAACCTTTGCCAGTAATTAAAATTATCTTCTCGAACTGTCACTTGTTTCTGGAATCATGCATTTGGGTTCTATCCTGTGTTCTGCCCTTGACAGAATGAACTGGCCATAACATGGGCACAGCAGACTCAGACCCGGTGTGTAAAGACTTTCAAACACAGGGACAACGTATCACAAAGCAGGATGAACAACTTGCTGTCCTCCGCCTTCATCCAAAGGGACGACCAGATCACCAGAAGACCAGGCCACCAAGATGAGACAAGTGACCTCACAGTTTGATGTCCTTATCAAAATGATTCAGAAGAAGGAAGTCACTGGCACAGCACCCGATACCGCCACTGTACCAACATTTCCTCGTGAATCATTCACCATGCCCCAACCTGCCACCTCCACTGCTGTCTGCCACCTCCGCTGCTGTCTGCCAGAGCTTTCTCGTCCAGAGAAATTCTCGAAAAACTCTGGGAATATCAAGCTGTTCATTTTGTAGTGGAAACTCCACTTTGAACTGCAGGCAGCTGCCTTTCCCATGACATCAATGCCGGCTGAGAAGGATGGTGCTTCTACTGTGTGCACTGGGGTCATTGCATGGGCAACTGTAATATTAAAGCTGTGGGTGCCCCTAACAAAGGCATAGTGATAAGCCTGAATTTTATTAAGAAAGTTCCTTCCCATGCTTTTCCTCAAGTTACACTTTGTGGTTTATTTTTATGTGGCTTTTTTCCTTCTTCTTGATCCCTTGTGAGTCCTGATGGTACACCAAAGCTCAATTTAAAAAGTATAGAAGGAGCTATGTATGCATCCCATTTTATTTATTTTGTTGTTTTCACTTTTTGTGGTCAAACTGTGAAAAAAATAAAAGAAGAAACATAACACACCGACAGTGCCGCAGCCCGCCAGCTATCAGATCCGCTGGGCTGTGCTGGTCTACGAAATTACCAAGACTGGTCTCACCTGCTCCTGGTGTACAGTTGTGCTACCTGCCATGGAGGGTTTTCACCAGTTATGAAAATAGATCAGAGAACTGATTGTGTTCAACTTTGGAGGCTCTGTACTGATGTTACTGTACATTGTAGTTGGTACAGCTTTCCTTTGCTTGTATATTTTTCCTGTGAGTGCATGTGTGTTGTGATGCAAACGCAAAACACTCAGCACAGAGAAATATGAATTTCCTCTATGTGATGAAAATTAATAATGAAAAAATTAACATTATAAATGTGAACAAACAAAACTAACCTTGCAGCTGGACCTTGTTTTCAGGGCTCTGAACCAGTACTGAGCTAACAGAGTCAAGGTTGTCATAGTTACTGCATCCAAGGGGGCCAGTGCGTGTTTCGGTCACCTGGGAAACAAGAAAAATAGAAGACCTCACTATAAAATTTAGCTCGGCTTTCTCTTAACAATCAAGTCAATGTAACGATAGTGGTACTGGTTATATAAAGGATATATTGAGGAGAGAAAAAAAACAAAATAACATTGGCGTTAGGCTTTTAAAACCATCTGCAGCACAAATCTTGAATTCACGTTATCCTTACTCCTTTCCAGAAACTACACATCAATGTCTTAAGACGGGTGTTAATTAAGGCCATGGGGATAATTTTTTTTTCTGAAAATGTTACTTTTGATATGAGGAACAAAAATTTTAACACCGTATGTTGTTTGAATAAAATAATAATATTTATCAGTTGTCCCTGTGAATGTACAGAAAAATATGGACATGGTAATTAACACTATGGTAATGTGTGTTAAAATCACACAGATTTTCGTTTTGTCTGATTGATAAAGTTTCATTGACCACAAAAAATTTTAGCACAACATCCTGTTTCACTTCATTTGCAAGGACATAGCTGAAGTGATTCTCATTTTTCTGTCTTTGTGGGTGGAGACAATATATTTTGTTCAGCCATTTGTCCTGATCATTCTTGTCATTTGCTAGTTGGTGTAATATGACAGATGGATGGGGTAAAACAACAAGAGTTAGTCGATCAGTAACAATAATGAATTTCCGGAAGACCTTTCAAACTCTAATGAGTTACAAGAATAAGAACACTGCATGGTGTTTGCTAATCAAATGTACGGTCCAATACATAGAAAAACATTCATGAGATAAAGAAAGGGGGGCTGGAAAGGTGTGGGGGAAATAATCTGACTGCAATTCTTCTCTAATAAAATTTCTATCACATCATAAATCCCCTGTCCCTTTCATGATGAATTTTATTGCTGACATCAATGTGAGAAAATGAGATACAGCACTGGCATTCAGAGTCTATGAATATTGAAAGCATATAAGGCATTATTTGATAAGCCTATCGATATAGCGTATGGAAAAAAACTGAGTGATGAGCAGAGCAATCAATTTCCGGTTTGCATCACAGCTGCTATTATATTAAAAATACTAAATATAACAAAATTGGCCCTCTGTATCTAAACACGTGGCTCTGTGGAGGTGAGAACACTGTGGGAAACTGTGGCATACTGTATTCTTATCAAAGTGCTATCGTGCTTGCAGTAGTCAGCACATTCATTTAAATAAAAGTGAACAGTGGAAGCAGTGCAACAAGACAGAGTGGAAAAATGCCCAAAAAAATAATTGTGAGAGCAAAATCTTATTTCGTTGAGATACTGACAAAATGACAAATTAAAAAACACGGGCAAAATAGCCCACTGAAGCAGATGTGATTTTCTTCATGTTAAATCTTCAAGCAATTAATCAAATTCCATTTTCACATTAACACACTTTTCATAGTATTTTTGTGATTCACTGAAGTGAATGTTAAATTTGCTTCAAGCACTTCAAGTGTGTTCAAGAGGTATGGATCCAGCTTAAATAGCACTTCAGTTATGTTTACTGGAGAAAAGGTCACACAATTCACTGATGATTACGAGCCAACATCTCAGATATATTGGACAAAGTTGTTCAAAATGTGTTTACTGATGCATATCTTTGTCTTATCATACAGAAATTTTAACTCTAACTGATAAAGTTCATATCTGTACCATTTTAATGTAAAGGTGTTTCAATGATCATGAACACAACGGGCAATTTTGTTTTGCAAAGTAACGATTTCTGACTACATCAAAGCTCCACAAACCAATGTCACTAATCTTGTCAGAAGTTTTATGCTCATTGTACAATGTTAGTTGAAGCCATCAAATGAATATTTGATTCTGACCAACCAAATTGCTTATGTGACATACACAAAAGGAAAGATTTTTTATTGATTGATTTGATAAATAATCCATTGGTATCAACATCATTTTCATTGCAGATTGAATAATTTTTTTATGACACTCTCATTACGTGTTAACGTTTTAGTTGGAACAACACAAACAAATATAGAACAGCAGTCTTTTGTGGACTACTTACATTCCTCTGAATGGTCCCTGCCACTCATTCTTGATTAAGACAAATCATGCCACCCGTTCGTTTAAAAAAACCCATGGAAGTAAATATGTGCCACCAGGATTTTAATTAAATATGCCACTGAAAATTGTATGTGGTAAAATTCACAGTGTTATTTCAAAGTGATCACATTTTCAATAGATGTATTACAGTTTAATTTTCCAGTGTTAACAAATTCGCCATATAAAAAAACTTCAACCTTTAAAATTCAAACGCAATATTTTCAGTCTCGTGAGATTCAACTGGCTACAATTCACTGTCTGAATTTCAACTAGCTACAATTCACTGTCTGAAGTTCACCGTCTAAATTCAGTGTTAAGAAGGTAGGGTTACTTCAGTTCAAAACCCAACACCCAGCCAATCCAGTTACGCTTTCTTATTATGTAATGTCACATGACTAAGAAATCGTAATTGGTTTGGCTGCGTGTTGGGTTCTGACGTGAAGTAACCCTGCCTTCTTAACACTCAATTTAGACGGTGAATTTCAGACAACGAATTGCAGCCAGTTAAATCTCACACTTAAAATATTGCATTTTAATTTTAAAGGTTGAATTTTTTTTATTTGACAAATTTGTGAATATTCAAAAGTTAAACTGAAATACAACTGTTGAAAATGTGATCACTTTGAAATAATAATGGGAATTTTACAACATAAAATTTTCCATGGCATTTTTAATTCAAATCCTTGTGGCGCATATTTACTTCCATGAACACACACACACACACACATACACATAGTATAAACAGTGGCTTCACAGTGACAAAAGAAAGCAAACATTTATGATGTTCCTGAACTTGATTCCTTTGTGTGCAGTATATTTTCTTTTAGATAAATATATCGTATTCCACTCGTGCAAAAATAGTGCTGGAAAATAAAGTTTAAATCTAACTTGTTTTGCCAAGACTAGTTCAGACAGCAATCTTCTAGTGTAAGAACTATTTGCTTGCATATGTTCACCATCATGGGATGATACAACTAAGAGTCTGTACACAAGATCATTGTATGAAAATACTTCACGCTGATTTTGAGTTTGTTTCATCGTGTTCATCACTGTGTGTCGAATGACAATCATGTCTAGTGTGAGTGGTAGGGCATCTCAAACAGTTGAGCCAAAGGAATTGTCAAATACTCACTCATTCATTCATTTTCCGAGCTTCTTATTTCTAGAGGGTCACGGGAGTGCTAAAGCCTATCCCAGCTATCAGGAGGCAGGAGGTGGGGTACACCCTGAACTGATTGCCAACCAATAGCAGAATTGTCAAAAATTACATTAAGAATTGACTTCACTATATAGTGGTACCGCTATTTATGAAATTAATCCGTTCCGGAAGACGTTTCATCCTGTGAATTTTTCGTAACAATAAGCGCATTTTACATTTAAATACCCTAATCCAGTAGTTCTTAACTAGCTACCAATCCCCACCAGTTTCAAATGCACATTCACTGAACCCTACTTTAGTACAAAATAAAATGTGATTTTTTTTTTTCAAATTGAAGACATACAGTATTTCTACTGGTGCTCAAAATGAACCATGCAGGACAAAACCAATATAGTCCATGAACTCACAGAAAATTACATACCTGCAAATTAGTGTGACTTCTGCTGTCGCCTTTGAGAGACTAGTTCGGATACGCGTGCCTTCACCTTTGTAAGTGCGCTACTCTCATGTAATTGTCACAGCAAAGTCTATTCCTTTTCTTTGTTTTTATGTCCGGCATTCTCGAAAATGATTGCTCGCAAAGATTTGTTGTAACAAATGGTATAAAAAACTCCATGACTGTCTTGACAATAACTGGATACTTTTCCATTTGCTGACACCAAAACGTTGAGAGTGTTGTTGTTCCGAAGAGTTGCTTTTGCACCTGGCTCTGCTGAATTTCAATGATTTCGTCGAGGTATTCATCATTGACTTCTGCTATCTCAACATCAAACGTGAGCACCTGTCACCTATGCTGGAGATGAGTTTCGTGGAGGAACGTATCCATCAAAAGACTTTGGAAGCTCATGTAAGTGCATGGCAATTGCTTGTTTCACTTCCATGGGTACAGAAATGTTACCAATTCGAGACACATCTTCGATTTTACTTACACAATTGTCAAGAAGGGGAATGTTTGCGAAGTTCTTGTTCTTTGTTCGTCGTTTTTATCAAAGTAGCTTTTTTTGAAAAGCCTTCAGGTTTTCTTCTGCTTCCATGATGTCGACTCCACCCCCTGCATTTGCTAATTAAGGTGATTAAGAGCTGCGAATATCAGCCATGTATGCTAAAATGAGAATGAACTCAGATTTTTGAAGCAATCTGCATGGCAATGTTGGTGCGCTTAAAAAAAACAAGGCTAATTCCACA
The DNA here is from genome assembly GCF_019802595.1 of Syngnathoides biaculeatus. Lineage (NCBI taxonomy): Eukaryota > Metazoa > Chordata > Actinopteri > Syngnathiformes > Syngnathidae > Syngnathoides > Syngnathoides biaculeatus. The sequence goes on along the minus strand of NC_084646.1, from coordinate 29,093,625 downwards.
CACAAGGCAAAAATACTAATCGGGACCTGGATAACCACCGAACATTAGAATGGTACATAAGTACTTCGAACTGAGCATCCATTTCTTTACACAGCTCACTGAAGATTCAGTGCCTCAGAGCACTATGCCTCAGAGCACTATTTCAGATATAGTTCACACATTTCACTACAGATTTAAATACTTCTATCATTTTTTAGGGCAAGGCTTTTGCTGCCAATATTTATCTGTGTAGAATACAATGCGTAGCAATGGTGTATGGTGGATTGGCTTTTACTAGCGCACCAAAATCAGACTTTCTTCCCAGTATGACTGGACCTCCATCCGTACAAACTGCAGAAATCACATCTCACGAAAGATTATTGTCTCTGAAGAAAGAAGAAGAAGAAGAAAGAGAATGGTGAGTGACAAGCAAAAGGCATCCTGTGGGATGGAGAAGGAGGCAAACTTTGACAGCCAAAGAAAATATACGTTCAAATGTACGCACGCACACCAATTAATTCCACTAACGTTTCTTGGGGCCCAACGTGAAGAAAGATGAATAAACTTGCTAAAAAAAACAAATGAAAATTTTGTACATTTCCAATGTCAGAATGTGACAGCGTGTGACAGTGCTAGTGGGATCAGGTGAGAGTCGAGTGTCCAAGGGAAGCATCATGGGTAAAGAATGACGTCCCTCTGAGCCAATGGGATGCCAGGAATATGCTCTAGCGATAGCCAACGGGAGAACAGCTCTGTTGCGCCGCACAAACCAAGATACAGGGATGTTTATTTGGTGGATTTGGGGAATTCAGGGCCTATTTTTTTCCTTTCCTATCCTGAATTTCCTAAGGACAATATTTTTCTGACAAAATGTTTTGTAACCTGAATTTTTTGTTACTACTGACGTTCATAAGTAGAGGTACTACTGTATAGATTAATTCTTTCATTTTCCATACTACTTATCTGGACCCTAACCCAGCTATCTTAGGCCAAGACGCAGGGGACACCCAGAAGTGGTTACCAACCAATCTCACGAGATACACTGCCATTAAAAAGTACTGGTGCCCCCCTCAAAATCTTCTATTTGTGCACAGTTTCCTATCTTGAATGTTTGACATCAACAAACGAAATTAACTAAACAAAGATGACCCAAGTAAACATAAAATTATGTTTTTGAAGGGTACTTTTATTTATTAAGGGAGAGAAAACATATTCAAAGCTACCTGGCCCAGCGTAAAACAAATAACATCCCACCTTGTTCAATCATGAATTGGACTCTGGATAATGAAATTTAATGGTTCATTTTCACTGATCACACCCATACCACATCACCTCAAGATATCTTCAATCAAGAAATCTCTTAAAACAGCCTGTCTGACAAAATGAAGTCTGCCAAAAGATCTCAAAAGGAAAAAGGTAACAACGCCATTTCGACGGCACGTGATTCCAATGAACCACAGTGAGATGGAGAAAATATATATAGGTCATGTATGTCATGCAAGCAAACCAATCCATTCCAAGAAGAGCATGCTAGGATCCAAGATTCCTACAATCATTCTTCAGCCATAAATATAACAGTAATATGCTTTTACTGCAAAATGAGTTTCAATTTCACATTTGCATGCTGACAGCAGGGCAGGTGCTGTGGTTTGTCTCTTTCCTTCCCTCCTCAACTTGTTTGATTTCAAATCATACAGAGAGTGCTTAGAGGGATCCGTTCTGCTACTGTGTGGGTCACTGCCCCATGGAAATGATACACAGACTGGGGGAATTATTCTTCTTCGACTCGATTCTAAAAGTGTTGGAGGTGAATCTCCCTCTCGCACTCTTTACACTTCTTGGCTGTCAGTTACAGCAGATGGCTGCCTTTAGAGCATGAAAAAACACTCCCCGCCGCTTCCACTCTGAAGCTACAAAAATGAACACAGTATATGCCTTTGCGCTTCAGACGTGTCCTCCAAGCAAGCAGGAAGAAATAGCCTTCCTTTGCCAGAGACAGCTCTGACATTCTACGGAAAGGCTAATTCAGGTTCCACTACAACAGCCACATATCATACGCTGAATGTAGCTGCGTTTCAAGGAATAAAAAGACAGAAGTAAGGGGCAGCCTCTCCTCTGTCACCATAATTGCTCTGTGGTACCTGAAGGTGACAACCAGTGGCAGCAACCTGTCACAAGCACTGTTTCACAAGATTCATTTATCGTCTCCTCACCATTTGTGCTCATCAGTGTTTCCTGCTGGTTTAATGTGCTGCTGGAGATTAAATCTTATTATGAGAACACTGAAAAAAAGCATCATCTCCTTGCTGTCTTTCTTTTTACAAGCACGAACAAATGAATTGTTAAGATGAAACATTGCAAGACATATAGAACATCCTCAATGCAGAAAGTGTGCTTTGATTTCACTCTAAAAAGGGTTTATATGACACATTTCCCTGGGTACTTTCCATAACTCTCTGAATGGAAGGACCATGACTGTGATCTTAGATTACATACTTGCAGTCAAAGCCAGACATTTTAACATTCAAAAAACATAGTAGTGTCTAGCACATGGTGGAGTATCCTACTGGATCTATTCTCCTTGATATCTCTTACATGTTGCGTGAAGATTAGTTACTAAGTCAACATCAGGTTATTACATAGATAAATGACTTGGGTTCCATTAAAAAAAAAAAAACTATTTTGCTAATGTTCATTACAGAGGGACAAATGCTCTAAATGTTTGCATAAACACTGTTCAAAATGCAACTCTTTAAATATATTCTGATAATCACAGTCTTGAGAGAAGAAATGTCATGAATCCAGTAACAGAAAAGATTGGATGTAAATATGATCCAAAGGATTAGATAATTTTAATATTTTGTCATTATAATAGATGTAAATTTTCAAATGATACAGAAGAGAAGAATAGTGATGGAATGTTGCTTCACAATTAATGTTCTCGCTTTAAGGAACATAGAGACAGAAATTAAATAATTCATATCACAGCTTTTTGTGTCTCAAGAAGTATGTGCTTCTAACAAAAAAGTTTTTTCTTTTTTTTTGTTTTACCTTGATGGCAGTGGAGGCAATCTGGATGTGATGCAGCTTGCGCAGAGTGCTCTCCCTGTCAATGAAGTAGGAGGCGGCCAGCTGGTGCAAAGCTTCCAGAGTGACAGTCGATGAATTACTTGCGTAATCGCTCACCTCTCCTTTCTTACTGAGTTTTCTTTTGTCAACAAATATACTTAAGGCTTCTTCCCCTGCACAAAAAAAAACAATAAGAATTTGTAAAGTTGTTGTAATTTGTAAATAAATGTTCACGCCACTTATTTCCATTGACCTTCAAGATTTATTCTGGATGGTATAAACATCAAAGAATGATCTGAAAGTGATTTTTTTTTTTATTTCAGTCTTAATCTGTGGTGTCACATACATACATGTAAACAACAATACAGTCATTCCAAGGGAACTGGAACAGGGAGGCCAATTCATTTATATTTTCTTTAGACTGCTGCATGATGAAGAATGTCCTTGTCAGATTGGTTGCATCTTTCTTCATATTGACGGAAAAAAAAAGTGTTGTTGTACACACAAAAAAGGAATCTTGAATCTTTCAGTCTTGTCAACAATAATTTTTTATTATTTTGGCGATTTACAGAAATGTATCAGATTTGTGTGGGGGCAGTAGCTTGAGCAGGGACACCCAGACTTCCCTTTCCCCACCCATTTCATCGAGCTCTTCCAGAGGGATTCCAAGGTGTTGCGAGGCCAGCTGAGAGATGTAGTTTCTCTGGCGTGTCATGGGTTTTCCCGGGGTTTGCTTCCCATGAGACGTGCCCAGAACACTTCACCAGGGAGAAATCTGAATCAGATGCCCCACCCACCTCATAGGGCTCCTCTCAAGGCAGAAGAGAATCTGCTCTAGTCTTAACCCATCCCAGATGACCAAGCTTCTCATGTTACAGTATCTCGAAGGGAGAGACCAGACACCCTGCGGCGCAAATTCATTACGGCCGCTTGTACCCGGCATCTTTTTCCTTCAGTTATGACCTACAGCTCGTGACCATATGTGAGGGTAGAAACATAGATGGACTGGTAAATTGAGATCTTTACCTTTCAAAAATAGCTCCTTCTTTACCAAAACAGACCAATACAAAGTCGGCACCATTACAATCTGGTGCCTTGCTTTTGTTCATTAAGGTAGTTGCAAGCGAATATTGCTTGCGTTTATTATGGTATTTGTGTGTGCGCTTTGCTTGAGTTTATTACTGTTGTTACTGGTATTGTGACAACAAGCTCTGTGTATGTGTGCATTGTGTGTCTCCGTATGAATGAGACAGGACTGGGCAGCGGAGTATGAGAAGGGGAAAAAAAAACGCGATGGCGACCGGGGAAGAATGCCTTTACTGTTCACCCCACCCAGCTCAGCTGTGCAAGGAAGTGTTAACCCACAAGCAGGACGACCTAAGCATGGAGATGAGGGCTGTGTCTCCCGACCACGGTCACATTAGGTTAGCACGGTATTTTTTTCTTATTGAATGAAAATAGTTCAAGTTTCTCAGTCAGATGGTGATCTTTGGAGAAAATTGTTTTTCAATTTCACTCTCAAAATGCCGGGGAAAAATACAGTGTTAAAAGAAAATACCTGGATGAACACAGGACATTTTTACCAGAACGGGAGAGCTTTTTAGTTTTTTCTTTAGCGAGCCACTCTCTCCCTATAAAATAAATGCTCAATGATGGTACAATATTTTATTAATGCTCTTGATAACACACATAACAGTCTTAAATAAATAAACAATTTAACACTGTTTAACTTGAATGCTGTGCAGATTTTTTTTTTTTTGCATTAATATTTTTGCATAAAAAGTAGTGCAGTTTATCCACTACATTATATCCACTACATGACACATCCTTGGGCAAGCCTTAAAAAGAAGCATCTGACTCATCTTCGCTCTGAAAAAGATCCATAGTAGCTACCTTTGGTGCATTGCTGTGGAACTCATCATTGATAGCTTGGTCCAGTTCCAGTGCCTCTGCATTGCATCATGAACAGTGATCTCAGTATGTCATCCTCTGTGCAATCCATGGCATTTGTGAGGTAACTTTTTTCAAATCCTAAGTCTTTGTTCCCTTTATTCCTCATTGTCAGCGCTTTGAGGCACAGTGCTAATAGTGCACCCTCTTGCCCTCCATTTGGCTAAAATCTGTACCAGCTCTTCCTCCATCTCTGGGAACTGCTCAACTCTCCCACATCCCAAAACTCATCCATGTGCTTTTTGATGGTTTATTTTCTCCTTTGTCTTCCTCCACAATCTCACATTCGATTCAGCCACTTTGAACTGCCGCCCTGCTTTGCGTTTTATCACTTCTTCACTTGACTTTACATGACACTTTTCTTTTCAAAAGTGACTGCAACTTGCCCTTGTAGTTGACATTTTTTTGTCTTAGTTAAAGTTAAAACAAACTCACGTTTTCTGATGTTTGGTGCAGTAGTAGAAAATATGTTACACTAATGATCATAAAATGGTAAACTCCTCAGGAATCTCAGCTTGGCAGTGTACATTACCATAATACATATAAATGTGTAACATAAAACATCCATCCATCCATTTTCTGAGCCGCTTATCCTCATAAGGGTAGCGGGAGTGCTGGAGCCTATCTCAGCTGTCAACGGGCAGGATGCAGGGTACACCCTGAACTGTCAGCCTGCCAATCCGGCTACGGTTTCTTAATAAGTGATGTCACATGACTAAGAAACCGTAACTGCATTTGGCTGGGTGTTCAGTTCTGACCTGAGGTAACCCTGTCTGCTGGTACAGATGGTGAATTTTAGACAGCAAATTGTAGCCGATTGAATTTCAGACAGCAAATTTCACACAGCCAATTGTGGCCAGTTGAATTTCAGACAGCGAATTGTAGCCAGTTGAATTGTTCACATTGAAAAGTTACACTGAAATAGAACTATTGAAAATGTGATCGCTTTACATTTCAAATTCAAATACTGTTTTCTGTGGCATTTCAAATTCAAAACCTGGTGGCACTTATTTACTTCCATAGAGCTCTCCCCCCCACCAGCCACCGGTCTCTGGGCACCCCTGAAGTAGTTACTTCGCCTGGCATGGGTCCTCCTGAGTACGCTACATACACAAGTCATTTGGAATATTTGATCGGGTTCCTCGTCCTCATCGGTGCGTCTGTTGGGGTGTCTGTTGTCAGTTAGAAGTGATCCGCATATCGTCTAATATGGCTCAAAGCGATAAGGTAATATGGTCCAGGTCACTTCACTTGCTTCTGATATGTTCTCTTCTTTAAAAAACAGCTTCAGTCCCAGAAGGGGTGTCAGAAAAATTGAAAATCTCTCTTGTTCATCTGCCATAGCAGGTGGCACAGTGTGTTGTCAACTGCAACTGTCCCAGTGTGACATCTGCAAATGACGTTGCAGGCAATATGCCTGCCACTGGTATGTCGAGTGAAACTTCTGCAACTTTGTGCATTAATGACACGGTCTCTGCTCATATTTTTTTCATATGGACATTGAAGTGAATACTAGTTTATGTAGTTTTCATAACAATATGTATTTTTAAATGTTATGTATGTGTCTCTGCATATACATACATCCAGCTCTATTTGAATAATCAATGTAATTGAAGACACATGGAAAACATACAGTAGCACAACTTATTGACACATGTTCTGATACTTAAGCTAACAATAGTGGATATGTCTGGATTCAAACAAAATAATTTAATTGTGTATCAGATCCAGGTGTATTTACCTGGAAATAAAAGCTGTAAAGTTGACCTCTTTTTTCATTGTCACATTTTGAAGTCTAACATAAATAACATCCATCCATCTATTTTCTTATCCACTTATCCTCACAAGGGTCGCGGGGAGTGGTGGAGCCTATCCCAGTTGTCAACAGGCAGGAGGCAGGGTACACACTGAACTGGTTGGCAGCCAATCGCAAAGCACATAGAGACAAACAGCCGCACTCACAATCACATCAAGGGGCAAGTCAGAGTGTCCAATTAATACTGTATGCTTTTGAGATGTGAGAGGAAACCGGAGTGCCCTGAGAAAACCCATGCAGGCATGGGGAGAACATGCAAACTCCACACAGGGAGGGCTGGGATGGAAACCGGATTCTCAGATCTGTGAGGCCAACGCTTTCTAGCTGATCCACCGTGCCTCCACCTAAATAACAAGTCTCGAGCAAAAAAATAATAATAAAGGAATTCAACTGGCTGTTCCTATAGAGCTCGTCCACGAGATGTCACAGTTTGCACGGCGCCATATTGCAGGTTAAACCTAGCTGCTCGGCAGTGCTGGAGTCGTTGAACTGGAGCAGATTTTTAAAATTGCCCGAGACCTGTTGTGCTGCTGGTTGCCACGAGAGACAAAATAGTTCTTCAAAGAGATCATTCTATGGAATACCAGCTGAAAAGACCGGAAAAGATTGATGGATTAAACAGGATGTATGGCGCCCAACAAAATACACACAAATGTGTAGCGATCATATCATTTCAGGTAGGAATTATTCTTGTCAATCTCAAATAACCAAGGAGTATTTATAATGCCAGGTTGAAACATTTAAGAACAATGCATATTTAAAAAAAATAAAAATGTCTGTTGCAGATAGGTTTACGGAGATTAACGTGTGGCCACAATACGCTTGTGTACGGAGGAGACGACTCCCTGTCCTAAATGTTTTTTTTCCGGTCATAGTTAATGAATGCGAGTTTGTGTGAAACCAGGGGTCATTTGTTTCAACATTGGTATTTGGATTGAAAAAAATCTGAGTGGGTTCATCATTATGTGGGATTTATTCACGATTGAAAACAGATCCAGCAACAAAGTATTTGTATGGGTCCAGACTTTTATACACTTTCAAACTCTTCAGTGTAAATCTTAATGACTTATTCACCAGATACATGTGTATATCCAGTTGTCCAAGACAAGCGAATTAACAGTCCAATTTCTTATTGGCGAAAATCTGGACTTCATCATTAATTATGGGTCCTCTATTCCAAGTGTCTCTCATTTTTCCATGTACCTTAGTTTATTATCACCTTCTAAATGTTTAACAGTTTAACTCTACTCCCCAAGAGGGTTTGCGTCAAGAAGTAAAAACTGTGCCAAACAAATAAGATGTCACGCTGGGACAAGCCGAAAGAAACTTACTTTAAATGTTTATCGGTATCGGACAAAACTTTGCGCGTCGTGCTATAAGATATATTTTCAGTTTGTCTCAACGGGATTAACTTGCAACAATGCTTTGTTTTACATGGCAACATGGCGATGTCACGTGATTTTATGATGTAGGTGCACAAGCTCTATACTTTTGGAGGATAGTCTTACTAAAGGTACTACACACATACACACAAAACGGTGTCAGTAATGTGTTGCACAGTCAGTCAGTCATAAAGAATGGTTCATGTAGATTTATTTACCTTGAGTTTTTATCAATGAACTGCACAAGCCTGGAACAGGTTTATCATCATGACATCTGTGACCTTTCAATCTTTGACACCCTAGTCATTTTGATTTATTTTGGCAATGTGTACCCAAATAAGCAGATAATTTCAGGTGAAGAATGGATGGTTCTTTGAAAACAACATACAGTGAAGAAAATAAGTATTTTAATATCCTGCTATATTGCAAGTTCTCCCACTTAGAAATCATGGAGGGGTCTGAAATTTTCATCGTAGGTGCACGCCCACTATGAGAGAGATAATCTAAAAAGAAAACTGCAGAAATCACAAAGTATGATTTATTTTTGTGATACAGCTGCAAATAAGTATTTAAACACATGTCTGTCAGGTAGAATTCTGACCCTCAAAGACCTGTTAGTCCGCCTTTAAAAGTCCACCTCCACTCCATGTATTTATCCTGAATCAGATGCACCTGTGTGAGGTCGTTAGCTGCATAAAAACATCTCTTCACACCATACAATCAGTAAGACTCAAACTTGTAAAATGGCCAGACCAAAGATCCGTCCAAAGACACCAGAAACACAATTGTACAACTCCACACGGCTGGAAAGGGCTACAGAGAAATTACCAAGCAGCTTGGTGAAAAAAGGTCCACTGTTGGAGCAAACATTAGAAATGGAAGATGCGAAACATGACTCAATTGGAGTTGAGTCCCATGTAAGATTTCACCACGTGGGGTATCAATGATCCTTAGAAAGGTGAGGAATCAGCCCACGACTACACAATAGGACTTGGTCAATGACCTGAAAAGAGCTGGAACCACCATTTCCAAGGTGACTGTGGGTAATAGACTAAGACGTCATGGTTTGAAATCATGCATAGCACGCAAGTTTCCCCTGCTTAAACCAGCACATGTCAAGGCCCGTCTTAAGTTTGCCAATGACCATTTGGATGATACAGAGGAGTTATGGAAGAAAAATTTGTAGTCAGATGAGACCAAAATTGAACTTTTTTGGTTATAATTCCACTAACCATGTTTGGAGGAAGATGAATGATGAGTTCTATCCTAAGAACACCATCCCTACTGTGAAACATGGGGGTGGAAGCATCATGCATTGGGGGTGTTTTTCTGCACATGGGACAGGACAACTGCACTGTATGAAGGAGAGGATGACCGCGGCCATCCATTCTGAGATTTTGGGGAACAACCTCTTTCCCTCAGTCAGAGTATCGAAGATGGGTCATGGCTGGGTCTTTCAACATGACAGTAACCCGAAGCACACAGCCAGGAAAACCAAGGAGTGGCTCCGTAAAAAGCATATCAAGGTTCTGGTGTGGCTTAGCCAGTCTCCAGACCTAAACCCAATAGAAAATCTTTGGAGGGAGCTGAAACTCCGTGTTTCTCAGCGACAGCCCAGAAACGTGTTTGATCAAGAGAAGATCTGTGTGGAGGAGTGGGCCAAAATCCCTCCTGCAGTGTGTGCAAACCTGGCAAACAACTTCAGGAAATGTTTGACTTGTGTAATTGCAAACAAAGGCTACTGTACAAAATATTAACATTGGTGTTCTCAGGTGTTCAAATAGCTATTTTGCTGCCTTTACTTTGAATATCTGAAAGCCACTGCACATCACATCTCACATCATAATACAATGTTAATGCCAAGGGGTAATCTCTCTTCCCGCATTTTTTTTATTTATTATTTTCATTATTTTTTATTTTTTTTAATGTAGAGGCTATTCATATGGAGCAACACAGACTTATATCTGGCAATAGTCCAATGCAAACTCCTTCCTCTCCACATTTCATACCACTAAGTACTGGCTGAGAGCCAGGGAGCTTGGGCAGCCGGTCAAACTGCATTGAATATACATCCACAAACAATGGTAACCATGTTAACACGAAGAGCTGTGTCTAGAGTAATTGACAAGTGTTCCCTTGAAAACCAAATATACTTTGCAACATTTGTTTGATCCTCTGTAGCATTTTAAATGAACATTTTACAGCAAGTACCTTACCTTGGGTGACTTCTCATCTACAGTATTCAACATTCAGCAGAAAGCACACATTGGAGGGCAAGGATGGGTGAATTAAGAGGACTCAATGTTTACCTGTATTCATGTGTACCAGTGGCATATTATTCCAATGAGATGTTTCTTTTTGTAGCTAAGTGTGATCATTTCTGCTATGCTTTCCTGCTTTCCTGGTTTCCTTTTGTCCTTCTGAGCTCATCACGTTTATTGCAGTTACATTGTATGATTTTCCACAAATAAACAGGTCTCAGGTGTAATGCAGCCATATGGGGGCAAATGCAGCCCTATGGGGGCACAAAAAAGTGCAATCTGTAGGCCGGTCCCAAGCCAGAATAAACGCAGAGGGTTGCGTCAGGAAGGGTATCCGGCGTAAAAACTGTGCCAAACAAATATGAGCGTTTATCTAAAGAATCCCATACCGGATCGGTCGTGGCCCAGGTTAACAACGCCTGCCCCCGGCACTGCTAACTTGCAGGGCGTGGGTGGAAACTCAGCTACTGTGGGTCGAAGATAAAGAAGAGGAGGAAACCGGATCCATCATCAGAAGAAAAAGAGGAATGCACAGAGCCTACAACTGAGTGTAGGGACTTTGAATGTTGGGACTATGACAGGAAAAGCTCAGGAGTTGTTTGACATGATGATTAGGAGAAAGGTTGATATTCTGTGCATCCAAGAGAGGTGGTGGAAAGGTAGTAAGGCTAGAAGTTTAGGAGCAGGGTTTAAATTATTCTACCATGGAGTAGATGGGAAGAGAAATGGAGTGGGGGTTATTTTAAAGGAAGAGCTGGCTAAGAATGTTTTGGAGGTGAAAAGAGTATCAGATCAAGTGATGAGACAAAAATTTGAAATTGAGGGTGTTATGTATAATGTGGTTAGCGGCTATGCCCCACAGGTAGGATGTGAGCGAGAGTTGAAAGAGAAATTGTGGAAGGAACTAGATGAAGTAGTTCTGAGCATCCCAGACAGCGAGAGAGTTGTGATTGGTGCAGATTGTAATTGACATATTGGTAAAGGAAACAGGGGCAATGAAGAAGTGATGGGTAAGTACGGCATCCAGGAAAGGAACTTAGAGGAACAGATGTTGGTGGACTTTGCAAAAAGGATGGCGATGGCTGTAATGAACACCTTTTTCCAGAAGAGGGAGGAACATATAGTGACCGACAAGAGCGGAGGTAGAAGCACACAGGTGGTTTATATTTTGTGCAGACGATGTAATCTGAAGGAGGTTACTGACTGTAAAGTAGTGGTAGGGGAGAGTGTAGCTCGACAGCATAGGATGGTAGTGTGTAGGATGACTCTGGTGGTGGGTAGGAAGATTAAGAAGACAAAGGTAGAGCAGAGAACCATGTGGTGGAAGCTGAGAAAGGAAGAATGTTGTGCGGCCTTTCGGAAAGAGGTAAGACAGGCTCTCGATGGACAGCAGAAGCTCCCGGAAGACTGGACAACGACAGCCAAGGTAATCAGAGAGACAGGCAGGAGAGTACTTGGTGTGTCTTTTGGTAGGAAAGGGGAGAAGGAGACTTGGTGGTGGAACCCCAAAAGAGATGAGCGAAGAAGAAGTGGGATACTGAGAGGACTGAGGAGAGGCGAAAGGACTACATCAAGATGTGACGTAGGGCAAAGGTCGAGGTGGCAAACGCTAAACAAGAGGCATATGAAGACATGTACACCAGGTTGGACACGAAAGAAGGAGAAAAGGATCTCTACAGGTTGGCCAGACAGAGGGATAGAGATGGGAAGGATGTGCAGCAGGTAAGGGTGATTAAGGATAGAGATGGAAATGTGTTGACTGGTGCCAGTAGTGTGCTAAATAGATGGAAAGAATACTTTGAGAAGTTGATGAATGAAGAAAATGAGAGAGAATGAAGAGTTGAAGAGACAAGTGTGAAGGACCAGGAAGTGGCAATGATTACTAAGGGGGAAGTCAGAAAGGCACTACAAAGGATGAAAAATGGAAAGGCAGTTGGTCCTGATGACATACCGGTAGAGGTATGGAAGCAATTTGGAGAGATGGCTGTGGAGTTTTTGACCAACTTATTCAACAAAATACTAGCGGGCGAAAAGATGCCTGAAGAATGGAGGAAAAGTGTTCTTGTTCCCATTTTTAAGAACAAAGGGGATGTTCAGAGCTGTGGGAACTATAGAGGAATAAAGTTGATGAGCCACACAATGAAGTTATGGGAAAGAGTAGTGGAGGCTAGACTCAGGACAGAAGTAAGTATCTGCGAGCAACAGTCTGGTTTGATGCCTAGAAAGAGTACCACAGATGCATTATTTGCCATGAGGATGCTAGTGGAAAAGTACAGAGAAGGTCAGAGGAGCTACATTGTCTTTGTGGATCTAGAGAAAGCCTATGACAGAGTACCAAGAGAGGAACTGTGGTACTGCATGCGTTAGTCTGGTGTGGCAGAGAAGTATGTTAAAATAGTACAGGACATGTATGATGGCAGCAGAACAATGGTGAGGTCTGCCTTAGGTGTGACAGAGGAATTTAAGGTGGAGGTGGGACTGCATCAGGGATCAGCTCTGAGCCCCTTCCTGTTTGCAGTGGTAATGGAAAGGCTGACAGATGAGGGTAGACTGGAATCCCCTTGGACCATCATGTTCGCAGATGATATTGTGATATGCATTGAAAGCAGGGAGCATGCAGAGGAACAATTAGAAAGATGGAGACATGCACTGGAAAGGAGAAGAATGAAGATTAGCCGAAGTAAAACAGAATATATGTGCGTGAATGAGAAAAGTTGAGGGGGAATGAGTAAGGCTACAGGGAGAAGAGATCGCGAGGGTGGAGGATATCAAATATTTAGGGTCAACTATCCAGAACAATGGTGAGTGTGGTAAGGAAGTGAAGAAACGGGTCCAAGCAGGTTGGAACAGCTGGCGAAAGGTGTCTGGTGTGTTATGTGACAGAAGAGTGTCTGCTAGGATGAAGGGCAAAGTTTACAAAACAGTGGTGAGGCCGGCCATGATGTACGGATTAGAGACGGTGGCACTGAAGAAACAACAGGAAGCTGAACTGGAGGTGGCAGAAATGAAGATGTTGAGGTTCTCGCTCGGAGTGACCAGGTTGGATAGGATTAGAAATGAGCTCATTCGAGGGACGGCCAAAGCTGGATGTTTTGGAGACAAGATTCGAGAGAGCAGACTTCGATGGTTTGGACATGTTCAGAGGCGAGAGAGTGAGTATATTGGTAGAAGGATGCTGAGGATGGAGCTCCCAGGCAAAAGAGCGAGAGGAAGACCAAAGAGAAGGTTTATGGATGTGGTATGGGAAGACATGAGGGCAGTTAGGGTTAGAGAGGAAGATGCAGGAGATAGGCTAAGATGGCAAAAGATGACACGCTGTGGCGACCCCTAATGGGACAAGCCGAAAGGAAAAGAAGAAGAAACAGGTCTGAGATGTCTTCATCATATTTAATACATGTTTTATTCAAAATACCCCAAGGACAAGAATAGTAGACAGTCCACTTTTCACCCTCTTTTTTGCAGCCCTGTTCAAATCATTTTGTTTTGAGGTGGCTGTTTCATGCAAATGAGCCAGTGTTCACACTGTGGATTGTGTTAATGTGACTCCGGTTTTGGAAAATGAGTGAAAGGTGCACTCAAGAACCCATATTGACAGCTTTGACTGGATTGTTAATTTTCAGTCTGATTAGAAATATCGACAAAACATCAGTTTTATATACGTTTCCTTTAACTAGATGGTTAATAGCGATATGTCGACAAGGTTACCCATATAATCTCACACAAATACTGTAGGAAATCATCCTATTTACTACAAAACAGTACAGAAGAGATTATGCAGAAATATTTTTTATGTGATACAATAGTTTTTTTTTTTTTTTTTGCAAATATTAATGTCAATATTATTCTCAATCACAAATAGTAGCTTTCCTGTTATCCATCCATCCATCCATTTTCTTAGCCCCTTAGCCTATCCCAGCTCTCAAGGGGCAGGACGCAGGGGACACCCTGAATTGGTTGCCAGCAAATCGTACGCCACATTGAGACAGACAAGTCACACTAACAACACCTAGGGTGTCCAATTAATGTTGCATGTTTTTGGGATGTGGGAGGAAACCGGAGTGCCCGAAGAAAACCCACACAGTGCCCCTCACAGGAACCACCTCCCATGACTGTGGCTTGGCCATGCCCCTGACACACAGGCATGAGGTGAACATGCAACTCCTTACAGCGGGGCTGGGATTGAACCCAGGACCTCAGAACTGTGAGGCCAATGCTTTACAGCTGTTACACCGTGCCGCCTTCTTCTTAAACATTGTAATAAAAAAAAAGCACTAAGTTGAAAATGTATTAAATGAAAGCATAAAATCCAAATAGGTGTTTCTATTTACCTCCAAGTGTAGCTGACATTAGAAAGTGAGTACCATATTTCTTTATCAGGTTATCAGTGATCATCTGCGTGCTGGGTCTGCGGCCAAGGAGTCGAATATTCCTCATGAACTCTGATGTCAAAGGTAACGGAGAACGTGGGAAATCTCTTCTTTCTGATGCCAAATTGTTTACCTTCCATCTCCCGAACTCCCTGGATATAAAAAAGAAATCAAACCACAGTATTTATTAAAGTAAATCCATCAAAACATTTGGTACATAATTTAGTATTCGTGAGATTCAGTGGTTGGTGCAGAAAATGCCAGTCAGGCTGAATCCACCCAAAAATGTGAGAATTGGTGAATTGAATTCATAATTTAAGAACGTGTAGGTGTACACGTTTAGGTTCACATTCCCCATGTGCATCAGTGGAAGTGGAATAGAGTGAAGAAAATAAATATTTGTATAGCCTAACCCTATATTGCAAGTTCTCCCACTTAGAAATTATGGAAGGGTCTGAAATTTTCATCGTAGGTGCCTGTCACTGTGAGAGAGATAATCTTAAAAGAAAAATCCAAAAATCACAATGGATGATTTTTTTAACGATTTATTTGTGTGATACAGCTGCAAAAAGGAATTTGAACACCTGAGAAAAACGATATAAATATTTACGACTGTAGCCTTTGTTTGCAATTACAGAAGTCAAACGTTTCCTGTAGTTGTTCACCAGGTTTGCACACACTGCAGGAGGGATTTTGGCCCACTCCTCCACACAGATCTTCTCTAGATCAGACAGGTTTCTGGGCTGTCGCTGAGAAACATGGAGTTTCAGCTCCCTCCAAAGATTTTCTTTTGGGTTTAGGTCTAGAGACTGGCCACGCCATGCCAGAACCTTGATATGCTTTTCACGGAGCCACGCCTTGGTTTTCTTGGCTGTGTGCTTCAGGCCATTGTCATATTGAAAGACCCAGCCACGACCCATGTTCAATGCTTTGACTTAGGGAAAGAGGTTGTTCCCCAAAATCTCTCAATACATGGCCGCGGTTATCCTCGCCTTCATGCAGTGCAGTCGTCCTGTCCCATGTGCAGAAAACACACCCAAATTTTGATGCTACCACCCCATGCTTCACAGTAGGGATGGTGTTCTTGGGATGGAACTCATCATTCGTCTTCCTCCAAACACAGTGAGTGGAATTATGACCAACAAGTTGAATTTTGGTCTCATCTGGCCACAAAACTTTCTTCCATGACTCCTCTGTATCATCCAAATGGTTAATGGCAAACTTAAGACGGGTCTTGACATGTGCTGGTTTAAGCAGGGGAACCTTCTGTGACATGCATGATTTCAAACCATGACGTCTTAGTGTATTACCAACAGTCACCTTGGAAACTGTGGTCCCAGCTCTTTTCAGGTCATTGACCAACTCCTGTCATCTAGTCCTGGGATGATTCCTCACCTTTCTAAGGATCATTGAGACCCCACAAGGTGATATCTTGCATGGGGCTCGACTCCAATGGAGATTGACCGTCATGTTTAGGTTCTTCCATTTTCTAATGATTGCTCCAACAGTGGACCTTTTTTCACTCAGCTAATTGGCAATTTCTCTGTAGTCAGCCATGTACAAATATGTCTTGGGTGTCTTTGGACAGCTCTTAGGTCTTGGCCATGTTACAAGTTTGAGTCTTACTGTTTGTATGGGATGGACATGTGTCTTTATGCAGCTAACGACCTGACACAGGTGCATCTAATTCAGGATAATACATGGAGTGAAGGTGGACTTTTAAAGGCAGACTCACAGGTCTTTGAGGGTCAGAATTCTAGCTGATAGAGAGGTGTTCAAATATTAACATTGGTTTTCTCAAGTGTTTAAATACTTATTTGCAGCTGTATCACACAAATAAATCGTTAGAAAATCATACATTCTGATTTCTTGATTTTTCATTTTAGATTATCTCTCCCACAGTGGACATGCATTCACGGTGAAAATTTCAGACCCCTCCATGATTTCTGAGAGAACTTGCAATATCGTAGGGTGTTCAAATACTCATTTTCTTCACTGTATGTTTGAGTGAAATTCTTACTCTCATGTTCTCTACTCAAACACTCATTCACAATTGTTAATGCTGTCGCTCCTGTTAAAACGACCCTTCTGAGGTGACCTAAGCAAAGCAAATACAAGTATAAATTTGTATAACATATTTCATACATAAGACAACTCAATACGCTTTACAAGAAAAATAAAAATATAACATTTGAAAAAGAAAGTGCAATTAAAATAGCTTTTCGTGCATGAAGTATCACTGAAAATCGGAAGTGCTCTAAAATGCATGATAAAAAAGAACAGTTTTAATCTGGATTATAAAACGTGAATATTTGGGGCTGATCTTTCCTCTGTTGGCAATTTATTCCATTCCATTTTTTTTCCAGCAGCAACAGCAGCAGCAATGCTGCCGATCTCAGATCCCTACTGTGTTTGTATTACATTAGGATTTCTTTCATGTCTTTAGACCTAACCCATTTCATGATTTCTAGACCAGTGGCAGAACTTTAAAATCTATTCTAAAGCTGACTGGAAGCCAATGTAAAGACTTTAGAATTGGAGTTATAGCTCTGATCTCTTTGTTCTGGTCAGAACCGAACTGTGTTATTCTGAATGAGTTTAATGTTTAATAGTCTTTTTGGGGAGTCCAGTCAGAAGACCATTACAATAGTAAAGTCTACTTGAGATAAAAGCATGGATGAGCTTTTCCTGGTCTGATTGAACCAAGCAAGCCTTCACTCTAGATATGCTCTTCAAAAAGGCAGCTTTAGTAATTGCTATTATATGACTGTTGAAGGCCAGGTCGGAATCCATCAGAACACTATGGTTGCGGATTTGGTATTTGCTTTGCAAAGATAGTGAGTCCAGGTATTTATAAACAACAATCTTTTTTTATTTATTACCAAAAAACAATCGTGTCAGTTTTGCTGTGGTTTAGTTGAAGGAAATGTTGGCTCATCCAGTTATTTATCTGCTTTAGACAGTGACACAACACCTCACTTGAACTGTAGTCATCTGGAGACACTGTTACATACAACTATGTGTGCATAGCTATGACAGTCAAAACCCACAGTTATGGAAAATCTGACCCATGGGTAGCATATACAGGCTGAACAGGAGGGGTTCAAGAACTGACCCTTGAGGGAACCAGTTGCTATCATTGCCATTTTTTGAGATTGAGGTTACAAAGTAGCTCCTTTCCTCCAGGTAGGACCTGGACCATTTTAGGACTGTTCCATTTATTCCTACCCACGTTTCCAACCTGTTTTGCAGTATATTGTGATCGACTTAATCAAAAGTCGGACTGAGATCCAACAAGACCAAAATTTACACTCTTCCTGAGTCAGTATTCAATCGGATATTATTTAGCCCTTTGATAGGAGCTGAATCTGTGCTGTGATGAGTTCAGAAAATTTATTAAAATTTGTCAAAAAAGTCAATTTAAATTCAGGAAATTGCTGAGTTAATTAAAAATAACTTCATCAACTCTCTTGGCTTTGAAAGTCAGTTCACGATGGATCTACAGCTTGCTAACACGGAAGCATCCAGTAGTCTGTTTTTTTTAGAACAGCACATACTTCAAGAGCTCAAGGAAAATTCACCAAATTGATGTGAACTATATATTATTTGTTGCAAATCAGATAGCACTGATTTCACAATAGTTTTGAAAAAGAATCAGGATCAGAATCGGAATCACTTTTATTGGCCAAGTGTGTAACAACACACAAGGAATTTGTCTCCGGCAGTCGGTGCCGCCCTGGTACTACATTCAGAACAAAGAAAACAAACTAACAAGATCAAAGAACGAGACATTCAGTTAACAGGAACAATTCATTATAAGAGTCACAGATGTGCAAGATGCAACGTCTTCTTCATTTAGAACAGTTAAGATTGTGTCAATGCCGTTCATTATCTGTCCGATAGGATTGAGTCAAGACAGCCGTTGAACAGTTTTCTATACAGTTTTTTGGTCCACTGGATCAAACTCTGACATGGTAATATAGCTTTCCCTGGGTGGCTTCCTATGTCGTATCATTGTGTCATTTTGTTGATTTGTGCTGGTATTTAACCTGATGGATAGTATTTTATTAACTAGAGTAACGGGCAAGCTCATTGTGTTTATCAACTGTTTCAAATTCTGGAACTACCTGATTCAGGGTGATTCTGACCTTGTCAACAACAGCAAACAGAAGAGCGAGTATTGTTGAGGTTCTTACTCATGATTTCAGAAAAGTGTTGCTATCTAGGCCTGACTAACTCCTGGTTAAAATTACATGGACACTGTAAACGTCATGATCAATTTGGAATTGTGTTCTGCATTCCTACACTTGGATTTTGAGCTCTTGACCATCATTGTGCTCCTCCACAGTGTTTGAGCTGACCTCAAGATGCTCTAAGTTTTAACAGGAGTAACACCATTTATGATATTTGAGATTTTTTAGGTGAAACTGTCCAAAAGTTTACCAACTGTCTCAGTACAGTGGCTCCTCTACAAACAAATGGCTCAAGTAATGAAAAAACTCAGGTTATTAAATGTCCATCGGAAAAATATTGTCTAAAGTTGTGAAGGAAAATTCAGGACATGAAAGAAAAAAAATAGGCACGTGATTCTCCAGCCCCCAAATTTCACCGAACGTAAACATCCTGTATTTTGGTTTGTGTGGTGCGATAGAGCAGCTCTCCCGTTGGCTATCGCTGTAGCATATTCCTGGCATCCCATTGGCTAGGAGGGACAGCAATCTTTACCCATGATGCCTTCAGTTTCCCGCTCTATTGTCACGGAATCATGCTAGCAATTTCACACGCTGTCACACACAAGCGCACACTGATAAACCACAACTTTTTATGTAAATTTTTCATTTGTGTTTTTTTACAGGTTTATTCATCTTTATTCACCATTGGAAACAAAAACGTTTGTGGAATTAAGTTGTGTGCATGTGTACATATGTATGTATGTCTTCTCTCAGCTGTCAAACATTTGCCCATCCCTCCCCCATGATGCCGTTTGCTCGTTACTCATCCTTCGCTTCACATAGTTGTCCAACGGCAAAGGTAAATGAATATAATTTTTATTATTGTTTACATTAGACACTTTGAATGCTTAGTTTTTGTGGGGTCGATGGCTTTGAATAGATTAGGCTTCTTACATGTAAAAAAGCACTTTTAGTTACGAAAAATTCACATTACGAAATGACTTCAAGAAAGAATACATTTTCTTAAGTAGAGTTACCACTCTATTCAATATGTGGCACAGCTACAGTCTCCATACATTTTGTTGCAGTATTCTCATGTATGAAGCTTTTATTTCTTAGACATTGAGGTTGTCTGAACTTTTGGAAGAATGCACAGTGCAAAAAATACAGTGGTATTCTGACCACAAACAGTCAGAAATAGCCATATTATTAATGTCCATCCATCCATCCAACCATTTTCTGAGCCACTTATCCTCAGGAGGGCAGTGGGAGTGCTGGAGCCGATCTCAGCCGTCATCAAGTAGGAGGCGGGGTACAACCTAAACTGGTCGTCAGCCAATCACAGGGCACATGGAGACAGAGAACAGTGGTACTCATAATTGCACATCAGGGAAATTTAGACTGTCCATTGAATGCATATTTTTTGGGAAGTGGGAGGAAACCGGAGTGCCCAGAGAAAACCCATGCAGGCATGGGGAGAACATCCAAACTCACACAGGCCTGGCTGGGATTCGAACCCTTGTCCTCACAACTATGATGCCAACGATCTGCAGCTGTGGGACCGTGCCATCATCATTTGATAGAATTTCAACATCCTTAGAGATGACCAGGTCTAAGATGTGACCTTGAGTTTGAGTTGAGAGAGGTTAAATGTGTGCTGTCAAGGTGAAAGTTTTTTGGATTTTATTTCCATGTTGTTGTCAGCATGAATGTTAAAGTCTCCTGTTATGTGAAAATAGTTGTAATCAGTAAAACCTTACTGCCATACTACCCTGAGAACGCCCTATCTCGTCAGATCTCAGAAGCGAAGCAGGCTTGGGTGTGGTTAGTACTTGGATGGGAGACTGCCTGGGAATTCCAGGTGCTGTAAGCTTCTCTCCCCAGCTAAATGCAGAGGGGTTGCATCAGGAAGGGCATCCATCGTAAAACTGTGCCAAACAAATATGTGTTTATCTTAGATGACATGCCTAACAGGACAAGCCGAAAGGTAAAAAAGAAGTTGAAATCAGTAAAAATAATTAACTGCAGTTCTGAAAAGTCCTCCAATACTTTTAATCTTTGGGCACCTTTAACTCAGAAACACAGATATTCAAATAAGCTAATATCCATCCATCCATCCATTTTCTTTTGCCGCTTATCCTCACGTGGGTCACAAGGGAGTGCTGGAGCCTATCCTAGCTGTCAACGGGCAGTAGACCCTGAGTTGGTTGCCAGCCAATCACAGGGCACATCGAGACAAACAGCCGCACTCACAATCACACCAAGGGGCAATTTAGAGCATCCAATTAATGTTGCATGTTTTTGGGATGTGGGAAGAAACCGGTGTACCCGGAGGAAACCCACACAGGCACGGGGAGAACATGCAAACTCAAAACAGCTGAGTCCACGATAAAACTCTGGACCTCAGAAGTGTGAGGCCAACGCTTTGCCAGCTGAACCACCGTGCCGCCTCAGCTAAAATCACCAAGTATAATTTATTTACACTCAAATAATGGCTTAAAAATAACTACAATACCACCGCCTTTTTCCATATTCGACACTTGTTCATAAAATTTAAATTTGCTGGTGTTGCTACTCCACTTACTTTCTGTCCACCACGTTTCATTTAATCACAAAAAGTCCAGATCACAGCTCGTAATGATATTATTAATCAACATTGATTTATTACCCAGTGACTTGACATTAAAAAAGAGGTAGTCTCGCAGAGATAACTGGAAACAATTGTTTGACAGATTAAAATTTTATCCTCACTGAAGTTCAACTTCTGTTATGTCATATCTCTTTGACGAACTTTCTGTCTCTTGTAATTCCACGGCTGAAAAATGCCTGATCTCAATCAGGGTCTTAGTCGTTCTGGAAAAGACCCTGCATATGTCAGACATCGAGAAGAGGCAGCCTATCCCTACGTCATACGCGACACGGCCTCTGATTGACTGACCAAAACATGATATCGTTCCACACATACACATTGAGGGATTCAGTGATCATCAAGCAACTTTTTTCATGAAGAAAAAAAATGAAGCAACTTTCTTCAACCGTTGCCAAGATAGAAAGATGACTTTATGGCTTGAGGATCAGAATCAACGTAGGCTTGATACTATATATGTAAGTGTGTTAACAATATCAATTGTGCAAAGGGAGCAGTTTAAAGGGAACAATCGTGCGGCCTACAAAATATAAAAAAATACTTATTATATATATATATAAAACCAATACTGATTGGACCGGCTGAGGATGTCGGTGAGTGTCCTAACGTGGTGCAAGGCAGAAAAATACCAGGTTCGGTGATCAAGAATGTAATGACTTAATTGCCAGAGGGGAAAAATCTGTTCTAATGCCCGCTACTTTTAACTTTCATTGATCTGTAGCACTTTCTAGATGGAAGGAGCTAGAGAGCTGGTGGCCAGGACTTGGAGGATCCAAAAGGATCCTGCCTGCTCTTCACAGAGTTCACGTTGCGTGCAAGTCTTCAAAACTGGGTAGCGTGGTGCCGACAATCCGTTCAGCGGTTTTGATTATCCGTTGCAGTCTGAGATTGTCCTCTTTTGTGGCAGGCCTAAACCAGAGTGTGATGGAGGTACACAGTACTGATTAGATGACCGCTGTGTAGAACTGTCTCAGAAGCTCGTGTCCTTCCTCAGAAGCTGCAAGAAGTATATCCTTTGCTGGGCTTTTATGGGGATGGAGTTGATGTTTGTCTCCCACTTCAGGTTCTCTGAGACTGCAATTCCCAAGAACTTGAAGGTCTCGACGGTTGACACAAGACAGTTGGACAGCGTCAGGGGCAGCTGTGGTAAAGGATGCCTCCTGAAGTCCACAATCATAACTCCAGTCTTTAGAATGTTCAACGCCAGGTTGTGTTGACACACCAAAGCTCTAGTCTCACCACTTCCTGTCGATACACAGACTTGTCTCCGTCTTTGATGAGGCCGATGACCATGATGTCATTTGCGAACTTCAGGAGTTTAACAGTCGGATGCCACGAGGTGCAATCGTTCCTGTAGAGCGAGAATCCATCCATCCATTTGCTTAGCCGCTTATCCTCATGAGAGTCACGGGAGTGCTGGAGCCTATTCTTGCTGTCAATGGGCAGGAGGCAGGGTACACCCTGAACTGGTTGCCAGCTAATAGCACGGCACATAGAGACAGACAACAGCCGCACACACAATCACTCATAAGGGAAATTTAGTGTCCATTGAATGCATGTTTTTAGGAAGTGAGACGAAACCGGTGTGCCCGGAGAAATGCACGCAGGCACGGGGAGAATCTGCAAACTCTACACATGGGAAGGCCGGGATTTGAACCCCAGTCCTCAGAACTGTGAAGCCAGCACTCTACAGCTGCTCCACTGTTCCACCAGTATAGATATAAACAGTTGATGAAGAAAAAAAAAAAGAAATAAGTGCAAGAGAAGGGAACATTTTGAAGATCTCAGTAAGGTAATTTTGTTACTCCATTAAGCTAATGACCCACATACTGTAGTTGCCTAATTTTTTATCAAGACCTGCACATATTCACATAGCATTTTGTTACATTTTGTTTTATTTATTGGTGGCACGGTTGCGCAGCTGGAAAGAATTGGCCTCACAGTTCTCAGAACCTGAGTTCAAACCCAACCCTCCCTGAGATTTGCATGTTCTCCTGCATAGGTTTTCTCCGGGCACTACGGTTTCCACCCACATCCCAAAAACATGCAACATTAATTGGACACTCTAAATTGCGCCTAGGTGTGATTGTGAGTGCGGCTGTTTGTCTCTATGTGCCCTGCGATTGGGTGGCAACTAGTTCAGGGTGTACCCTGCCTCCTGCCCATTGACAGCTGGGATAGGCTCCAGCACTCCTGCGACCCTTGTGAGGATAAGCGGCTCAGGAAATGGATCGATGGATTTTATTTATTACCTTTTTCACTAAAAAAAGCAATTTCTTGTTCATATACATGCCGTGAAACTCTTTGTCTTTCGCAAATTTCCTGCTGTACAACCTAAAATGACCTCTTCAAAAGGGTCAGTGTCTCTAGTATTACACATTGCAGAATGAAAGCACTATTCAAACCCACAGCACATCCTGTGCAACAAGAGGGATATGCTAGGAGGGAATAGACAGGAGAGAGAAAGGGGGCAGAGACTTGAACGAGGGGTGGCGATGGATCGGTCGCCGCTAAGTCAGGAGCAAGGGGCGGCCGTGGATACATAGGCGCCAAGACAGGTGCGAGGGGCGGCCGTGAATCTGTCGCCGCTGAGACAGGAGCGAGAAGCGGCTGCCATGAGCTGGGTGCCTCGGCCGGTCGATTAATCTCTGCTGAGACAGGTCCATAAAAACCCAAATTCATATTTCATTGTTGAATTCTTCCGCTACCTTTGATCCTTGATACGGTGGTGGTAGGCAGCAAATTCTTCGGCCCGCTGCACTTGAAGGGCAACAAATTCTTCCTCTCTCTGGGCTTGAAGTTTGCCATCTATCGGCTTTGAATCAGCTGGGTACATGTATTGCCAGTTCGTTCTATCATGGGCATCCGACATGGAGCTGGACCCAAATGAGCACTCTGAAGGGAGGACATGATGTTGATGTTTTTTTTTATTCCAGGGAGGTCATACACAGATAAGCAGTCCAAAAAGGCAGAGGTACAAAAACACGCGGCAACAGGGAAGGTCCAAAAACATGAAAACGAGGTCGGATTACTACTAGGCAAAAAACAAGACTTGATTTACGCTGGTCGTGACAAGAGGCTCGTATACTCATGCAGACTAATGCAGTCTCAAGGAAAATGAATGACAAACTCAAGGATTATATGCCTGGCCTAATTAGACTCGATACGGTGCAGGCGTGGGGCTGCTGCCGGAGGCAGCTCTGGTCCAGGGCAGTGGCTTGGCCATGCCCCAAACAGAAACGAGGTGAAACATCTTCTAAGACAAACAGAACAGGCCCGTTGCAAATTATTCAATGCCATGAGACAGGAATTCAGGCAATGATTTGACACCACAGGCTCAAACTTTTATGAATTGAAAAGTAATAGTTTAAGTAAAATAAATATAAATAGCCAGACAACCGTAAAATAACCATTATTATACCCATCCATCCATTCATTTTCTGCACTGCTTATCTTCACTAGGGTCAGAGGCATGCAGCAGTCTTTCCCAGAGCAATCTTTGGGTGGGAGCACAATTGTCCCAAAAAAAAAAAATGTATATATATTTATATATATATACCAGCATTACCACATCATAATCAGAAACATACTTATTCATCAAGCACATAAAAAAAATACTAATTTGTTGTCACAACCCGCTGGGCCAATCAATATTAATATTATGTATGATAGACTATCGCACCAATCGCCACTTTAAACTCCGTATGCTCATTGAAGTCTTGACATCCTTTGCACAATTGTCATTGCACTGGAATATTGCTCTTATGGGCACTCTAACTAATTTAAATGCTTAAAGACAGCATCCTTGCACAACTTTGCAAAACTGTGAGTTATTACAAGGAAAAAAAGAAAAAAGTTCTGTCAATGAATGTTGACTGTCTATTGTTCGTCATACTCAACATGAATGTTCTATTAGGGCGGTACCAACAACTGGTGACACATTCCTTGGGTGTTGTTACACACAGTGAAGAAAATAAGTATATGAACACCCTGTTATATTGCAAGTTCTCCCACTTTTAAATCATGGAGGGGTCACAAATTTTCATCGTAGGTGCATGTCCACTGTGAGAGAGATCAAAAGAAAATCCAGAAATCACAATTAATTATTTTTTTATGATTTATTTGTGTGATACAGCTGCTAATAAGTATTTGAACATCTGCCTCTCAGCTAGAATGCTGACCCTCAAAGACCTATTAGTCCACGTTTAAAAGTCGACCTCCACTCCATGTATTATCCTGAATCAGATGCATCTGTGTGAGGTTGTTAGCTGCATAAAGACACCTGTCCACCCCATACAATCAGAAAGACTCAAACTTTTAACATGGCCAAAACCAAACCAAGACCAAAGAGCTGTCCAAAGACAACAGAGACAACATTGTACAACTCTACAGGGATGAAAAAGGCTACGGAGAAATTGCCAAGCAGCTTGGTGAAAAATGGTCCATTGTTGGAGCAATCATTTGAAGCTAAACATGACAGTCAATCTCAATCGGAGTGGAGCCCTATGCATGATAGCACCTGGTGGGGTCTCAATGATACTTAGAAAGGTGAGGAATCAGCCCAGGACTACATGACAGGACTTCGTCAATGATCTGAAAAGAGCTGGGACCACAGTTTCCAAGGTGACTGTTGGTAATACACGAAGACGTCATGGTTTGAAATTAAACCAGCACATGTCAAGGCCCGTCTTAAATTTACCAATGACCATTTGTATGATAGAGAGGAGTCATGAGACCAAAATGAAACTTTTTGGTCATAATTCCATGAAGTGTTTGGAGGAAGACGAATGATAAGTTCCAACCCAAGAACACCATCCCTACTGTGAAGCATTGGGGTGGTAGCATCATGCTTTGGGGGTGTTTTTCTGCTCATAGGACAGGACGACTGCACTGTATTAAGGAGGGGATGACTGCGGCCATGTATTGTGCGATTTTGGGGAACAACCTCTTTCCCTCAGTCAGAGCTGTCATGATCCTGCCGCTTCAAGACGAGCTCCACCGTCCTCCCACTCCTCGCCGGCAACGGTGAGACCGGCAGACTCGCAGCAGGTGGCGAAGCTTCCAGCCAGGACGGAGGAGGAGCCGCCTAATCACAAGGCGTTCCGCCACGAAATGCGGGCAGAGATAGAGCGGCAGAGCGCCGAATTGGTGGCTCTCACGGCCCAGGTCCGGCAAGGATTGGCGAACCAGCCGACCTATGCTGACGTCGCAACGGCGACGGACTCGCTGCTGACTCAGGTTCACGTGGCAGTTGGAACTGACCCGCTCCTGAGACACGCCCACGTGTCAGTTTCGACTGACTCTCCGCCTGCTCAGGTTCACGTTGCCGTGGAAACCGACTCGTCCCCTTGCCAAGTGGACGCCACAGTGGGAACAGACTCGCCACCTCAAGTGCACGTCGCAGTGTTGGCGGTTCCGAGCAGAGCTCACGCGGCAGTTGGAACTGACCCGCTCCCGAGACATGCCCACGTGTCAGTTTCGACTGACTCTCCGCCTACTCAGGTTCACGTTGCCCTGGAAACGGATTCGCCACCGCGCCACGCCCACGTTGCTGTTTCTACGGATGCACTGCAAGCTCACGTGGCAGTGGGGACCGACCCGATGCCGCCTCACGTTGCTGTCCAGAAGGTGGCGACGTCTCCACAGCCGCTTCTCGTCCGTGCTCTGGAGTGGCAGTGGCGACCGGCCCGCGGACGCTCCACACTCCTGCTCTGTCGGCGACGGGCACGCCCTCACGTTCCTGTCCAGGAGGGGGCGGCGACGGCGCCGGCTTCTCACGTTCCTGTCCAGGAGGGGGCGGCGACGGCGCCGCCTTCTCACGTTCCTGTCCAGTAGGGGGCGGTAACGGCGCCGCCTTCTCACGTTCCTGTCCAGGAGGGGGCGGCGACGGCGCCGCCTTCTCACATTCCTGTCCAGGGGCAGCGCCTTCTCACGTTGCTGTCCAGGAGGTTGCGGCGATGGCGCCGCCTTCTCACGTTGCTGACCAGGAGGGGGCGGCGATGGCGCCGCCTTCTCACGTTCCTGTCCAGGAGGGGGCGGCACTGGCGCCGCCTTCTCAAGTTGCTGTCCAGGAGGGGGCGGCACTGGCGCCGCCTTCTCAAGTTGCTGTCCAGGAGGGGGCGGTAACGGCGCCGCCTTCTCACGTTCCTGTCCAGGAGGGGGCGGCGACGGCGCCGCCTTCTCACATTCCTGTCCAGGGGCAGCGCCTTCTCACGTTGCTGTCCAGGAGGTTGCGGCGATGGCGCCGCCTTCTCACGTTGCTGTCCAGGAGGGGGCGGCACTGGCGCCGCCTTCTCAAGTTGCTGTCCAGGAGGGGGCGGCACTGGCGCCGCCTTCTCAAGTTGCTGTCCAGGAGGGGGCGGCACTGGCGCCGCCTTCTCAAGTTGCTGTCCAGGAGGGGGCGGTACTGGCGCCGCCTTCTCAAGTTGCTGTCCAGGAGGGGGCGGTACTGGCGCCGCCTTCTCTCGTTGCTGTCCAGGAGGGGGCGGTACTGGCGCCGCCTTCTCACGTCCCTGTCCAGCAGGAGCTGGAGAGTTCTGTGGAGCCACCCAGGAGCTGGAGAGACTTCGGGGTGGCGGTCATGGCTCTGGTCCTGCTCTCCATCATCTTCTTCACTCCTGAGTTCGCCCAGCCGCTCCAGGACCTGGCCTCGTTGGCGACCAATCCCTGGTCGTCTTGCAACGACGGCCTTCTCACGTTGCTGTCCAGGAGGGGGCGGCGATGGCGCCGCCTTCTCACGTTGCTGTCCAGGAGGGGGCGGCACTGGCGCCGCCTTCTCAAGTTGCTGTCCAGGAGGGGGCGGCACTGGCGCCGCCTTCTCAAGTTGCTGTCCAGGAGGGGGCGGCACTGGCGCCGCCTTCTCAAGTTGCTGTCCAGGAGGGGGCGGTACTGGTGCCGCCTTCTCAAGTTGCTGTCCAGGAGGGGGCGGTACTGGCGCCGCCTTCTCTCGTTGCTGTCCAGGAGGGGGCGGTACTGGCGCCGCCTTCTCACGTCCCTGTCCAGCAGGAGCTGGAGAGTTCTGTGGAGCCACCCAGGAGCTGGAGAGACTTCGGGGTGGCGGTCATGGCTCTGGTCCTGCTCTCCATCATCTTCTTCACTTCTGAGTTCGCCCAGCCGCTCCAGGACCTGGCCTCGTTGGCGACCAATCCCTGGTCGTCTTGCAACGACGGCATGGGAGGTTCTCGTCCGGAGCAGTGGCCTGCCTCGTTCTGGTTCCTGCCTCGCCGTTTGGTTCCTCACAGAGGTCGTCCGCCCGCATCGCCCCGTGGGGACCCTGGTGCTTGGCGTCCGGGTCGTCCTCCTGACCTGTCCGCCCGGACGCCTTGTGTTTGGTGGCCTGGATGGCCACCAGTCTGGGGTTCGGGGGGGGCGTGCCCTACTCCGTATCCCCTTCCGCCCACCCCTGCCTGTGTTAATTAGTGTCTGTTTTTTTACGTTTAGGCACGTCTGGGAGCCGTGCCTTTGAGGGGGGGGGGTACTGTCATGATCCTGCCGCTTCAGCACGAGCTGTGCGGCTGCGCTGATTGGGAGGCACACACCTGTGCCTCATGCGGCCTGATCATCCCCCGTATATATACGACCCGGTGACGACTGGTCCTCGGCCAGTTCGTTGAGCTTTATGTCCCGTTCCAGCACCCTCGTATTCCTGACTGAACCTGTGTGTACCGACCTTCGTCCGTTCTCCGACCAACCCTGTAAGCCTGACTCCTTGACACTCCTGCCTGCGTTGATTGTTTCCCCGTGTACCGACTACTGCCTGCCCACTCATCTGCTCTCTTCGCCCGACGCCCCAACAACCGCTGCTGCACCGGACTGCCTGCTCGATCCCCGACCTCGGCATATAATAAACGTGTCTCTTCTTGAACTACCTTGTGTCTTCCGAGTTCCTGCATTTGGGTCCTACCTCTCGTTCCGATGGGACGTGACAAGAGCATTGAAGATGGCTCGTGGCTTGGTCTTTCAACATGACAATGACCCGAAGCACACAGCCAGGAAAACCAATGAGTGGCTCTATAAGAAGCATATCAAGGTTCTGGCATGGCCTGGCCAGTCTCCAGACCTAAACCCAATAGAAAATCTTGGGAGGGAGCTGAAACTCCGTGTTTCTCAGCGACAGCCCAGAAACATGTTTGATCGAGAGAACATCTGTGTGGAGGAGTGGGCCAAATCCCTCCTGCAGTGTGTGCAAACCTGGTGAACAACTACAGGAAACGTTTGACCTCTTCAATTGCAAACAAAGGCTACTGTACCAAATATTTAAAAAAAATCATATATCTTGATTTTCTTTTTCGATTATCTCACAGTGGACATGCACCTAGATGAAAATTTCAGACCCTTCCATGATTTCTCCCTGGGAGAACTTGAAATATACAGGGTGTTCAAATACTTATTTTGTTCACTGTACTTGGCCAGTAAAGCCGATTCTGATTCTTGGTGGAACCACTCAGCATTACAGGACAAGGTCAAATGAATATCGTGATGATTTTGATATCATTTGCATAGCTGTACCAATCTTTGGCTGGCCAGATTGAAATAATCAATGATGTGGCTCTTGGGCCTGAGCCCCTTCCTGTTTGCGGTAGTAATGGATAGGCTGACAGACGAGGTTAGACTGGAATCCCCTTGGACCATGATGTTTCTAGATAATATTGTGATCATCAGTGAAAGCAGGGAGCAGGTGGAGGAACAATAAGAAATATGAAGGGATGCACTGGAAAGAAGATTAGCCGAAGTAAAACAGAATATATGTGCGTGAAATAGAGGGGCGGGGGAGGACGAATGAAGCTCCAGGGACAAGAGATAGCAAGGGTGGACGACTTCAAATACTTGGGGTCGAACAGAGAGAGCAATGGTGAGTGTGGTAAGGAAGTGAAGAAACGGGTCCAAGCAGGATGGAACAGTTGGTGGAATGTGTCTTGTGTTCTATGTGACAGAAGAGTATCCGCTAGGATGAAGGGCAAAGTTTATAAAACATTGGTGAGGCCAGCCATGATGTACGGATTAGAGATGGTGGCACTAAAGAAACAACAGGAAGCAGAACTGGAGGTAGCAGAAATGAAGATGCTGAGGTTCTCACTTGGAGTAAACAGGTTGGATAGGATAAGAAACAAGATCATGGAGGGACATCCAAAGTTGGATGTTTTGGAGACAAGGTTAGAGAGAGCAGACTTCAAAGGTTTGGACATGTTCAGAGGCGTGAGAGTGAGTATATTGGTAGTATGGTGCTGAGGATGGAGCTGCCAGGCATAAGAGCGAGAGGAAAACCAAAGAAAAGGTTGATGGATGTTGTGAGGGAAGACATGAGGACAGTGGGTGTTCGAGAGGAGGGTGCACGAGATAGGCTTAGATGGATAAATGTGACACGCTGTGGTGAGCCCTAACTGGACAACCTGAAAGAAAAAGAAGAATTTACTATACTATAATAGTTGTTCATATGAAGGAAAACTACCTAACTCTGACTACTCAGTTAACTAACTACCCAAGACGAGCAAGGTAAGGAAGGACTTTAATGATCTACCGTATCAGCCACACTCGAGACTTGTTTTTGTTTTTTATGTTTTTGTCATGATATTGTAACGTTGAGGTTTAGAGTTGCTTGGAAGATGATAAAGGATTAACTATTTTTCTTGCTTTAGTAATCATTGATTATTTATCCCAGGTATGTGAAATACAGCTTTCTGTCTCTGTAATGCCACACTGTTATACAGAGTTTTAAAAAATATTATTTTGGAAAATTTCCATTTTGGATAAAACAGTGGTAGTATTAAGGAGTGAATAAGGTCACTTAAAGGAGGACTTTGTTGAAAAAAAATAGGAATGGGAGTAGACATTAAAAGTTAGTAGATGAGGATTCAGTGCAGTGTTTCTTTTAATGCCAAAATTGTCCACAGATTTCACCTAGAAACATCTCTAAATTTGAAAAGTATTATCGAAATTCCTCTCTCACTCAGATATTCCAATGACAGCCAATCAGCGGTTGCCACGTCTGCAGTGCTTCCTGTACTGACCCCACATTGCTTGTGGATATGTTCCATTGAACAGAGAACATCCACTATCTGACATTTTGTGGTCGATTTTTCTGTAAAAATAATTGCAAAAAAAAAAAAAAGTACAATGTTCCAGCCTATGCGTTTGAGCCAGAATACACACAGGTGGTACTTGACATGTTGGAGAGGGGGCGTGGCGGTGACGACAATCAATAAATACAGTCACAATAGAGACCGTGAAGATTTTCCAGACAGGCTCATTTTGAAAGACAATTTACTTTTTGTAACAATCATGACATGACATTTGTTGTGTTTGATGTTTCAATGTGTTTGATGCCTATATGAGGAGTTGGTTTGGATGTAGATCAGTCGGCATTCGGGAGTGAGTTTTCATGGAGCAGCAGGCAGCAGCTAACGTTCTTAACAGCTTACAGTCTGAATTCCTTAGAACACGAACTAAACAAAATTGTGAGCAGTGTCGAAAAGAAAAGTGGAAAAAGGAGGAAATTTGTACAAAGACGAACTATCAAGATGCTAAAGCTAACTGCTAAGAAGCTAAAACTAATGACGTTTGATGTTTATGATGTGTTTAATTGTTTTCTGAGGAGTTGGTTTAGATGTAGAGAATATATGGTGAATATCCCATTTTGTGTAGTCAATAGCATTCAAAAAAGGTTGCCTGAAGAAGATGGTGTTCATGAAGGATATCACGAAGCCATATATTGATAATGTGTTAACATGAAGGCTATAATCCCCTCTTTGTACACTCATGAATTTTTTTTAGAATAAACCAACTTTTACATACATGCAATTCATGTCCAAACAATATTGGTTTTGTAGCACAACCATGACTTGCTGATTAGGTGCAAAACAAGTACACAGGCAACATAATGACATCCATATTAGGGGCCAACATTCAACACTTCTTTAACCACATTACTACTTCGGAGCTATAGTTCCATAATTTACGGATTTTTGTTCGGGTAAATGTTTTTGCACAACAAGGTCCTTTTCTCGTCACTCCTTTGATGCAGTGTTCTGTGGGATATTCTGAGGCAAACAGAGGCTAACCCCCGGTGATGTCACGAGACGGGATCAAGACGTCTTTTCCGGGTCTGGCTGTGAAAGCTGGCACATATCCAGATTTTGATTGGATTTAAAAAACATTTCTTTATGTTGTTTTTTTTTCCTTTAATGTCCAAAATACATGTACTAATAATATTACATCAGATAGGAGTGTATATTGTTCTGGACAAAGTCTTTCTTTAAGTCCCCAATGAACGCACAAGTCTGAAATACACCACCAACCACTAGCATTTACACATGATATGGATGGAAAGGTTGTTTCTTTTTTCTTCTGATTAGCTTAAACAACAAAAGGCGGCTGTTGTATGGTTTAATGCTACAGTATAGCTTATATGTATTTCAAAATAGAACAGAATCCAATCACTTTCTGCCATAAAGCTGTTTTTCTCCCTGAAAAAAGTCACTTGTGAGAAATTATACTTCTTTCACCAAGCTATTTAGCATATGGAAATATTAAGTGTTGCTCAAAACCACAAGGAAATGTTCACAAGAAACAAATCATTGCAAAACATCAATAAAAATATTTATACACTTGAGAACCAGCACCTGAGGAATTGGCTCATAAAACCACTTACTTAATGCTCTTCAGGGCACCTGCATGCTCCCCTGTGATTTAACTAATATGCTGATGCTTATTGTACTTGAAGAGCTATTAAATCAAGCAAAGAGCCGCTATTTCATTTCATAACAACTTAATTACTGGAAGGGTCCCCCGTGGGGTCAGGTTTATAAAATACACTAATACTAATATTTAAGACATTCAACTGGACTGTCTGACACATTGTGAAATGTCAACTGTAAATTATTATCTGACACTTTTAGCTGTCGCTTTTTTTTTTTTTCAATTTTAGATTCACTGAATGTATTTGATTTATCATCCGATGAAGTATCATGCTTTATACTTCTTAATGTATAGGATAATTTGCTCACGCTGTGGTGAAGCTCGCACCATCCTTGCTTGTGAGCAAGTGAGCCTTTCAGGGATGTTCCTTTATACCCTATTATGACACGCACTGTTTTCCAATGAACCTGTTCACATGTAGAATTTTATTAGATTTTTGTTTTCTTTTTAGTATTCCTTAACATTCCCTTTCTTTTTGTGCCCCATGCACCAGCTTTTCCCTAACCAGGCATAAAATTCAGAATGAGTGTTTATTTGAAAATAGATAGATAGATAGATAGAGATAGATAGATAGATAGATAGATAGATAGATAGATAGATAGATAGATAGATAGATAGATAGATAGATAGATAGATAGATAGATAGATAGATAGATAGATAGATAGATAGATAGATAGATAGATAGATAGATAGATAGATAGATAGATAGATAAGGTGGCACAGTGCAACAGCTGGTAAGGTGTTGGCCTCACAGTTCCGAGGACCCGGGTTCAATTCCGGCCCAGCTTGTGTTGAGTTTGCATGTTCTGCCCGTGCCTGCATGGGTTTTCTCCGGGCACTCTGGTTTCCTCCCACATCACAAAAACATGCAACATTAATTGGACACTCTAAATTGCTCCTAGGTGTGATTGTGAGTGCGGCTGTTGTCTATCTCCATGTGCCCTGCAATTGGCTGGCAACCAGTTCAGGGTGTACCCCGCCTCCTGCCCGTTGACAGTTGGGATAGGCTCCAGCACTCCCTGCAACCCTCGTGAGGATAAGCTCAAAGAAAATGGATGGATGGATGAAAAAATAAATAAAATCACGTTTATATGTTTGAACATTGCAGATCTTGTCTATGTATTGTTATCAATTGAATGTAGGACAAAAGGGAGTTGTAAGTGATTGTATTTTGTTTATATGCATTTCACAGATATGCATTTAGTCCCTCTTGGAAATTTTTGGTCATTGTTCATGTGAAGTGAAATGTTATCGATGTTTTGATAAAAAAAAAAAAAAGGCACAGAGTGGCTGGGTGTTGGGCTCAACAAAACAAAATGAGCTCTCCCGCTCAGGTAGAAACATCCTTCGTTCATCCACATATTTTCATTTAACTTTGTATTTTTCCCTGGCATTTGAGAGCAAAATAACCATCCGACTGGGAAACTTTGAGGTATTTTTTATTCAATGGAAAGCCAGTTTTGTGAAAACACTGTGCTAACCTTTCCTGCTGCAGTGACGCGACTGTAGTCGGGAGACGTGTTCTCCGTGGCCATATCATCCTGCCATCCTAACTCTTCCTTCTCTTGTTGCACAGGCTACCTGGGTGGTGGTGACAATAAACGCACTCTTCCTGATTGCATTGTGTGTTTTTTTTCTTCTCAATCTCTCGCTGCACATGTTGCGGAGTCCCGTCTCACTTATCCATCAATGCACAAACACTGAGCTTTTTCGTCACAATACTTCTAACAACCGTAATTAACTCAAGCAAAGCGCGGACGCAAATATCACAATTAACAAAAGAATGCTCAGTTGCAACTACCATAGTGAACTCAAGCAAAGTGTGCACACGCATGCATAAACACATAAACAGAACTTTGATATGCTATAATGGATTAACAAAAGCTGCATGAAAGGAAACAAAGAGCTGCATTCCGCATAGGCCACCCTGCTCTAGATATTTTTTTTCCAACTATTTCCAGGTGAGAGCTCCAAACAGGAGTGAAGTCATGCATGTTGTCATCGCAACATCTACGATCAATTGGAAGGGAGATTCCAGACCTCTTTTGTTTATAAGCACTTCATACAAAAACAATATGTATGAATGGGCATTTTATGCCTTTTTGTGTAATGTTTTTTTTTTTTTTGCTTTGTTTTGTGACCATGGCTTCATGGAAAAGTAATTTCTGTCCTCTGGATGTTGCACATATATTAAGGACTGGAAATAAATGGACGGCTCTGGGTCAGTAGGTCGTGCATCCAGTGATTGAAGGGTAGCTGTGTTGAAACCCGGCTCTGACTGTCCACATGTCTACGTGTCCTTGGGCAAGACACTGAACCCTAATTTGCACCCAGTTGGCCTGGCAACACCTTGCATGGCGGCAGTTGCTCATTGGTGTATGAATCGGTGTGTGAATGGGTGAAGGTGAGGCTTTGTAACGGGCTTTGGGGACTACGACAGTGCAGTCCATTTACCATAAACCCCATCGTACCATCCCATCATGTTTCCACAGCTCAATCATCTTGTCTTTTTCAGACTAGTCTCTGAAATTGAGTGGGACAGATTGTGAGTAAATTTAATTTGGCAAGATTCACAATCTATTTTTGAAGTTATTTTTTTTCCTTGTAGTATCATCACTATTAATCAATGCCACATTGTGGTAATATGGAGCGTCTCAAATACAACCTTGCAACTGACAGAATCCTCTCAGGGAATGTGTGATAATGTGGAGTAATAAGTACTAAGAGATCTCTAATCCCTTCCCCACATGATAAGAATATTAATCGTGCCGCCCATGCTGCTCAGCTCCAGCGGACAACTGTCTTTTGCCAAGAAGAGAAATGTTAAACAGCTCTGACATAGCCCCTGATCAACGATGCCACAAAATATCTGTCAGTTTGAGATATAGTTACATGGGAACATGTCCCTGAATTGCAAGAATCTTGGTGGGATCAGTCCATATGCCATTGAGTATGCTTCATGACACAATCTTTATGAATTTGATCATAATTAGCAAACACAGTGTTGCTGTCATGACAAATCATCCCATTTTTACCATTACTAATCCAAATACTTAAATTGACCTTTCCATGGGGTGACTCCCAATGGATTTTGAAAACAGAATCATAGAATATCCCTTCATCCATCCATTTTCTGAGCCGCTTATCCTCACAAGGGTTGGGGGAGTCCTGGAGCCTATCCCAGCTACCGTTGGGAAGGGGGCGGGGTACACCCTGAACTGGATGCCAGCCAATTGCAAGGGACGTAGAAACAAACAACCAGCCGCACTCACAATCACACTTGGGGCAATTTAGAGTCTCCAATTAATGCATGATTTTGGGATGTGGGAGGAAACTGGAGTGTCCGGTGAATCCCCTTGCAGGCACAGGAAGAACATACAAACCCCACCAAGGCCATGCAACCAATAATAGAATATAGAGGCAGTTAATAGTAACATGACATCAACTGCAAGTGAAACACAATGATACTGTCATAGTATCAGTTTCACATATTGTGAATGGTGGCTGCAAATAATAATAAGGCATATTCTTTAATGTATGCTACAATAAAAGATGCCTTGTTGTGTTCCTGTTTCATCTGTACTTCATCTGGTTGTCAAGGAAAATGCGTACAAGAATAAAACAGATTAAATAAAATAACGATTAGCATCTGTGAATACTATAATGCTCTGATTGCATTTGTTGTTACCACAACAAGACTTACAAATCCCTGAAAGGTTTGATAGTGGCTCAATATATTCTTATAACTCTGTAGAATCAATTTTAAATGGTCACTGCTAGTTTTTCATTTGGATTGATTTTTCTATGAACAATAGTATTTGCTTAATTTGCAGGAATTTATTGAGGTAAAAATAACTTCACAATATAAACTGTAAAATGTAACTGACCTTCAACCCTCACCTTGAACACTTTTTAAAGCATATGGAATGTCTAATTTTTAACACAAATTATCTTATCTAGATGAAAAAAATATGCTCAACTGTAACGTAAAATGCACATCTTGTTCGATCCTTTTACCCAAAAATATAAGTTTCAGCGAACTTTGACCCAGTTTCCCGCATCTGAAAAACGCATCCTTTCCTGCTGCTTATCTCTGACATCACAGCTAGGAGACCTGCTGGTGTGCTTCTTTTAGTTGTAGCAATGCCTGTTGACGCCGAAGAAAAATCAATTTGTTTTGAGAATTCCTCAGTGATTGTACGCTAAAAGCAATTCATATAAATGGTGAATAGGTGTGTGGTTCAGTTTTGTAGCAATTCAAGTTATTCAAGTTTACATTGTTTTCCAAAAGACCCAAGTCTCAGAAGAAAGTGGATAAGGTTTGTGCAAATGAAGAGGGCTAATTTTTCCAAACCCGGTCAGAACTCTGTCATATGCAGTGAACATTTCACCCTGGACTCTTACTCGTGGACTCATGTCTGAGATGGGTTTTAAATGTTAAAACCTGGACTAGTACCAACCAGACAAGCTGTTCCGACATCTGAACAGATCAGTGTTGCTCAAGTGACCAAACACAAAGTTGTATCAGCCCCTGAATCTGGACACGCTTCGACAAGCTCAGCCACCCCCAGAAAGTACCAAAACTGTGAAGAGCTTTTGTTAAAAGACAAGTTACAGAGGTATGTATTTTTTTTTCCTGAAAACTTTTAACACTGTTTACACGGTTAAATGATAGAAGCTCATGTCGTTCTTACCGCAAATTATTTGACCGTTCTCAACTAGAAAAACAGGATAATATTGTGTACAAAAGGCGGCATGGTGGAACAGCTGAAAATGTTGGCCTCAGAGTGCTGAGTGAGGAACTCTGTTCAATCCCAGCCCTCCCTGTGTGGAGTTTGCATGTACTCCCCCTGCCTGCATGGGTTTTCTCCGGGCACTCCAGTTTCCTCCCACATCCCAAAAACATGCAACATTAATTGGAGTCTCTAAATTACCCCTAAGTGTGATTTTGAGTGCTGCTGTTTGTCTCGATGTGCCCTGCAATTAGCTGGCAACCAGATCAGGGTGTACCCTGCCTCCTGCCCAAAGATAGCTGGGATTGGCTCCAGCACTCCCGTGAGCCTCGTGAGGTTAAGCACCCCAAGATGCGAGAATCCATCCATCCATTTTCTTAGCCGCTTATCCTCATGAGAGTCACGGGAGTGCTGGAGCCTATCCTTGCTGTCAATGGTCAGGAGGCAGGGTACACCCTGAACTGGTTGCCAGCTAATAGCAGGGAACATGGAGACAGACAATAGTCGCACTCACAATCACACCTCGGGGCAATTTAGAGAGTCCAATTAATGCATGTCTTTGGGATGTGATAGGTACCCGGACAAAACTCACACAGGGACGGGAGAAAATGCCAATTCCACACAGGCAGGGTCAGGATTGAAAACTCGGTCCTCAGAACTGTGAGGCCAACGCTCTTCAGCTATTTCATCGTGCCGCCCCCGAATAAAATGTAAAATGATCATCACATTACTATAATGGATCATATATGGGGCGACATATTGATAGTTTATTTCATCAAGACGACATATTTCTTCGGTACCCTGTTTAATGTGTCACAGTGGCGTTTTTGTGCTTCCTCTGTAATTTCTTGACATTTTAATTTAAGAATCAGGGTTGATCAATCGGACAGAACAGAATTTATAGAGCGGGGAGAAAGACAAAGAGAAAGCATTAATTGTAAACAGAATCTTCTTTTTCTTTCGGCTGGTCCCGTTAGGGGTCGCCACAGCATGTCATCTTTTTCCATATAAGCCTACCTCGTGCATCTTCCTCTCTAACACCCACTCTAACCATCGAAGTCTGCTCTCTCTCACCTTGTCTCCAAAACATCCAACTTTGGATGTCCCTCTCATGAGCTCATTTCTAATGCGATCCAACCTGTTCATACCAAGCGAGAACCTCATCATATAAATTTCTGCTACCTCCAGTTCTGCTTCCTGTTGTTTCTTCAGAGCCACTGTCTCTAATCCGTACATCATGACATCACCACTGTTTTATAAACTTTGCCCTTCATCCTGGCGGATACTCTTCTGTCACATGGAACACCAGACACCTTCCACCAACTGCTCCACCCCGTTTGGACCCATTTCTTCACTTCCTTACGACACTCTCCATTGCTCTGTATTGTTGACCCCAAGTATTTGAAGTCGTCCACCTTTGCTATCTCTTCTCAATGGAGCTTCACTTTTCCTCCTCCGCCCCTCTCATTCACGCAAATATATTCTGTTTTACTACGGCTAATCTTCATTCTGCTCCTTTCCATTGCGTACCTCCATCTTTCTAACTGTTCCCCGCCTGTTCCCTGCTTTCACTCCAGACCACAATATCATCTGCGAACATCATGGTCCAAGGGGGAATCCAGTCTAACCTCATCTGTCAGCCAATCCATTACTACCGCAAACAGGAAGGAGCTCAGCACGGAACCCTGATGCAGTCCCACCTCTACCTTAAATTCTTCTGACACACCAACGGCATATCTCATTGCTATTCTGCTACCATCATACATGTCATGTACTATTCTAACATACTTCTCCATCACACCAGACTTGCGCATGCAGTACGACAGTTCCTCTCTTGGCACTCTGTCATTTCTCTAGGTCTACAAAAATACAATGAAACTCCTTCTGACCTTCTCTGTATTTTTCCACGAGCATCCTCAAAGCAAATTGTGCATCAGTGGTACTCTTTTTAGGCATGAAATCATACTGTTGCTCACAGATACTTACTTCCATCCTGAGTCTAGCTTCCACTACTCTTTCCCATAACTTTATTGTGTGACTCATCATCTTTATTCCTCTTTAGTTTCCACAATTCTGAACATCGCCTTTGTTCTTAAAAATAGGGACTAGCACACCTATCCTCCATTCTTCTGGCATCTTCTCTCCTGCTTATATTCTATTGAATAAGTTGGTCAAAAACTCCACAGCCGCCTCACCAAATTGCTTCCATTCCTACACTTGTATGTCATCAGGACCAACTGCCTTTCCATTTTTCATTCTGTTCAGTGCCTTTCTAACTTCTCCCTTGCTATTCAAAGCCACTTCCCGGTCATTCACGCTTGCCTCTTCTACTCTACCTTCTCTCCCATTTTCTTCATTCATTAACTTCTCAAAGTACGATTTCCATCTACTTAGCACACTACTGGCACCAGTCAACATATTTTCATCACTATCGTTCATCACCTTTACTTGCTGCACATCCTTCCTATCTCTATCCCTCTGTCTGGCCAACCTTTAGAGCTCCTTTCTCCTTCTTTCATATCCAACCTGGAGTACATGTCGTCGTGTGCCTCTTGTTTAGCCTTTGCTATCTCCACATTACCCTAGGACGCATCCCAATATATTCATTACGCCTCTCCTCAGTCCTCTATATGTCCCACTTGTTCTTCGCTAATCTCTTAACTTGGATAACTGCTTGTATTTTGGGGTTCCACCACCAAGTCTCCTCCTCCCCTTTTCTACCAGAAGACACCCCAAAGACTCTCCTGCCTGCCTCTCTGAATACCTTGGCAGTAGTATTCTAGTCTTCTGGGAGTGCTTCCTGTCCATCTAGAGCCTGTCTCACCTTTTTCTGGAAGGCCACACAACATTCTTCCTTTCTCAACTTCCACCACCTTTCTGCTCAACCTTTGCCTTCTTCGTCTGCCCACCCACTAGAAGAGTCATCCTACACACCACCATCCTATGCTGTCAAGCTACACTCTCCTCCACCACAATCTTACATTCGGTAACCTCCTTCAGATTACACCGTCTGCACAAAATAAGAGTAAATCCTTCCTTATCTACAACAAAGAAACATTTTTATGGATGTTTCATGAGACTGTGCTGCCATACCCTGTGAAGAAAGGATAGGACAAGTTCAGATGGGAAAATGACAGGAGAAGAAGCATGCCAGACAATGATCATGATCATATAAAATTGAGATAGGGTGGGACTGACTAAGTGAATTAGAGAAGTCTACAGAATGAGAAAATAAGTCGGGAAATAGATAAACACTTTGCGTATACATGAGATTTTTTTTTTGCAATGAGTGAGTATTCCCAAAACCTGTGAAAGAATCCAAGGTGTGTGAGTCTACAGACACATCAAAGTGAATTCACACCGTTGTCCATGCAAAAAGACTTGACAAAAATGTCCTATAATTGCAGTGCTTGCAACGTAGAAGGACCCCACCTAAACAATCGAGGACTGAACAAGGACTTTGGTTCCACCCAAGAGCAACAATTTGCAGAGGAGACATTTCATGCAAAGGGGCCCAGGGTGGTCCACTGGTCCCTCTGACATGCCCCAACAACTGGGCATCCGGTGGTGGCTGCAGGAACCCAAACCCAACCGCACTCCACCACCACATCACACGGCAGGTTTCTACTAGCCACTGATTTATGATAATGTCTTGTTTGTTTTTCCAGTTTTATGAATAATTTATTTTCTCAGCAATAGTTAACACGATGAGTAATGATTGTATATATTTATTAGGAAGATCGATTACACTTGAGCAGCTTTAGGATGCACGATCTAAGAGAAAGTGAAATCCTAAAGTTCAAAATATGAGATAATTTTTATGTAATCAAAGCCCAGAAACATTCCACTGTTATGCAGTCACATATAGCATTAAAATAAGTATCTGGGGTATTTTTGTGTTTATTGCACACATATAGTTGATGGAGAACAGCCCATTTTATGCATAGTGTACTTTGTAAAATTCTCAATGGGGTACTTTATATTGTATGAGCTGTAGATTTTATTGTTTTGTAATTTTCAATGTATTGTTATGAAGACTACAATGAAGACGATGAGGATTTAGAGGACGCTGGACAAATGGACACAACCCTCAACTTCAACTTGCTCCACTCCTGCCGTGTGAAAAGGACCTTGTGGTTTGAATCTCTTTTATCTCTTTTTCTTAGATCTTCATACGTGTTCAGACCCTTACTTTAACTTAGCCTAGGTAGTATGTGAATTGTGCACCTTGTGTGTTGACTTTGATTTTTTGATTGTACTTATTTGACTATCTGTAGCCCTATTGGTGGCACAAGCCAGTGCAATCTGTCGGACTGTCCCAAGCCCGGATAAATGCAGAGGGTTGCGTCAGGAAGGGCATCCGGTGTAAAACTGTGCCAAACACAATGAGCATTCATCAAACGAATCCCATACCAGATTGGTTATTGCCCGAGTTAACAAAGTCCGCCATCGGCACCATTAACCTGCAGGGCGTCGGTGGAAATTCAGCTACTATTGGTCAAAGACAAAGAAGAGGAGGAAAATGGCATGGAGAGGAAGAAGAAGAGGAAGGCACAGAGCCTAACTGAATGTAGGAACTTTGAACATTGGGACTATGACAGGGAAAGGTCAGGAATTGGCTGACATGATGATTAGGACAAAGGTTGATATATTGTGCATCCAAGAGACCAGGTGGAAAGGTAGTAAGGCTAGAAGTTTGGGACCAGGGTTTAAATTATTTTACCATGGAGTAGATGGGAAGAGAAATGGAGTAGAGTTTATTGGCTGTGGAGTTTGTGACCAATTATTCCACAGAATACTAGTGGGCGAGAAGATGCCTGAAGAATGGTTTCGGCTATTTACATGTAAACATGTTCGTGCTTCTACTTCCAAAAAAGAGCACAATGATGATAAAGACATCTAAATCAAAATGTAGGAAAGCTGTATGTGGAGAAAAACTCAAGTCTAAATTGACTATGACCTCTACAGACAAAGTCTTTGCAATTTTAACTGATAGTTAGTTTGTCAGGACTAGACACCAACAATGTGAAATGATCAGAAAGAACCTCAACTATACTCGCACTGTTTTCTGTGGTTCACAAACTCACAATCCACCCCCACCCGATAAGAAACTTGAAACAACTGATAAATGAGTTTACCTGTTATTTTTGTGAAAAATACAATCCATCGGGTTAAATGTCAGCACAAATCAGCAAAATTATAGCATGATACTACATCTGAAGCCAACCTTAAAATATTCTGCTACCATGTCAGAATTTGATAGAGTTGAGCAAAAAACCTAGAGAGAACAGTTCAGCAGCTGAAACCTTCAACGAGCTGTTTTGAGTCAATATCATCCGACTTTTTAAAAGCTATTGCAAAATCTGTTACAGCCGATTTGCAGCAAGTAATCAATTTCTGATTTCTGTGAAACAAGTGTCCTAAAGACCTTAACGTAGCTGGCATTAAGCTTCTTCTAAAAAAATTGAACGTTAGGGTTTGTGCTTCCATCTCAGCAAGTTATTGATCCACCTCGAATCTCCCTTTCAAAGTAAGATGGTTGATAGTTATTTTTAATCAACTCAACAATTAAATGAACCTTTTTGACAAATTTTAATCAGGGTTCCAAACGCATCACAGTATTTAATCTGCTCATATCAAAGTGCTAAATAATAAGGTTCAATACTGATTCAGGGAAGTTTCCAATTCAATTATTTATTTTTGACGATTGAAGCTATGCAGATGACACAGTTATATTTAGAAGTGTCTCTAGATGACTCCTGTTACATTGAGCTGTTGTGTCACTGTATAAAATAGATACAGTGCCTTGTGAAAGTATTCGGCCTCCTTGAACTTTTGAACCTTTCGCCACATTTCAAGCTTCAAATATAAAGATATAAAATTTGAATTTTTTGTCAAGAATCAACAACGAGTGGGACACAATCATGAAGTGGAACGAAGTTTATTGAATATTTTAAACTGGTTTAACAAATACAAACCTGAAAAGTAGGGTGCAATATTATTCAGCCCCCTTGCATTAATGTTTTGTAGCGCCACCTTTTGCTGGAATTAGGGCTGCAAGTCGCTTGGGGTATTTCTCTATCAGCTTTGCACATTGAGAGGCAGAAATTCTTGCTTCCTTGCAAAACAGTCCGAGCTCAGTGAGGTTGGATGGAGAGGGTTTGTGAACAGCAGTCTTCAGCTCTGCCCGCAGATTCTCGGTTGGATTCAGGTCTGGACTTTGCCTTGGCCAATCTAAGACCTGGATACCATTCCTTTGTAGACTTGGCTTTATGATTTGGATGATAAATCTCCGTCCCAGTTTCAGGTCTTTGCAGAGTTCAACAGGTTTTCTTCCGGAATGGTCCTGTATTTGGCTCCATTCATCTTCCCATATATTTGAACCATCTCCCCTGTCCCTGCTGAAGAAACCATGAGGCTCCCACCACCATGTTTGACAGTGGGAATAGTGTGTTCAGGGTGATGAGCTGTGTAGCCTGTACGCCAAACATATAGTTTTGCATTGTGGCCAAAAAGTTTTGGT
This sequence comes from Syngnathoides biaculeatus, assembly GCF_019802595.1. Taxonomy (NCBI): domain Eukaryota; kingdom Metazoa; phylum Chordata; class Actinopteri; order Syngnathiformes; family Syngnathidae; genus Syngnathoides; species Syngnathoides biaculeatus. The sequence goes on along the minus strand of NC_084646.1, from coordinate 29,049,031 downwards.
TTCATCTGAGCAGAGCACCTTCATCTACACGTTTGGTGTGTCTCCCGGGTTGCTTGTGGCAAACTTTAAATGACACTTTTTATGGATATCTTTGAGAAATGGCTTTCTTCTTGCCACTCTTCCATCAAGGCCAGATTTGTGCAGTGTACGACTGATTATTGTCGAATGGACAGACTCTCCCACCTCAGCTGTAGATCTCTGCAGTTCATCCAGAGTGATCATGAGCCTCTTGACTGCATCTCTGATCAGTCTTCTCCTTGTTCGAGGTGAAAGTTTAGAGGGACGGCCGGGTCTTGGTAGATTTGCAGTGGTCTGATACTCCCTCCATTTCAAAATGATTGCTTGCACAGTGCTGCTTACGATGTTTAAAGCTTGGGAAATATTTTTGTATCCAAATCTGGCTTTAAACTTCTCCCCAACAGTATCTCAGACCTGCCAGGTGTGTTCCTTGGTCTTCATGATGCTCTCTGCACTTTAAACAGAACCCTGAGACTATCACAGACCAGGTGCATTCTTACGGAGACTTGATTACACACAGGTGGATTCTATTTATGATCATCAGTCAACATTGGATCCTTCAGAAATCCTCACTGAACCTCTGGAGTGAGTTTGCTGCTCTGAAAGCAAAGGAGCTGAATAATATTGCACGCCCCACGTTTTTTACTTGTTAAAAAAGTATAAATATCCAATAAATTTTGTTCCATTTCACGATTGTGTCCAACTTGTTGTTGATTCTTGTTAAAAAAAATAATTTTATATCTTTATGTTTGAAGCCTGAAATGTGGCGAAAGGTTGAAACGTTGAAGGGGGCCAAATACTTTCACAAAGCACTGTAACTAACCACTCAACTAAACCACTGAGATATATATATATATTTGGGCAATAAAAGAAAAGATATTTACTGTGAGTTAATACTTCACAAAACTAAATGTTTCATGTGAACAATGGATGACTTGACTTCCTGACTTCCTGTTTGAGGCTTGAAACCTTTTTTAATGGTACACACCACATTTTGGCACGAAAAGTAACTTCACATGGCACCGCTGAGTTTTTTTTTGTAATGAATGGAACCAAATGAGGCACAAGGTTAGTGTTTGTGATATTGTGAGGCAACATGTATGTGGATCTCATTCATTGTGGTGTCAAGTTGCCAGAGTGAATTTCTAGCTATTTTTTAAAACTTTTTTCTGTCATTGGCAATTACGTTAGTTTGAAGACAAAAATAAATGTTAAAAACCATCAGTGCAAATTTGCCACCAACTGTTAATCTTCTTGGCTACCTCAGTGTTGGCACAGACATATTTCATTGTTTCGTTCACCAAGTTTAACTTGACTGAAGTTCTTCATGGTGTAGGCTGAGGCTTGGGGCAGTTTAGGGAACACATCAGATGCTACACATCATGAAAGCCTCCTTTGCACTATATAATCTTAATCAAAGTGTTGCACTATCTCTGTGTGCCCTGAGATTGGCTGGCAACCAGTTCAGGGTGGACCCTGCCTCCTGCCCGTTAGTAGCTGGGTTGGCTCCAGCACTCCCACAACTCTTGTGAGGATTAGTGTTGAAGAAAATGGATGAAAATGGATGAAAAGATTTTTTTTAAACAATAAGTAAACAGAAAAATGGTGAATATATTGCCCTTTTTTTTAAGTCCATCCATTCAATAATTTTCGTCGCCGTTTAATCCTTACAATAGAACCTGGAACCTACCCATGCTATCTATGGGCAGGGCACACCATTAACTGTTTGCCAGCCAGTTGCAGGGAACATGGAGACAAACAACAGTCACACTCACAATCACACGGAGGGGCAATATAGTTTCCAATTAATGCATATTTTGGAGATATGTGAGGAAACCGGAGTGCCCGGAGAAAACCCACACAGGCATGAGTAGAACATGCAAACTCAACAGGTGGGGCCGGGATTGAACCCGAATCCTCAGAACTGTGAGACCAACGCTTTACAGCTGTACCACGTGCCACCTTTTATTTTGAAGCCAGTTTCGCAAAACTTTGCTTACCCAAAAAAAAAAAGGAATATATATACTGTGTGTATGTGTATATATATATACATATATTTCCTCACAAATACTATTATCTTCTAAATTGTGTCTCAGAACCAGATGTTTAATGTCTGGAAAATTAACGCTCATCTGTACAGCTAGTGTTTCATGTCTATATAACCCAAATGTTTCTTGTGCAAGTTAATGGGCAATACCTAAACTGGTCAAACTATTTTCCTACAAGGTCTAAAGTCAAAACTGATGAGATACAGATACATGTATTATGTTTGCTTCTGACTCCATCCATCCATCCATTTTCTTGGCTGCCTATCCTCATTAGGCTCTTGGTGAGTGCTGGGCAGGAAGCGGGGTCCACCTTGAACCGGTTGCCAGCCAATCACAAGGCACATCGAGACAAACAGCTCCGAACACAATCACACCTAGGGGCAACTTAGAGTGTCCAATTAATGTTACATGTTTTTGGGATGCGGGAGGAAACCGGAGTGCCCAGAGAAAACCCACCCAGGCACGGTGAGAACGTGCAAACTACACACGGGCGGGTCCGGGTTCAAACCCTTAATGTCAGAACTGTTGCAGCTGCGCCACCGTGTCACGCTGTAAAACATAATTCTGTTTAATAGAACATAGACATTGAATAAATTGTTTAGAACATTGAGAATATTTAATTTAAGGTAGGTATAAGCCCTTCCCTATGTTTTATGTGTTTGTCTCTGCTCTATTTCCTATTATGGATTTTTTTTTTTCAGTACTCCGATGCCAATGATTTACCAGCTGATCCACCGTGCCTGCTTCTGATTCAGGGTAACTATATCTTGTTTTGCAGGCTAAATAAAGCAAAATAAATGGTGCTGATAGTGGCTTTGATGTTGAAGACAAAAAAGCACTATTGATTATAGCATTATTTCCAAGAAAGACAATTAAGGAAGTTCTGAAATTACATTGTGTGCTTTTTGATCTAATTTGATGCAGTTAGTTTATGAGTTTCAGGTTAAGAAAAACTCACCTGTATATCTTGTATCTGGTTGAGAAGCCTTGTCTGTTCTTCTCCACAAAATCAATATACTCCGGAGAGTGATGGAATGGCCCCTTGTCAGACAGGAGCCAGTCCAAGGGGCCCCCAGGCTTGTCATTTGGCAGTGTAGCTGTTGCTGTGACTCCCACAGATCGCAAACAAACCCAGCAGAGAAGGCTGAGCCTGAACATGGGCCATGGAGCCATCAGAGATTAAGGAAGCTGGGGAGGGATGAGGGTGCTGCTAAAGGCTGGGGATGTGGCAGAGTGGGAACATTCAATAGCCACAGCCTCTCTGTGCAAGCTGGCTCTTCCACTGGTATAGCAAAAAGTCCTGCATCACTTCAAAGCCCCCGAAGCACCTGAATAAAACAGAGATCCAGGTAAAGATAAAGTACAAGGCATTCGGATGAAACACAAATACAAATGTTGTCATTATGTCCTATTTTTATTGCCTCAGGTATCAAGACTTATGTGATGAATTTATTAAGGGACATTCTATGTATAAAATGAATCGAAGACTGAAGTATTGTTAGTTGTCAAAGAAAAACGAGAGAATGTGCGTGCAAATCACGGTCACGCAATCGCCTACAGGTCACTCATGTCTCATTTTTTCCACCAGCTTAACCAACCTTTCAGACATTTCTCTTTCACTGGCACAATGCACTGCAATGTGCATGTTGCAGTGAGGCGTTAAGTCCCATTGCAATTGTAGTATTGAGATAGAAATCATTGAAGTTAACTCAGGCATGTGCCTGTGCCAAAAGTCATTCGATCTTAAAAAAAAAAAAAAAAAAACAGGCACCACTGAAAAACAGACAGTTGCTAGTGCATATATCTGCCAATACTTTGTAAACAATTGTTGAAGATGTGTTACAAAAGTGTGGTATTCTTTTAAAAACCTCAACTGAATAGCACTAAGGAATAAAATCTAATTTTGGTTTGAAACTTCTTTTGTTTACAAGCAGAACTGGAGGTGGCACAAATGAAGATATTGAGGTTGTCGTTCGGAGTGAGCAGGTTGGATAGGATTAGAAATCAGCTTCGAAGAGGAACAGCCAAAGTTGGATGTTTGGGAGACAAGGTTCGTGAGAGCAGATTTCAATGGTTTGGACATATCCAGAGGCGAGAGAATGAGTATATTGGTAGAAGGGTGCTGAGGATGGACCTCCCAGGCAAAAGAACAAAAGGACCTAAGAAAAGGTTGATGGGTGTTGTGAGGGAAGGCAGGAGGACAGTGGGTGTGAGAGAGGAAGATTCACGAGATAGGCTTGGATGGAAAAAGATGACACATTGTGGCGACCCCCAACGGGACAAGCAGAAAGGAAAAGAAGACGAATTCCAATGAAGTTGGACTTTGTATAAAACTTAAATAATAAAAACAGAATACAATGATTTGCAAAATAGATTCAGTTTGATTCACTACAAAGACAACATATGTAATGTACATACTGATAAAACTTTTACATTATTTTTAGAAGGAAATCTTCAAAAGCATTAATTTTCTTTGCCACATTTCCTCAGTTGCATTCATTTTAGATTTGATGCCTGAACACATTTTGAAAAGGTGAGACATGGGCATGTTTAAAACTTTCCTTTTCCTTTCCATTTCCTTTCATTCTAACAACACCAGGACTGGAAGACAATTATTGTTGAAGCTTTGTAGCTGGAAATACTTTCAATTTTTGCTTGACGTTTAACTATGCTCAATAGTCCATTGTCTCTGTTGTTGTATTTTACACTTCATAAAGTGCCACACGTTTTCAAAGGGAAAAAGGTCTGGACTTCTGGCAGGCCAGTCTAATTTCCTTTACTACAAAGCCACACTGTTGTAAGTGGCAGAATGTGGGTTGGCATTATCTTGTTGAAATAAGCAGTGATGTCCCTGAAAAAGACGTTGTTTGGATGGAAGCATATGTTGCTCCAAACCCTGGCTGTAGCTTTTAGCATTAATGGTACCCTCACAGCTGTCCAAGTTACCCATGTCATGGACCCCCAATATCATCACAGATGCTCTCTTTGGAATTCCATCCATCCATTTTGTTTGCCACTTTTCCTTGCGAGGGTCACAGGGAGTGCTGGACCCTATCCCAGCTATCAACAGGCAGGAGGCGGGGTACACCCTGAAGTGGTTGCCAGCCAATTGCAGGGAACATGGAGACAAACAGCTGCACTCACAATCACATCTAGCAGCAATTTTAGTGTCCAATTAATGTTGCATGTTTTTGGAATGTGGGAGGAAACCAAGCGCCCGGAGGAAACTCACGCAGGCACGGGGCGAACATGCAAACTCCATACAGGGGGATCTGGGATTGAACCCCGAACCTCAGAACTGTGAGGCCAATGCTTTACCGGCTGATTCACCGTGCCCCCCTCTCTTTGGAATTTTGCATTGATGATCTGAATAGCCTTTTTCTCTTTGGCCAAGACGAGATGATTTTTGTCATTTCAAAAAATAATTTTAAGTGGGGACAAAACACAGCGCCATTCCCAATTTGTAAATCTAGCTCAAATGAGCTTTCACATTGCATGGTAGAGTTTTAATTACATTTGTAGATGTAGTAACAAACCGTGTTAAATGACAATGGTTTTATCAAGAGTTCCTGAGCCCATGTGGCTATATTTTTTTCATGATGGCAGTTTTGAATGGAGTGCCGTGGGAGGGATTGAATGTTACAGACATTCACTGTTTGTTTTTGGACTCGGTGGTTATATGCAGTGAAATCTCGAGATTATATGAATGTTTTGATGATAATTTGGATTGTAGAGAATTAAATCCTGAAATTCCTTTCAACTGTACATTGACAAACGTTTTTAGAATCTTGGATTGCTCACACAGTTGTTCAAAAAGTGAGGAACCTCACATTATCCTTCCTTGTGAACAACGGAACATTTTGGGGATGCTGTTATTACACATAATCATGATATTTAATTGTTTCCAATGACAGTGTTCACCTATGAACTACTAAAACATTTTTTTATTTTTTTTTTAGCATTCTGTCAATGCCCCTGCGCTAGCTTTTTTGGTACATGTATCAGGTATCAAATTAATAATGAGAGAATATTAAAAAAATAGAATATTAAATATATTGTATTTGTGGCGTATTTAATTGAATGTGTCCCAAAGGACAAAGCATTGTTTTCTGTCTTTATTTACAGTCCAGGTGCAACATCACATCCTCTCTACAATATTACTCCCTAACACGTCTGTTTAATTGTTCAACACGTTCATCTGTTGACTTGTGAGTGCGATTGGTTGTTTGTCTCTATGTGTCCTGCGATTGGCTGGCAACCGGTTCAGGGTGTACCCTGCCTGATGACAGCTGGGATTGGCTCCAGGACTCCCACGACCCTCATGAGGATAAGTGTCTCAGAAAATGGAATGGTGGAAGGGTGGAGAGCTAGTTGGCACATCTGCCTCATGGCTCTGAGGACCAAAGTACAAATTCCAGCCCAACTGTATGGAGTTTGCATGTTCTCCCCGTGGCTGTGTGAAGCAAAGCAAAGCAAATTTATTTATATAGAGCAACAAATACAAATATTTAAATACAAAGAGACTACTGCTACTGTATTATTGCGTTCCGTCAGCATTTCTTTCATGTATTCAGGGCCTAAACGACTTAGTGATTTATAAACCAGGAGCTGAACTTTAAAATCTATTTGAAAGATGACTGGAAGCCAGTGTAAGGATTTTCGAATTGGTGTTATATGCTCTGACCTCTTTGTTCTAGTCAGAACCTGAGCAGCAGCATTCTGAATTAATTCTCTTTTGGGGAGTCCAGTCAGAAGACCATTACAGTAGTCAAGTCTACTTGAGATATAAAAAAAAAAAAACATGGATGAGCTCTTCATGGTTTGCTTGACACAATCAAGCTTTCACTCTAGATATGTTCTTCACATAGTAAAATGCATTTTTTTTGTGATTGATTTGATATGATTGTTGAAAATCAGAATACCAAGGTTTTGGACTTGGTCTTTTTTTTTTTTTTTTTTTTTTTTTTTTAAGATAGTGAGTCCAGGTATTTACTAACAGCAATTATTTTCTTTCTTGCCAAAAAAATTGACTCAGTTTTGTTTTGGTTTAGTTGAAGAAAATTTTTGCTCTTGGGTATGCTGGTTTCCTCCCACATCCCAGAAAAACACTTGTGGTCGGTTGATTGAAGACTAAATTTCCTTGGGCGTTAATATGACCACAAATGTTTCTTTGTTTTTATGTGATTGGGAGGCGTCTAGTTCAGGGTATATGCCACCTCTCGCCCAAAGAAAGCTATGGTAGCCTACAGCACGCCAGTGACCCTAGTGAGGATAAGTGAGATACACGATACTTTTGAGTGGGAGTTTACCCTTTAGAGTACCATAATAAACACACTCATGCATTTACTTTGTCTCATATACGGTGTTTCTGTCGGCTTGTCCCTTCCGGGGTCGCCACAGCGTATCATCTCAGATGAACGCATATATATATATATGTTTGGCACAATTTTTACGCCGGATGCCCTTCCTGACGCAACCCTTCTCAGGGAGTGGAGGCCCCAGTGGGATACGAACCCACAACCCCTTGGTTGAAATATTATGAAATGTAAATGTTTATTCGATTTCATAAGTTGTTGTAGTCCCCATGAGAGAACAGTTTGTTGAATCAGAAACATGAATGAGAAGAAACAATTGCAAGAGTTTTGTTAAATAAGACGGCTGAAAATGCATTATGCAAGCCAATTCCTTAACTTTCAATTTTCATTGGATACGATATGTCACTTTTGCATCACGTTCAAGGCACAGCTCACCATTTCCAAGTCCATTTTCCAAGCTACTTATCCTCACCAGGGTCGCTTGAGTGCCGTAACCTATCAAGCAATCATTGGGCGAAAGGCAGACCACACCCTGAACTGGTTGGCAGTCAGTCACAGGGCACATATCGACACCATCACTGAGTGGAAAGTGATCCCACACTCCCCACAACAAAATGAGGCGCATGTACCACTACATCATCAATAACCAGCTCAGCATGAACAAATTAAAATAAAAATCTAGAAAGAGGTGTCAAGTAGATGTTTTTTTTTTTTTCAAACAAGTTTTTCAAGTAATGAAGAAGAATATGTAATAGTTCAGGAGTCATAATTTATGTAAATTAAATTGATTAATTAATTAAAAGGAGGAAGTTAAACAAGAGAGATGATGAATTTTGCACAATCTTATCTAAGCAGAGACATGATTAAGCTGCACACGGATTAAGCCTCAAGCTGCACCTTCCATTTCTACACTTAACAATAACAGGCATTTAGCTGTTATGCTGCAAAAAATAATACAATAAATTGCCAACAGAGGTGACGTCAGCCCCAAGTTTGAGTGTTTTCAAATCCAGATTAAAAATTCTTCTTTTTTCTCATGCATTCCAGACTACTTCCACCTTTCAGTGATAACTCTTGCACTAAAAGCTTTTTTTAATTGTACCTTTTCTCAATTTTTTTATTTATTTATTTGAATGCTTTTAATCATATAAAACACATTGAGTTACCTTGTGTATGAAATGTGGTATATAAATAAATTTGCTTTGCTTTCCAATGAAATAAAGCAATACAGTTTTGTGATACAATTCGTAACTGCAAGTCTGAAACATTAATGGCCATAAAATAGGAAGACTAAAAACCTAAAAATAAACTGCAAAGAGCTCACATTCTCTTTTAATTCATTTGATTGCATATAAGTCCTTTAGCAAAACCTGTGCTCATTTTGTCAGTGTTCAATAGTTTATTCCCATCTTGAAAAAATAAATTTGTCTCAGGAGACTCACCATGCTCTGTTTAAGCTCAAGCAATGCACATTTCTGCCTGTTCTGTACAGCAAGTGGGGAAGCAATTTGAAAAGTATGACAACCCTGCTATTAACAATTAATTCATTCTCATGTAAGATTATTTTTTTTTATATCACTATGAATGTCATTATGGGGACACATCTTTGCTGCAGTTTTTAAAAGCATCGGCTTCCATTCTGACTAAATACCACCTAAATGTTACAGATGAAGTGTGCTGTCAAGAGTTACCCATTTAGTGCACTATGTCTGGCATGTTAATATCAGCACAGAACATATCGGTCATATTAAAGGACTCTCTAATCCTATGATCTAGCAGCTAGCAGTCTGAAAAGATGATGTAGGAGATTGTGGATAGAGAATAATCAGCTGTTCGATGTTGCTTCCTTGCTCTCTTCCTTCACTGCAAACATATTTGTTGTCCTTTTTCTGTTCATCCTTCATCAAACCACCCACTTGCTTCCGCCTCTGCATTCTGGAATATCTCTAAATCCCCCTTTTGACTCACATCCTGCATGTTTTTAGACAATTGCTGTGGCAGTCCTGTCTGCAAACATTCATCATCCTCAGACTGGTCCATGCCAGGTTTATAATCATATTATCTCCCAACAAAACCATCCTCAGAGGCTTTGTTGTTAGATGCCTGAATGACATCAGATACACAACATTCTCAGTTTACAAGGGCACAATATGACACCATTTAAATTGCATGCAAAATGCTTTTCATTTAGTATCTAAAATGTTCCTGTGTGAGAAGCATTCAGATAATTCAAAAATGCAGGCACTGGGAGCAGTTGAATCCACTGAAATATAACTTTTACATGTTGTGGGGCAACCACCATCCAGTAACAATGAAATAAAGACTTTACCCAAAACAAGAGAAATATAAATGAAAAAAAAATGAGCAGTAACCTGAGATGAAAGAACTTAATCAGGTCAACTGAGTTGCCAATTTTATGACTTGCAACTTGCTTGCCAAATACTTCAGAAATACCTGACTTGATTTCAGACTTTGTATCGAAGAGACTAGACTTTAACTTGAACTCGATGATTTGACAAGGTTATGAAGTCTGCAAAAAGAGAATGGGAGCATGGATGGCTTGCATCTCACGCATTAAAGACACAACAACAATGGACGTCGACCTTCATCTGTCACTACAAAACTCCCCCCACCCACCAAAAACAGTCAAAACTGTGCCAAACAAATATGAGCATTCATTTGAGATGTCATGTTGTGGTGACCCCTAGAGGGACAAGCAGAAAGAAACTTACTATTTCTTTCATGTATTAGGAGCCTAAACCATTTAGTGATTTAAAGACGAGGAGCATAATTTAGGATTGGAAGCCATTGTAAAGACTTTAAAATTGCAGTTATACACTTGGACAACCAGAGCTGAAACATTCTGAATGAGGTGGAGCTGTTGTTTTTGGGGTCTCGGTCAGAAGACCATTACAATAGTCAATTCTCCTTGAGATGAAAGCATTGATGACCTTCTCCTGGTCTGATTGACACATGCGAGCCTTCACCCTAGATTCGATGGTAAAATGCAGTTTTTGTGATTGATGTGATATGACTGTTAAAAATCCGGTCAGAATCAAAATCAGAACACCAAGGTTTCAGACTTTGTCTTTGGTTTTTAAAGATAGTGAGTCCAGGTATTTATGAAAAGCATTTCTCTTTTCTTTATTGCCAAAAAAAAATTGTCTTTTTTGTTGTTTTTTAGTTGAAGAAAATTTTGGCTGTTGGGTACGCCGGTTTTCTCCAGCATCCCAGAAAAAGTTGTGGTAGGTTGATTTTGGAAGAATCTGTTATTTCTGCAGTTCAGACAATACACAAAAATGGTCAGCAATACCAATATCCTTAATATCAAGTGAGAGAATCTCAACATCCTTAAAGATGACCAGGTCTAAGATGTGACCTTGAGTGTGAGTTGGACTAGTATGATAAAGAGTTCTTTGGAATTTATTTCAATGATTTAAACAACATGAATGTTAAGGTCTACGGTTATGACAAAATTGTGAGTATTCAATACAAATAATTGACAGCAATCCTGAAAATTCTTCCAAAAATCTTCCATGATCTCTAGGAGGTCTATAAATTATAACAAATATAATATTTGGGTCACCTTTAGCTAAAAAAAACCCCACAAACATTCAAAGTAGCAAAAATCCATCCATTCATCCACACATCCATCCATCCATTTTCTGAGCTGCTTATCCTCACAAGGCTTGCGGGACTGCTCGAGCCTATCCCAGGTGTCAACAGGCAGGAGGCAGGGTACACCCTGAAGTGGTTGCCAGCCAATCTCAGGACACACGGGCATTACATCAAGGGCCAATTTAGAGTGTCCAATTAATGCATATTTTTTGCAAACTCCACACAGGTGGGGCCGGGATTGAACCCTGGTCCTCAGAACTTTGAGGCCAACGCTTTACAGCTGAGTCGGTCTGCCTCTTATCTCGCGTTATCTTTTGTTCCTCTGATTGTTTGGCATCAACTTCATTCAATGATCTTTTAGTTGTGTACACATTTCTACCAGGCAGCACAGTGGTGCAGCTGTAGAGCATTGGCCTCACAGTACCTCGAGAAAGACATAATAACCAGGTGCATCATCTCAGTAATCTTCTTTGCCATCGCAATGAAAAATGGTTATGAAGTCAGCATATGTAAAGTGCAGGCACATTTAATGAAATTTGCAGTATGACAGCCTGCAATAATGAGGTTCATGAAAGACTTTACTGTTACCACCATATCTGTCGCTGGCAGCAGGTGGATTCTGTGAGGCCTTTCGAAGCTCATTCCTTGGGCAGCCATGAGTGTTAACACAAAAAAAACAAGATGTCTAGTCCTGAAGAATTGAAAAGTATTTGATAGGTTCTGGTTTATACTTACTGGAGCTACCCACCCACTCATGACACAGGAGACAGTCAAAAGCATCAGAATATTGTTTTGACTCCAGCCTGAAGGATTTGGATTCATCCAGAAAACAACCAAAAAGCTTGAGTGCTGGCTGAGCAAGGTGGACAAGTCAGGTATACCAGGAGCTTCAAAACCAGGATTTACTACTGCTGGTGTACAGAGTGACGATGACAACAATGACCATGGAAAGAAAGCTCAGGTGCTATTTGCAAAGATGGCTTGGCCTGCCTCATAGCTTGAGCAGTGGAGCTCAGTATGGCAGCATTAACATCATTCAACTCCCAGCCAGCAGTTTTGCTGAAGAGTCAATGGTGTCAAGGACATGGGAATTCCTGCAGTGAAGTGAATCACTGGATGGAAAACTGGCATCGGCTGGCATCCAGATGTGAACTGGCAGGAAGTGGGCCAGTGATAAATACAATACATGGAAGTGGCAGAACCCTGGTTGAGGCAAAATGCACTTGTAGGCTGGATAGAAACGTGGCAACAAGCAGGTATCTGCTACTTTCCAGTAGCTAAAGTTGACAAGCTCGAGGCAGAACTTGTCAGCACCTTGTTGAGGAGAAAGTACAGGCAAGTTTGGAGAAAGGTACGCTAGCAAGATGGTGGAAACTTGAAACCAATGAGTTTGGACTAAATAGGAAATGGGCTTGAGAAGAAAATCACATGATGTAAAAATCTGGAAAGCAGACTTCCATCAGATCGGGCTCCGAATCCAAGTTGCCTATTATGTTTTACTTAGTCCATTGTCCATGTCTAGGGTAAAAATACAAAATCTTCTTCTCCTCTATTTCCAGGAAGGGGATCCCAAGAACATGTGTTCAGTAGCTGCCAAAAAGCCCTTGGAAATGGGTGTTATAATTGCCGCCATAATGGACTGTCTCTGAGAGCATAGCCACTGTTAGCAATACCTTTAAGAGACACCACAAGACAAAGACCATCAAGTTTCACAGAGCCAGAGCAGTGCACCATCAAAGGACAGTCTGATATCCTTACCACCACCACTCACTGGAAGCTGGAAGTGGACCTTGGCAAGCAGTTGAAGTTCTCATATAGACTAATGTCAATTCATCTTCAACGAGAGATGAAGGAAGGGTGCAGGAGGCGAGGTCGGTGAACTCACTTCTGGAGATGAGTTGCAGATAATTAGCTGGTTGATCTCCCTGCAAGGTTTTTACACTGCTGGGCATCACTGGACAGCCGAAGAGGAAGCAATCAAATCTGCAATCTAGGGCACAGGAAAAGATAGTGGGTACAAGTGCATAAAGAAGGTAAGACAGAGTACAAATCCTGCTGGGGCTCAAGCCAAAGTTTGATCAACCTATAATGCGGTTGACTGGGCGAGGTTGTCTAATATTGAAGGATCAGAAACACCGCATGACCCCAAGTTTCATCAGTAATGATGTCTCCCAGTGAATCTGCAAGATGTATATTTCACCAAACTGGCGTTAGTAAAGATTAACTTGCCAGCACGTTAACACTACCTGCAAAGTAATGACAAAGGGTTGGGGCCATTGCTGGGTGAGCTCGTTATTGTGCTGGCTTTCCATAAAGACATTAGGGTGGGATTAGAATTTAAAAACTTATTCTTGCAATTATTCATACAGACAGGCTGCTTGGAGGTTTATAATTATTGTATGTAAAAATACTGTTTTAGTTGAGGATTTTAACCTGAAAATTTGGAGGTACTGTTTTAAAATAAGTCAACTTCTGTCAGGATCATGCTTGTCTATCCTAACGTTAGAATAAAAGTGGAACACTGATGACTATTTTTTATATCATTGAATGCTAGTATGAATAACAAGCACATGAAATGAACAAGATGTCATTCACTGGGTAGCACAACAGCTCAGGGGTCATGGGATAAATTCCAGCCCTGGCCTTTTTATGTGGATTTTTCATCTCCTTGATTTTTTTTTTTTTTTTTTTTTTTACCTGTATAAGATTATTTAGAAAGACGGACTAAATGAAAATAATGTAGTAATATCATGTTGTGCCTATTTGGATGGAATTTGGATTCTGATACAAAATTATTAATTCAAATAAACTGTATTTTTGTTGATGCTGCAAAACTTTTTAATTTCTTGCAGCCATTACTGAATTTATGTTGCACCCCAAACATCGAGTTTCCTTTCGCGATTTGGTTATCAATGGCATTGTTGGAGTTTTGACTCTCACCTTTTAGAGGACACAGTGCATTTGACGAGATATGGGAACTCCCAGCTCTAATCTTTTTGTGAGTATTGCAGCAGCCGTTTTCATTGGAGACAATGACAAACCAAAACATTCAGCCTCTAAACATCTGTTTCATATATTACAGGATGCCAAGATGGAACTGGCACCTGTGGTGTGTGTGTGTCAGTGTGTGCCTGCAGGCGTGCGTGGGACCATGCGTGTGTGCGTGCGTGTGTGCGTGGGTAAGTGTGTGGGACATCACTTTGAGGGTGCAATATCAAGACCTCAGGCAAATACATGAAATCTGAAGCCCTTATCACATGTCACATATGTCAACAAAACGATCATTGCGTATATGGTTTTGCTGTACCATGATAGCGCGCCATGCTGTGGAGGCTCGAGGCACAAAAGCTAAGGCATGCCTCACAGCTTGGCACCTCCAGTAGGAAGCATGTTGGCAGTGTCATTTCATTGTGACAACAGCAAGAGACTTGGGTAGAGTTGTACATTGAAAAAAACATAGATTTGATTGAGAAGAAAGGGAAGAAATTAAGAGTCCCAGTGCTCTGACCTCTGGGGGTTAGTAAAATGTAGTGCCATGACATTGTAAAGAAAGTACAGTGATGGATGGAGATTTCCACTATTTTGAATGTACCAGGTTCGTTAAGAGGAGTAGAAACATTGATTTGAGCATTTTTAACAATGAAAATGTTGGCTTAAAATAAATGACAGTCATCCACTCACTTCTTCCCTTTCTGTCACATTTCTTCCTCCTCCATATTATAAGCAAAGTTTTCCATTGTAACAGATAAAATACATATTGCTCAGTTGTCACCTACTTTGTGTGAAAACTAGCAAAGAACCAGACGACTTTCTATTTGGTCACCTAGAAGCAAACGGCAAATATGTGCAATCTTGCACTACATCATTGTCATCCCTGCACCATCATTTGGCCTACCTCGGGATGGGTGTTGCAAACACCAAATGCAGTATGTAAACTCCTTAAGTCAGGTCACATCAGATGATGTGTGTATTACGAGAATTTTTATAAACTCCCATTGAATAAAAGCTGTGGGTGTCACTGATGGTGTAGTGGTACACATGCCTGACTTTTTTGCGGGCAGCATGGAATAAATTCCCACTCAGTAATGGTGTCGATATATTCCCTGCGACTGACTGCCGACCAGTTCACGGTGTAGTCCACGTTTCGCCTGGAGTTGGTAGGTGTAGGCTCCAGCACTCCAGCGACCCTTGGGGATAAGCGGTTCGGAAAATGTAGTGAAGAGAATACAATGTATAAAATCTAATTTTTAGTCCTTCCTGGGAAACATGGTCATAATTTGATCATTTACCATCAACATAAATTGATGTCAAGACAATGATAGCACGAGTTATACCCCTTTGGGGGATTGCTGACATGATTAAAACATGTCATTAGAATTCTTTCAACAGGATCCACTTTGTAAATTGACTGCGAGCAAACCCCAAAACTATTGTAAAAGTAGGAAAACAGGGACTGATAAACTTTACATCTTTCCTTCTGTGCTGACTAATGAGTTTTTTTGAGGGCCCTAATTAACCCAGTTATCTTTCCGGCTACAACCATCGACATTAGCTCTCGTTCCAGTGCCCAGGGTAAAACAGCCTTTGTTGAGTTGTAATATGGCTGCTAGTTGCATTCATCCGGCTGTCTCACAAACAAATACAAAGAAATAGCTCCCATAGTGTCCTGGGAGAAAGACATCAAAGACAAAAATGTCACTGTGTGGAGGCGCATGATTGTTCATGAATAAACATGGAAAGATCTGAAGTCTATTAAGTGTGATGAAAAACACATGGCCACCAATTGGAATATGGAGCAACTTTCCAAGGCCAATGGTTAAAGGTTTATTTCATTTTTTAAAAAAACTTGTTTTCGGGTCAGGTATGATTTATTTGATTAATTTTAAGATATGTTGTGCACCAAAACACGAAGCAATGTGAAATGGCAACGTTGGTTGTTAGAAAATATTATGTATATAAAAATATATACCCTGAACTGGTTGCCAGCCAATCGCAGGGCACATCGAGACAAACAGCTGCAGTCACAATAACACCTTGGGACAATTTAGAGTGTCCAATTAATGTTGCTGTCATGACCAGAAGTTCCAGAAGAAGAAAGCAGTCCCCCACGCGGGGGTGAGGTGCTGGGCAATAATTCAATGTCACAGTCATACGGCCGGTGAGGCGTAAGAGACTTGGCCTTTGCTTTTGAGAAAACTTATATTAAGTCAGAATAGCTGGGAGGCAGGAGTGACAAGTCAAAATCCGGTTGCAAGTCCTCCAACATTATTGGAGCAACCGGCGGGTCTCCCTTCTCAGGAGGTGCAAAGCATGCAACGCCACAATTCAAACCCGATGATTTGATTTGGGCACAGGACTAGTCAATGAGGTGGTTATGCTCTTTGATATATATATATATATATATATATATATATATATATATATATATATATATATATATAAACAGTGCCTTGTGAAAGTATTTGCCCCCCTTGAACTTTTCAACCTTTTGCCACATTTCAGGCTTCAAACATTTAATTTTTTTGTCAGGAATAAACAAGTGGGACACAATCATGACGTGGAACGAAATTTATTGGCTATTTTAAACATGTTTTACATATAAAAACAACAGAAACATGAAAAATATCATTCGCCACCTTGCAATAATACTTAACTTTTGCTGCAATTACAATTGCAAGTCACTTGGGGTATGTCTCTATCATTTTTGCACACCGAGAGAATGAAATTCTTGCCCATTGTTCCTTGCAAAACAGGTTGACCGCAGTGACATTGGATGAAGAGTGTTTGTGAACACCAGTCTTCAGCTCTGCTAACAGATTCTTAATTGAATTCAGGTCTGGACATTACATTGGCCATTCTAACACCTGGATATGTTTATTTATGAACTATTCCATTGTCAATGTGGCTTTATGTTTTGGATCATTGTCCTGTTGAAGGATAAATCTCTGTCCCAGTCTCAGGTCTTTTGGAGACTCTAACAGGTTTTCCTCCAGAATGGGCATGTATTTGGCTCCATTCATCTTCCCATCAATTTTAACCAACTCCCCTGTCCCTGCTGAAGAAAGCAGACCCAAACCATGTTTGACAGTGGGGATGGTTTGTTCACGGTGATGAGCTGTCTTGCCTTTATGCCAAACGTATCGTTTTGCAATTTGGGCAAAAAGTTCGATTTTGGTTTTATCTGACCAGAGTACCTTCTTCCGCATGTTTGATGTGTTTACCGGGTGCCGTGTGCCAAACTTTAAACAACACTTTTTCTGGATATCTTTGAGAAATGGCTTTCTTCTTGCCACTATTCCATAAAGGCGAGATTTGTGTAGTGTACCGATTGTTGTCCTATGAACATACTCTCCCACCTCAGCTGTAGATCTCTGCAGTTCATCCAGAGTGATCATGGGCCTCTTGGCTGCATCTCTGATCATCTATTCCCTGTTCAAGGTGAAGGTTTAGAGGGATGGCCGGGTCTTGGTAGATTTGCAGTGGTCCGATACTCCTTCCATTTCAATATGATTTCTTGCAACGTGCTCATTGAGATGTTTAAAGCTCGGCAAATCTTTTTGTATCCAAATCCGGCTTTGAACTTCTCCACAACTGTATCTTGGACCTGCCTGGTGTGTTCCTTGGTCTTCATGATGCTCTCTGCACTTTAAACAGAACCCTGAGACTATTGTTGAGCAGGTGTATTTATACAGAGACTTGATTACACACAGGTCGATTGTATTTATCATCATCAGTCAACATTGAATCATTCAGAGATCCTCACTGAACTTCTGGAGTGGGTTTGCTGCGCTTAAAGTAAGGGGGCCGAATAATATTGTACGTCCCACTTTTCAGTTTTTTATTTGTTAAAAAAGTATAAAACATCCAATAAATTTTGTTCAACATCACGATTGTGTCCCACTTGTCGTTGATCTTCTTCTTCATTTCCTTTCGGCTTGTCCCAATTAGGGGTCACCATAACGTCATCTTTTTCCATCTAAGCCTATCTCGTGCATCTTCCTCACAAACACCCACTGTCCTCATTTCCTCCCTCACCACATCCATCACATTTTTCTTTGGTCTTCCTCTCGCTCTTTTCACTGGCAATTCCATCCTCAGTACCCTTCTACCAATATACTCACTTTCTTTCCTAAGAACATGTCCAAACCATCTAAGTCTGCTCTCACTAACCTTGTCTCCAAAACATCCAACTTTGGATGTCCCTCTAATTAGCTCATTTCTAATCCTATCTAACTTGTTCACTCTGAGCGAGAACCTCAACATCCCACTTGTTGTTGATACTTGACAAAAAAATGTTAATTTCATATGTTTATGTTTGAAGCCTGAAATGTGATGAAATGTTGAAAAGTTCAAAGGGGCCGAATACTTTCACAAGCTACTGTATATACAATGAAGAAAATAAGTATTAGAACACCCTGCTATATTGCAAGTTCTCCCACTTAGAAATCAAGGAGCGGTCTAAAATCTTCATTGTAGGTGCATGTCCACTGTGGGAGATAATCTAAAAAGAAAAATCCAGAAATCACAATATATGATTTTTTTTAACAATTTATTTGTGTGACACAGCTGCAAGTAAGTATTTGAACACCTGAGAAAACCAATGTTAATATTTGACACAGTAGCCTTTGTTTGCAATTACAGAGGTCAAACGTTTTCTGTAGTTGTTCACCAGGTTTGCATACACTGCTGGAGGAATATTGGCCCACTCCTCCACACAGATCTTCTCTAGACCAGACAGGATTCTGGGCTGTCACTGAGAAATACGGAGTTTCAGTTCGTTCCAAAGATTTTCTATTGGGTTTGGGAAACTTGTTAGGATAGGCCAAAACTTTGATATGCTTCTTACGGAGCCACTCCTTGATTTTCCAGGCTGTGTGCTTCGGGTCATTATCATGTTGAAAGACCCAGCCACGACTCATCTTCAATGCTCTGACTGAGGGAAAGAGGTTGTTCCCCAAAATCTTAAAATACATGGTTGCGGTCATCCTCTCCTTAATACAGTGCAGTCGTTCTGTCCCATGTGCAGAAAAACACCCCCAAAGCCTGATACTACCACCCCCATGCTCCGTAGTAGGGATGGTGTTCTTGGGATGGGACTCATCATGCTTTTTCCTCCAAACACGATTCACGGAATTATGACGAAAAAGTTCCATTTTGGTCTCATCTGACCACAAAACGTTCTCCCATGACTCCTCTGTATTGTCCAAATGGTAACCGGCAAACTTAAGACAGGCCTTGACATGTGCTGGTTTAAGCAGGGGAACCATCCATGCCAGGCATGATTTCAAACCATGAAGTGTTAGTGTATTACTAACAGTCACCTTGGAAACAGTGGTCCCAGCACTTTTCAGGTCATTGACCAAGTCCTGTTGTCTAATCCTGGACTAATTCCTCACCTTTCTAAGGATCACTGAGACCCCACAAGGTGATGTCTTGCATTGAGCTCAACTCTGATGTTTAGCTTCTTCCATTTTCTAATGATTGCTCCAACAGTGGATCATTGAACCAGTGTTCAAATACTCTTGATATATATATATATATATATATAATATATATATATATATATATATATATATATATATATATATATATATATATATATATATATATATATATATATATATTCGAGAGTGCATGAGTGCGTGAAGAGCTGGTCAAATGTTCCACGGAGAAGACTAACACTACATTGCTTCTCCTGAATTTGCGATCCAACTTGCTGATGGCACCTCCTCTGAAGAACCCTTGACTAGACGTTACCAGGGAGGCAGACGAGTGTAATCCCTCTGTAGTTGGAACACATTTCTGGTTCCTCTTCTTAAATAGGGGAAACACCACAATCCTTCTAATCCATAGGCGCTCATCCCAATGTCCATGGAATGTTGCAGAAGAGTTAACCAGGGCAGCCGTATGACATGCAGAGCCTTTTGTCAGGGACACGGCCAAGCCACTGCCCTGGGCGGAGCTGACTCCGGCTGCAGCCCCACACCTGAACCGTGTAGACACTAATTAGGCCAGGTGTGTAAACCTTGAGTTTGTCACTCTCATTTGCCAGTTCGTTGTTATTGAGAATGCATTCGTTAGTTAGTTAGCGACTTCTTTCGGCTTTGTCCCATTAGGATTCGCCATAGCGTAACATATCAAATGAACTCTCATATTTGTTTGGCATAATTTTTACACCGCATGCCCTTCCTGACGCAACTCATTTTTGGTATCTCAGTGAGATACAAAATCACAACCCCTGGTTTACCAAACCAATGGACTAGAGCTATGGGGCCTCATTTATCGGCGTGAGTATATGAGCCTCTTGTTATGTTTTCACCTTGTTGTCACGAGAAGGGTTTCTGTGCCACCACAGCTAAGTCTTGTCAAGTCTTGTTTTTTGCCTAGGAGTAATCCGTCTTCGTTTTCATGTTTTTGGACCTTCCCTGTTGCCACGTCTTTTTGTACTGCTGTGGTTTTGGACTGCTTATCTGTGTATGACCTCTGCCTGGAATAAAAGCCGACCACTTGAACTACAAAGCCAAGCTCCTCATTTTGGGTGGCATGAAGGCCACCAGACAAGATAGAGTGGGGGTTTGAATTTTGAAAGAAGGCAGGAAAAATGTAGTGTATAACATGAGATTATTTGCTGAAAAATTTGTGCAGGTTATATAGAAATTAATCCAAATGGTTGTTGTTGTGGTCTAGTTCAATATTTTTAATGTCATAACATAGAATATATCAATTTAATAGAGAATGATGATCACATCTGCAACCATAATGGATTATTTTTCAGTACACAGTATTGTAAATAAAAGCACACACACTAAGAGCTTCCTCTCATGCCCTTATTTTGCAATCACAGATGTCAAATGTTTCCTGTAGTTGTTTACCAGGTTTGCACACACTGCAGCAGGGATTTTGGCCAATTCCTTCCAAACAGATCTTCTCTAGATCAGACAGGTTTCTGGGCTGTCACTGAAAAACACAGAGTGTCAGCTCCCTCCAAAGATTTTCTAGTGGGTTTAGGTCTAGAGACTGGCTAGGCCACACCAGAACCTTGCAATGCTTCTTAGGGAGTCACTCCTTGGTTTTTCTGGCTGTGTGCTAAGGGTTATTGTTATGTTGAAAGACCCAGCCACGACCCATCTTCAATGCTCTGACTGAGGGAAAGAAGTTGTTCCCCAAAATCTCACAACACATGGCCGCGGTCATCCTCTCCTTAACACAGTGCAGTCGTCCTGTCCCATGTGCAGTTTTAGTGTATTACTAACAGTCACCTTGGAAATGATGGTCCCAGCTCTTTTCAGGTCATTGGCCAAGTCGTGTCGTGTAGTTCTGGGCTGCTTCCTCCCCTTTCTAAGGATATTTGAGACCCCACGAGGTGATATCTTGTTTGGGGCTCCACTCCGACTCAGATCTAATTCCACCAACAGTAGACCTCTTTTCACCAAGCTGCTTGGCAATTTCTCTGTCACCCTTTCCAGACGTGTGGAATTGTACAATTTTGTCTCTGGTGTCTTTGGACAGCTCTTTGGTCTTGGCCATGTTAAAAGTTTGATTCTTACTGATTGTATGGGGTAGACAAGTGTCTTTATGCAGGTAGCGACCTCACACAGTTGCATCTCATTCAGGACAATACATGAAGTGGAGGTGGACTTTTAAAGGCAGACTGACAGGTCTTTGACAGTCAGAATTCTATCTGATAGGTGTTCAAATACTTATTTTCAGCTGTATCACACAAATAAATAGTTTAAAAATCATACATTATGATTTCTGGATCTTTCTTTTTAGATTATATCTCTCACAGCGGACATGCACCTATGATGAAAATTTCAGACCCCTCCATGATTTCTAAGCGGGATAACTTGCAATATAGCAGGGTGTTCAAATACTTATTTTCTTCACTGTATATGGCATAAATGGAATGTCGTACCAGGGCCCCACCGACTGCCGGAGGAGAAGTCCTTGTTTGTTTTTACACACTTGGTCATTAAAGCTGATTCTGATTCTGATGTGACAAAAGCGCTTTTCGGAAGGTCTTTCTCATTATAGGGAGCCCAAATCCAGCTTTTCAGAAAAAGGACATCACACCAACTGTCAAATGTGGTGCTGGTAGTATGTGTGTCAATGGCTTTTTAGATTTAGGGTGCCATTAAATTTTCACACTGGTAACTTAGAATTGTTTTTTTAAAATTTCCCTTAGAAAATGAAATCATTTCAATACTGAATTTTAAAGTCACTTGAATTAAATTTGTTTGATATTTACATTGGCCTGATTGTCTTCATGGCGACATGGTGAAATAATCGCTTAAGAGTGTTGGCCGCACTGTTCTGAGGACCGGGGGTCAAATCCAAACACCACATGTGTGGAGTTTTCATGTTCTCCCTGTGCCTGTGTGGGTTTTCTCTGTGCACACCAGTTTCCTGTCACATCCCAAAAACATGTGTTAATTGGAGACTCGAAATTGCTCTTAGGTGTGATTGTGATTGGGACTATTGCTTGTTTCCATGTGACCTGCGATTGGCTGACAACCAGTTAAGCGTGTACCCCACCTCTAGCCCAATGACAGTTGGGATGGGCTCCAGCACTCCTGCAATACATCTAAAGATAAGCCGCTCAGAAAACAGATGGATGGATGATTGTCTTTAACATTTAAGTGGGGAAACTGCAAAAATATAAGAATGTGGCCAGTACTTTTTTATGTCACTGTAATTTAGCTACTATTGCCATTTTATTGGAGCAATTTGCTTCATTTTTCAAGTAACTTCCTCCACACTTTGCTTACTTTATGTACTGTGACACAGTTCAAATAATCTGGTATCTTTTACACACAGACACACACACACACTAACACATACACGCACACACACACAATGAACATTGTATTGGACAGTATCTCTGATAAACCTGACCTGAAACACTGACAAATAATTTCCTAAACCTTGTTAGTTGTATGTGAAATTTTGTACTCGTGCTGCATTCGCTCACATCCAGTAAAACTCCTAGGAACTAAGATGAGTTGAGTTAGAGCCCTGTGAATACTGTCAGTTTCAAATTCAACTTGAAATCATATGACCATTTTTGCATTTCATTTAAATTGGCAATAATATGATTGTGTGTCCAGTAGCGTGATGGAAAACCAACATTATTGATTGTATGTTGTTGTTTATGTTTACCTGTCTATTCATTGCTAAAATCTATAAATGTGCAATTGAACTGTATAGCACTGTGTCAAATATTTTTATTTGTTGAAAAGGAGAGAAATTAATAATAAAACCTATAATTCATGAGCTTAATGGTGAAAATCCAACCAAAAGTAAATATTATTATTTGTTGTTATTTTAACTATATTGCATAGGGTAGGGGTGTCAAACTCATTTCTCTCGAGGGCCACGTTGTAGTTCGGGTTTCCCTCAGAGTGCTATTTTGACTGTGAAACAATAAAAATTTTAATCGTCTCATCATGTTTACATAATCAATTTATGAGCCAGAATCCGAATGAGAAATCAAGGATAACGTGTTTTTCACCTATTCATGTTTGATAACACAAAATTTCTTGTAATATCTCAACTTCATCATTCATGATATATGACAATTTGAAATTTTGGTACATATTTTTTCAATAATCATGGAAATGGAAACTCTAGATTTGGCTTCGCAGGCCGCATAAAATCATGTGGTGGGCCGGATCTGGCCCCCGGGCCTTGAGTTTGACACATGTGGCGTAGGGTCTTGCATGTGTGAAAATTCACTTTGAGTGTTGCTGTTTACAATTTGTAGTGTTGAAAAATTGCATTGGATTCTGATTTTACATATTTTTTGGTATTCAAAATAAAACGTTGCAATATTTTCAAAATCCAGGATATGTAATTTTTTTATTTTATTTGTTAATTTGATAATATTGTGATAATACTCAGCATTTTGTTAATTTTGGTCATGTAAGCGTGTCACAAAATGTTCGTATTCAATACTTGATTAATTATTTGTTGAGAATTTGGTAGATTTTGTGGAAATGATTGTTAATTAATCATGTCTTAAAACTCCGAGCTGCAAGCAAAAGGGGCAATGCTAATTTGGGAAGAATAGAATGACTTCTGCTGTAAAACATCCATCCATCCATCCATCCATTTTCTTAGCCGTTTATCCTCACGGGGAGTGCTGGAAATTATCCCAGCTGTCAACGGGCAGGAGGCAGGGTACACTCTGAAATGGTCGCCAGCCAATTGCAGGGCACATTGAGACAAACAGCCACAGCCACAATCACACCTAGGGGCAATTTAGAGTGTCCAATTAATGTTGCATGTTTTTGGGATGTGGGAGGAAACCGGACCACCCGAAGAAAACCCACGTCGGCATGGGGAGAACATGCAAACTCAATACAGGCGTATCCAGGATCAAATCCTGGATGTCAGAACTGTTACAGTTTTGCCACCGTGTCGCGCTATAAAACATTATTCAGTTCAATAGAACATAGACAGTGAATAAATTGTTTAGAACATTGAGAATATTTCATTTAAGGTAGGTATAAATTCATCCCTATGTTTTGTGTATTTGGCTTTACTCTATTTTCAGTAAGATGTTTCAGCATTTTACGCCTCATTAGGACCTATTGGGATTATTATTTTTTTTAATTTCCAATATATTAATTCTCACCTGATTGCTCCATTGTGAAACTGTGGTTATAGCTGGCAAAATGTCATTGGAAGTTTCTCTTCTATTCCAAATTCCATTTTTTCATATGAAGAGGTACTTGGGAGTTTAAATTTCTCCCCATTTATTTTCTAATTATCAAATCCACAATAGTCAGATTAAATCTACCACTTACATCTATGCCTTTCTCATGGCGTTTCAGGAATCAATGTACTCTACATTTCCTCATAAATTAATATTTTGAAAGTTAAGATGAGCAAAAAGTGAAAATGTTACCTCCAAACTTAGATGGTGTGATTCAGTTCATAAAATTAGTTAAGGTTATTCAATCTACTGTCGCTAAGTGTTAAGGCCTTTTTCCGTCTAATGGCTTGCCTGTTTCAACAGTCCTGAAAATTGATTAGTTTGGTGAGTGACAGCGTTTCTTCAGCATCTGTGCTTTTACAGAATATGTTAAGACTCAACATTCAATTACCAGTCACCCAAAAGGGATATTTCAGTTTAATTCCCCACCATCTTCATCTAAGACATTCAATTTTAATGCCCAAGTAAATCCCAAATCCCTGAATGCCATATTTTAGTTACCAAATTTTCTATTCATGTATTTTCAACCTTAACCCATTCACGCATTTTCTGCCTTTTCAAAGCCCTGCTTCCAAACATTTTACAGAGTGAAGACAAACTTTTCAGTTTGCACATTATCATAATATAATGGGATATGGATTAATGAGCAGAACAGTGAGAAACCACCAATATTGCAGTATTCTTTTCTTTTCATCCTGAAATGTTGTGTTTTTTTTCCTTTCTTATCTTCCTTTGTCAGGCTTATTACAACTCCCACGTCGCAATACATTACTTTACGGTATTCCACACTTCCATCTCTGACAGCATGCGTTTGATTTTTCACATCAAAGTTTGTTTACAGATTTTTACTTTGAATACAGTTATGTGCACGTAAGTTTTAAGTCTCATAGTACCATAGGGATCTTCAAGATTTTTGTTGTTTCCTGTATCTGACATCATGAGGTAAAAGTTTTGGAACTAAAGACACAAACCTCATTAGATAAGCCTTCTACTTTTGAGCTACATTATTATTAACACGCATGTGTACCGGCATTAATATAATTGATTAGCCATCTGAACAACAGTGGCTATATGTTAATTTTAAAGAAAAACAACAATCCAACATGTCCAGATGTACAAGTATAGGGGGAAAAACGTTTTGCTTCTTCTTTGTGCAGTTTTTAAGGAACTGAGGGTGGAAGGTCAGTGTTAAACTGTGAGAACAAAAAAGCCTCTTAAGTATGCAATTTTCCAGGTGCCAAATGTCACTGTGAGCCAAAATATCTCTTTTCATTCAGAGATCACATGTAATTTATACGTGGGGCTGTACCATGCAAATGTTGTAGAAAAGTGGATACATGACAAGTTGACGACCTTCCTCTTTGTGTTGGGGCGGGAAGCTCATGCAAGGCAAGACATTCATCTTTTCATAAGATGAAACAGTGTCCCTTTCAGGCTTGGACACGGTCAGGTACACTTTTCTCCCAGGATAGATGAGGACACAGTTGAACAGTGGCACTGTTGTGGCCCAATAAACAGTCTGACGCTTTGGCACTTCAGACAAAAAAGTGTGAAGTGGCAGTAAAAGTTACATTTGTGATTGAGTATCTATCGGAAAATTGTGCTACAAAACCATCCTTGTCTTCCTCTCTCTGTAGCAAGCTCTTCAAGCGAAATATGATCCTTTCACAAAAAGTTCAATACCAAATATTGCAGCTACTACAGCCGAGCCATGTAAGAGAATTACATTTTAAACACTATCCTTTGCTCATTAAAAGTCATGTTCAATGTTTCCACAGCCATCTATGAGGTGCAGCCTCATGGTGAAATGCAGAATTCTTAGATGAATGGACTTGACGAATATAAAATAGCCGTGATAGTCAATCCAGTACATCCTGTATGTACTGGTAAACTGTAAAGTGTGTTCAGTGTTACAGTTTGACCTTGGCTTTGTATGGAAATGTGAATGGTTTTTGTTTATGTTTTTTGTGCGAGTGTATGTGTGCGGGGACTGTGGGGGGTGGTTGAGGCTTAACATCACAAAACATACAAGACACGTCACAGTATCGGTGACAATATTTTACATGAATACTATAAAGTAAAATAAGCAAACATGAATGCACACTGTTGGTCTCCACTTTGAGATTCTTGCGTCATGAATTGACAACAATTAAACAAGTGCTGTATACAATACTCACCACAGCTAGTTGTATCAGGTAAAGTTTATGCTTCCCAGTTTATGTATTATGCAAATGGATGCTGGTTTCTTTCAAGCGTTGAACTCATCTCACTTCACCTGGCTTCACTGGTATGATGTCGAAGTGGGGAAAACAACTCCAAAATATGGCTGATAAGCACTCAGGGATCCGGGTGAGGTGGTGGAGGAGGGAAGGCAACAACTGTGATAGCTCCCAGTAATCAGGTTCTTCACCACTGAGAAACTTTGACGGTGCCGACGCCCGACGGGCTACGTAGAAAGATAAGTCGGTTTATTCACAGTTCCTACAAGCGCATGGGTTGCCCTTTCTATTATGATCTTATAAAATGATATCATCCGGCAGGCGATTTGGTCAAGAGAGAAGCAAAGTGGAGGAGGGATGCGGTTCGGCAGAGAAGCCAGCGAGAGATGTTGTGGAATCCGACAACGCGGACTCACTCCTACACAGAAAAAAATAAAAATAAAACAGGGGTACAATTCCAATTGAATTCCAAGCCGACTTGATCCGCCTACTCCACGTGAGCGTGGAAGAGGAAAACAGACATGCCGCGGAAAGTGTGCTGCGCCCGGGTGCAGATCATAGGCGCAGGCGAAGCAGCTCTGCGTTGTGCTCCTCTCTCACTCAGTCACATGTTTAACACACACAAGTAGCCTTCTGTAAGAGCTGCCAGAGGGAGACTCGACCGTGTGTGACGTGGCGAGAATGAGAGTAAGCGTTTTGTCAATCATCTCGCGCTCCTTGCCCTCCGTGAGTGGCACTTGCGCGCAAAAAGGCCAACAACTCCATTGTCATAAAATGTATGCCCTCAATGCCGCAGTTGTTGATAATTGCATCCAAACAGAGGAGGGCAACAATGAAGTGCTTATCAAAAAGACGGTGTTGAACATTCCGTCCTGTTATGTTTGGGATTGCACTGGAGTGTTGTGCAAATGGTTAACAAAAAGAAGCCATGAATGAAAAGAGGCTTGCATTTTTATAATGACTACAACAGGGGGAAAAAAATTATACCATCCACCTTACAAAATGTGCAGTTGATTACATAGTTACTCAGTCCTATTTTATTCCAGAATGTATTGATCAAAATGTGTCTCACACACACCATTTTATACGACTTACACTTGCACTGCAGTAACCCAGAAATACTTTTGGCTGAGTTATACTTGATCTAAACTGTCTGATGAAACATAATGCATCTTGAGTGGTACAAAATGATGTGGTCAGGTGCTACTCTCAAAGTACTGCATTTGTACACTTTTTGCTTGGCAAAGGTAGAAATAGTTGTCCCAAAGTCTAAATAATGCTCTGGTACCTGGTACACAGGTACCTATGAAATATCTTTGGTGACAAACAGACCATTACTCTTCCCTTATTTTGGACTGTTATATTGACAGTGAATGCTAAAATCCTACAAAACAATTACAAATGTAATGGAAACGTTTTTTTTTTGTTTTTGTTCTTTTTACTCACACAACCCAATCTGTATTCCTGTGGATTATTCTCTCGAATTAATGCATTTGCTAAAATCTACACCATTGAACCACATTTCTCCAGAAGAAACAGTTTTTAATCTGTAAAAAGACATCATATATCCTAAGTCTAAGGCACCTCTGCCTTAACGGATTGCTAATTAAGACAGACCTGCATGAACTGTGGCAATTTAGTATGCACTACAGTGTTGTGGATGTCTGTGGTTGCAAAATTATGTTGCATCCCACTTTGGAGTTCTGTGAAATTTGTGTGAAACAACCTTTTATATTTGGAACTATTAGTCTCTTTTTTCTGCTGCAAAAAGTAATGCCTTATTGATAAAGTTCTATTCGATTAATTTTATATTTGAGTGAAGCCAACAGAATGCTTCTAAAAAGAATCACATAAACAGGTCAATGAATGCAAGCACTCCAAACATCATTGATGTGACATTCACGTCACGTCAAATGACAGTTTATCTTTATTCAAATGATGTCTATGTGAGTGTCGGGCAGAATGAGTAGGTCAGGTGGAGGTTGGTTGGAAAAAATACAACACTACATTTAATGTGGAGTAAAATAGTCAGCTCTCTTTCAGAGCCAATATTAAGTCTTTCTGGAATGAGGACCAATTTGTCATTTTACATTTGAAAAATGCGGTGTCTTGGGTTGATGGCACCACTGAACCCATTCATTTTCTCTTTTCAGCTCTGTTTATGGTGTGACTGAAGTAATTTATGCCTGATTGGGATTGTTATTGGAACGAGTGAAAACATGCCAGTGTTTTTCACTCGTTGGTGTTTTCTTTTGTTGTCCTACCCTAGAAAAAGATGACACGCTGTGCCGACCCCTAACGGGACAAACTGAAAGGAAAAGAAGAAGAAGCCCACATTCACACAAAATCTTTATTTTTTAAATATATGAGTAAGAAAAATGTGTTGATATCCAGAAACTGTGGTATTTGCCATAAAAAAATATTACGTTTAAATCCATTTATTTTCAACATATCATTTTCATCTTTAGATAATGAAGCATCAGGTTGTGTTGTGCACTGTCCATGGTGCTGAACACAGTATTTTACTTTCTTCGGTAGGTTGTTGCTGGATGACCACAAATAGTTCATTTCTGTGAATAGCTGATGCGCCTCTAAAAGTAATAATCCCCTATATTAAAGGGAAAAAAAACCTAGATTTTCGGGGGCAGGAATACACTGTATGTGCAAACCTTCAATTCATCAACACGGAGTTATAGCAGTTTACACAAGGAGTCTCCCAACATGTTTTTCAGTTTTGTTCATGCAAGAGTGAGAACAGTTGTGATGTTCATTTCGGTAGACAGCAGAGAGTGATATTTCTAAATATGAGATGGCTTAAAATTGATTAAATAATTCTTATTCCAAGAACACACTAATTAGAATGCCATGTATAGATTAGTCACTGATGCTGTATTGGTGCACATGCCTGACTTTGGCACGGCAGTGTGGGTTCTTTTCAGTCAGTGACAATGTGAATAGGGGTGCGAAAGGTTGCGTAAGTTAGAGCAATCCTCCGTCACAGTGATTCTGAGCCCTTTTAGTTTGACTACTTCTTGTTATACTTGGTTTTCCTCATAGTCATCGGACCTTGTTTTACGATTTTTTGGATCCTGTCGATCCTAGTGTTTTTGTGCCTCTGCTTTGTTTTGGACTGCGTTTTGGTATCGACCTATTTCTAGAATAAAGCCAGTCTGAACATTATGTTGTTGCCTAGAACTCCTGCATTTGGCTACGCACCCGTGTCACTGGTTCAGAACGAACGAACTGGCCTAAAAAGGACTCAGCAGGGAAGACGCGGCGTCGCCAGCCACGCCGGTGGGCACGCCGCTTGTCTTCCTCCCGACACTCCCACCCTGAGGACCAAGCACCCGCTATCCGAGTGAACTCCATCCTATCGTCCTCTCCTACCTTATCACCCGCAACGGCTATGCGTCATGATTACCGATCCACATCCATGCCTCTTCAGACAGCTGAGGACCGCCCAATGACCACGTTCACGCCTCGACAGCGAATGATCCTCGGTTGCCTGACGCCCATGCTTCAGCGGCCACTGATCCTTGGCTGCCTGACATTATTGCTTCAGCGGGAACCGATCCTCGGCTGCCCGATGACCATACCCACACCTCAACAGTGACCGGTCCTCGGCCGCCCGATGACCATGGTTCAGTGGCGACTGATCCTCAGCTGCCTGACGTCCGTGCTTCAGCGGCGACCGATCCTCGGCCACCTGGTGACCACATCCATGCCTCGACAGCGACCGATCCTCGGGCGCCCGACGACGATGGTTCAAGGGTGAGTGATCCTCGACCACCCGATGACCACGTCCACGCCTCGACGGGGACCAATCCTTGGCCCCCCGAAGACCACACTTCAGGTGTGAATAATCTTTGGCCACCCAATGAGCATGGTTAACCGGCGACCGATCCTCAGCTGCACGATGACCACCTCCACGCCTCAATGGTGACTGATTCCTGGCTGCCTTTCACTCCTGTTTTGGTGGCGACCGATTCTCAACCACCTCACGACTACACCTCGACGACTACGCCTCGATGGCGACCAATCCTCGGCCACTTGATGATGGCACCTCAATAGCAACGGATTCTCGACTGCCTTCCACTCCTGTTTCAATGGCGACCGATTGTCAACCACCTCACGACCACACCTCGGCAGCGACCAATCCACACCCTCCTCATGACCACACCTCTGCGGCCACTGATCCCCTGCCGTCCGATAATGACACCTCGATTGCGACCAATCCTTGGCCGTCTAATGACCATGTGTCAAGGGCGTCCTATCCGTGGCTGCCTCACGTCCACGCCTCAGGGTCGACCGACCCGCGGCAGTCACTGGCTCACGACCACATCCTGGTCTTAGTCCGGGGCTGTCACCTGCTCCCATCTGGTTGCTGCTTTGCCAATGGGTTCCTCCCCGAGGACGTCCACCCGAGTCACCCCATGGGAACCCTGGTGCTTGGCATTCTGGCGGACCTCCTGACCTGCTCAGCCGGTCATCTTGCTTTGGGTGGCCTGGACGGCCACCAGACAGACTGGGGTGGGTGCGCCAGTTTCCTCCCACAATCAAAAAACATGCATAAATTAGAGACTCTAAATCTTCCATCGGTGTGATTGTGAGGGCGATTGTTGTCTGTCTCCATGTGTCATGCAATTGGCTGGCAACCATTTGAGAGTGTACCCTGCCTCCTGCCTGTTGACTAGCTAGGAAAGGCTCCAGCACTCCCATGGCCTTTGTGAGGATAAGTGGCTCAGAATATGGATAGATGGATAATCAAAGTCGGTTGGGTGTTGCAGCAGCTGCTGCAGAATGCCCTTTATGTCAAGGCCGAGGAATGTGTGTCCTTTCTTGGATTTGTGCTAGTGAGACCCTTAACAAACTTAAGTTGAGCTTTACCTCTGCCTTCATCCTCACCTTGCCACACACTAAGCTGAAGTTCATAGTCAAGGCAGATGTATCTGATGTTAGTATAGAAGCGGTATTATCTCAGAAAAGCTTCATGGATGGTAAATTACATGCTTGCACTTATCTCTCCAAAAAGTTTACTTCAGTAGAGAGAAATGACACCAAAGACTGTAAACTACTAGCTGTCAGGGTGGCTTTGGCGGAATGGAGATACTGGGTGGATGGTGCTCAGGCCCTCTGCCTTGTTTGGACTGATCATAAGGATCTGGAGTACTTTAAATCGGCTAAAAGACTTAATGCTAGGCAAGCTAGACGAGTGCTATCCTTTGCCAAATTCAACTTAGTGTTCTCCCGACCTGGAGCAAAAAATAGTAAACGAGACGCTTTTTCGTGTATTTATTGCGAGGAGGAGGCTATACCCAAGCCTGACCCCATTTTGACGGTTTTGTTTTGCTTTGGTATTTTTCTGGAAAATTTAAATGTTGGTCACTATGTTGATAAATACTTGCTGCCCGGAGGGGTGCCGGAGGAAAAGCTTTATGTAGTCACGTGCTTAAGAGGAAGGGTTCTTCATTGGGCGCATATGAACAGGACCATATGTCCCCCTGGGCATCACCATGACACTGTCGATAGTCAAACAGCACTTTTGGTGGCCCAACATTAAAAAAAGATGTCAGCAGCTATGTTAATGATTGCCAAGTCTTGCCAATGCCTGTTGAGGGAGTTGCAACCATGATCAGACATTTCAATAGACTTTGTGACTGAACGACCAGCCTCTCAGGGTAATGCAGTAATTCCTCTCTACTCCACGCTTCACCTATTGCGGATTCAATGCATTGCATTTTTTTTCAACCCTCCCACCCAAAAAATAACCCTGATCATCTTACAGTGCGTAATATATTACATGAGGTGCACTGATACAACACGGATTTATACAAGACACATGGTCAACATGTGGAACAATGAACCAAAATCAAATAATTGATTGGTTCCTGGCGTGACATCGACCAATGAGAGCATGACTGGTTTATCCCATGAGTTGATTGTTGTGCATCATCGGAGCGAAGATAGCGAGAGAGAGAGAGAGAGGGAGAGAGAGAGAGAGAGAGAGAGAGAGAGAGAGAGAGAGAGAGAGAGGAGACACTGCAGGTGTGTGGAAATCCAGCGTGAGCAGTTGCTATTGTTTACAGGTTTACAAGTACAGCGAGGGTGACCGGGGAAAAGTAGTGTTTCAGAGAGGATAGGTTAATTATAAGTTCTTAAAGGAACTAATGAAGCCTTCCAAGGAGCAAACCGGTACTTCATACCATTATTGTTCTCGTAACCACGATGTCTCCCTGCATTTCCCAACCATGGTCAGGTGACTGTTGCATGAAAGATTAACAAAGGTCTTGTGATTAAAGATTTAAGTAAATGTGTGTAGTGTTGTAATCTTAGTCTCAAATCTGTAAAGTATAAATACTGTTTACATACTTCAATCATTTTGGTACGCAGATACACATGCCGGGTGTGGGGGTGGGGTCCTACTTTGAGTTTTTTCACATTTCACAGGGGGTTCTGGTCCCCATTAACTCCAAAAAACAAGAGATTACTTTACCACCACACTCACCATTATGGCGATGCATTTCATAGCACTACCAAAACTTCCCTCGGCAAAAAAAAAAAACCTCAGAGCATATGAATAACCGTTTTTACATTTCACGGTTTCCCCCAAAATATTGTCTTTGATAGAGGCCTACAGTTTGTTTCTTGCTTTTGGAAAGAATTTTGTTCCTTGATAGATACCAGCGTCAGTTTATCATCCGGGTTACATCCAAAAACTTATGGGCAAATGGAGAAGTTGAACCAAGACCTGGGAGTGAACCCTGCTGATGTTACAACGGTGGGTGGTCCGACAAGAACGCCGCAAACCCAGAAGCGGACACTGGTTTCAAACTACACAGTGGGTCAGAGGGTTTAGCTCCCTGCCAAGCATATTCCACTTTGGGTGGAATCCCGGAGGTTTGCTTCCACATTTGTTGGCCTCTTCCCCATCACTAAAGTCGGCAACCCGTTAATCATGAAGCTGAGAGATCTATGCGGGTCCACCCAGTTTTTTATGTCAACCTACTCAAGTCTGTCCAAGTGTTTTCATTGGTCCCACCTTACAGGCATGATCCTCCCTCCGGTTCGTGGTTGAAGTGGCTGTTGTCTTCGTCGCATAGAGAGAGAGGAGTGCACTATCTGGTGGACTCGGACAGCTATGGTTCTGAGGAGCATTCTTTGATCCCATCTAGGTTCATTGTCGACCCCTCACACATTCGAGATGCTGCGCATTGGTGGAGTACTGTCATGGGTGTGGTCATACACCTGCCTCATACATATCTCCACTTGGGAGCATCCTCGCCACCTGTACACTCCATATATACCGCTTCTCGTGCTGTTCCTTGCCGGTCGTCATGTTTCAGCATTCCTTTTTCCATGTTGTTGACTCATAGTAAGCTGGACCCTGCCTTGTTTTTTGACCTTTCCTTTTTGCCACACGATTTGGATACTGTTTCCTTTTTGTACTGCCTGGCTGTTAAATCCTCTTCTCAAACTACATCTTTCTCTCAAATCATGCTTCTGGGTCCTATCCTGTGTTCTGCCCTTGACAATAAGGGTCCTTTATACATGCACAGTGGACTACTTTCTCGTTACAATGAGAAAGTTTCTCATGACAATGAGACAATGAGAAAGGGGCTCCGTATACATTTGTTTGCCTTTATGCAAAAATGAAAATACTAGTGGAGATTTCCCATTTGTTGCTTCCCTGCACTTGAACTAAACCCGCTTTCCCCTGCACTCTGCAACCGCAAATTCCCCATTCCCAAATGTTTTATTAATGTGCAGTTGATGTATCAATGTACACTATTCATCAACAGATTTTGGTCAGCTATACCCTTGTTATGAGATAGCACCAACCACAAACGAGTCATGTGAGCCACAGTGGATGCATCGTTGTTAGCAACATCAGTCATGGAAATGTACGTCGAGCTCTGAACAAAATCAGTCTATGGAAGCCCCCTGACCCAGGCTCCATCGCAGCACTTACGTATTTGAACTGGCTGACATCTTCCTTGATATATAAAACCTTTACTTGGAGAAAATCATTGATCCTAGGAACTGTTGGATGCAGCAAACATCTGTTGATTTTAGAGAGGCCAAGTGGAGAGGGTGAAAACGTTTCAATTCCTTGGAAACCACGATGCTGACATTCTCACAACATAACTTCTCAAGAGTGAACATGAAATTATACCTTTAGAGAAAATGTGAAACTTTGGTATGTGAACCACAATCCTCAGCAACTTTTACAAAGTTACATTAAAACATATGGTACAACCTGACAGTATGGCACAGAAATTGCACTGCATGGGACAGAAAGGCACTCCAGTGTATAATATAAACTGCACAACACATCTCTGGAGCATCCTTTCCCTCTCTACAGGACACTAACACCATCTGGGTTTTCAGGGGTTCCCGCAACATCACCAAGAACAATAAACACCTACAACGGACTGTCTTCAAATTGTTTCCCTCAGGCCAGCATTTCAGTGGTGTGAAATCAAGGACCACAAGACTGACAACAGTTTATTTCCACAAGCGTTTGGACTCCTGTTTCATCATATAATTTCCCTCACACAATTGAATCAAGTATTTATTACGCTATTTATCATCCATCATCACATTGACTCTTAAAGTACTGTGCACAAACCTCGGCACAAATGGAATGCTGCAAAATTAACTGAGTCATGATAAATATCATACCCAAACTCAGGTTCAGAATAGATTTTTTTTTTCTTGTGAAGGAAAGCAGGCAAGTAAGAATTTAATTGGAAGTTTTTTCTTTTTCTTTTTCCTTTTGGTGGGGGGGGTTGTTATATTGTACTGTGAACATGACCAATGTCTTGAATCTTGACTCTCACAGGGCTGACAAATTTGTTGACACTGATGTTCTATTCTTTCCAACAGAGCAACATTAATACTCAAGTGGATTTGAATTTCCTTGGACTGGAGCTTGACAGTTATTGTTGTCTTATTGCAAGAATATGCTATCTGGGATACTTTGATGAACTTCTAAGGTACACCTTTCCATTGTTGAATGGCAAGTAAACTTTACTGTAATTTGACCTTAACTAGCTCCACATTTCCTCAGGCAACTATAGAGGACAGCAAGTTAAACGTTAAATATGTGTGAAATACAATGAGATATCTATCCATCCATTTTC
Organism: Syngnathoides biaculeatus; assembly: GCF_019802595.1. Lineage (NCBI taxonomy): Eukaryota > Metazoa > Chordata > Actinopteri > Syngnathiformes > Syngnathidae > Syngnathoides > Syngnathoides biaculeatus. Next base: position 29,012,953 of record NC_084646.1, on the reverse strand, counting down.
TGAGCCGCGTATCCTCACAAGGGTCACGGGAGTGCTGGAGCCTATCTCAGCTGTCAATGGGCAGGAGGCAGGATACATTCTGAACTGGTTGCTAGTCAATCGCAGGGCACATAGAGACAAACATCTGCACTCACAACACACCTTGGGGCAATTCAGTGTCCAATTAATGTTGGATGTTTTTTGGGATGTGGGAGGAAACCGGAGTGCCTGGAGAAAATGCACACGGGCACAGGGAAAACATGCAAATTCCACCCAGGGAGGGATGGGATTGAACCCGGGTCCTACGAACTGTAAGGCCAGCAGTTTCCAGCTGAGTCACCTTGCCGCCGACATAAAGCTATAATTGTTAATTAAAATGTTCATGTTAATTCCAAATCTAAATGTTACATATACTGTATATATAAATATAAATATAAAATCTAGATGTTAAATGTAAAGTGTAATATTTTAGACAGAGCCGGTCATTCAATTATTATTTTAATGTTTATTTTTATTTAATTTTCAACTTTTGTAGTTAAGTTTTGTTTATTACAGAATCGTAGGTCTGAGAGGAATGCTATTTAAGGTATTTGTATGTCATCTGCATACAACACATCTGAAAGTTAAACTCAAGATTAAACTCAAGCTCAGGATCGAACATACTCTGTGTGTGTGTCTGTGTGTGTGTGTGTGTGCGTGGGTGTGCGTGTGTGTGTGCATGTGTGCGTGTGTATGTGTATGCGTGTGTGTAAATTGACCAGTAAAATGAGAGTTTTGCCTTTTGACTTTGACGAACCCTAACCTTAACCTGCTCCAGTGAGAATTGGAGATAACGGCTTAATGAAGACAACAGAACCACCTCATCTACAAAAATCAGAGATGCAGTCCAGAGGCCACAATACTGGAGTCACTCTATGCCTCCACTGTGCCAAGAAATTTTGTCCATTAAAGTTAGGAATTGAATTGGTGGAAAGGGGAAGCCTTGGCAGAGTCCAACACTCATGAGAAACATGTTCAACTTACTGCTGGCAATCCAGACTAAACTCTGACACCTATAGGACAGGGACTGAACAGCCCAAATCAGGGGGTTCGGGACAAATTTTTATGTCTCTGATCAAACACACTAAGCCCCTGAGCAATCCCTTTGACCACTATGAGCATCATAAGACGTGTCATCCATTGAAGTTTTATCACTTATTAAAAGAATCAGATTACAGCATTTACATTCAGCATTGTCATCTTTTTCCATCCAAGCCTATCTCATCCATCCTCCTCTTTAACACCCACTGTCTTCATGTCCTCCCTCACTACATTCATCAACCTTTTCTTTGTCTTCCTCTCGCTCTTTTGCCTGGCAGCTCCATCTTCAGCACCCTTCTGCCACTATACTCAGTCTCTCGCCTCTGAACATGTCCAAACCATCGAAGTCTGCTCTCTCCAACCTTGTCTCCAAAACATCCAACTTTGGCTGTCCCTCTAATGAGTTCATTTCTAATCTTATCCAATCTGCTCACTCCAAGCGAGAACCTCAGCCTCTTCATTTGTGCTACTTCAAGTTCTGCTTCCTGTTGTTTCTTCAGTGCCACCGTCTTTAATCAGTACATCATGGCCAGCCTCGCCACAATAGACTTTGCCCTTCATCCTCGCGGAGACTCTTCTGTCACATAACACACCAGACACCTTCCGCCAGTTGTTCCAACCTACATGGACCCATTTTTTCACTTCCTTACTACACTCACTGTTGCTCTGTATTGTTGACCCCAAGTATTTGAAGTCGTCCACCCTCGCTATCTCTTCTCCTTGGAGTTTCACTCTTCCTCCTCCGCCCCTCTCATTCATAAACGTATATTTTGTTTTACTTTGGCTAATCTTCATTCCTCTCCTTTCCAGTGTGAACCTCCATCTTTCAAATTATTCCTCCGCCTACTCCCTGCTTTCACTGCAGATCAAAATATCTTCTGGGAACATCATGGTCCAAGGGGATTCCAGTCTAACCTCACCTGTGAGCCTAGCCATTACTACTGCAAACAGGAAGGGGCTCAGCGTGGATCCCTGATGCAGTCCCACCTCCACCTTAAATTCTTCTGACACACCTACGGCACATTTCACCACTGTTCTGCTGCCCCCATACACGTCCTGTATTATTCAAACATAATTCTGCGCCACACCAGACTTGTGCATGCAGTACCACAGTTCCTCTATTGGTATTCTGTCATAGCCTTTCTCTAGTTCTACAAAGATACAATGTAGCTCCTTCTGACCTTCTCTGTACTTTTCCACGAGCATCCACAAGGCAAATAATGCATCTCTGGTACTCTTTCTAGGCATGAAACCATACTTCTGCTCGCAGATACTTACTTCTGTCCTGAGTCTAGCCTCCACTACTCTTTCCCATAATTTCATTGTGTGGCTCATCATCTTTATTCCTCTGTAGTTTCCACAATTCCGAACATAGCCTTTGTTCTTAAAAATAGGGACTAGCGCACTTTTTCCTCCATTCTTCTGGCATCTTCTCTCCCACTGGTATCCTATTGAATAAGTCACCAAATTGCTTCCTTACGTCCACTGGTATGTCATCAGGACCAACTGTCTTTCCATTTTTCATCCTGTTCAGTGCCTTTTTAACTTGTCCCTGACGAATAATTGCCACTTCCCGGTCATTCACGCTTGCCTCTTCTACTCTACCTTCTCTCCCATTTTCTTCATTCATTAGCTTCTCAAAGTACTCTTTCCATCTAATTAGCATACTACTGGCACCAGTCAACATATTTCCATCACTATCCTTAATCAGCTTTACTTGCTGCACATCCTTCCCATCTCTATCCCTCTGTCTGGCCAACCTGTAGAGATCCTTTTCTCCTTCTTTTGTATCCAATCTGGTGTACATGTAGTCATATGCCTCTTGCTTAGTCTTCGCCACCTCTACCTTTTCCCTACAAGGCATCTCAATGTATTCCTTACACCTCTATTCAGTCCTCTCTGTGTCCCAATTCTTCTTTGCTAGTCTCTTTCCTTGGATGAATTCCTGTATTTTGGAGTTCCACAACCAAGTCTCCTTCTCCCCTTTCCGACCAGAAGACACACTAATACTCTCCTGCCTGCTTCTCTGAATACCTTGGCAGTAGTATTTCAGTCTTCTGGGAGCTCTTCCTGACCATGTAGAGCCTGTGTCACCTCTTTCCGAAAGGCCACACGACATTCTTCCTTTCTCAACTTCCACCACCTGCTTCTCTGCTCTACCTTTGTCTTCTTAATCTTCCTACCCGCTACCAGAGTCATCCTACACACCACCATCCTCTGCTGTCAAGCCACACCCTCCCCCACCACTATCTTACAGTTGGTAACCTCCTTCAGATTAAATCGTCTGCACAAAATATAATCCACCTGCCTGCTTCTACCTCCGCCCTTGCAGGTAACTCTATGTTCCTGTCTCTCCTGGAAATAAGTGTTCCCCACTGCCAATTCCATCCTTTTTGCAAAGTCCACCACCATCTGTCCCTCAAAGTTCCTTTGCTGAATGCGTACACAAAGGCTACTGTACCATATATTAACATTCGTTTTCTCAGGTGTTCAAATACTTATTTGCAGCTGTATCACAAATAAATTGTTAAAAAATCATACATTGTGATTTTCTGGATTTTTCTTTTTAGATTATCTCTCACAGTGGACATGCCCCTACGATGAAAATTTCAGACCCATCCATGCTTTCTAAATGGGAGAACTTTCTATATAGCAAGGTGTTCAAATACTTATTTTCTTCATTGTATTTAAGTATTTGGAAACTTACAATGAAAACATCAAACAACTTTTAACTACATAAAAATAGATTGCTAACAAAACCAAGACAACGTAATGTAAACGTAAAATTATTTATTTATTGGGATTAACAATCATATCCATGTCTATTTTTCTTGATGTAAAACTTAAATATGGCTTACACAATTTTTGGGTTTTTTTTGCAGTGCATACTGACAAATGAATGTTTCTTCCAAACTGTTTGATGTTGGAGTGCCCTGGGCGGTGATTCCTGTGAGGGGCATGGCCAGGCCACTTCCCTGTGCGGTGCCACCTCTGACAACTCTCACAGCTGTGTTGCATTTTGGACACTAATGGACCAAGTACTTAAGTGGTAAATGTGTGATAGGTATTGGCCAGTTACTTGCGCATTCTTCACTGCATTCTGGGATACTCAACTACTGTCCGAAAGTGGGTTAGGGTTAGGGTTAGAACTTGCTCAGGGTTCGATGTTTACCAATGTCAGCTCGTTCCTTTTCTCTCTGTCTTTGGCCTTCTCACACTTCTCTTGTTGCATTGTTGAAGCTTCGTGGTGGGAACAATGATGACACAAACCACCAGTTTGCTGCTCGAAAGGCTTGATTTCCTCCTTTGACTACTATTCCCCGGTCGCCATCACGAAACTTTTACTGTACTCACACCTACACGCGCTCCATTTCTCCTCACTTTATGTTTGCTGTACAAACCTGCACAGTCCCGTCTCACCCACATATAGACACACACACCAGGCTTGTTGTCACAATACCTGAAACAAGACCATACTCATTCGAAAAATAAAAAATCTCATCCAGTTTCACCGCTTTTTCTTCTATTCGCACATACTCAGACAGTCAATGTCAGCTACCTTTTGGGAAGGTGTGTCGGTTCAATTCAGCAGGTCTTCGAAGTATTTTCCCCACAGACTCAAAACATCCCAAGTCAAGATCAGCAGCACCCCATCTCCATTATACACAGTGTTGATGCTGCACTCCTTACCTCTCCCCAGACACCGGACGGTAGACCAGAATTTCCTCACAGCCACCCGTAAGTCGTCGTCCATGGCCTCACCGTTTTTTTTAAAACACTGTAAACAGTAAGTGTGACCAAAATGTTTTTTTTTTTTTTTCAGAGCGGACCGCTTTAGAAACAAAACTTTATATATGATTGCAAATTATAATTTTCTTAATTTGTTTGGATATTTGTTTTTGTTTGTTTGAACAATCATGGAAAAGCAAAGGTTTTGTGAAGTGGGGGGATTGAATGTAATTTTGATGTTTTGCTGTTGAATTTTGACAGGCCCCAAATTTTGTTTGCATTGGAAACACTTGACGAAAACAGATATTAACCAGTCTTAATAAATTAGTCATTTGAGTTCAGATTTTGTACATTGTTATTTTCCTCTGAGCAAGCCCGGGTTGAATTTTTTTAAATTAAACCAAGATATGTAGGACTATAGATTTACAGATACACATTCTCAACCTGTACCTATGTTGGATGAAAGGATTGTGTGCAGAAAGAAGGGTCAAGTACCGGCATGTGAAGTGAAGCGGTCCACATTACCACTGCCATAATCTGTATTTCCCAGTTTGGCCTGATCCAGATCCACGGTCGCTCAACTGACTGATAATAAAAGGCAGAGTGAAAGACCGTTTTGTGACAACAGTGTGGAACGTGGTTAAGGGGGAAAGTGCATGACTCAGCGAAATGTGCAGAAGCATTAAAATTAGATTTACAGCTGGTTTCAGACAAATCTATGCACTGGTGGTGTAAGTAGAGGTGGTTCTGTATTTAGAGGACATTACAAATTGACACTCTACGTCTTGGGACTACTGAATCATTTATTATCGCTACCACTACTTTATGCTGTCTACACAATGGCGGCTTTGGCAATGTGCTGTCCACATTTAATTTATTGGCATGAGTCGGCTGTCTTTCCTAACCATCATTTTAAGCATGCTCCTTAAATAAAAATCACAGCTCTTTCAACCACTATTTTAAAGGTTCACATGCATATGCAAGTTTAAAAACATTTTACAGTCAAAGTCCATTGTGTCTGTGTTTGTTTTCACTGGTTTTATAATTGTAAGTCATGGAGGTATTACATAAATATGACACTCATGAGTCCTAAGTGACCTGCAACCACTTATTGACAAAACGGAACACCCATCATTAACCGACAAGGACTGAAAATAGATTGAAATACTGTAGGTGGAGTTGATTCCTCCCTTTTGAGCTAAAAGCTCTGTTATCTTTATTCTTATCTTATTCTTCTGGAACCACCTATTGCAAAATGGTGAAGTGTGTCTTTGGATTATTATTATTATTATTGTTGTTGTTATTATTATTACTACTTCTTCTACTACTACTACTACTACTACTACTACTACTCCTACTATTATAAACGATCCAGAGTAAGATTTGTGCTCACTGATGTTGGATGAGAGGGCTTGGGTCACTGTTTTTTTTGTAGCTCATTAAAATACTTGACACTTAGCTACCTTGAATGTGGCTGATGGTATTCACATGTAGACTGTACTCTATGAACATTTACCATAATGCATTTTCTTTGTTCTTGTATGGTTACTGGGTTTACTCATATATATATATATATATATACACACATATATATACATATAGTGGTATGCAAACATTTACATGGATACCTCCTCTTGTTGTGACCAAATAACATGATCTTCGTCATATGATCACAGTATGTTTTTAAAAAATGTTTCTAGTTTTTCCAGATGTGCTCTTGCGAACCTCATGTGACATTCAGGGGAGGCTTTTTGCGCATCACTCTTTCAATGAGCTTTTCCTGGTGAAATTTACGTTGCATTGTGGAGCGATGAACAGCTACACCATCAGCAGCAATATGTTCTTGTAGTTCTCTGGAGGTGATCTCTGGCTTGTCAGTGACCATTCTAACCATCTTTTTTTCATGTCTTTCCTCTCTATTTTCAGCATACCTCATCTTGCCTATACAAGGACTGTTTTTGTAGCCTTCATTTCTGCACTACAGTTCTGACCTGGAGACAGAGCGATGTCCCGATAACCATATACATTCTTGTACCCTTCTCAGAATTTATAATAATGAATTATCTTTTTTTTTTTTTTGAGTAGAGTGTTCTTTAAAGATCCCATGTTGCCACTCTCTCAGAAGAACCTCGGACAAGCAAGTGATGATTACTTTTTTACGTCTTTGTAACTGACAATCTAACGAGCTAATCAAAGCAATTTTGTGCTGGAGCGTGTCAGCTATAAATCCCTACAGGTCTTGAAATGATTTGGACTAAAACAGTCCCCAAACTTTGTCAGAATCAGAATCAGAATCAGCCTTAAAGGCCAAGTATGTAACATCACACAAGGAATTTGGCTCCGGCAGTTGGTGTCATGGTATGACATTCATGTTGAGTACTGAGAACAACAAACTAACTTAAAAAAAAAAATAGACATTCAGAGATATCTGTCTTTCAATTCTTTCAAACAATTCTTTTTACTGTGAACTTCTGCTAGAAATTTAGAGCAAAGTATCATAAAATCTCAGAATGATTCTCAAACTTTTGCATACAACTTAATGTGTGTGCGTGTGTATACACAAAAATGTAGTGAAGACAACAGTCTCACCACAACTCCAAATGCGTGTTCTTGACTGTGGCTTGTTAAGTGACCACTTTTGAGAGGCATTTGTAGATACAAATATAGCTACTTTAAAAAGGGCATGATGCAGCTGAACAGTTATTAATGCTTCATCCTTTCTTTCCTCCTTTTCACATGACTCCACTAATTGAAATAATTGATAACATTTACACCCGGTGAAGCTGTTGTTTTTTTTGGGGGGGGTGTAGATGAAGTCTAAATGAGTTATCACGTTCATCTCTCCATTCTGTGATTACTGCCTTGTGCCCCATACAAAACATTGTTAGACAATCATGTAATTACTTTGGTTTACATGGTATCTTCGACAAGGAAAGTGATTACCATTATTGAACTCGAGGTCAAAAATAACACACCCACAAACACTTTCATTTTTAAAAGATAGTAGAGATATAGTTGATACAATTAACAATCTTTTTGACCCAAAGGACAACAAAATCAGACCCTGCTGCTCTGGCTGCATGCTTTCAGCATATTTTCGAGCAGAAGCAGTAATTACACCCAGTGCTATTATGTATCTGACTTTCTTATTTCGTTTTTTTTTTTTGTTTGTTTTTTTTAATGTTTTTTTTTAATGTTCAGCCCTCCTCCAACATGAAGTGTATGCAATGTCTAATTTCTAACACAAATTATCTTATCTAGACGAAAATAAATGTTCAACTGTACTATAAAATGCATAACATGTTAGATGTTTTTACCCAAAAATATAAGTTTATGAATTAAAGTCCACAAACTTTAACCTAATTTCCCTTACCTGCAAAACGACTAATGTCATGTGCCTGACTTCCGATGTCACTAGATGTAAACATCCTGTTGCGGGACTAGCATTAGCCTGGAACCTTTCGTATTAACGCCGAAGAAAAACCCATTCGTTTTGAGAATTCCTCAGGGATTGTATGCTAAAACCAGTCTGTAAAAATGGTGAGCACATGTGTGGTTCAGTTTTGTAGCAATTCGATTTATTCTGGTCACAGTTTGCATTATTTTCTCAAAGACCGAAGCCTCAGAAGACAGTGGGTAAGGTTTGTGCAAACGAAGAGGGCTAATTTTTCCAAACATGGTCAGCACTTTGTCATATTCAGTGAACATTTGATCGCAGACTCTATTATTGGTTGACTTGTGTCTGAGATGGGTTTTAAATGTAAAAATAATGTTAAAACCTGGATGACTGCCTGCCATATAGGCAGTTCCAACACCTCAACAGATCACTTTTGCTAAAGGCACAAAACCCGAACTTGGATCGGCCGCTGAACCTGGACACTCTTCGACAAACTCAGCATCTGAAAAGCGTTGGCCTCACAGTGCTGAGGACCAATGTTCAATCCCAGCCCTCCCTATGTGGAGTTTTCATGTTCTCCCCATTCCTGTGTGGGTTTTCTCCGTGCACGCCCCTTTCCTCACACATCCCCAAAACATGCAACATTAATTGGACACTCTAAATTGCCCCTAGGTGTGATTGTGAGTCCAGCTGTTTGTCTTGATGTGCCCTGTGATTGGCTGGCAACCAGTTCAGGGTGTACCCTGCCTCTTGCCCGTTGACAGCTGGGATAGGCTCCAGCACTCCTGCGACCCTGATGAGGATAAGGCGCTAAGAAAATGGATGGATGTATACAAACCATTTTTTTGTATTTGTGCAGGGTTTTTAATTTTAACAAAACTATAGAAGTAAATATGTGCCACTAGGATTTTAATTAAAAATGGCACTGAAAATGTTATGTTGTATTTTTGTATACATATTTTGACTACATTTTAAAATTCATATTGTTATTTCAAAATGATGACATTTTCAATAGCTGTATTTCAGTTTAACTTTTCAATGGTAACAAATTCAGCAAATAAAACAAAAAATCAACCATTCAAAATTCAAACGTAATATTTTCAGATTCCTGAGATTCAATTGCTCAAATTCGCTGTCTGAAATTCAACTGACATCGTGACGCCACGTGACTAAGAAAGTGTAACTGGATTGGCTGGGTGTTGACATCCTTTGAAAATGTCTGTGACTTGAAGTCACCCTGGCTGTTTTACAATGAATTTAGACGTTGAATTTCAAACAGCGAAAATGGAACACATATTTTTCCAACAGCAGAGAGAATACTGCAACATGTATTTCAACCTCAGGTGTTCTCAAAGTACTCGTATTGAAAGACCAAATAATGATTCTTTTGTTCAAAATATATGCATTTAGTTCAATAAAAATGCTATGATTCTAGTTCTGCGGTGTATGTTTACTTCATATACAAACATATACATAAAGTTTTACACAAAGAAAATAAATCGGGATGACGACCATTTAATTTCTGTGTACTCTTGGCCCTCTGGATTAGGAAAGATGTCACAAATCTTTGACTCATGAGGATGTAAGTGGCACGAGGTTATTTCTCCCAACAATTCCCCAACACCATCTCACAAGCTGTCTATAAGCAGTATGACGCATTAACCTGAAAATAAGAAAATATGACAATTTCCCAGAATGGGACTTTGTTTGAACAAGCATTGATTGGACAAATCCTGCTTTTGCAGGAACAATAACATTATAAACAATACTCTATTTTGAAAAATCTTAATTTAAATGGGGCGGCACGGAGGTGCAGCTGTAAAGTTGTAAATCTGGATCTTTGAAAGGAAGCTCAGCAGCTCCATTCATTTGAATGTAGAATGAATTTGAATGTAGATTCCCACCCATGACCCATCTTCAATGCTCTGACTGAGGGAAAGAGGTTCTTCCCCAAAATCTCACAATACATGGCCACAGGCATCATCTTTTTAATACAGTGCAGTCGTCCTGCCCCATGTGCAGAAAAACACCCCCAAAGCATGATGCTAACACCCCCATGTTTCTCAATAGGGATGGTGTTCTTGGGATGGAACTCATCAATCGTCTTCCTCCAAACACAGTTAGTGGAATTATTACCAAAAAGTTCAATTTTGGTCTCATCTGACCACAAAACGTTTTCCCATGACTCCTCTGTATCATCCAAATGGTCATTGGCAAACTTAAGGCAGGGCCTGACATGTGCTGGTTTAAGCACGGGAACCTTCCGTGGCATTCATGATTTCGACCCATGACGTCCCAGCTCTTTTCGGGTCATTGACCAAGTCTTGTCGTGTAGCCCTGGGCTGATTCCTCACCTTTTTAAGTATCATTGAGACCCCACGAGGTGACATTTTGCATTGGGCTCCACTCAGATTGAGATTAACCATCATGTTTAGCTTCTTCCATTTTCTACTGATTGCTCCAACAGTGGACCTTTATACACCAAGCTGCATGGCAATTTTTCCTTAGCCCTTTCCATCTGTGTGGAGTTCTACGATTTTGTCTCTGATGTCTTTGGACAAGTCTTTGGTCTTGGCCATGTTACACATTTGAGTGTTACTGATTGTATGGGCTGGACAGGTGTCTTAATGCAGCTAGCGACCTCACACAGGTGCATCTGATTCAGGATAATACATGGAGTGGAGGTGGACCTTTAAAGGCAGACTAACAGGTCTTTGAGGGTCCAAATTTTAGCAGATAGACAGGTCTTCCAATAATTATTTGCAGCTGTATCACACAAATAAATTGGTTAAAAAAAAATCATACATTGTGATTTCTGGATTTTTCTTTTTAGATTATCTCTGTCACAGTGGACATGTACCTATGATAAAAATTTCAGACCCCTCCATGATTTCTAAATGGGAGAACTTTCAATATAGTAGGGTGTTCAAATAATATGTGCACCATAGGAAGGATGTGACCTTGGGTTGAAAGAGAAATTCTGGAAAGAACTAGATGAAGTAGTCCTGAGCGTCCTAGATAGAGAGACAGTTGTGATTAGTCCAGATTGTAATGGACATGTTGGTGAAGGAAACGGGGGAGAAGTGATGGGTAAATACGGCATCCAGGAAATGAACTTTGAGGGACAGATGGTGGTGGACTTTGGGAAAAGGAGGGAAATGGCAGTTGTGAACAATTTATTTCCAGAACAGACAGGAACATAGAGTGACCTACAAGAGCAGAGGTTGAAACACGCAGGTGGATTATATTTTGTGCAGACGATATTATCTGAAGGACATTACTGACTGTAAGGTAGTGATAGGTTAGAGTGTAGCTCGACAGCATAGGTTGGTGATGTGTAGGACAATGCTGGTGGTGGGTAGGAAGATTAAGAAGACAAAGGTAGAGCAGAAAGCCATGTGGTGGAAGCTGAGAAAGGAAGAATGTTGTGCGGCCTTTCGGAAAGAGTTGAGATAGGCTCTCGATTGACAGCAGGATGACCCAGGAGACATGATACGACAGCCAAGGTGATTAGAGAGACAGCCAGGAGAGTACTTGGTGTTTCTTTTGGTAGGAAAGGGGAAAAGTAGACCAGGTGGTGGAAAATAAAAAACACAGGAAGTCATACAAGGAAGGAGATTAGTGAAGAAAAAGTGGGACATTGAGAGGACTGAGAGGCGAAAGGAATACATTGAGATGTAATGTAGGGAAAATGTAGTGGTGGCGAAGGCTAAACAAGAGGCATATTATGACATTCACACCAGGTTAGACATGAAAGAATGAGAAAAGGATCTCTACAAGTTGGTCAGACACAGAGCTAGAGATGGGAAGGATGTGCAGCAGGTAAGATTGATTAAGGATGGAGATGGAAATGTGTTGAGTGGTGCCACTAGTGTGCTAAATAGATGGAACAGGTACTCTGAGAAGTTGATGAAGGAAATGAGAGAAGAAAGAGTAGAAGAGTCAAATGTGGTGGATCAGGAGTTGACAATGATTAGTAAGGGGGAAGTTAGGAAGGCACTAAATATGATGAAAAATAGAAAGGCAGTTGGTCCTGATGACATACCTGTGGAGGTATGGAAGCATTTTGAAGAATTGGTTTTGAAATTTTTGACCAACTTGTTCAACGGAAGACTAACGAGTGAGAAGATGCCTGAAGAATGGAGGAAAAGTGTGCTCGTTTCCATTTTTTAGTACAACGGTAATATGGAGAGTTGTGGGCACTACAGATCAATAAAGTTGATCAGCCACACAAGGAAGTTATGGGAAAAAGGAGAGGAGGCTCGACTCAGGACAAAAGTATCTGTGAGCAACAGTATGGTTTCATGCCTAGAAAGAGTACCACAGATGCATGATTTGCCTTGAGAATAATAGTGCAGATGTATAAGGTCAGGTCAGAAGGAGCTACATTGTGTCTTTGTGGATATCTAAAAAGCCAATGACAGAGTACCAAGGGAGAAACTATGGTACTGCATGCGTAAGTCTGGTGTGGCAGAGAAATATGTTAGAACAATACAGGAGGTGTATGAGTGCCGCAAAACAGTGGTGAGGTGTGGTGTAGGTGTAACAGAAGAATTTAATGTGGAGGTGAGAATGCATCAGGGATCAGCTCTGAGCCCCTTGCTGTTTGTTGTAGTGATGGATAGGCTGACAGATAAGGTTGGAATGGAATCCCCTTGGATCATGATGTTCGCAGATGATATTTGATACTCAGTGAATGCACGGAGCATGTGGAGGAACAATTAGAAATCTGGAGGCATGCACTGGAAAGGAGAGGAATGAAGATTAACCAAAGTAAAACAGAATATAAGTGCGTGAATGAGAGAAGTGGAGGGGAATGAGTCAGGCTCCCGGGAGAAGAGATAGCACGGGTGGACAACTTCAAATACCTGCGGTCAACAATCCAGAGCGAGAGAGAGTGAGTGTGGTAAGAAAAGTGAAGAAACGAGTCCAAGCAGGTTGGAACAGCTGGCGGAAGGTGTCTGGTGTGTTATGTGACAGAAGAGTCTCTGCTAGGATGAAGGGGAACGTTTATAAAACAGTGGTGAGGCCAGCCATGATGTATGGAATAGAGATGGTGGCACTGAAGAGACAACAGGAAGCAGAACTGGAGTTGGCAGAAATGAAGATGTTGAGGTTCTCGCTAGGAGTGAGCAGGTTCGATAGGATTAGAAATGAGCTCATTAGAGCGACGGCCAAAGTTGTATGTTTTGGAGTCACGAGAGACCAGACTTCGATGGTTTGGACATGTTCAGAGGTGAGACCGTTTTGCTGAGGATGGAGCATCCAGGCAAAAGATGGAAAGGAAAACCAAAGAGAAGGTGGATGTATGTTGTGAGATCAGACATGAAGGCAGTTGGTGTTAGAGAGGAAGATGCAGAAGATAGGCTTAGATGGAAAAATATGACATGCTGTGGTGACCCCTAACGGGACAAGCCAAAAGGAAAAGAAGATAGAACTTGCTCTGATACAACACACCTGACACCTTCCACCACGTGTTCCCACCTGCTTGGACCATTTTTTTTCACTTCCTGATCACACGCACCACTGCTCTGGACTGTTGACCCCAAATATTTGAAGTGTCTTCTCCCTGGAGCCTCACTCTTTTCCCTCCCTCTTATTCATGCACATATAGTCTGTTTTACTCCAGCTAATCTTCATTCCTCTCCTTTCCAGTGCACAGTTCCATCTTCCTAATTGTTCCTCCACCTGTTCCCTGCTTTCACTCCAGGTCACAATGTCATCTTCAAACACCATGGTCAAAAGAAATTCCAGTCAAACCTCATCAGTCAAACTAACAATCACCACAGCAAACAGGAAATGGCACAATGCTAATCCCTGATGCAGTCCCAGCTCCACCTGAAACTGTTTTTGCACACCTATACAGCTCCTCACCACTATTGCACTTTGCTTATACATAACCTACATTTTTCTAAAATACTTCTGTATAGATACTGACCAGTCATGCCGGACTTCCACACACAGTACCACAGTTTCTCTCTGGGTACACCATCACTGGCTTTCTCAAGGTCTAAACAGACATGTGCGGCTCTTTCAGTACTTCTCTGTACTCAACATCCTAAAGGCAAATAATGCATTTGTGGTAGTCTTTCTAGGCATGTCAATACTTACTACTGTCCTGAGTCTAGCCTCCATTAGTCTTTTCCACGACACCATTGTGTGTCTCATTAACTTTATTCCTCTATAGTTCCCACAGAAAACGTAAAAATTTCAACACTGTTTCACCTGAACTTTTGGAGAGTGGAGGATGAGATTTTGAAACCACAAGCCAACATTGAGCTGAAGTCCAGAGCTCATGGGCATTTCTGGAGCTTACTCACAGAGGAAAAGTACCCCAACGTGAGGAAATGAACAACATCCTTGACTTCATTATTTGGCTCCACTTATTTATGTGAGTCAGCCTTTTCCCACATGAAAATCATCTCGTCCAGGTACCATTGCACCATGACTACTGAACATTTGGAAGTGTGTTTGAGGCAAGGCAAGCACACTGAGGCTGGCTGATTCACATCAGTGCAAGTCATCGGAGTAAACACACTTAATTATGCTGTGTTGTGCACGATTGGTGCATGGTAGAGAAAAATACATTGATTTTGAGCTTCATGTTGTTATACCAATCAACCACCAACCTTAAATGTCAATACTATTCATTTTTGTTCAGATTCACCTGATTTATATTTTTTAAATCTGGTAATTCATTTCTGACAGCAACAGGCATGTATTTGAAAATCAAGTTATATATCAAGATCCTGATACAGTCCTGATTTTGTTGGTGCAGTAGATCCCTGTCACCATGTCCCGCAAACAGATTAAAACACAAAGATTGATTTGTAAGTAGACTTTGACCCAGTGTATCCTTACAAGCTCGAGCCAATGCCACTCGCAAATGCCACACTCTGCTGTGAAAGAAAGAACAAGACAGCAGGTAAAAATAAATATTTAAAAATTGTGTTTATATAGAAAGTCCCTTTCTCATACAAGTGAGCAGTGTTGTGTAAACAAGTGTCCATTTCTCATTACGTTGAAGAGGTCAAAGCTTTCCCTTGGGGCTGACATCTAATATTAATAAAGCTTGTTTTGTAGTGCATGTAACTTAATAGGAGTCAGTGGCAGAGCAGTGGCACTGTCACACTTACTGACAATATGAGCTTTTTAACCACCCATGTCAATAGTTTGATTTATTTCAGCCAAAGAATAATACTATTGTTTTTGACAATCCAATTATACTATTAGACAATTTGTTTATCCATTCACGCATCCATTTTCTGAACCACTTATCATGACTACTTACGGATGTGCTGGCGCACTTTGAGTGGGAGGATAGGTACACCCTGAACTTGTTGCCAGTCAGTCACAGGGCACATACAAACAACAATTCACACTCATATTCCCACCAACAAATATTGTAGTATCTTAAATCAACCTACCATGATTGTTTTTCCAATGTGGAAGGCAATTGGAGAGAAAACAAAAACACGCAAGCATGGGGAGAACATGCAAGCTCCACACAGGCGAGGTCATATTTGAACCCGGAACCGTAGAATAGTAAGGCAAATGCTTTAAGGAATTGGACACCAAGCCGCTCACATTTTGTCTTTGAAGAAAAACAAAAAACACAAAAAACAAATGGTTAAACTCATAATCCATAATCCTTTATATGGAGGGCTGAGAACAAAGAGGTCGGGCACGCATATGTTTGTGAGTTCCTAAAGTTATGGAGTTATGAAAACAAACCAAAAAAAAATAAAAAATACAACGACCAGGAGATTTAAAAAAAGGCTCAAATTAATGTTTAACATATGTTGTCATGACCCACTTTTATAGAAGGCAAAAACCCTAAAAAATAATGCAGTGAAAAAATAGCCTTTGAAAACATACAGGAATTACATTCATTTATTCATTTCATATTTACAAGCCGCTTATCCTCAAAAGGGTTGCTGTGGTGCTGATGCCTATCCCAGCATTCATTGGGCAGGAGGCGGAGTGCACCATGAACTGGTTCCCAGCCAACTACAGGGCACATAGAGACAGACAACAGTTGCATTCACAATCACATCTAAGGTTTCAAATTAAAGCATGTTTTGGGGGATGTAGTAGGAAACCGTAGTGGCCGAAGAAAACCCATTCATGCATAGGAAGAACATGCAAACTCATCACGGGTGGACCCAGGATTTGAACCTGGAACTTAGAACTGTGAAACCAGCACTCTACCCATTTCTCCACTGTGTCGCCCAGTAATTGTATATCATATTTGAAAATATAACTACAGACTCTTATGTTAAAAGTGCCTTGAGAGAACCTTATCAAGAAACTAAAGACAAGTGAATGTACAATACAATAAATTATCCATCCATCCATTTTCCATACGGGTAATCCTTACTAGGGTCATGGACGTGCTGGAGCTTATCCCAGCTATCTTTGGGTGAGACGCGGAGTACACCCTCAATTGGTCACAAACAGGACACATATAACATAACACCTGTCAAAATCAAGTTACTTTAAAAAAAAAAAAGTATATAAACTAGTCTGACCTGGGATGCATTTTAAATATCCTGGTGGACACGGGGTCCTCAGTTTAATGTGGGGTTCTGCAAGTATGACGACAACAGAACCCAAATTTGTAGTCAGAAATTCTGTATTTATAAATGAAACTTTTTATCGAATCTGGTAAGGCAATTGAGAGCAGATTATCTTTTGCAATACCATCCTAGCTGCAAACTGCAGAGTAAAACAAGGGCAAAATGAAGGCAAATATAAATACATAGACAACAAACATGCCATTATCCTATAACTTATTATTACCAATCTGCACAAAGACAGCAGTTAAGTAAGGATTACAGTATATAATTGTATGAAAAAGGCTTCATAAGCCCATCCATCCATCCATCCATCCATCTATACATCTATCGATCTTCTACCTCTTTTCCAGGTCAAGTCGCAGGAGCAGTAAGTTTAGCAACGATACCCAGACTTCCCTTTCCCCAGCTACTTCATCAAACTGGAGGGATCCCGAGGCGTTCCCAGCCAAGAGACATAGTATCTCCAGCGTGTCCTGAGTCATCCTTGCGGTCTCTTTCTGGTGGCACATGCCCGGAACACCTCACCAGGGAGGTGAGACAGACACCTTTCGCCAGCTGTTCCAACCTACTTGGACCCGTTTCTTCACTTCCTTACCACACTCACCATTGTTCTGGATTGTTGACCCTAAATCTTTGAAGTCCTCCACCCTCGCTATCTCTTCTCCCTGTAGCCTCATTCTTCCCCCTCCACCTTTCTCATTCACACACATATTCTGTTTTACTTCGGCTAATCTTCATTCCTCTCCTTTCCAGTGCATGTCTCCATCTTTCTAATTGCTCCTCTGCATGCTCCCTGCTTTCACTGCATATCACAATATCATCTGCGAACATCATGGTCCAAGGGGATTCCAGTCTAACCTCATCTGTCAGCCTATCCATTACCACTGCAAACAAAAGGGGCTCAGAGCTGATCCCTGATGCAGTCCCACCTCCACCTTAAATTATTCTGTGACACCTAAGGCACACCCCACCATTGTTCTGCTGCCATCTTACATGTCCTGTACTATTTTAACATACTTTGGAAGCAAATATGAGCACAGAAATTGAAAATGCCCACACACTCCTGCAATGCCCCGAGCAATAATTCTCCTTGTGTGAGTTACCTTCACAAATCATTGTAAAGCTTTCCAGATCACATTTCCACATCCTGAGATTGTAGCCCAGTTGTTGGTCCAGTCTGACAACACTTCATAAAAATATAGCACTGTGGTGCCTCAAAATGCGAGTTTGATTTCAACTCATCTTTCCCATTAAAATGAATGGAAGTTATATAACTTCCATCCTTCTCGAAATTAATAGCAAGAATATTTTGATTAAGAAAAGTAGCAACCCATCATGTTTTTACTTCATAATAAAATACAGGGCAGGACGGTGGTGCAGCTGAAAAGTGTTGTGCCCTGTGATTGGCTGGCAACTAGTTCAGGGTCTACCCTGCCTCCTGCCCGTTGACAGCTGGGATAGGCTCCAGCACTCCCACGATCCTTGTGAGAATAAGTGGTGAAGAAAATGGATGGATGGTTGAATGTACAGATGGAACAGTGGAGGCTTGATACAGTTACAGTTTTGAGGACCAGTGTTCAAATTTGGCCTCACTTGTGTGGGATTTCCATGTTCTCCCTGTTCCTCTCTGGGTTTTCTCCAGATACTTTGATTTCAAACCCCCACCTCCACCCTATAAAAGAAAAAATGCATGGTAATTTAAGTGGAGACTCTAAATTGTCCATTGGGTATGAATGTGAGGTTTTTTTCAACACCGTATGTGTCCTGCTGGTGACCAGTCCATGGTGTACCCCGCCTCTTGTACAGAGACAGCTGGGATGGGCTCCAGCATGCTTGCGACCCTAGTTAGCATAAGCAGTACCGAAAATGGGTGAATGGATAAAAATATCGAGTGATTACATATTTAAATATATTTTTTTTTTAAACTTTGTTTCACACTGAATCAATTGAATGTTGCTTCTTTTAATGTGCACACTTTGACAACTTGGAGGCTTTGAATGACAGATAAATTGACATATTGTTCATTGGGGCATTATTTTGAATCTTTCTTAGGTTCTAGGAAATCCTGCCTGGAATCAGGAGCCAATCATATTGCAGCAGGGCATGTCCTGCCAAACAATCTACGTGGGATTCATAATTACACATTGAGTCACTTCAACTCCTTCCCCCATCTTATCAGTATTGCACCACTAGTCATTCTGAATGAGTGATTGTACAACTATGCAGAATGTTCTTCTTTTCCTTTCAACTTGTCCTGTTAGGAAACAGCGTATCACTCTCCTCTGGATGTGTCCAAACCATTGAAGTATGTGCTCTCTCACTTTGTCTCCATGACATCTAATTTTGGATTTGCTAATTTATGGATCTAATTTTGGATTATCTAGTTTCTAATCCTATCCCACCCGGTCATGCTGAGAGAGAACCTCAAAATCTTAATTTTCCCCTGCTCCAGCGCTCTGCATCCTGTTGTCTCTTCAGTGCCACTGTCTCTAATCCATACATCATTGCTAGCCTCACCACTGTTTTATAAACGTTCCCCTTCATCCTAGCAGAGACTCTTCTGTCAAACGAACACACCTGACACCTTCCGCCAGCCGTTCCACCCTGCTTGGACCAGTTTCTCCACTTCCTTGCCACACTCACCATTTCTCTGAATTGTTGACCCCGAGTATTTAAAGTTGTCCACCCGTGCTATCACTTCTCCCTGCAGCCTCACTCATCCCCCTCCACCCCTCTCATTCATGCACATCTACTCTGTCTTACTTTGGGTAATCTTCATTTCTCTCCTTTCCAGTGGATGCCTTCACTTTTGTAAATGTACACATGAACTGCTCCCTGCTTTCATTGCAGAGTACTATGTAATCTGCAAACATCATGGTCCAAGGGGATTCCAGTCTAAACTCATCTGTAACCATATTCATTACCAATGCAAACAGGAAGGGGAGTTGATCCCTGATGCAGTCCCATCTCCACCTTAAATTCTTCTGTCACACATATGGCATACCTCACCACACAATGTTGCTCGTTCTGACATTTTCTGGACTTTTACAACAAAATCCTCAAGGGAAATATTGCATCTGTGGTATTCTTTTTAGGCATGAAACCATACTTATGCTCGCAAATACTTACTGCTGTCCTGAGTCCAGCCTCCACTACTCATTCCCACGACATCCTTATGTGTCGTTGGTCTTAGAAATGGAAAGTAGCACACTTTTCCTCCATTCTTCAGGCATCTTCTCACTCATTAGTCTTCGTTGAACAAGTTGGTCAAAAATTCCACAGACACTTCTTCAAATTTCTTCTATACCTCCACAGGTATGTCTTCTGGACCAACTGCCTTTCCATTTTTCATCAACTTTAGTGCCTTCCTAACTTTACTAATCATTGTCAATTCCTGATCCACCACATTTCCCTCTTATACTCTTTCTTCTCTCATTTCCTTCATTGATGAACTTCTCAGAGTATTTTTTTCATCTATTTAGCACACAAGTGACAACAGTTAACACATTTACACCTATGTCTTTAATCACCCTAACCTGCTGCACATTCTATCTCTACCCCTCTCTAAAGGTTTTAGATGTCATTTTCTCCTTCTTCAATGTCCAACCTGGTGAATATACAGTGCCTTGTGAAAGTATTTGGCCCCCTTGAACTTTTCAACATTTCGCTACATTTCAGGCTTCAAACATATATATATATATATAACATTTTATTTTTTTGTCAAGAATCAACAACAAGTGGGACACAATCGTGAAGTGGAACAACATTTATTGGATATTTTAAACTTTTTTAACAAATAAAAACCTGAAAAGTGGTGGGTCCAATATTATTTGGCCCCATTGCATTAATACTTTGTAGTGCCAGCTTTTACAATCTGCACCAATCACAACTCTTTCTGTTTCTGAGATGATCAGAACCTCTGTATTTTCCATACAACAATACACGCAGGTAATTGGCCCTGGCCCCTCTATATAGCGTTTTTATTTTTGTCCATACACGAGCCACGCCAGACCATCCAGCAGATGTAGTGTATACAATGCCTTATCCGCAGGACTAATCGGGAGAAATGTCCTGACCGACTCTCCAGTTAAAGGGTTAAGCTACCCCTTTACCCCAGCCGACTCTAACGCCGTGCGTGCAAGAGGACGGGAGCTTCTTCAGTCGGTGTCGAGATGAATTCGCCTAGGTGTACTAACTGCCTTTAGTTTTGCAGAGCAAATCCGGTCTGCCATCACTTATCAGCCCTTGTCGAGTATCCTTACAGAGTAAAAGGGTGACAAAGTGATCACTCCGCTTTTACAGCAGCTTCATCTCTTATGAATCGATTGCACTTGTCATTGACCTAGTAAATTTAGCAATCCTTGTTAGGATCGTAGGGATTTGTTTTATCTTAAGATGGAGATTATCAATGTGTGACTGATTAAAATGGAATTTCACGACTAGATGATGTTTTTGTCGTTGAGGATCGATCTTTAATGAGGTTGAATGGGAATAATGAGACAACTCAATATAAGAATGACAAAGATAGATGAAAATGGAAATTTTAAGTATTTTATAAAATGATAAAAATTGTTCGGATAACATTCATTTCTTGACAGTCTTCCCTGCCAGACGCGCGGTATGATTGTGATGTTTAGGCAAAATTCGATGCTAATTGAACATAAATCAATAAAAGTAAAAATTGTTAAAATGATAATACTGATGGTAAGCAGGATGAGATAAATGATAAAAGTAGTAAAAAGTAATAAAAATGAAGTAAAATTAAAAGCATTCAAAAGCATTAGAAATTCGGGAAAATAGACATTTTTGAGTGAGCCTATGAGGGTTAGGGTTAGGGTTAGTTCTACGAAGCTCGAAGCCTAATTTAGTTATAAGGAATTTTAGGATTAAGGATAGATTGTCAAGCCAACTTGCCCTTCTTATGTAAGCACGTAATATCGCTGGTATTATCCTGCCATTACCTTATTATAGTAGTTGTTTTACTCGCACCCAATCTTAGAGGGAGTAGTCAAAAATAAGCATCCCAAGCTGCTTGAAGACTTCTCCCCGCCAGCTTGCCACACGGCTATTATTCCTACAGAAGGACCTGTCTCTTTGTCAGCAAGAAATAAACAAACAGCCTCGGACTTCCGTATCCAAGGTTTTTATAGCTTTTTGGTGGAACATTCTGGAAGGTTTTGGCTGTATCTACGCCCAGTGGGAAGGGCTCTCTTTGTTATCCTATTGGGCCCCTTTGGCCATCCCTGGGTTCACTTGTCATGCCCCTCTTAGCTCACTCAAATTATGGCCAGGCACCCCTAAACTCAACTGTCATTTCCCCCTTAACCAACAGGTGCATCCTTTAAACACGACCTCAAACTTGCGTTCAGTTTCACTCTAGTTCTTAAGCAATAGCATAAATGTATCAACATTTTTGTGAATACAATTGTCTCATGCATTCTCAGGCTTGTTCTCATTGGTTGCACATCCTGTGTTGCCTTGTCTGAGAGAGACAGTCATACACAGGTTATATTCTTTTCACAAAGCAGTTTCAAAGCATCATATTCTTTACTAAAGGTTCAATGGAAAAACAGTTAAAATCAGTTGTTTGCAAACATCCTGTTTGGTACCTCAAGGGTGTCACAGGCTTCCTGTTCAGCAACTCCGCAATTCTGCAAACATCCTGCTTGTCACTTACAGGCAGGTATGCGTCCCCATTGAAAAACCGTTGGAAACCGCAGGGTTTGAGCAGCTGCTGAAACGCATCCTGTTGATGTCTTAATGTCAAAAACAAGATGTGAATACAAAGATATGGCAATAATTGGCTTGTGGCCCAATCGGGATGCATATAAAGCTATGTACAGTCTAATGTATATATGGCTGTGAGTGATGTTATATTGTCTTTCTGTTGTAAATGAACCAATTGCATTCAAATCCATTGCTTAAAGGGATATGTCACCAACATTGATGGTAAGTAGCATTAGCTGTAAGATACCACATTGAACGGCTTCAATTTATTTAGATTTTAAATGAATATGGTGTAATTCTTATTTTTCATGTTTATCTTAAATGTAAAGTTAATCAGGTTGGATCAAAACATATTGAGGCCACTTTTTTGATTACTTTCTCTCTATTTTGCAAACTGCTGCTTATCTTAAAGCATGTTGAAATGAGTTCACTGCCTCTTGCTTCTCAAGTCTGTGTTCACAAGTCAAATATAAAGTTAAGTAACTTGTATCTCAAGGTACTACTATATTCCAGAGGTAAAAACATGAAAAACCACAACAGATTTACTTTAGGAGATGTCTTTCGAAAGCACTGAGCTGAATGTTTGCTTGCAGCTCGAGCACCCAGTGTAAGGTCATCGTAGACAGCTGTAATTTAAAACCTAAACAGTGACAAATATTCATTGATTAAGAATCAAGTTAGCTGTGTTTTCTAGCAAGGGAAAGTGATATTATTTGTATTGATTCTGTCAGATTATCGTTAAATAAAGGAAATTATGAGAATAGAATTCTGATCTATAACTTCAATTGTTTTCAAGCATATTACTGTAATGAAAGCAAGGCTGATTAGTATGATCGACTGTTTCCATGTGGACCTCTGTTTTTTTTTTTATCTTCTTTTACAATGTCATTGACAGATGAATTTAACACCAATTCCATGAAATTCCACACCAGCAAAAAAGGCAGAACTCTTTGGAGCTTTGCTTAAACGGTTCAGTACAAATAATGAGTGCATCAAATTAAGTTCAGAGCTTCTTCCACTTCCCTTTGTTCTACAAATTAGTCATTCTGTGAAATCTCTTCTCAAGAAAAAAAAAAAGCTGAATTGTTTCCCTTGTATTTCACGAGAATTGCAGGAACAGAATTTGCAGAACACATTTTTTTCAGTAAGTGATTCCACAAAGGCAGGAATATACAACACATCACTGTAATGTATGTTACTGACCAAATGAACATACCAATTTTTCTTCAGTTCTCAGAATCAGAAAATCTTCCATTCCTCCATCCATCCATTTTCTGAGCTATTTATCCTCACAAGGGTCGCGGGAGTACTGGTGCCTACCCCAGCTATCTTAGGACAGGAAGCAGGGTACGCCCTGATATAGCTGCCAGCAAATTGCAGGCCAGATAGAACAGGCAACAGTTGGACTCACAATCAGACCAAGGAGTCTATTTAGTCTCCAATTAATGCATGTTTTGAGGATGTGGGAAGAAACCAGAGCACTTAGAGAAAACCCACGCAGGCACAGGGAGAACATGCAAATTCCACATGGGGGCTGGGATTTGAACCACGGTCCCCAGAACTGTGACCCCTCCACCATCCAATAAGAACCCAAGTGATGTTCTGTTACTGGAGTTCTGTGCTTATCATGGATTGTCCATAACATTTTTCAAACATAAGGGTGTCCACCTGTGCGCTGAGCACCAGGACACCCTAGGTCATATTTCAATGATTGATTTTATGGTCATGTTATTGGTCTTGCGACCGCATTTGTTGGACGCCCGGGTGAAGAGGCTGGAAGAGTTGTCAATTGATTTCCACCTGGTGGTGAGTTGGTTCCAGCTGATGGGTACTGGCACACCAAGTGGGATGCAGCTTTGGTGGTCACCAAAGCAAAAATTCGGATATGGGAGGATTTCGGTGAGTTCATGGAGAAAGACTTTGAGATGGATTTGAGGAAATTCTGGTCCACCAGCCAGCGTCTCAGGAGGGGGAAGCATGCAGCACCAAAACTGTTTATAGAGAGAATGAGTTGATGCTGACTTTGACTCTGGACATTGTGAGTCAGTGGGGAGAATACTTCAAAAATCTCCTCAATTCCACCGACATGCCTTCCCATGAGCAAGCACAGTCTGGGTTCTTTGAGGCAGCTTCTACCAATGGGGTTGAGGTCACCAACTGACATAAACATATTGCTTATAGACAGCTTGTGAGATGGTGTTGGGGAGTTCTTGGCAGAAATTACAGTGTGCCACTT
Organism: Syngnathoides biaculeatus; assembly: GCF_019802595.1. Classification (NCBI taxonomy): domain Eukaryota; kingdom Metazoa; phylum Chordata; class Actinopteri; order Syngnathiformes; family Syngnathidae; genus Syngnathoides; species Syngnathoides biaculeatus. The sequence continues at coordinate 28,988,226 of NC_084646.1, read as the reverse complement.
CCATCCCACTTTATGTCAAAGATTCGTGACACCTTTTCTAATCCAGACTGGAAAGAGTACACAGGATTTAAATGGTCTACATCCTGATTTTTTTTCTTTGTGTGAATGTTTATATATATGTTTGTATATGAAGTAGACATACACCAAAGAACTAGAATAACAGCATTTTTATTGAACTGTGTGCTTATATTTTGAATCAATATGTTACATAACATTATGACATAATTATTTGGTCTTTCAAAAAGAGTGTTTTGATAACACCTGAGGTTGAAATAATTATTACTGTATATTATCTACTGTCAAAAAATCTTGAAATATGTTGTGCTAAAGCTTGGGATTTGTCAGAATCAGCATCTGCTGGTTCAATGTCAACCTCTTGTGCAGAAGATGCTTCCTGCAACATTTGTAATTAAAATAAAAAAATAAGGCTCAAAGTTTACAAAATAAGAAAAAATGTACGGATAAAGTACAGGTTAATTTCATTCTATTTCATGGGGCACAAATTATTTCTGATAAGTTGCAAACAGGTCTCCTATTCTTTGAGTGACGGGTATTTAAATCGTGGTTGTTTAAATGTTAGGTACTATTTCATTAAAATACAAACCCATGCCCAAATAAATAACACGCTTGCATCCATTTATCCATTTTCTTAGCTGCTTATCCTCACAAGGGTCGCGGGAGTGCTTGAGCCTATCCCAGCTGTCAACGGGCAAGAGGCAGGGTACACCCTGAACTGGTTGCCAGCCAATCGCAGGGCACATAGAGACAAACAGCCCCACTCACAATCACACTTGGAGTCAATTTAGAGTGTCCAATTAATGTTGCATGTTTTTGGGATGTGGGAGGAAGCCGGAGTGGCCGGAGAAAACCCACGGGGAAAAGATGCAAACTCCACACAGGAAGGGCTGGGATTGAACATGGGTCCTCAGTACCGTGAGGCCAACGCTTTCCAGCTGCTCCACCATGCCGCTATTTGTACACCATGTTATTCTGTTTTTCTAGTTGAGAATGGTCAAATGATTTGTGGTAATAAAATATTTTTCGCTAAGAAACACATATGCTTCTTTCATTCAGTCATGTCAACAGTGTTCAAAGTTTTCAGGAAATTAAAGATTATTAGCATACCTCCACAACTTCGCAACAAAAGATCTTCGCAGTTTTGGTATTTCCTGTGTGTGCGTGGGGTGGGGGGGCTGAGCTTGTTGAACCTTGTCCAGGATTAGCGGCTGATCCAAGTTCGCATTTTTTCCCTTTCGCAACAATGATATGTTCAGGTGTCAGAACTGGCTGTATGGTAGGCACTGATCCGGGTATTAACATTTAAAACCCATGTCAGACATGAGTCCACCAGTAAAAGAGTTCCGGGTGAAATGTTCACTGCACATGACAGACTGCTGACCAGGTTTGGAAAAATTAGCCCTCTTCGTTTGCACAAACGTTACCCACAGTCTTCTGAGGCTTGGGTCTTTGGGAAAATAATGGAAACCATGACCAGAAAAATTCAAATTGCTACAAAACTGAACCACACACTTGTTCACCATTTTTACGGATTGGTTTTAGCTTACAATCACCGAGGAATTCTGGAAACATTATTTTTTCTTTGGCGTACACAAGCAAGGCTCCAGGCTAATGCATTAGATAAAACCTGAGTGATGAGAATTAAGGTCTGAGCTTAAAAAGTAAGGTAGATAAACTCCCTCAGCAATTCTACTTCAAAGGAACTCGAAGATCTACTTCAGGAATTCTATGGCCATCTGGGGCTTTTTACAGTTAACCACCTCACAGATGACCGCCTGGGGTTGTCACCTGGGGTTCTGGTTCCAGATATACATTCATTGATTGTTTGATGGATTGATTGAAAGAAAGGAAATTATTTGGAAAGAGAGGAAAGGGTCCAAGCCTCGTGAGTTGTCACCCCTTAGACTAGAGCTAAAATTCCTTTGTTATATCAAAGTGAGAGACAGACAGACAAAAAAAAAAAAAAAAAAAAACAAGATGTCTATATCCAGCTGTATACACGTCGAGCAGGTAAAAACAACATCACATGAGGAATAGCCTGACTGGGAGAACTCAAACTCACAACAGGATAAAACCTGTTAAAGTTGAAGGTAGACCTAATAGAACTAATATTCAGTAAATATGCCAAACAGAAACCTGCCACACTAGAAATTCAGATAACATTACCAATCTGGTGAAAGTATTATAGGTTATTTGGGATGCTTTTGGCCCATCCGCACAAGCCGGCTGGTCAGCGATTCCTGGTTACAAGATAGATTTTGCCCACGGGTGCAATGCTATTTCAACTGTTAGCAGTACTATTAGTGGCATTGTGTGTTATGTTTTGTTTTTGCACATTATCACATTTGCAACGGTCCTGATCCTTAGATATACAGTACTAGCATTTTAATGTTTGGAGACAAAGCACAGTTATCAGTGTTACAGAAGGATGACTTTGAGGATGAGGAAATATAAATTCAGACCATTGTACTCGATGCATTACAGTGAAGAAAATAAGTATTTGAACATCCTGCTGTATTGCAAGTTCTCCCACTTAGAAATCATGGAGGGGTCTGAAATTTTCATCACAGGTGCATGTCCACGGTGAGAGGGGTAATTTAAAAACAAAAATCTAAAAATCACAATGTTGTAGCGCCAGAGAAAAGTAGTCGGAGGCGGAGTGTCGGACACAGGAACAGAACTTGCTTTATTGTTCGACATCAAAACACTACTCGCATAACGGCGGGAACTCTGTTAACCTTTACTACGGAAGCACAACAAAAACAGTCCATGCAGAACCCCGCACCCCAACTTGAGGTCCCGCGGGTGAATTATGTAAACACCACACAAGCCCCCCCAGAATTCACCCATAGTCAAAATCCTTGTGTTGTGGAGGGATGACGACCCGACCCCGGCGGGTGTGCACTGTAGGGGCCGAGGGGGGCGGGGCCGCACTGTCCATTGAGTCACGGGACAAGGGCCCAGGCGGGGACAAGGGCACCCCGGCAGGCCCAGGGGCACAGGGCAAAGGGGAACGACCCCGGCGCGGGGGGAACCCAACCCCAAAGGCTGGGCAATGTCCAGGTGCGCGGGTTTGACCCTGTCCACGGAAACAGTCTCAGGTCTGCCGCCAATGTCCATGAGCAGGCTCTTATCCCCGTGCTCCAGGACCCTGAACGGCCCGTCGTATGGGGGGCGGAGAGATCCACGGTGGGCGTCATGATGAACAAACACAAAATCCGCAGAGCGCAGGTGACGGGGCAGCCGGGCAGATGGGGTGCCATGTTGCGACGTGGGAACCGGCGCAAACCCTTTTGTGGCCTCCAGCAGGGAGGACCGTTGCCTGGCTGCGGACCAGGGCGCTGTAGCGTCTGGGATGAATTCGCCGGGGACCCGCAGTGGCTGGCCGTAGACGAGTTCGGCGGATGAGGACAACAGGTCCTCCTTGGGGCCGCACCTGAGGCCAAGCATGACCCACGGGAGCTTATCCAACCAGTTGTCGTCCGTCAAGCTGGCACGCAGGGCTGCTTTCATGGAGCGGTGGAACCGCTCGCAAAGACCGTTCGTCTGGCGGTAGTGCGGTGCAGCTTGACCCCCAAACTCTCAGCGACTGCGTTCCAGAGTTCAGAGGTAAACTGAGGGCCACGATCTGAGGAAAGGTCGCACGGGGTCCCGAAGCGCGCAACCCATGTGCCGATGAACGCCCGGGCCACGTCTGACGACGTTGTTGAGGAGAGGGGAACGGCTTTGGGCCAGCGGGTCGTCCTGTCCACCATGGTGAGCAAGTAGGTGAAACCGTGCGAGGGGGGAAGTGGACCTACCAAGTCGACGTTGACGTGGTCAAACCTCCTCTCAGGGACAGCGAAGGGCTCCAAGGGGGCTTTTGTGTGGCGATGCACCTTAGCCCGCTGACAGGCCACACACGAGTCGACCCAGGCCTGCACATCTTTCTTGAGACCGCGCTACACGAACTTCTGAGCCACAAGCCTCACGGACGGCTTCCTTCCGGGGTGGTAGAGGTTGTGGACCGCCTCGAAAACAGCTTGCCGCCAGTTTGCCGGGACCAGCGGCCGAGGCTGGTCAGCCGAGAGGTCGCACAGCAACCTGACGCCCGAGTCACCAACCGCGACTTCCTCCAAGCGCAAACCCGTGTCAGAAGTCTTGAGGGGCCTGCACCCCATGGTCCGAGGCCTGGTCTGCGCTCATGCGGGAGTAGTCGAGACCCAGATGCACAGTGCCGACGATCGCCCTGGAGAGGCAGTCCGCGACCACATTGGATTTGCCGGCGATGTGTTGGATGTCCGTAGTGTACTCCGAGATGAACGACAGTTGGTGTTGCTGGCGGGCGGATCACGGCTCGGCCACCTTGGACATGGCGAAAGTGAGGGGTTTATGGTCCACATATGCCGTGAACTCACGGCCTTCCAATAGGGAGCGGAAGTGGCGAATCGCCAGCCAGAGGCCGAGGAGCTCTCTATCGAACGTGCTGTATTTGCGCTCCCTGGGGACCAGCTAACGGCTGAAAAAGGCAAGCAGTTGCCAGGCGCCAGCGACCCACTGTTCGAATACGGCTCCAACGGCGTAGTCTGATGCATCGGTAGTGAGAGCGACAGGGGCCCCGTGGGTCAGGTGGGCCAGCATAGCGGCACGACTCAGCGCGGCCTTCGTAGCCTCGAAGGCTTCCATCCTCTCGGCCATCCATTCAATGTCCCGGTTGGGGGCCTTGTCTTTAAGAGCCTCATAGAGCGGGCGCATGATGTGGGCCGCCCGGCGGATGAACCGGTGGTAGAAAGTCACCATCCCCAGGAACTCCTGGAGGCCCCGAGCCGAGCGAGGTCGGGGAAAAGCGGAGACGCCCTCCACCTTTGGGGGCGGCGCCGTTCTTGTCTATGAGGTGCCCGAGGAACTGGATAGAGGGCACCCCGAAAACACAGTTCGCCGGGTTGATGATCAGGCCATGCTGCTCAAGTCTTGTGAAGAGGTCGCGGAGGTGCATCAGATGTTCATCCTCCAAGGAGCTGGCGACGAGGATGTCATCCAAATAGACGAACACAAATGGCAAGCCCCTGAGCACAGAATCCATTAAACGCTGGAAAGATTGTGCTACGTTTTTAAGACCAAACGGCATCCTCAGAAACTCGAACAGTCCAAACGCAGTGATTACAGCTGTCTTGGGAACGTCTGAGGGGTGCACGGGAACCTGGTGATACCCGCGCACCAGGTCGACCTTGGAGAACAGGATTTTTCCCGCCAGGTGGGCTGAGAAGTCCTGAATGTGTGGAACAGGGTAGCGGTCGGGCGTAGTGGCGTCGTTAAGGTGGCGGTAGTCACCACACGGTCGCCACCCTCCACTCGGTTTAGGGACGATGTGTAGTGGCGAGGCCCACGGGCTATCCGAGCAGCGGACGATGCCCAGGCGCGCCATGTTGGCAAACTCAGACTTAGCGACTGCTAGCTTCTCGGGGTCAAGGCGTCGGGCCCTCGCATGAATCGGGGGGCCCTTGGTCTCAATGTGGTGCTCGACCCCATGTTTGGTCGTGGCAGAGGAGAAAGTGGGACGTGTCAAGCCAGGGAACTCACCAAGGAGGAGTTGGTACTTGGTGCCGTCCGAGAGCGAACTGGAGAGACCGCCATAAGTCACCTCATTGCGGACGCAGGCGACCGTGGAAAAAGTCAGTGCATCCACCAGACGGCCCCTCTTAACATCCACCAGCAGCCCGTGGGCACAAAAAAAAAATAGCACCGAGGAGAGGGAATGAGACATCGGCAGTGACAGAGTCCCATGTGAAGCGCTGACTCCCGAAACACAAGTCCACAGTCCTCATGCCATAAGAGCGGATAGGGGAGCCATTAGCAGACAGTAGGGGTGGCCCATGAGTCCCGCCAGCGGCGTCCTCTGCAGTGGCTGTCAGGACGCTCCACTGGGCGCCGGTGTCGCAAAGGAATTTGCGCCCGTAAAGGTTGTCTTTGACGAACAGCAGCCGGCTCTTCGTGCCCACGCTCACGGCCGCTGCGAAGCATGGGCTTTGGTGTTTCCCGACGCGTCGTAGTTGCAAGGGGCGCGGAACCTCTTCGCTTTCGCACTGAAACGGGCATTGAAGTAGCACAAGCCTGTGCCAGCTTGGCCGTCGGTGGCAATGGGGCCCCTGCTGGATGCCACCCCCGCGCCCGGAGGCGAGTAACTGCGAGTCGCGGCTAGCGTCTCAGGGGAGAAGTGCTGGGTTGCCAGGAAGAAACGGTCGGCCTCCTCGGCCAGGGCCCGAGGCTCAGTGACAGTACTGTTAGCGAGCGCCGTCTGAAGATGCGGTGGCATATGTCTGAGAAACAGTTCCATGAAAATGAAATTGGGCTCTTCCGTGCCTAGCAGGTTTAGAATCATTTCCATGAGTTCAGAAGGTTTGCTGTCCCCCAGTCCATTAATAGCCAACAGACGTCGGGCACGCTCCGGCCGTGAAAGCTCAAAAACCTTGAGAAGGTGAGCCTTGATCCCAGCATACTTATCTCGGGCCGGGGGAGAGGTGATGAAGTTCACTGCTCTGGCCGCCGTTGAGCTCCCAAGTGCTGAGACAACGTGGTAGTAACGCGTGGAATCATTTGAGATCCCGCGGAGGGCGAACTGAGCCTCCGTCTGTGTGAACCACGCTGCCGCGGACGTCTCCCAAAACTCCGGCAATTTGAGGATGGCGGTTGCCATGTTCGTTTCAGTCTCGAAAACACCGGGACTGACGTCGGGGCCACCAGTGTAGTGCCGGAGAAAAGGAGTAGTAGGCGGAGTGTCGGACACAGGAACAGAACTTGCTTTATTGTTCGACATATTGTTCGAACCCCGCACCCCAACTCGAGGTCCTGCGGGTGAATTATGTAAACACCACAATGTATGATTTCTTTTATTATTTATTCGTGGGATACAGCTGCAAATAAGTATTTGAACACCTGTCTGTCAGCTAGAATTCGGACCTGCAAAGACCTGTTAGCCCGCCTTTAAAAGGTCCACCTCCACTCCACGTATCATCCTGAATCAGATCTACCTGTGTGAAGGTTGTTAGCTGAATAAAGACACCTGTCCACCCCATACAATCAAACTCAAACTTTTAACATGGCCAAGACCAAAGAGCTGTCCAAAGACACCAGAGACAAAATTGTACAACTCCACACACCTGGAAAGGGCTACGGAGAAATTTCCAAGCAGCTTGGTGAAAAAAGGTCCACTGTTGGAGCAATCATTAGAAAATGGAAGAAGCTAAACATGACGATCAAGATCAATTGGGGTGGAGCCCCATGCAAGATATCACCTCGTGGGGTCTCAGTGATCTTTAGAAAGGTTAGGAATCACCCCAGTACTACATGACAGGATATGGTCAATGACCTGAAAAGAGCTGGGACGTCATGGGTCGAAATCATGAATGCCACGGAAGGTTCCCGTGCTTAAACCAGCACATGTCAGGCCCTGTCTTAAGTTTGCCAATGACCATTTGGATGATACAGAGGAGTCATGGGAGAGTGTGTTGTGGTCAGATGGGACCAAAATGAAACCTTTTGGTCATAATTCCACCAACCGTGTTTAGAGGAAGACGAATGATAAGTTCCATCCCAAGAACTCCATCCCTACTGTGAAGCATGTAGGTGGTAGCATCATGCTTTGGGGGTGTTTTTCTGCACATAGAACCGGATGACTGGACTGTATTTAAGGAGAGGATGACCGCAGCCATGTATTGTGAGATGTTGGGGAAGAACCTCTTTCCCTCAGTCAGAGCATTGAAGATGGGTCATGGGTGGGTCTTTCAACATGGCAATGACCTTAAGCACACAGCCAGGAAAACCTAGGGGTGGCTCCGTAAGAAGCATATCAAGGTTCTGGCGTGGCCTGGCCAGTCTCCAGACCTAAATCCAATAGAAAATCTTTTGAGGGAGCTGAAACTCCATGTTTCTCAGTCACAGCCCAAAATCCTCTCCGATCTAGAGAAGATCTGTGTGGAGGAGTGGGCCAAAATCCCTCTTGCAGTGTGTGCAAACCTTTAAACCGCTCAAATACAAGCTTCTTTATGATTAGGACTCAGAGTTTCTGTCGTTGTGAAGAATGAAGGGTTCGTTTGTGGTGAAAATGTAGTGGTCTAAAGTAAATCATTGACACAGTTAAAGAGCTCCTGTACTACGTGTTTCATAGACTGAAGTCTAACATTAATTAAAAGGGGTTTTAAAGTAGTATTCTAAGTGTTCCACTGTCCTTCTCAAGTTGGTAAGTTAATTAAGGGTTTCCTTATGTGTGATGTGGTAAGGTGGTATAATTTGATTGGGGAAAACAAAATTAATAATTTGAAGTGGAAGAAAAGTGGTCAGGGCAGATAAGATTCCAGCAAAATGTAAGTGACAGAAAGTTCTCTCATCATGATGTCTGGGTGTGGGGCTGGGGCTACTGCTCTTGCAAATGCTCCCTTTAATCTCGGGAAAGACTTGAACCACATAACGAAGCACAGTGCAACTGGGTAACATATTGTTTGTGAAAGTTTTCAGGAGGGAGTGGTTCAAGGACTGCAATGTCCATATTAGGTAGCTTGCTTGGGACAGAAGTCCAGGTTGAAGAGTCACCAACCAGGTCCTATCAATCCGACTATGTCATAGTGCCAGATAAAGAAGCCACACAAGAACTTGGACCTAAAAGGGATGGCCCTGGACCACGTCAGGTCACCGAGGAGGAGGAGAGAGAAGCACTAGATGGTCTTCAGCCACAGAGTGCAGGACCGACTGAGAGCAACGTTGCCTCTGCTCACCCTGTTGACCCTGCATGGTCAGGGTGCTGCCAGCGATGGCACAGCCTTTGATAGAGGGAGAAAAAGGTCCAGTAGCATCAACCTGCAACGTGCCCCTGTGGAACTCCGACAGGAACCTGCAGAGCACAGAGAGACCCGAGTCTGCAAGAGGAGTAATGACACAGTCAGTGGTCCAGTAACCCCAACTGAACACAACAAATTTTAGGAACCTCACTTTAACTGTCATGTTTGTGTCCATGACATAATCATATAATGTAAATTATATAAAAATGATATATAATAAAATATAAATATAAAAATGATATTTACTTGCTGTTCAATACCCTGAGAAGATTTGAGGTTAAAGGTGATTGTCCACTTTTTATGCAACAAATTCAAAATATGTATTGGGGACAAAAAACATGTTCATGTATAAGACAGAGGTGAAAGAATACAGGAGACTTCAACAAGTGGTTGAATCTCGATTACAAAACTTATATAATTGACCTGATAGAAGACAAAAATCAAAAATGGAAATCCTATAAAGGACAAACAGATAAACCACGTGTAACATCCACCAACGATAGAAAACAACAGGGCTCCATCAAAATTGAATGACAAAAGGACAACAACCGATTTGACCATTCAGTGGAAAATTATATGGCATCCCACCAAATAATTGTTATAACAGTGAGGAAATGGATGGGAGATATTTTCCTGGCCCAAATTCTCCCTGAAAATTGGTAAAAAGAATAACTTTAATAAAATGGCAAACTAAATTGAAAGCTTTTGGTTTTGACTCCTTGGCAATACAAAGTGATGTCCTTTGGGCAAATAGACATATGTAGTATCAGCTTTATTTAATGACTTAATTGTAAAAGGGAAAAGTACCCGTCAGACTCTCAGGTCTTAATGACTACAGGCATTTTGCTGGACCTGATATTCCTCTCTGCTTCCTTCTGTTCTGCCCAGGGCACCTACACTGTGGGGTGGGTGCAGGAGTGGAGGTCAGAGATTGTGCTGGCCTGCTGAGCAGACAACAGTCACTTTGCACTTCTGCAATCGGTAGTTTTATGTAAAAAAACCAACGTTTTGCAAATGTCAAGCAGAAATACTTTGGATTTGGTGCACAACTGGGTGTAAATGCGCGATGGAGACAAACAGACACACTCAGTTCCTGGACAAAAAAAAAAAAAAAAAAAAACAATAACCCCATTGTATATGGAGAGAGGAGCCGCTGCGCGTGCATGTAGTGCCATCTTGGTCATAACAGACTGAGGAACATTTTTTTCAGAAAGCCATCCATACCCTGACCTCTCATTTTTTCTCTAGCCGTTCTATTAATGTGAAGGCACGCTGAATTATTGTGCAATACATTTTATGCATTCCATTTTGCACATCCATCCACCCATCTATCCATTTTCTTGGCTTCTTATCCTAACAAGGGTTGAGAAAGAGCTGGAGCCTGTCCCAGCTGTCATTGAGCAGGAGGCAGGTTAAACCCTGAACTGGTTGCCAGCCAATCGCAGGGCACATAGAGACAAACAGCCGCCCTCAAAATCACACCTCGGGCAATTTAGCGTATCCAATTAATGTTACATGTTTTTATGATGTGGGAGGAAACCACAGTGCCCAGAGAAAACCCACGCAGGCATGGGTAGAACATGCAAACTCCACACAGGGAGGGCTCGGATTGAACCCGAGTCCTCAGAACTCTGAGGCCAACGCTTTACAGCTACTCCATCGCGCCACCCATTTTTTATTCATTTTTCATCCTTTTTTTTATTTATTTTCTCCTTGGTTTTATGTTTGTACTGAACAAGGACAAGTTCTCCTATCTCAGGGTACATGAGAATAAATGGCATTTAATTCAATATTTGGACATGGACATACAACATAGCTTCCTTGGTAAAGAAGGAAGAATAGTAATTTTATTTCAAGAGAATGGTCAAGAAGAGCAAACTGTTAGAACAACTGCTGATGTCATTCTATTGTGCAATTTAGAGTGCCTTCACCCATGTTATCCTTGTAAAGGGTCTAGAGAGAGGAGTTAAGACTGCACATAAAAATTCACACACAAATCCACACCTAGTTTCGCTTGAAGAAATTTTTGTCTGTAAGACCTGAAACATCCTAACATTCATTCCACCATGTACAGTACATCCATTGCTTGAAGAGTGGTCCTCAGCCAAATGGTACTGATCTATAAACGCTTACAACACAAAAAACTATAACAGTATCTGTACCAAAAAGTCATGTCTGGACTAAAATATACTTTAGCGAAATAGCATGTGGGATGATATAGAGTACAATCATGTGCATTACATTCACACATTTTGTAAATAACATTTGCTACCTTTATTACAATCTGTAAACAATCCATATTTGCATGCACACAATGTGCTTGTTCATTTGTTTACATACAACAGCTAGCAAGAGGCGTACTTTACCTTATTGTATAGGGTACATGAGGCAATATCTATTTTAAAGTAGAACTAGGGATATTTATTAAGATTAGTGTTCTGAAAATGTGGGTTTTATCATGTATTTGATCATCCAGCAGGAATATTTGAGTATTAAAAAGAGTACAATATTCTTTCATTCATTTTCTATTCTCATTAGACCATAGCCTATTTCAAAGAGCTGAAATATTTGTCAACCAGCTCAGTATACGTCTCTCATCATTTAAGAGCAGTATCGCTACGAACACAATTTTTAGCATTTAGCAATTTTCAGGGTGTGACGTTTTCATGCAGATACATATTCTTTATTCTGGTTAATACAAATTCACAGATATATTTTTGCTAAAAGGTTTGCCACTAATTTTTGCTGACTGAATTTTAAGTGGTCAGGAGAACAAGTAATGAAGAAGCAAAGAATGGAGGAAGGTGAAGGTAAGCAGTGTGAGAGGAACAGTCTATCCACAGGGGCTCCTGTTAATTGCCTCGCTCATGAGTTTGTGGAACATTTTAGTTGGCTCTGGATAAGGATCTAACTCTGCCGCCCCAGGAGTGTTGGCATCTTGGTTCACCAGACAACAGCGCCGTATGATATGGATCCCCCCAGCCCTCTCACAAGTCACCGTCGCTTTTCTTCCCTGGAGGTTTGCCCCATCATAAGTAGCTAAACCATGATGCCAAAAAGTAAACTCCACACAGGCGAGGCCAGATTTGAGCCCGGATTCTCAGAACTATGAGGAAGACATACTTACCAGATGAACACTGTGGCATGACTTAGCACCTAAAAGAAATAATTTGTGAATTCTCACTTGTTCCATCTATTTCAAGTCAAAACTAGCTTTAAAGAATCAAAACTTGTCAAAGATGAGTTCATTTTGACTTGATGAATTTTAGTTTTATTTGAATTTTGACTGGAAATATGACAAATATTCCCAGTAAGCATTTGAGTTTTTGCAGTGTGGCCTTCGAGAACAATTGCAGACTCTCACTCTGTTTAACATGGCATCAATGTATTAAATTCACTTTTGTAATTTTAAATGCTATTTGCCCATGCATCAGAATCTCATTTGTCTGGTTGTACCACCAGAGACTTGCTGTTGGACAAATGTGTAGGCAACTTAAAAAAAAAAAATCTGCTCAGGAAAAATAAATATCAGTCATGGCTCTGATTTTGACAACAGTTTAAGGGAAGTCAAACTCATTACCAGAGATTTAAAGTTAAAAGAAAAACTTTATGACCCATCATCCTCATTAAATATTTAGTTTAACAAGAACATAAATAGTTTCATTTGATCTGAAGACCCTATACTCACCTCACGCAATACTTTCTGCCAGTTTGACAATAAATAGCTGCTCTCCGCTAGCTAATTGTTAACGCTGTGATGATGCCCTCTGACTTTGCTCATTTCCATCCAGATGTCAGCATTGATTAATCACCTCAGTGCAAGCCCTTTGCCTGGTTCTGCATCTGTGAAGACCAGACATGCCGGTGGACTTTGAAAAAAGACTATTTCCACTTGCAGACACAAAGCTGAGAAATAGTAAGTGTGGGTATTAAACGATTGACATAAAATGGAAGTCTAACTTGAATTAGTCCTTTTATTTCCTCAATTTTATTGATTTTTCCGTCACATGTCATGTTGTAATAAACATTTATCTTTTTCTGATCAAAAGCAAATTGTAAAACAAATAACTTTCTTATATTCGGAAATTGCCTTGATTGTGTTTTCTTGACAGGTCACTGAAAAACTCATGGATCAAATTTACTGATGAAATAGTATACAAATAGTAGATGGTTAATCTGTGCAAAATGCCAGTCAAAATTATTTGTTTCTAAAATTGTCTTCTGTATTATTATGATGACTGCATCATATTGATCCCCAGGGTCCAAGTTGCTGAGGTGGTAAAAAAAAAAAAAAGCTCTCCTTTGTATTCAACTCAGGGATGGATGAGATCTGTCTGCAGTTCCTAAAGGCTCTAGATTTTGCGTTGCCATCTAGTTTGACTTGTTTGGTGAAAAGCTAGACTTTTTGGCTTAGGCATCTGGTTAGGGTGCCTCCTTGGTGAGCTCTTTGGGGTGTACCTGTAAGATTTAGGACACGTAAATAAAAAGTAATAAGCTATATGTGTCACTACGTGTAAGAACGGGTCACCAACCTTTTAAGACAGAGCTACTTTTTGGGTACTGATGAATGTGAAAGTCTACCAATTTGATACCTGCTTCTGAAATAATCCATTAATGCAATAGTTTTCTCTTGCGCAACATTAATCTTATTTTTCTTTCGGTTTGTCCCGTGAGGGGTCACCACAGCGTGTCATCTTTTTCCATCTAAGCCTATCTCGTGCATCCTCCTCTCTAAACACCCACTGTCCTCATGTCCTCCCTCACAACATTCATCAACCTTTTCTTTGGTCTTCCTCTCGCTCTTTGCCTTGCAGCACCATCCTCAGCACCCTTCTCCCAATATACTCACTCTCTCGGCTCTGAACATGTCCAAACCATCGAAGTCTGCTCTCTCTAACCTTGTCTCTAAAACATCCAACTTTGGCTGTCCCTCTAATGAGTTCTTTTCTAATCCTATCCAACCTGTTCACACCAAGCGAGAACCTCAGCATCTACTTTTCTGCAACCTCCAGTTGTGCTTCCTGTTGTTTCTTCAAAGCCACCGTCTGTAATCCGTACATCATTGCCGGCCTCACCAATGTTTTATAAACTTTGCCCTTCATCCAAGCGGATAGTCTTCTGTCACATAGAAGACCAGACAGCTCCCTCCGACTGCGACTGTTCCATCCTGCTTGGACACGTTTCTTCACTTCCCTACCACACTGACCATTGCTCTGTATTGTTGACCACAAGTATTTAAAGTCATCCACCCTCGCTATCTCTTCTCCCTGGAGCTTCACTTTCCTCCCTCCGCCCCTCTCATTCACACACATATATTCTGTTTTACTTCGGCTAATCTTCATTCCTCTCCTTTCCAGCGCGTACCTCCATCTTTCTAATTGTTCCTCTGTCTGTTCCCTGCTCTCACTGCAGATAACAATATTGTCTGCGAACATCATGGTCCACGGGGATTCCAGTCTATCCTCGTCTGTCAGCCTATCCATTACTACCACAAACAGGAAGGGGCTCAGCGTGGAACCTTGATGCAGACCCACCTCCACCTAAAATTCTTCTGACACACCTATGGCACAAGTCACCGCTGTTCTGCTGCCCTCATACATGTAATGTGCTATTCTAACATATTTCTCCACCAGACGAGACATTCGGATACAGTACCACAGTTCCTCTTTTGGTACTCTGTCATAGGCTTTCTCTCGGTCTACAAAGATACAATTCCCTGATGCAGTCCCACCTCCGCCTTAAATTCTTCTGTCACACCTAAGGCACACCTCACCATTGTTCTGCTGCCATCATACATGTCCTGTACTATTTTAACATACTTCTCTGCCACACCAGACTTGCGGATGCAGTACCACAGTTCCACTCTTGGTACTCTGTCATAGGCTTTTTCTAGATCCACAAAGACACAATGTAAATCCTTCTGACCTTCTCTGTACTTTTCCACTCGCATCCTCAAGGCTAATAATGTATCTCTGGTACTCTTTCTAGGCATGAAACCATATTGTTGCTTGCAGATACTTATTTCAGTCCTGAGTGTAGCATCCACTACCCTTTCTCATAACTTCATTGTGTGGCTCATCATCTTTATTCCTCTGTAGTTTCCACAGTTCTGAACATCGTCTTTGCTCTTAAAAATGGGGACTATCACACTTTTCCTCCATTCTTCTGGTATCTTCTCTCCCACAAGTATTCTATTGAATAAGTTGGTCAAAAACTCCACAACCACCTTACCAAATTGCTTCCATACATCCAGTGGTATGTCATCAGGAACAACAGTCTTTCCATTTTTCATCCTGTTCAGTGGCATTCTAACTTGCCCCTTACTAATCATTGCCATTTCCTAGTCGTTCACGGTTGTTTCTTCTACTCTACCTTCTCTCACATTTTCTTCATTCATTAACTTCTCAAAGTACTCTTTCCATCTACTTAGCGTACTACTGGCACCAGTCAAGATATTTCCATTGCTGTCCTTAATCACCTTTACTTGCTGCACATTTTTCCCATCTCTATCCCTTCGTCTGCCCAACCTGTAGAGCTCCTTTTCTCCTTCATTCGTATCCAACCTGGAGTACATGTCGTCATATGCCTCTTGTTTAGCCTCCGCCACCTCTACCTTTGCTCTGCGACACATCTCAATGTATTCCTTACGCCTCTCCTTAGTCCTCTCCGTGTCCCACTTCTTCTTCACTAATCTCTTACCTTGGATGACTTCTTGTATTTTGGGGTTCCACAGACAAGTCTCCTTCTCCCCTTTCCTACCAGAAGACACCCTGAGTACTCTCCTGCTTGTCTCTCTGAATATCTTGGCAGTAGTATTCCAGTCTTCTGGGAGCTCTTCCTGACCATCTATAGCCTGTCTCACCTCTTTTCAAAAGGTCACACAACATTCTTCCTTTCTCAACTTCCACCACCTGATTCTCTGCTCTACATTTGTCTTCTTAATCTTCCTACCCGCTACCAGAGTCATCCTACACACCACCATCTTATGTTGTCGAGCCACACTCTCCCCCACCACTACCTTAGAGTTGGTAACCTCCTTCAGTTTACATCGCCTGCACAAAATATAATCCACCTGCGTGCTTCTACCTCCGCTCTTATAGGTCACTCGATGTTCCTGTCTCTACTGGAATTAACTGTTCACTACTGCCAATTCCATCCTTTTTGGGAAGTCCACCACTATCTGCCCCTCAAAGTTCCTTTGCTGAGTGCCGTACTTACCCATCACTTCTTCATTGCCCCTGTTTCCTTCCTTCGTTGCTTCTAGAATTTCGAGGTCATAACCTACCGATGGGGCATAGCCGCTAACCACATTATACATAACACCTTCACTTTCAAGTTTCATCATCATCACTCAATCTGATACTCTTTTCACCTCCAAGACATTCTTAGCCAACTCTCTCTTTAAAATAACCCCTACTCCATTTCGCTTTCCATCTACTCCATGATAAAATAAACCCTGCACCTAAACATCTAGCCTTACTCCCCTTCCACTTGCTCTCTTTGATACACAATATATCAACCGTTCTCCTAATCATCATGTCAAGTAACTCCTGAGCTTTGCTTGTCATAGTCCCAACATTCAAAGTCCCTACACATAGCTGTATGGTCTGTGCATTTCTTTTCTTCTTCTGCCGACTCAGCCGCTTTCCTTCTCTTTTTTTTCTTTGACCTACATTATCTGAACTTCTAACCTGTGCATTACAGATTAACATTTCTGGGTGCGATGCATTAATGATCAATAAATTATCCATCCATCCATCCATCCATTTTCTTTTCTGCATATCCTCACAAGGTTCACGGGAGTACTTGAGCCAATCCCAGCACACAACAATCACATTCACAATCACACCTAGGGGTAATTTAGAGTGTCTAATTAATGCATGGTTTTGGGATGTGTGAGGAAACCGGAGTGCTAGGTTATTTTTGTAGTGTTGTCAGTTACAAATTTACACCAAAGCAAGTGTGTATCAAAAAAGATTAACAACAAAAAAGATGCAGCTGACTGGTAAGTGGTGCGCTTTTTCTTTTCGAATGGGGCCAAAAAAAAAAAAAAAAGAGAGAAACATCTCGCTGGCAGTAGTTTTTGAGAACACTGTGGGTTTATTATATGGCCCTTGGAGGGTACCTGGTACCTGCAGATCCCATGTTGGGGACCCCTGATCTCTATTAACATATGGACGCTCCAAACTGTGGACACATCTCTTACCCTGCCAGCTGATATTTACACATCATCTGATGTTCCCCGGGAGCAATGTAGAGGTCCAGTAAGACCATCTGCTCTTTACTAAATAGGATACAACTGACTCTCTCCTCACCCATTTTCAGTGAGAGATGAGGCAGCTCAGACTAAGAGCAAAGCAATGTGAAATGTGAAGTGATCATCATTCCTCTACACAAGTTTCCGATTGGTGACAACGTAACAGAAAAGTTACACAAATCTTACTTTCATTAAATTGCAGAATACACAGGCAAATCTAGATCCTATTAGATCTTTAAGATTACCGTGCTCCAATTGGCAGGCGACCAATTCAGGGTGTACTCTGTCTCCCATCCGAAGATAGTTGGGATAGGGTCCAGTACAGTGGCAACACTCATGAAGATAACGTTGAATGCATGAATGAATAAATGAATGAATGAATGAACGAACAAACGTTTGGAGTTAATACCTTTGCAGTTCGCATTTTAGTACTATTAACTAATTCTTTAATAATGATACAGCCATCCATTTGTTTTCCAAAATGCTTATCCTTAGCCTATCTTAACTGACATTCAGGCAGGATATACCCTGAACTGGTCACCAGACATTAGCAGGGCACATTCAGACAAGCAACCATTAACTCTCAGATTCATACGTGAGTGCAATTTAGATTCTTCATTTAACCTAACATGCCTATTTTAGGGACGTGAGAAGACATCAGAGTATTAGGAGAAAACTCATGCAGGCACGAGGAGAAGATCTAGAATCTACACAGGAGATGTCAGATTTGTAATTCGGACTGTGAGAAAGTCATCCAGCATGCCACCCTGATATCAACATACAGTAAAATGTCAATATAGAATAAAGTACTGAAAGACTGAAATCATGTCCTTTTCTGAGTTAAAAACTGGCATCAGACGACACAATAATTCACCGACTGTTTGAGCTTTTCACTCCGTACAATACATTGTCAGTAGATTTTTGTTGCGCTCTTTCTCTTCCACCTGAAGTTTCAGCCCAAATGGCAGAGGCTTTCGAGGTTTGTGGTACACAGCTAAAACACCAGAAGACAGTCTAAATCAAGGTAAACTGACATATACTCAAAGAAGGAAATATTGGATAACAATACCCTGCCATTGGTTTGAAAGTGAGTCTGTACAGTACATAAAAGAAGAAGCAAACACCTAACGGTGTCAAACTCTGTCGTACATGAGGCCAAAACTCAAAGCACACGAACAGAAAACAGGTGCTCAAACAGATATGTGCTACAAAAGATACACAGCATGTACAGCTTTAACACGTCATTGGCACTATTGAGTCACAGCACTAGAAGAAGTTTTTAAATTCTCAATTTTCAAACAAGAAATCAGAGATGTCTTATTTCCTCTTTTTTCTTTTTATAGCCATTAAGGCAAAAAAAAGAAAATAGACTAAATTCCCATTTGTTTTTTACATTCATCAAATCAAGAAAAGAAAAGTAGGTTTGTTTCCAGTTTTGTTTTGCCACAAAAAAAAAGGAAAAATGAATGTTTGCAAAGTACATGGACCTAACGTACCTACTGTAAATTGTAGCGATGAATATATTTTCCCAAACAACAAATGACCAGAACTTTTATTTTTTTTATGGGCTTTTAAGGGTACATGCTGTCTATGTATCATTGGTATGGAGACAAGTTCCTATCTACATGTATTGACCCAAGCAAAACGTAGTGAATTAAAGACTTTTTAAACATTGTTCCCGTCATATAGCTAGTGTGTCGATTGCGCATGAAGCTGATCTCCTCTGATCTTGGAAAGGACTGTAATAGTTCGGGGGCCAATACCACAAAAGGACAGGAAATATTAACCAGACAGAACCCAAGACATCCAAATCCTCTTTTAAATATGTGACCCCATGGGTTTTCAAGGATTAAGATGAATAACGTGGTGCAATTTTTTCAGGTTGAGAATCAGAATCATAATTGGCCAAGTACATTACATGCACACAAGGAATTTTTTTCAGGGAGTTGGTGCCCCCGAGTACAACGCACATGATGAGAATGAACAACAGTAAATTGACAGATTACTTTTTTTTTGCACATAAGAACTCGGAGTTGTGTATACAGCCAGGAAAACCAAGGAGTGGCTCCATAAGAAGCATATCAACATTCTGACGTGCCCTAGCCAGTCTCCAGACCTAAATCCAATAGAAAATCTTTGGAGGGAGCTGAAACTCTATGTTTCTCAGCGACATCTAGAGATGATCTGTGTGAAGGAGTGGGCCAAAATCCTTCCTGCAGTGTCTGCAAACCTCGTGAACAACTCCAGGACACATTTGACCTCTGTAATTGCAAACAAAGGCTATTTTACCAAATATTAACATTGTTTTTCTCAAGTGTTGAAATACTTATTTGCAGCTCTATCACACAAATAAATCATTAAAATATCACACATTGTGATTTCTGGATTTTTCTTTTTAGATTATTTCTCACAGTGGACATGCACTTATGATAAAAATTTCAGACTGCTCCATGATTTCAAAGTGGGAGAACTTGCAATATAGCAGGGTGTTCAAATACTTATTTTCTTCACTCTACAAGTGTATCCGTGTATTTTATGAAACACTGCAAGAGTACAATAAGTCTTTAAAAGCATTTAGAAAACGTTATGATGTTGCTAACAAAAGTACTTTTTACCATTAATGCAACTTCTTTGCTGATGGGTTTGTTTTGTGTTTCATACATCATTAAACTTCATGCAGCCTTTCAGACTTCCATCCATTATTCCTGAACGTAGGTTGGTCTCAATGTTTGTTTTAAATATGAGAAAGATTTTTCATATGCATAGGTTCTGTAGAACCAAACATTGTCAGTACAGCAATACGCACAATCCGCAGTTTGTGATTTGGGACAGGAAGTGAGTTCCAAGTTTTCACAATCAGCTGGTCTGCAGGTTTAATTTTTTTCATTTCTCCCAACTTGTGTCCACTCGCCAACAATGCTTGCCGATAGTAAAAAAAAAATTCCGGTGGTGGGTGGCACATAAGAACGCTGTCATTATAAACCACATTAATGGGCTGCGTAAGGACTATAACATTTATAATCATGAGTGTACCCCTTTAAGAGCAGAGGGGGGTGGTGCAAGGTAAACTAGGAAGAAGAGTGAATGGTAGTGGAGCAGGTCGTTGTTAGAGAAAGGTACATTTGCTGCCAAAATGTTCACGGTGTCACGCGGTCGACCCCACCCGTTGTATGCAGTATGTCATTATGAGGGGTCTGCGAGCCATAGGCAACCACCAAAAGAGCCAGGTATGGCTCATGAGCCATAAGTTCCTGACCTCTGGTTTATAGCATATGTTACGTGATAATTTTGAGTAATTACCCTTGGTCAATCCAGCAAAATATAACAAAGCACTTGTATTGCGTTTAAGACAATTTAATCACACACAATACAATACAATACAAGACATAACAATAACAAAATAGAGGTACAAAGACAGTTTAGCAGTGTGGAACACGAGCTCACTAGCCAAACGACGTATCGTCACTACTCAAACTCAAACAACTTGTCCGAAAGCAGCAATAATAAAAAAGCTCCATCCGTGTCCAACGACATAATCCTTCTCCGCCGTTAGCCGCCATTTCACCTGACGCAGAGCTGAGTCAGGCCAGGAGGCTGGCATGCCCGTGCTGGAAAGGAGCACTCCCCCCCACCAGCCACCGGTGTCTGGGCACCCCTGAAGTAATTACTTTGCCCAGCATAGGTCCTCTTGAGTACGCTACATACGCAAGACTCGTAAAAGAGTTAGGAAATCGAACAATTACAGGTCTATCATTTTGAATATTTCCTCAGGTTCCTCGTCCTTCTCGTCTAAGTATTGGGGAGTCTGTTGTTAGTTAGAAGTGATCCGCATATCATCTAAATATGGCTCGAAACGATAGAGTAATATGACACTTCACTTGCTTCTGAGAAGTTCTCTTCTTCAAGAAAGACCCTCAGTCTCAGAAGGGGCGTAAGAAAAATTTGAAAATATCTCTTGTTCATCTCCCATTACAGGTGGCACTGCATTTTTTCAATGGCGAGTGTGACATCTGCAAATGATGTTGCAGGCAATATGGCCGCCGCTGGGATTTCAAGGACACTTCCGCAACTTTGCACATTAATGACCCACTCTCCGCTTATTTTTTTTCATTTAGACATTGAAGTGAATGATATTATATTTAGTTTTCATAACAATATGTATTCCAAACTGTATATTTGGGCGTCAGTGGCACTTTAATAGTGTTTTCAGATTTTTTTTTTTTTTTTCAATATCCCCGGAAGGGTAAGATATGATTATGTGTGGCTTTCTGGAAAACAAATGTTTACGTTTAGACACCTCTGTGGTTGTCACTTTTTGTTCCAAACTGCACCCCTGGAATATGTATTTGGCCCTCACAGGAAAAAAAAGTTGGGGACCGTTGCATTAAAGGAACTAGTTATTTATGAGAACATTGACACATATTACATAGTTGAAGACTTATTGTACAAATGATGAGAGCAGAAACAAATAGTCAGTAATAATTTTAGGCTTGTTTTCTCATTAAATATTTGATTTTCAGACCAAGTTTGACCTCCCCTCATTTTGAACATGTCAGCTCATCACTTGCTTCGCCCATAAATTTTCCTCATTGAACTTCTATATACTGTATTCCGCTGTGAAATTTTTGCTTATGTATATTTATGTCTGGATGTTTTTGCAGACAAAAGAGTGAAAATAGTGATAGTGAAACATGTCAGAAAATTTGTTGTTTGAAAAATCGACTGTTGAAATGCCTCTTTGAGGAAACCAAGATAGCCACGTCAATCCATGTTAAATAATTCTTACAGATTCATTCAAACATACGTCAGCTTGTAGTGCTTGCATTACAAATGCCTCCAAGACATTTAAAAAACATTTCAATGGATGACAAAAGCATTTCTGAAGGGTGCATGGTAGAATTGTGTGACAGTCGCAGATTTTGAAGCACACACTTGGCTGTCACAAAAGGTCTCAAGGCCAAAAGCATTACATCGCTTAATGTCACAAAACCATGACAGACCATCCCCTAAATTTAGGGGAACATCTCTATTTATGTCCACTTTAACATTTGACAATAAAAGAACAATAATATTAATAAATCATGTACCATGAAATGAATCTTCCTCTCCATAGACCATCGTTTGAGAAAAAGGAAGACATCCATAAAGTGAACTGATAGGTGTAATATTTTCAGATCTTGAAGCTGCTGTGAGTAGAAATGGCCACTTAAATTTGTCTGTTGATTGGTGACAGAGTTGGAACGCTAAGCCAAGTATAGGTTTATAAATAAATAAATAAATTAAAAAAAAAAAAAATATATATATATATACACTATATAAATACTGTATATAATATATGTGTGGCATGGTGGCCCAGGTATAGAGCTCTGGCCTCACAGTTCTGAGGACTGTGGTTCAAATCCTGCCTGTATGGAATTTGCATGTTCTCCCCGTGCCGGTGTAGGTTTTCTTCGGGCGCTCAGGTTTCCTTTCACATCCTAGAAACATGCATTAATTGGAGACTCTAAATTGCCCCATAGGTGTGATTGTGAGTGCAACTGTTGTCTGTCTCCATGTGACGTGCAATTGGATGGCAAACAGTTCACGGTGTACCCCGTCTCCTGCTCGATGACAGTTGTGATACGCTCCAGGGATCCCGTTAGCCATGACCCTTGTGAGGATAAACTGTTCAGAAAATAGATGGATGGGTGGATAAATAAAAATACCCTTTCATCGTTGTGATTTCTGAACAACAGTAGTTGGCAATTATGGATCACTACCTATTTCAGATCAAATTTTGCTGATATCTTGTCTTTTGCTTCAACTGTGTGCAATTTATTTCCACAAATACTTTTTTTACTAGAAATCAGCTATTTGCTGTAACAGGTAGGAATACAAGCCCACGACTTACGAGAGGTCACACTTTGCCGATATTTTGCATTTTGGAGAAACCGGATTCAATTCATTGGCAAAAATATTCACTAGAAAATCAATTTAAAAAATGCCTTTTCTCATTCTGATTACTGTAGCAGCTGGCAATGTAAGGCCACAATTTACTTCAGGTCAAATTTTGCTGATATGTTGCATTTTGGAGAAAGTGGATGCAAATAATTGTTGGAAATACTTATTAAAATTCAATAACTGTCAGAAATATTTGCAAAAAATCAATGCAAACACTTTTTGTCACTCTGATTGCTGTAGTAGTTGGCAAGGCCAGTCCAACACATAGTTGAGGTCAAATTTTATGATATATACCTTGCATTTTGGTTCAACTGTGTGGAACTAATTATCAAAAGTTTTCACTAAAGGTTTTTGCGATGCTGACTACTTAACAGATTTGCCTCACAGTCCTGGGGACGAGGGTTCAAATACAGCCTCACTTGTGTGGAGTTTGCATGTTCTCCGTGTGCCTGGGTGTGTTTTTACCAGGTACTCTAGTTTCATCCCACATCCCAAAAATGTGCGTGCTAGGTTGATTGAAGACTCTAAATGCTCTAAAGGCGTGAATGTGAGTGCTTGTTTGTTTATATGTGCCCTGCAATAAGCATGCAATCAATTATGGGTGCAGTTAGATGGAAAAGTCTCTTCTGCGGCCCTCGTGAGGATAAGCGGCTCAGATAATGGATGGATGGATGGATGGATGAATCGATTAACCAAAAATCAATAAAATCACACTTTATTATTCTGATTGCTGTACTAGGTAGCAATGGGTCCCAATACTCACGACAAGTCCATTTTTGCTGAGTTTGGATTCGATTAAACTGTGTGCAGTTAATTGTGAGAAATGTCTCCTGTATTTCATCCATCTATTTTATGAGCTGCTTATCATCACAAAGGTTGCGGAAATCCTGGAGCCTATCCCAGTTATCATCAGGCAGGAGGTGGGGTAAACCCTGAACTGGTTGGCAGCCAATCACAGGGCACATAGACACATACAAAAGTCACACTCACAATCACGCCTAGGGGCAATTTCGATACTCCAATTAATGCATGTTTTAGGGACGTGCGTGTACCTGGAGAAACCCACGCAGGCACTGGGAGAACATGAAAACTCCACACAGGTGGTTCCGGGATTTGAACCCCGGTATTCAAAACTGCGAAGCCAACACTTTAACCAGTTACACTACTATGCAGCCATGCATGGAACCAGTGTTTACATTTGTTAAAATCAATCTGGATAAAACACTAAATTAAATAAATATTAAGTCCATCTTTTCTCATACACTTAGGATCAAAGATGGCAGCCCAAGAAGGATACTCAAAGAATTTGTAACTTTGAACTGGAGAGGGAACAGGAACTTTCTATCCTCAATAATAACAGATGTTTTTGGAGTGAAATCATAGATTTGTTGTAGTTACAAAAAATCCAAACAGTTTCAGCAATCATCCTCCACATTCCACAAGTGATATAGCCGAAAATGTAAAAGGCTTTGAGGCTGAGTACCAGCGTAAGAGGACTGTATCTTCATTCTTCTTTTCCTTTCAGCTTGTCCCGTTAGGGGTTGCCGCAGAGTGTCATCTTTTTCCATCTAAGCCTATCTCATGCAACTTCCTCTCTAAACACCCACTGTCCTCATATCCTCCCTCACAACATCCATCAACCTTTTCTTTGGTCTTTGTCTCGCTCTTTTGCCTGCCAACTCCATCCTCAGCACCCTTATACCAATATACTAAAATACCAATATACTCACTCTCTCGGCTCTGAACATGTCCAAACCATCGAAGTTTTCTCTCTCTAACCTTGTCTCTAAAACATCCAACTTTGGCTGTCCCTCTAATGAGTTATTTTCTAATCCTATCCAACCTGTTCACAACATCGAGAACCTCAGCATCTTCTTTTCTGCAACCTCCAGTTGTGCTTCCTGTTGTTTCTTCAAAGCCACCGTCTGTAATCTGTACATCATTGCCGGCCTCACCAATGTTTTATAAACTTTGCCCTTCATCCTAGCGGATACTCTTCGGTTACATAGAACAACAGACACCTCCCTCCAACTGCTCCATCCTGCTTGGACACGTTTCGTCACTTTCCTACCACACTCACCATTGCTCTGTATTGTTGACCCCAAGTATTTAAAGTCATCCACCCTCGCTATCTCTTCTCCCTGGAGCTTCACTTTCCTCCCTCCGCCCCTCTCATTCATGCACATATATTCTGTTTTACTTCAGCTAATCTTCATTCCTCTACTTTCCAGTGCGTACCTCCATCTTTCTAATAGTTCTTCCGCCTGTTCCCTCCTCTCACTGCAGATCACAATATCGTCTGCGAACACCATGGTCCAGGGGGATTCCAGTCTAACCTCATCTGTCAGCCTATCCATTACAACAGCAAAGAGGAAGGGGTTCAGAGTGGATCCCTGATGCAGTCCCACCTCCACCTAAAATTCTTCTGTCACACATACGGCAGATCTCACCACATTTCTGCTGCCCTCATACATGTCCTGTACTATTGTAACATATTTCTCTGCCACACCAGACTTGAACATGCAGGACCACAGTTCCACTCTTGGTACTCTGTCATTTCTCTAGGTCTACAAAGACACAATGTAGCTCCTTCTGACCTTCTCGGTACTTTTCCACGGGCATCCTCAAGGCAAATAATGCATCTGTGGTACTGTTTCAATGTGACAGGACTGTATGTCAGGCAAGTATCAACTTTCTCTTGCTCATTGGCCATCCACATTTGTAAAATTCAAATCGATGACAACCTGATAAATTAATTTTTCAATCTAATAATTAACAACATAATTTGGGGATGCTTGTGCTTGTCCATGTGACAGTGCAATGATATATGAGAGCAATATAGAGTATATATATATATATATATATATATATATATATATATATATATATATATATACAATACCAAATTGAACATTTTTTTTTTTTCGGAAAATCAAGGAAGCTGTCATTTTTTACATTTCCTGAAAAGATGTCATTTTGGATGTGAGGTCCTTCAATTTGACACCTATGGTGTATACAATTTCAGTTAATACTGCCACTTTATGATATTGTACATTCTTTTGTTCACAATAGCTATGCTTCAGTCATTTTTTTTCTTTTTATTATTATTCATTTCCTAAAAAAAGTTTTCATTTCGGAAGTGGGCAGATTCCACTCGGAAACATCAAAAATACAATTCATCAGGTCAAATGTCAGCACAAATCAGCAAAATGATACTTAATCTGAAGCCACTCAGGGAAAAATTTATTACCTTGTCAGAATTTGAAACAGTTTACCAAAAAACTGTAGAGAAAACAATTCAGCAGCTGTTACCATCAACAATCTGTATTGACTAATACCATCTGACTTTACTGCTAGCTGATTTGCAGCTGATTTGTAGCAAATAATCAATTACTCAGGTCTCTCTGGCGAGTATCCTCAAGCTCTTAATCTAGCTGCTGTTAAGCCTCTTAAAAAAAAGAAAAAAAAACAAGCATTGGACAATTCCATGTTGGCAAGTTCTAGATCAATCTCAAATCTCCCTTTCATAGCTAAGGTCTTGAGAAAGTTATTTTTAATCAACTCAGCAATTTCTTGAATTTAAATTTTCTTTTTGACAAATTGCAACGATTGGAACTGCTCAATCTCAAGAAATGGCTATGACCTATGGGGTCCCTCAAGGATCAGTTCTTGGACCACTCTGTACAGCCTGAATACGCTAAACTTGGGTCCAAAGGACACAGTTATATGGAGTAATCTCTACAGATGACTACAGTTCAATTGAGGTATTGTGCCACCGTCTAAAGCAAATCAATACCTGGATAAGCCAAAACATTCTTCAACTAAACCACAACAAAACTGAGACATTTTTTTGTACCAATAAAAAAAATTTCTGTTCATAAATACCTGGACTCACTATCTTTAAAAGCCAAACACCAAGTCTGAAACCTTGGTGTTCTGATTGATTCCAACTTGACTTTCAACATTCATATCAAATCAATCACAAAAATTGCATTTTACCATCTGAAGAACATATCTACAGTCAAGACTTGTATGTGTCAAGCAGACCAAGAAAGACTCATCCATGATTTTATCTCAAGTAGACTTGACAACTGTAATGGTCTTTTGACTGGACTCCCCAAAAAGAGCATTAAACAGCTGCAGCTCATTTAGAATGCTGCAGCTTGGGTTCTGACTAGAATACAGAGGTCATACCATATAACTCCAATTCTAAAGTCCTTACAGTGGCTTCCAGTCAGCTTTAGAATGTGTTTTAAAGTTCTGCTACTGGTCTATCGATCATTAAATGGTTTAGGGCCTGAATACATGAAAGAAATGCTTACGGAATACAAACCGAGTAGAGCTCTGAGATCAACTGATTCAGGTCATGTAGTGGTGCGCAGAGTCCAAGGCAAACATGGTGAAGCACCATTTAGCTGTTATGCTGCACACAAATGGAATAAGTTGCCAAAAGAGGTGACATCAGCCCCTAGTGTGAATGTTTTTTTAATCCAGGTTGAAAACTGATTTTTTTTCTCATGCTTTATAGAGTATTTCTACTTTTAATTATATTTCTTGCACTGTATGCTGCTTTGAATTGTACTTCTATGTTTTATTTTTTAAATATATGTACATATTTTTGTTGTCATTGTTATTGTTTTTTCCCCCATTTTAAATGTTTAATTTCTTAGTATTTAAATAATTTTAATCCTGTGAAGCAAGTTGAATTACATTGTGAATGAAATGTTACACAAATTTGCTTTGCTTTAAAACATAAAATATGACTACATATTGCCATTATGCAGTGAATTTGGTCTTCACTTCTGCCAATGCCCCGAAATGGTGGGGGTGTCAATTTTGGCAATGAAAAAGCAGTAATCCAAAGCCAGTTTGGTATTTACTAGTTGCTCCAAAATGGATTGATATTGTTGGAAATAGCTGCCTTTTTAATTTTTTTGAGCAAAATACATAAAATCACCTTTTAGGGAAATATAGAGCATTAAGACCCATAGATCCTTTAAAAAAAAACACTTGTCACTGTGATTCGTTGTAAATGACTAAATTAATATAATATAAAGATAATAAATAAGTACATAACTATATAAATAAATGGAGAACATAAAATCAATGTTTGATCATGAAATGTTTAATAGAAATCCCAAGTAATATTTTTTAATTTTTAAGATTTTATCCAAAGGCAATCCTCTTTTGCACATTTCTGTGTCATTTCCAAATAAAAGGTTTACTTGAATTTATTACATGGTTAGTCCACAAATAATTTTGAACTTAAATCATATCTTATGTTGGGTGCAAATAATTGAATAATATTTCAGTTTGAGCAGATGTTCTGGTCATCGTTTCTAGATGAAAACATGAAAATACATCCTTCGAGCTGAGAAGAGAATAGGACAAGGTGCTTTAACAGAGATTGGATCTAAATTGTTGGAATACTGGTGGTACATAATGGCAGAGGCATCCCACTGCTGCGCTGGTAGAATTCACTACATCCTCATATCAATCACTGGGCACGTAATGAGTTTATGGGTCTTCTCTTCATTATTTAGTCATTTAAAATGCTGCACCAAGAAAGAAAGGGCCATATTATCAGCCAGGGGGTTCTTGAGGTGATTCAGAATTGTCCGAGGGAATGTAAAAAGGGTGGACCTCCCTCAATGTCCCCCACACACAAATGGAACAAAGTCCTGCGGCATGACCTGCTGACAGAACCCCACAAGGGGAATGATGCTAGTTGTGCTTGTGTCATGGACAACCTAACTCAAAAGAGTAGTTTGATTACATTGCCACATTTCATCAGAAAAGAGTTGTGGACCTTCTCTTACGATGCCCACTTCTTGTCGAAGCCCACTGACGTGACTACAATGCAAATCAGTAAATTAATAATTTTTATGATAATATATAGTAATCTGTGCGGCATGGTGGATCAGCTGGAAAGCATTGGCCTCACCTGTGTGGAGTTTGCATGTTCTTCAAATGCCTCCGTGGGTTTTCTCCGGGCACTCTGGTTTCCTCCCACATCCCAAAATCAAGCAACATTAATTGGACACTCTAAATTGCCCCGAGGTGGGATTGTGAGTCAGACGCTTGTTTATCTCCATATGCCCAGCGATTGCCTGGCAACCAGTTCAAGGTGTACCCTGCCTCCTGCCCAGTGACAGCTGGCATAGGCTCCAGCCCTCCCGTGACCCTTGTGAGGATAAGCGGGTAATAAAATGGATTGATGGATATATAGTTAACTGCATTTCACTGAGTGTGGCATGCTAAATATGTACAGCATTGTTCTTATTGGGACCTACTACTTTTATGCCAGTGCACAACGTTGTACCTAAAAAACTGTTAACAAAAATACAATAACTACTTTGAGGGAACATGAATTAAACATTGTGTATTTCTCCCTGATGAACGTTATTAGTCATTATTCTTTTATCTGAACAGGTTTTGAGTGGCTGTTCATTTTCGTCCGGGAGTGCAAGGTTTCATTGTAGGAGAAAACCAGGCTAAATACACTTAAAGAATCTTCAAATGTCAGGGGATAATATTTTTTGGCAACCGGTTCAGTGCAGCCGCCATTCATCTTAACATTAAGCAGTCACGTCGAGGATATGTGGGGTTCACTCGGGGAAACTTTGGAAATGGGAGTGAATGTGTTCTTTGCTACTCTTATAATTCATAATTGTAAAATTCATTAAAAGGAAAATAATTTAAATAAATAAATAAAACATCTTGGTTTCAGAATGATTAAGTTAAAAGACTATCCCATCAACATGTCATATAGAAATTATTATGTTTCATAAACAAAGAATAGAACAATTTAAAATATTTATTTAAAGGGGCATTGTCATGGAATGCATGATTTTTAGTATGTTATTAATGAGAAAATGGCAGCCGGCATGGACCCATGCGTTTTTTTACCACAAAACATGATTTTTGACATATACAGCTTTTTGTAACTCCAACCATGATAATCCTCTCGAGGATTTGTTTTCGAGAAGAAGCAGGAAATGACGTACATGGCAGGACCGCCCTCAAGTGGACCCGTTTGTTTGTATTAGTTATATCTCCGGGAAGATAGCTCTTTGTTCTTTCATGTTAACCAAAATGCCAGTAGTTGCATTGCTGAACATTGCTTGAACACTCGGGAGGATGGATTTATCCTTCTTAAGACCCGGTTTGTCGTGAAAAATGGATTGCACGGGTGCAATGGACGAGAGCTTCATGGGTTCCAAATGACAGGTAGGTGTGTATACAGCTACTAAAAAAGTAATAGTTTGGGGCGGACCACATAATTGGTCTCTCATAACGTAACAAAAGATCAGCGTACGTATGAAAGGCGTGCTAAATGTGTTGATGTGTGGGTAAGACGGCGTTGGGCTCGCTGGCAAAGGCTGCTGCGTCGCCTCGTCAGCGAAGGCTGCTGCATCGGCTCGTGGACGGGAGCGGCTATGAACAACGCTCCCGACAATGTGACGACAATGCCATAAAGCAGCCCGGCTCAGCTCTATGATAAACCACCTCAGCGCAGAAAATGAGCCACCCCGGCCGGCCTTGTCGGCCAGGGTGGCTCGTCGCGGCGCCGGGCCATGATGTCTCATCTCCGCCGCGTAAGTGGATTGGATGGGGAGGTGGTTTGGCCGTGATCGCATATCATCTGAATATGGCTCGAAACAATAGGGCAGGGGTCGGGAACCTTTTCGACTGAGTGAGCCATAAATGGCAAATATTTTAAAACGTAATTTCAAAAGAGCCATGCAATATTTAAAAAACTAAATACATGTGTATTTGCGCATTTATGTAGACCTAACAATTTTAGAGTACAATAAAGTCTCTGAATTCTTTTAAATAACATTATGATGTTGCTAACCAATGATGACAAAAGCACTTCTTACCATTAATGCGACTTTTGCTTGATCGTCTGTTTTATACATTGTCAGATTAAGGTTCACGCAGGTGTTGAGATTTCCATCTGTTAATCGTGAACATAATTCAATTTGATTTTCCATCATGCGGGTAGGATGATGAACAGTTCTAGCCGACAAAGGCATGTCTTTTCTTTGTTTGATTATCTTGTCTTTATGCAAAGTTGGCAAAATGTTGATTGGCAACGTTGAGTATCAATGCTTTGGCATACTCCCCGTCAGTGAAATGTAAACACACAGCAGAACCCTCCATCTCCACAAAGGCTGTCCAGTCTTGTTGAAAACTTCGGGACTCCTCATATTTTTTTTCTTTGAGCGAGTTTTTCAAAAGCGTTTCCATAATTAGTTGTTCTGACACGATCAATGTTAGACCCTTGTGGACCTCTGGACATCGACTACCACGCAAAAACTACGCCAACCCACTAGACCAAACTGTCTCTACATCATTTGCGTTGCCTCCCACACCGAACGACGGAAACCCCACTAGGACAAACCTTCTCTGTACGACAGAAATTACATGTACAGTATGTCATTATTAGGGCTCCGTGAGCCATATGGAACCACAAAAAAGAGCCAGGTATGGCTCGCGAGCCATAGGTTCCCGAGCCCTGGAATAGGGTAATATTTCCCCGGTAACTTCACTCGGTTGTGTGATGTTCTCTTCTTCGAATAGAGCTTCCGTGTGAGAAGGGACGTGTTCGTCTCCCGTGGTAGGGGCCACCGCGTGTTTTCAATGGTGAATGTCCAGGGTGACGTCACGGACAGGGGATGCAGCAAATATGGCGACCACTTGGATGTCGTCGAATGACATTTCCGCAACTTTGCGCATGGATGACGTGTTCTCCGCTCATTTTTAGTTTTTCGTATAGACAATGAAGTGAATAATGTTATATGTAGTTTTCATTACAATATCTATTTTACAATGTTTATAGGGATGACACTTGACCTTTAATGGTGGTCAATGTCCAGGATTGAATGCAGCTTTCCCCATCGTTCCAGTCATACTGTGATGCAAATTGTGTAGTGTTATAATAGAAAATGTGTCATACACCTTGAGTAGTAGTGTATTTCAGCTGCATTTCATTTGGGAATGGTAAAATAAGTTCAAAATGTTTAATTAGGAATGATGAACTGACCTAGTTCACTTTAAAGTTTGTGAACTGAACTTTGAATATTTTGCATAGTAAATGAACACTTCCAACACTGCCGTTTCAGTTCAACAGGAATACTTCTACTGGATCATGTATTCTGTAATGCAGTTTGAAAAACTCGTGAAAAATTCTCGACTCTTAATTCAGGATGTAAATCATTCAATGGCAAACCTGGGTGCTGCTAATCTCTGACCAATTGCCATCATTTAAAAATGATGTCACCCATTTTTCTATTCAAAACCAGTTAGGCTAGCAAGCGAATATGAGTGGAAATGAGCTGAGTCATTTATAGAAAATCACTTATCAGCAAGTCTTTGAGCCATAAAGGAGTTACAAGTAATTACCCCTTTTACAGCACCATTTGAAGGTGTTTGATTCAAAATTATGATGAATTGATTGGTTAAACTTGGGGCCGGCATGGTAAGAAGAAACCAAATTAGAAAGGTTGTAATATGAGAGAGATGTATTGAACCTGGGTGTGCTTAAAAGAACCATGCATCCTCCTCCTAATCAGCCCTTGTTTGATTCACACTGGAGCTCGGAACACCTGTAGGTATTATTAATTGTTTTATCTGGCTGTATAAACAGTCATAAGCACAACCCTTTTGATCTAACATTGGAAAGATCAAGAAGAGTACTGGGGTGATTCCTTTAAGTACAGAGACACCTTATCAGACATAAGGCACAGAGTAGTGAGGCAACATGTGAATACGACTCATGCAAGATTGGTATAGTGTGCGTGTGACTTATTAAATTGTGCACCCTTGCGTACCTCATGTGAGATGCATAAGGCGCAGGTTTGCTTGACTGAAAAATGGACATCTTCCTTCTCATCAGTCCTAACTTACATCAGAGTGGAAAACATCATGCATGGACAAGTAAATATTAATAAGACTTACCTGTGCAACTCTGTAATTCAGCGGTAGTGAACCAAAATCTAGGACTTACAGATAGGAATAGGCATGGTTCCTTAAGTATCTCGCGCGTGTGTGATTTATAAGAATTGTGTGTGACTTCCTAAATTGCGCTTAGTAGCGTGCATGCCATAGAAAATAGCAATTTAAAAAAACACGAATTAATATCAATTCCCGTGTTCCACACAAAAAAGGTGACTTTCTTCTTTAAAGGTTCATCTACTTTGATGAGTGTAGGATCCTTTTTTTTTTTTTTTTTTTTACATCTCACAAGACTCAATGAAACACATGCAGAAAGTTCAGAGCAGGGCAGGGCCTCGCCTGCCTGGCCGCCAGCCGGACAACAGAGAGCCAGCTGTGCTAACCAGTTGTCAATGTGCCACCTAGATCCATTTTTGTACAAACATCAATAATGTATATATATTTTTGCAAAGCAGGTTTTATTCAAGTGCTTCATTGACTCATTTATGTGTTGCATGCTCCATCCATCCATCCATCATCCATCCATCCATCCATCCATCCATCCATCCATCCATTTTCTTAGCCGCTTATTCTCACAACGGTCACAGGAGTGCTGGAGCCTATGCCAGCTGTCACTGGGCAGGTACACTCTTAACTGGTTGCCAACCAATTGCAAGGCAATTGAAAAAATAAATAATATAAAAGTTGGGGTTGAAATGTCAGCCCAATAAATCCCATATCTTTATTTAAAATAGGTAGATGACCCTGATCATGGCCTCACAATGGAGGACTGGTTAGCACATCTGCCTCATAACACACAGTTGAAATTCCAGCCTCACCTGTGTGTAGTTTGGATGTTCTCCCAGTGTCTGTGTGGGTTTTCTGCGGGTGCTCCCATTTTCTACCAAATCCCAAAAATCTGAGTAGTAGGTTAACTGAAGAATCTAAATTGCCCGTGAAGGTGAATGTGAGTGAGAACTGGCAAAGGACAGATTGAGCCGCAAGGCAATATATACATGGAGTAATAAACACAGAAATGTGGACGAAGCAGGGGAATGACTCAACCAAACCATGACAGTTCCAGAAACTGTTGTATTCCATGGCATAAACCTGACTCGCTGTCATTAAATAAATCAAGGCTGAGATTCCCCATATGGCAAAAGAGCGTATCTCAATCAGTGGTCCATGGACCGCAAGTGGTGCATACAGTAGAAATAGAAACTGAGACTTTACATTATTAAACTGCAAAGATGATTTTACTATTTCATATGCATAATTTTCTGAGGTGCTTATCATGACAAGAGTCGTGGGAGTGCTTGAGGTTATCCCAGCTATCTTTGGGCAGGAGGCGGGGTGCACCCTGAACTGCCTGCCAGCTAATCGCAGGGCACATAGAAAAAAACAACCATTCACACTCACAATCAGATCAATCGGAAATTTAGAGTCTCCAATTCATGCATGTTTTGGGAGGTGGGAGGAAACCGGAGCAGCCACAGAAAAGCAAACCAGACAGAGGGAAAACATGTATGCGGCTGTTTGTCTCAATGTGCCCTGCGATTGGCTGGCAAACAGTTCAGGGTGTACCCTGCCTCCTGCCCATTGACAGTTGGGATAGGTGCTAGCACTCCCGTGACCCTAGGATAAGGGGCCATAAAATGGATGGATGTAATTAAAAATATACCTAAATACCTGTTTCTGTCTCAAATGTGCAAATTCTTCTTCTTTTCCTTTTGGCTTGTCCCGTTAGGGGTCGCCAAAGTGTGTCATCTTTTGCCATCTGAGCCTATCTTCTGCATCTTCCTCTCTAACCCCAACTGCCCTCATGTCTTCCTCACCACATCCATCATCCTTCTCTTTGGTCTTCCTCTCGCTCTTTTGCCTGGCAGCTCCATCCTCAGCACCCTTCCACCAATATACTCACTCTCTCACCTCTGAACATGTCCAAACCATCAAAGTCTGCTATCTCGACTCTTGTCTCAAAAACATCCAACGTTGGCTGTCCCTCTAATGAGCTCATTTCTAATCCTATCCAACGTGCTCACTCTGAGCGAGAACCTCAACATCTTCATTTCTGCTACCTCCAGTTCTGCTTCCTGTTGTTTCTTCAGTGCCACTGTCTCTAATCCATATATCATGGCCTCACCACCGTTTTGTAAACTTTGCCCTTCATCCAAGCAAAGATTCTTCTGTCACATAACACACCAGACACCTTCCGCCAGCTGTTCCAACCTGCTTGGACCCGTTTCTCCACTTCCTTACCACACTCACCATTGTTCTGGATAGTTGACCCTAAATATTTGAAGTCCTCCAACCTCGCGATCTCTTCTCCCTGTAGCCTTACTCATTCCCCTCCACCTTTCTCATTCACGCACATATATTCTGTTTTACTTCGGCTATTTTCATTCCTCTCCTTTCCAGTGCATGTCTCCATCTTTTTAATTGTTCCTCTGCATGCTCCCTGCTTTCACTGCATATCACAATACCATCTGCGAACATCATGGTCCAAGGGGATTCCAGTCTAACCTCATCTGTCAGCCTATCCATTACCACTGCAAACAGGAAGGGGCTCAGAGCTGTTCCCTGATGCAGTCCCACCTCCGCCTTAAATTCTTCTGTCACACCTAAGGCACACCTCACCATTGTTCTGCTGCCATCATACATGTCCTGTACTATTTTAACATACTTCTCTGCCACACCAGACTTGTGGATGCAGTACCACAGTTCCACTCTTGGTACTCTGTCATAGGCTTTTTCTAGATCCACAAAGACACAATGTAAATCCTTCTGACCTTCTCTGTACTTTTCCACAACCATCCTCAAGGCAAATAATGCATCTGTGGTACTCTTTCTAGGCATGAAACCATACTGTTGCTCGCAGAAACTTACTTCTGTCCTGAGTCTAGCCTCCTCTACCCTTTCCAATAACTTCATTGTGTGGCTCATCAACTTTATTCCTCTATAATTCCCACAGCTCTGAACATCTCCTTTGTTCTTAAAAATGGGAACTAGTACACTTTTCCTCCATTCTTCAGGCACCTTTTTGTCTGCTAGTATTCTGTTGAGTAAATTGGTCAAAAACTCCACAGCCATCTCTCCAAATTGCTTTCATACCTCTACCGGTATGTCATCAGGACCAACTGCCTTTCTATTTTTCATCCTTTGTAGTGCCTTTCTGACTTCCCCCTTACTAATCATTGCCATTTCCTGGTCCTTCACACTTGCCTCTTCAACTCTTCCTTCTCTCTCATTTTCTTCATTCATCAACTTCTCAAAGTATTCTTTCCATCTATATGGCACACTACTGGCACCAGTCAATACATTTCCATCTCTATCCTTAATCACCCTTACCTGCTGCACATCCTTCCCATCTCTATCCTTCTGTCTGGCCAACCTGTAGAGATCATTTTCTCTTTCTTTCGTGTCCAACCTGGTGTACATGTCTTCATATGCCTCTTGTTTAGCCTTTGCCACCTATACCTTTGCCCTACGTCGCATCTCCATGTACTCCTTTCGCCACTCCTCAGTCCTCTCAGTGTCCCACTTCTTCTTCGATAATCTCTTTCCTTGTATGACTCCCTGTATTTTGGGGTTCCACCACCAAGTCTCCTTCTCCCCTTTCTTTCCAAAAGACACACCAAGTACTCTCCTGCCTGTCTCTCTGATTACCTTGGCTGTCGTAGTCCAGTCTTCCGGGAGCTTCTGTTGTCCATTGAGAGCCTGTCTTACCTCTTTTCGAAAGGCCACACAACAATCTTCCTGTCTCAGCTTCCACCACATGGTTTTCTGCACTACCTTTGTCTTCTTAATCTTCCTACCCACCACCAGAGTCATCCTACACACCACCATCCTATGCTGTAGGGCTACACTCTCCCCTACCACTACTTTACAGTCAGTAATCTCCTTCAGATTACATCGTCTGCACAAAATATAAACCACCTGTGTGCTTCTCCCTCCGCTCTTGTAGGTCACTATATGTTCCTGCTTCTTCTGTTAAAAAAAGTGTTTACTACTGCCATTTCCATCCTTTTTGCAAAGTCCACCACCATCTGTCCCTCAAAGTTTCTTTCCTGGATGCCGTACTTACCCATCACTTCTTCATCGCCCCTGTTTCCTTTACCAATATGTCCATTACAATCTGCACCAATCACAACTCTCTCGCTGTCTGGGATGCTGAGAACTACTTCATTTAGTTCCTTCCAGAATTTCTCTTTCAACTCTAGGTCACATCCTACCTGTGGGCCATAGCCACTAACCATATTAAACATAACACCCTCAATTTCAAATTTTAGTCGCATCACTCGATCTGATACTCTTTTCACCTCCAAGACATTCTTAGCCAGCTCTTCCTTTAAAATAACCCCTACTCCATTTCTCTTCCCATCTACTCCATGGTAGAATAATTTAAACCCTGCTCCTAAACTTCTTGCCTTACCACCTTTCCACCTGCTCTCTTGGATGCACAGAATATCAACCTTTCTCCTAATCATCATGTCAACCAACTCCTGAGCTTTTCCTGCCATAGTCCCAACGTTCAAAGTCCCTACACTCAGTTGTAGGCTATGTGCATTCCTCTTTTTCGTCTGACGATGGATCCGGTTTCCTCCTCATCTTTGTCTTTAACCCACAGTAGCTGAATTTC
This sequence comes from Syngnathoides biaculeatus, assembly GCF_019802595.1. NCBI lineage: Eukaryota > Metazoa > Chordata > Actinopteri > Syngnathiformes > Syngnathidae > Syngnathoides > Syngnathoides biaculeatus. The sequence goes on along the minus strand of NC_084646.1, from coordinate 28,950,623 downwards.
CACCGACGCCCTGCAGATTAGCAGTGCCGGGGGCGGGCATTGTTAACCCGGGCCACGACCGATTCGGTATGGGATTCTTTAGATGAACGCTCATATTTGTTTGGCACAGTTTTTACGCTGGATGCCCTTCCTGACGCAACCCTCTGCATTTATCTGGGCTTGGGGCCGGTCTAGAGATTGCACTGGTTTGTGCCCCCATAGGGCTGCATTTCAAATATGCAAATTGTAACTACTAATTACATATTTTAAATATTTTGGTACCCCCCTACAGTAAATATACATCAACCGCTACTTTACAGTTTTTCACTTTTCACAGGTGGTTCTGGTCCATTTAACTGCAAAATTGTTTTTACAAACTGAATAAAATAAGTATTTGAACACGTTGCTAAATTGCAAGTTCTCCCAATTAGAAATCATGGAGGGGGTTTGAAATTTTCATCATAGGTGCATGTCCACTGTGCAGGTGCATGTCCTCCACTGATTTTTTTTAAGGATTTATTTGTGTGATACAGCGGCAATTAAGTATTAGAACACCTGAGAAAAACATTGTTAATATTTAAACCAGTAGCTTTTATTTGCAATGACAGAGGTCAAACATTTCCTGTAGTTGTTCACCAGATTTGCATAACCTGCAGGAGGGATTTTGGCCGACTCCTCCACACAGATTTTCTCTAGATCAGACAGGTTTCTGGGCTGTTGCGGAGAAACACGGAGTTTCAGCTCCCTCCAAAGATTTTCTATTGAGTTTATGTCTTGAGACTGGCTCGGCCACGCCAGAACCTTGATATGCTTCTTAGGTAGTCACTCCTTGGTTTTCCTGGCTGTGTGCTTCGGGTCAGTGTCATGTTGAAAGACCCAGCCAGGACCCATCTTCAATGCTCTGACGGAGGGAAAGAGCCTGTTCCCCAAAATCTCACAAAACACGGCTGCGATCATCCTCTCCCTTATACAGTGCAGTCGTCCTGTCCCATGTGTAGAAAAACACCCCCAAAGCATGATGCTACCACACCCATGCTTCACAGTAGGGATGGTGTTCTTGGGACGGAACTCATCATTTGTCTTCCTCCAAACACGGTTAGTGGAATTATGACCAAAAAGTTCCATTCTGGTCTCATCTGACTGCAAAACTTTCTCCAATGAGTCCTCTGTATCTTCCAAATGGTTATTTGCAAATTTAAGACGGGGCTTGACATGTGCTGGTTTAAGCAGGGGAACCTTCAATGACTTGTATGATTTCAAACTGTGACGTCTTAGTGTATTACCAACAGCGGTGGTCCTTGCTCTTTTCAGGTGATTGGCCAAGTCCTGTCATGTAGTCCTGGGCTGATTCCTCACCTTTCCAAGGATCATTAAGACCCCACGAGGTGATATCTTGCATGGGGTTCCACTTTGATTGAGAATGACTGACATGTTTTGCTTCTTCCATTTTCTAATGATTGCTCCAACAGTGGACCAAGCTGCTTGGCAATTTCTCCACAGCCCTTTCCAGCTGTGTGGAGTTGTACAATTTTGTCTCTTGTGTCTTTGGACAGCTCTTTGATCTTGGCCATGTTACAGGTTTGAGTCTTACTGATTGTATGGGGTGGACAAGTGACTTTATGCAGCTAATGACCTCACATAGGTGCATCTGATTCAAGATACTATATGGAGCGGAGGTGGAATTTTAAAAGCGGAATAACAGGTCTTTGAGGGTCAGAATTCTAGTTGATAGGTGTTTAAATACTTATTTGCAGCTGTATGACACAAATAAATAATTAAAAAATCATACATTGTGATTGCTGGATTTTTCTTTTTAGATTATCTCTCTCACAGTGGACATGCACCTAAGATGAAAGTTTCAGACCCCTCCATGATTTCTAAGTGGGAGAACTTTCAATATAGCCGCGTGTTCAAATACTCATTTTCTTCACTATAGATTTTAAATGAGCAACAGTAGAAAAAATACTTGCGTTTATTGCATAGTTTGTTTTAAGTAGGGTCACGCTTACTTTTGACCAACTATTTATTTTTCACTTGTCCGTATTTATTGCGGCCCGCACACTGGAACAACTGGTTAGAACGTGGGCCTCACAGTTCGAAGGACTGGCCCCACCTGTGTGGAGTTTGCATGTTCTCTCCGTGCCTGAGTGGGTTTTTTGTGTACTCCGGTTTCCTCCCACATCCCAAAGACAGGCAACATTCACTGGAGACAACATTCACTGGAGACTCTAAATTGCCCTTAGGTGTGATTGTGAGTGTGACTGTTATCTGTATCTGTGTGCCCTGTGATTGGCTCGTAACCAGTTCAGAGTAGACCCCGCCTGCTAGCCAATGATAGCTGAGATGGGCTCCAGCACTCCCTTGACCCTTGTGATAAGTGGCTCAGAAAAAGGATGCATAGAGGTAGTTTATGGTTTATTTTAGAATATGTATGTTTTTAATATTCTGTTTCATGGCAAGCCTTTGTTTTCTTACTTTCCTGTATTTTGATTTTCACCTTACCTTGTGATGTCACTTACTCTCTTTTTTCACACTCTGAATATCATGTTTCGAGGAAACACAGTGTGTGACTGGTTATCTTCCCCACAGTTTAGACATTCTGAGTTAAAATTCGGGCTCTGCCCTTTCTGTTTGAAGTTTGCATTTTCTCCTACTGCCAATGTGGGTTTTCTCCAGGCATTCCAGTTTCCTCCCACATTCCAAAACCGTGCATAGTAGGTTAATTGAAGATGTTAAATTCCCTGTAGCTGTGAATTTAAGTGTGAATACTGTAGTTTGTATGGTTCCCAAAAGATCCCACAAATTGCAATTACACAAGTAGAAGTATACAAAATTTGAGTTTCAGTAATGACAAACACAGCTCTTTTTACAGAACCAACAATTTTGGATCAGCTAACTACAAAGATCCGGCTATATTTTGTTACTTAAATAAAAAAAATGTCACGTAAAAATAATGAAAGATGAGGCATTCTAATGTAAAATTCCATTATCCATCCATCCATTTTCTTTTCCGCTTATCCTCACAAGGGTCATGGGGAGTGCTGGAGCCTATCCCAGCTGTCAACAGGCAGGAGGCAGGGGACACCCTGAAATGGTTGCCAGCTAATCGCAGGGCACATGGAGACAAACAGCGCACGGTAGGTTGATAAAAGACTCTAAATTGCCTGGAAGTGTGATTGTAAGTGCAGATGGTCGTTGACGTCTGTACCCTGTGATTGGTTGGCAGCTGATTCAGGTATTACCTTACATTTCAAGATATCTTGGATAGGTTCCACCATCCCTGTGGCCCGATTAAGGAGAAGCGGTACAGGAAATGGATGGATAAAATATGACTTTATTTCCTAATGCTACTTGGTGCCACAGTAAAACAACATGTAAAAACAAATTATTTTAAGTTCAACTATAAATATTAAGGATTTAATTTTTTTCTATTTGACTAATTTTATGTGAAACAAATAAGAACCACTGCAAAACACCCAACACAACAAAATCCAAATTAAAATATGAAAAAAACAAAAATATTGCCATTCAAATAACTTAGATATATTTATTATTGGCATTGAGGAAACAATTGCTAAGCTTTGAGGAGTTGGTGTAGTTTCATCTGTTATACATTATTTGTTGTCACCAGTTTTGGAGAAAGTTTTCTCAGAACTGCTACAATGTACAATAGTACCCCAGTCTTCCAATCCAGAGGCACGGACCCCGATGTCCATGCGATAGTGCAAAAGCAGTTCAAGGTCTGCAGCACTCCATCCTTACTATACACATAGTTGATGGTAGATTGCTTCCCCATCCTGAGATGCTTGATATTGGACCAGAATTTCCCTGAAGACGTATGGAAGTCTTCCTGGCTTCACTGAACTGCTCCCATGCCCTTTTTTTTTTTTTTTTTTTTGCTTCAGCAACCACCAAAGCTGCATTTCGGTTGGCCAGCCAGTATCCGTCAGCTGCCTCAGGGGTCTCACAGATTAAAAATGCCTGATAGGACTCCTTCTTCTGCTTGAGGGCATCCCTCACTGGTGGTATCCAACAATGGATTCAGGAATTGCCGCCACAACAGGCACCAACCACCTTAAGGCCACACCTCCGGTCGGCCGACTCAGCAATAGAGGCGTGGAACATGTTGTATGATGTCCTCTGTCTTCCCCAGAACATGAGCAATGTTTTTTTGGAGGTGGGAGTTGAAGCACCTTCTGCCAGACGTTCCAAGCAGACTCTCACAATACATTTGGACCTGGCACGTTGGACTGGCATCTTCCCCACCATCAGCGCAACTCACCAAGAAGTGGTGATCTGTTGACAGCTCCGCCCCCCTCTTCTCCAGAGTGTCCAAGACATGGTCGCAAATCCAATGACATGACCTCAAAGTCTATCATTGAACTGTGATATAGGTTATCTAAGGTGCCAATTGCACATGTGGACACCCTTACGCTTGAAAATGTTGTTCATTCTGGACAATGCATGATGAGAACAGAAGTCCAAAAACAGACCACCGCTTAGGTTCTGATTTCAATGGGGGGGGGGGGGGGTAGTTACGCCCAACTAGGTGTCACTATCATTGCTAAAGTGAGCATTAAAATCCCCCATTGCCTTATGTTTCACGTTTTGTACTGTTTCCTTTTTGGACTGGGTACCAAAGTACCGACCTCTGCCTGGTATTAAACCTCCATCTAAACCACATCCGTGCCTTGGAGTCTTGCATTTAGGTCCTACAATTTCGCCTTACCCATGACAGAACAAACTATCCTGACATGGACCCTGTAGACTCAGACCCGTGCATAAAGCACTTCAAACACTGGAAAAATGCATCAGTCACCTGGAGGAATAACTTATTGTCCTCCTCCTGTCTTTTAAAGAACAGTGTGGCACTATTGTTAGATAGGTGGTCTAACAATTGGAAAATTACGTCAATACAACTCAGACTCAGGGAATAGCTGGGTAACTCACCATGCCACAACTTTTCACATCATCTGGCCACTGCTCTCTTCTCAAGAGAGGGACTTAGAAGACTCCAGGAAGATCAAGCCATTCATCACGCAATGCAAACTCCATTTTTGGCTCGTTTATTAAGACAATTGAGCAGATGTTCCAATACTCCATGCCCGAGCATTCCACAGCTAATAGATCAATCACGTTACAGCAAGGCAAGTGCAAGGACTCAGTGAAACAGCAGGCCGCTACTTAATGTTTTTTTTTCAGGGGTATGCACCACCGTCAAGAATCACTTGGTTCCATTGGTTCTTCCGACAGACTTGGACACGCTTATTACTCTCAACATTAAGATCGACAAGGGGCTAATTGATTGCGAGACACAGACTGGCAGAAAGACATGTCACAAGGTACAGGCAAAACAAGGTTCAGTGACCAGCTGAACCAAGGTAGAACAGCTGTTACCAGCCTTGACCCACAGGCCTGCTCGACCACAGAGGAACTCATACAACTGGCCAGGATCAGTGCCTTCCCTGAGGTACCTGAATGCTGGCAGAGGGAGGTACGGTGCTACTATTGCGGGCAGTTAAGTCATTTTGGGAGTAACTGTCATGTCAAGGCAACCGATGCCATTAACGTAAGCAACGGAATGGTGACTCTACATTACAAAAGGAAATACCCTACATCATTGCAATGTCTATGCTGCAAACAGCAGTGTTTTGGGTAATATTACTCATTGCACCCAAACGCTCACACTCATATTTCCAAATTCCCACGAGGAGAATATTAGTTTCTATGGTTTTGATGCCATGAGTTGTGACTTAATTTTGGAAAAACCTTGGTTGAGAGTACATAACCTCCATACTGACTGATCTTTGGGGAATGTTATTTAATGGGGCAGCACTTGCGTGCAGACCTTTTTTAATCCACCATGTGACGTTAAGGCTTTTGGCGCTAAGCAAGGGCCCCTGATCCCTTGGGGGACATTGATTTATCTTGAGTGCTGCCTCTTACCATGATGTCAAAGACGTGTTCTCTCAGTCCAAGGCCATGTCCACTCCTACACCTGGTCAGTTGCTCCACCACTTAGGTTCAACCTCTACTTCAAACCTCTCAAAATCCCATTGAGTAGCAGCAGCATGAAGCCACATGCATGAATGTCTTTTTCAAATTTCTCGACACTTTCTTGTTTTGTTTTGACGGACAAAACAACTTTCCTCTTCTTCTCACTGGCACTGGCGATCAATTTCTTGGGGCCCATGGTAAAAAATATGGATAAATTCATGAAAATGTTGTACAGTACGAGTGTGCATCAATGTATGACAATGGATTCGGTGACGAAGATACAGGAAGTGTGTCACGGGTAAATATTGACGTACCCCCACAAAAAAAAATGACATTGCTCCAAGCCAATGGAGGGATGTGATGCTACATGATAGCCAATAGCTTTATTGCACCACACATACAAGGAGACAGGATGTGCGTCATGGCTGAAGACAGACATATCTCCTAGTCATTGTGATGCCAGTAAGATGCTCTGGCGGTGGCCAATGGGACATCAGTCTATTGTGTCATTTTCAAACTAAGATACATCCATCCATCCATCCATCCATTTTCTTAGCTGCTTATCCTTACAAGGGTCACGGGAGTGCTGAGCGTAAACCAGCTGTCAATGGGCAAGAGGCAGGGTCCACCCTGAACTGGTTGGCAGCCAATCGCAGGGCACATACAGATAAACAGCCGCACTCACAATCACACCTGGGGGCAATTTAGAGTGTCCAATAATGTTGCATGTTTTTGGGATGTGGTAGGAAACTCGAGTGCCCAGAGAAAACCCATGCAGGCACGGGGAGAACATGCAAGCTCCACACAGGGAGGGCCGGGATTGAACCCTGGACCTCGGAACTGTGAGGCCAACACTTTACAACTCTTCCACCCTGCGGCATTAATATTAATTTTGTTGAAAAATGAATGACTGAAGACTTTAAAGAGGTCCTTGTCCCCAAAAGTTAAAGAAAAAAAAATCAATTTTAAGAGTCGGTAATGCTTTGGCTGATTAGAATATACCCGACCATTGACACATGGATATTTAACATTTGCATGTACCATAATTTCTTGACTATGATGTGTCCTGAAGTATAATGCACACCCCCAAAGTAAATGCTCAATGATGGCACAACATTTTATTAATACTGTTGATAACACATATTACAGTCTTAAAAATATAAACTAACACTGTTTAACTTAACATTTTTTTGCATTAAATATTAGTGCATAAAACGTTTATGCATAGTGGAGTTTGCCCACTATATTACACATCCTTGGCCAAGCCTTCAAAAGAAGCATCTGACTCATCTCCAATCTGAAAAAGAGCCACAGTAGCTTCCTTTGGTCCATCGCTGTGGAACTCATAATCGACGACTTGATACAGTTCCGGTGCTTCCTCCATTGAATCATGAACAATGATCCTATTTTGCTCTTACAGTATGTCGTCCACTGTGGTCACCCATGACGTTTGTGAGGAAACATTTTTTTTAATTCCAAGAGTTTGGGTTGCGCAGCGTAGCCTCTCCCCATCCATTCAGCTCCAATCTGTAGCAGCTTTCACTATGGCGTCAGATGGCTATCTAACCAACGTGAGCTCAAACTACGTAAAAACAAGCGTAATTGTGCCATTTAAAAAACAGCGAGCATTTTAATTGCGTGCACTCTACTGTTTTTTTTTTTTTTTTATGTGCCCATGACACTCGTACTACGTAATTTGAGCTCGCAATGTTTTGCTACCCACCTGACGTCATTGACCTATTGTTGTTTCAGACTGTCACGCTACTTCTGGGTTGGTGGTGTCATCGGCATGAGTGATGACACTTTTCTTTTGCAAGCAGCTGCACAACTAGGCATTGTAGTCGACATTTTTTGTCTTAGTTTAAGTGAAAACAAACTCATGGGGAGTTGTTTCTGATCTCTGGTGTGGTATCAGCAACATGCTATGCTAACAATCGTAAAATGCAAGCTCCCCGAGGAGGTCCGAAAGCTCAGGTTGGGGGCACACATTACCATAATATACAGTGCCTCGTGAAAGTATTCGGTCCCCTTGAACTTTTCAACCTTTCACCACATTTCAGTCTTCAAATATAAAGATATAAAATAATAAAATAATAAAAGATATCAAAAACAAGTAGGACACAATCGTGAAGTGGAACAAAATTTATTGGATATTTTATAATTTTTTTAACAAATAAAAACCTGAAAAGTTGGGCGTGCAATATTATTTGGCCCCTTTACTTTCATTGCAGGAAACTCCAGAAGTTCAGTGAGGATCTTTGAATGATCCAATGTTGACTGATGATGATAAATAGAATCCATCTGTGTGTAATCAAGTCACCATATAAATGAACCTGCTCTGTGATAGTCTCAGGGTTCTGTTTAAAGTGCAGAAAGCATCATGAAGACCAAGGAACACACCAGGCTGATCCGAGATACTGTTGTGGAGAAGTTTAAAAGCGGATTTGGATTTAAAAAAAAAAAAAAGATTTCCAAGTTTTAAACATTTCAAAGAGCACTGTGCAAGCAATCATATTGAAATGGAAGGGAGTATCAGACCACTGCAAATCTACCAAGACCCGGCCGTCCCACTAAACTTTCACCCCAAACAAGGAGAAGACTGATCAGAGATGCAGCCAAGAGGCCCATGATCACTCTGGATGAACTGCAGAGATCTGCAGCTGAGGTGGGAGAGTCTGTCCATAGGACAACAATCAGTCGTACACTGCACAAATCTGGCATTTATGGAAGAGTGTCTAGAAGAAAGCCATTTCTCAAAGATATCCATAAAAAGTTTAAAGTTTGCCACAAGCCACCTGGGAGACACACCAAACATGTGGAAGAAGGTGCTCTGGTCAGTTGAAACCAAAATAGAACTTTTTTCGCCACAATCCAAAACGATATGTTTGGCGTTAAAGCAAAACAGCCCATCACACTGAACACACCATCCCCACTGTCAAACACGATGGTGGCAGCATCATGTTTTGGGCCTGTTTTTCTTCAGCAGGGTCAGGGAAGATGGTTAAATTTGATGGGAAGATGAATGGAGTCAAATACAGGACCATTCTAGAAGAAAACCTCTTGGAGTCTCTAAAGGACCTGTGATTGGGACGGAGATTTATCTTCCAACAGGACAATGATCCAAAAGATAAAGCTTAATCTACAATGGAATGGTTCACAAATAAACATATCCAGGTGTTAGAATGGCCAAGTGAAAGTCCAGACCTGAATCCAATTGAGAATCTGTGGGCAGAGTTGAAGACTGCTGTTCACAAAGAGCTGTTTTGCAAGGAAGAATGGTTAAGAATTTCAGTCTCTCAATGTACAAAACTGAAAGAGACATACCCCAAGTTACTTGCAGCTGTAATTGCAGCAAAAGGTGGCGCTACAAAGTATTAATGCAAGGGGGCCTAAAAATATGGCAACCCCCACTTTTCAGGTTTTTATTTGTTAAAACAATATAAAATATCCAATACATTTTGTTCCACTTCACGATTGTGTCCCACTTGTTGTTGATCATTGACAATTTTTTTTTATTTTATATCTTTATGTTTGAAACGTGGTGTCAGGTTGAAAAGTACTTTCACAAGCCACTGTATATAAATGTATAACATAGGACATTGAATATCATATTAAAATGTATATGTAAACATTTTTTTGTCACTCAATGTACCTGTATACAACTACACAATGTGATTGTATTTTTTCCATCCATTTTCTACCACTTTTCTTGTTCGGGTCAGAGGAGAAGTAGCTTGAACAGGGATACCCAGACTTCCCTTTCCCAAGCCACTTCTTCCAGTTCTTCCAGAGGGATCCCAAGGCGTTCCCAAGCCAGTCAAGAGACAGTCTCTCCAGCATGTCCTGGGTTGTCCCTGGGGTGTCTTTCCGGTGAGATATGCCTGGAACATCTCACCAGGGAGGCGTCCGGGAGGCATCCGAATCAGATGCCCCAGCCACCTCATCTGGCGCCTCTCAATGCGGAGGAGCAGCAGCTTAACACTGAGCCCCTCCCAGATGACTGAGCTTCTCACCTTATCTCTAAGAAGGAGCTCTGACACCCTCATTTCAACGACTTGTATCCGGGATCTTGTTCTTTCGGTCACGACCCACAGCTCGTGCCCATAGGTGAGGGTAGGAACATAGGTCGATTGGTAAATTGAGAGCTTCACCATTCGACTTAGCTCCCTCTTTACCATTTTTTATTTTTCATTCATACCTATGCTCTAGTAAAAATATTTTGGGAAAAATGTGTCCATTAATTTCAAGAAATTACAGTAATTACAATTTTCATTCAGCAGAGAAGAAATAATGATAAAATCTCACAATTATGTTGACCAAAGTGATCACTTTGACCAGTATGTATTAGAGTGATATTACTAAAATTTTGCAAATAAATAGATTCAATCAAACAATCAGTTTCCCATTGTATTGTTTGAGATGAGTAATTGTAACCTGCACCTGAATTTTTATAAAAGGATGTCGATATATTTTTGAGGCTACTAAAAAATGTATCATATTTGCTGCAAAGAATTTCCTTTTCATTGAAAATAATATTGGGCACAATTTTTTTGTATGATTCAAACAGTGATATGATAGAACTACTGTAGAATTTCAAGCTGAACTTTGGGCTGATAAATATGAAGAGTTTGTTTTCAAAACGCGACATAGGCATTTTTTTCAGATTTACGAAACTCGCGCCAAAATTATTATTATTATTATTATTATTATTATTATTAATTTTGGCGCGAGTTTCGTAAATCTGAAAAAAATGCCTATGTCGTGTTTTGAAAACAAACTCTTCATATATAAACCTCATGTTCATTTCAAGTCTCTCCAATTCCAATTAGCTTCAATTCAATTTTTAAGGACTTTTTGTTCACCAAATCAGTTTACAAACAACAACCCTTTCTGCTTCAGTTTCAAGTTGTCCAGTGTTCAGTAGCTTATAAGGGACAGCTTCATTGGAGGGCTAATTTCCTGTTTTCCGCAGAGTATCGAAATAAATGCAGACTGATACCATCTATAATTTTCTTTATGGAACCACCTTCTTTTTCATGCAAAATATGCTGCGCACAAAGAATTGGTTCCTTTAATTTCAGAATTGTCATAATTCCAACCAAAGCGGCCCAGTAGTGACATGGTGAAATTTACTTTATAAATATACTGCAGGCTAAACTGTTGGGGATGGAAATTGCTAAATTAGTCAGGAAAGGAGGAAGGAAAGAGATTGGTGAAGAAGAAGTGGGACATTGAGAGGACTGAGGAGAGGCGAAAGGAGTACATTGAGATGCGACGTAGGGTAAAGGTAGAGGTGGCAAAGACTAAACAAAAGACATATGACAACATGTACACCAGGTTGGACACAAAAGAAGGAGAAAAGGATCTCTACAGGTTGGCCAGACAGAGGGATAGAGATGGGCAGGATGTGGAGCAGGTAAGGGTGATTTAGGATGGAAAGAATACTTCGAGAAGTTGATGAATGAAGAAAATGAGAGAGAAAGAAGAGTAGAAGAGGCAAGTGTGAAGGACCAAGAAGTGGCAATGATAAGTAAGGGGGAAGTTAGGCACTACAAAGGATGAAAAATGGAAAAGCAGTTGGTCCTGATGACATACTGGTGGAGGTATGGAAGCAATTTGGAGAGATGGCTGTGGAGTTTTTGACACACTTATTCAACAGAATACTAGCTGCCGAAAAGATGCCTGAAGATTGGAGGAAAAGTGTACTAGTTCCCATTTTTAAGAACAAAGGCGATGTTCAGAGCTGTGGGAATTATAGAGGAATAAAGATGATGAGCCACACAATGAAGTTATGGGAAAGGGTAGAGGAGGCTAGACTCAGGACAGAAGTAAGTATCAGCGAGCAACAGTATGGTTTCATGCCTAGAAAGCGTACCACAGATGCATTATTTGCCTTGATGATGCTAGTGGAAAAGTACAGGGAAGGTCAAAAGGAGCTACGTTGTGTCTTTGTTGATCTAGAGAAAGCCTATGACAGAGTACCAAGAGAGGAACTTTGGTACTGCATGTGTAAGTCTGGTGTGGCAGAGAAATATGTTAGAATAGTACATGACATGTATGATGGCAGCAGAACTATGGTGAGGTGTGCCTTAGTTGTGACAGAAGAATTTAAGGTGGAGGTGGGACTGCATTAGGGATCAGCTCTGAGCCCCTTCGTTTTTGCAGTGGTAATGGATAGGCTGACAGATGAGGTTAGACTGGAATCCCCTTGGACCATGATGTTCGCAGATGATATTGTGATATGCAGTGAAAGCAGGGAACAGGCGGAGGAACAAATAGAAAGATGGAGACATGCACCGGAAAGGAGAGGAATGAAGATTAGCCGAAGTAAAAAAGAATATATGTGCGTGAATGAGAAAGGTGGAGGGGGAAGAGTAAGGCTACATGGAGAAGAGAGAGCACGGGTGGACGACTTCAAATATTTAGGGTCAACAATCCAGAGCAATGGTAAGTGTGGTAAGCAAGTGAAGAAACGGGTCCAAGCAGGGTAGAACAGCTGGCGGAAGGTGTCTGGTGTGTTATGTGACAGAAGAATCTTTGCTAGGATGAAGGGCAAAGTTTACAAAACGGTGGTGAGGCCATGATATATGGATTAGAGACAGTGGCACTGAAGAAACAACAGGAAGCAGAACTGGAGGTAGCAGAAATGAAGATGTTGAGGTTCTCGCTCAGAGTGAGCAGGTTGGATAGGATTAGAAATTAGCTCATTAGAGGGACAGACAAAGTTGGATGTTTTGGAGACAGGGTTTGAGAGCAGACTTTGATAGTTTGGACATGTTCAGAGGCGAGAGAGTGAGTTTGTTGGTAGAAGGGTGCTGAGGATGGAGCTGCCAGGCAAAAGAGCGAGAGAAAGACCAAAGAGAAGGTTGATGGATGTGGTGAGGGAAGACATGAGTTCAGATGGCAAAAGATGACATACTTTGGCGACCCCTAATGGGACCAGCCGAAAGGAAAAGAAGAAGTCACTGGTCACTTTCTAATACATTTACTAGAGCATCAGTATACTTAGTACAGTACAGTAGTCCTCTATATAATCTATCCATCCAAACATATGTTTTCTGAACTGCTTATCCTCACAAGTGTTGTGGGACTACTGGAGCCTATCCCATCTGTCATCGAGCAGGAGGTGGGGTACACCTTGAACTGGTTACCAGCCATTCGGAGAGCACATAGAGACAGAAAACATACAGTCACAATCACACCTTGGGGCAAATGAGTGACCAGTCAATACATGTTTTTGGAATGTGGGAGGAAACAGGAGTTCCCAGAGAAAACCCACGCAGGCACGATGAGAACATGCACACTCCACACAGGCGGGACCAGGATTTGAACCCCAGTTCTCAAAACAGTGAGGCCAACAAAATCAGTTGGCCCACCATGACGCCTGTAAAACTCTAGTCCAATCAAAATGTTCCAACCTTTGCACAGCTGGTCTTGCTATCCATCCATCCATTCATCCATCCATTTCCTGAGCCACTTATCCTCACGAGGGTCGCGGGAGTGCTAGAGCAAATCCCAGCTGTCATCGGGCAGGAGGCAGGCACACCCTGAACTTGTTGCCAGCCAATCACAGGGCACATGGAGACCGATAACATTCGCACTCACAATCACAACTAGGGGCAATTTAGTCTCCAATTAATGCATGTTTTTGGGATGTGCCAACCTGGTCTCGTTATTCCTCATAAAAATGTATATATTAATATTGATATGACAATGCTTTTTGTCTTTTTGCACTGGAAAATATTGGCTTTTATGTACTTCCATGGTTCAAATCAGGTTCCTCTCAGGGAACACATTATTATCCCCATATACTCTCGAATATAATAGCCGACCTAAGAATGTGGGATTTGGAGTGTCAGCAAAGCAACCAGATTTTTATAGCAAGCAGTAAGTATACTGGAGCAGTGTAAAGAACGAGTGAACTGTGCTCTTCTCTGTAGTCCATAAAGATATGCAAACCATCTTTAAAATTTCCAATACTTATTATGGTGATGATGACACAGTGGAGTGCAGTAAACCATCAGGCTTCAGAATTTTAATAGAATTTTAGCACTGGACCTTAATGGTGTAAAATACTGCATATTTTTGGTTTCCAACTGACACCATGTAAATAAAGAGCCAGTATTTATTTATTTTTTTTCCCACACACCTCACAGTATTTAGGAAAAGAGACAATGGGTAATTTTGAGGTCCAGTTTTAGATAGTGTTGTTTTTTTTAATGCAATGCCGAGGCCACCAAAACCGGCCCCCTCTATGCCTCGGCTGCACCTAGACATTCTGTCCATAAAAATTATGAACAAAATCGGTGACAAAGGGCAGCCTTGGCGGAGTCCAACTCTCACCGGAAACGAGTCTGACTTACTGCCACCAATGCAGACCAAACTCTGACACTGTTTGTCCAGGAATTGAACACTTTGTCCAAAATTCATATGTGCCTTAAACCCTACAATTTGAAGTAATATTGTTATTACATATATTTTGGACATTAATTGGGAAAAAAATAAATAAAGAACATTTTTGAAATCCACGCATTATGTGGATATGTGCCAACTTTCACAGCCAGACCCAGACAAAACATCCTTGACCCTGCCCCGTGATGTTGCCGGTGTTTAGCATGACAGACCATTCGTTCTAGCTAGGCCAATAAGCCGAAGTGTTGTGCACCAAACTGCAACAAAACTGAGAAAACGCACCCAAATTTGTCATTCTTTAACCACCCGTCAGGTCAACCTGACAGGATAAAACTGTGGCTGTCACGGTTGAGGTTCGTTCATCAGCCAAGGAAATTTGCAAGACTTTAACCATTACTGGTTATTAGCCGTATAGCTAGAGCTTCCCGTGCCGATACTGTAGAAGCAACAACATACATTGAGGTGGCACGGTGGAGCAGCTGTAAGGTATTGGCCTCACAGTGTGCCGGTGTAAGCAACAAGATACTTTCTGAGGAGGCATGGTGCACAGCTGTAAAGCCACAAAATGTCAGATAGTGGAAGTTCCTTGTTCGGTGAAACGTATCAATGAGCAATGGGGGGTCAGAACATGAAGCACTGCAGGCATAGGCAAACGCTGATTGGCTGTCAGTTTTCAGCGGGGTCATTGGAATGTCTGAGCAAGAGAGGAATTTCGATAATACTTTTCCAATTTAGAGATGCTTCTCGGTAAAATCTGTGGATAATTTTGGCATTAAAAGACCCTCATCTACTAACTTCTTATCTGTGCTCCTGTTCTTATGATTTTCAACAAAGTCCTCCTTTAAGTCCATATGGGTGAATCACACTGAGTTTAAGCTCTGATATGGCGATTTTGTGGAATAACTTTCTCAAAAAGGCATAACATTTTTTTGTTCTTGTGGCCTGCAATGGAGTGGCCTGTACTCTCCCTGTCCCTTCAGGAAATTGGGTTAGGCTCTTGGTTCTTCTGTGACCTCAACCAAGATTTTCAGTCTAGAAATCAGGCTGATTGCATAATTACATGCATAAACTAACCTTGAGGCACTATCCTTAAAATATTTGTTTACTCACCATTATTATCTGCCTCTGGAAATTACATAATGATTAATACATAATCATGCTGCATGATTAAACAATAACTCTGACCACATGACGAGGTAAATGTTATTTTTCTTATTCCCATTCGGTGATTTATTGTATAGCACGCAGAAAACACAACCACATGCAAACATTTTCCAACTAGATGAATAGATCACAAAATATCATACTGCTGTGATGATACACAAACTTATTTACCACTAGAAATATTGGTTTAAAATGTTCCCTAGAGCATCTGCACACATTTCCATCAGGTTTGATTGTTTCTTTTTTTGTCTTTTCATGCAGTATAATGTAACCTCTAAAGTCAAACATAATTTTAAATTTCTTTTTCTATCAGATAATATAACTTGAATAATTAAGCTCTACGCACCACATCCTGTCATCATAACTCCTTTGATTATGCCTGAAAGACACAAAATGCAGACAGAACAAAGATGTTTACAGAGCAGTACTATCACATAATTTTATCAGAATTGCCTGAATCAATACGCCTGTAGAAAATATTGTGGAGTTGAGGAAGCACCCTTCACCCAGCTGCCCCTCACGCTGTCCAACTGTCTTGTGTCAACTGTTGAGACCTTTGAGTTCTTGGGAATTACAGTCCAACAGGACCTAAACCGGGAGATGAACATCAATTCCATCCTAAAAAACGCCCAGCAAAGAGTATACTTCTTGCGCCGTCTGAGGAAGCACGGCGTGTCACAAGGGCTGCGGAGACAGTTCTACATCCAACCATTACTGTGTACCTCCATCACAGTCTGGTTTGTGGCTGCCACAAAAAAGGACAAACTCTGATTGCAATGGATAATCAAAACCGCTATATGGATTGTCGGCACCACCCTACCCACCCGTGAAGACTTGCGCGCCACTCAAACTAGGACCAGAGCGGGCAAGATCATTTCGGACCCTCCACATCCTGGCCACTAGCTATTCCAGCTCCTTCCGTTGGGTGACCGATCAATTCAAATCAAAACTAGCAGCCATTCAAACAGTTTCTTTCCTCTGGCAATTAAGTCATGAAATTTTTTCTCAGCAAACCCGCTATTTTCTGTCTTGTGTCATTGTTGGGACACATCCTCACACCCTGCTGGACTAATCAGTATTCATATTAGTAGTATATGCTGAAGGGGTGGCACGGTGGAACAGCTGTAGAGTTGATCTCACAGTTCTGACGACTGGGGTTCAAATCTAGCCCTTGCTTGTGTGGAGTTTGCATGTTCTCCCCGTGCCTTCATGGGTTTTCTCTGGGCACTCTGGTTTCCTCCCACAGCCCAAAGGGACGCATTAATTGGAGACTTTAAATTTTTCTTACGTGTGGTTGTGAGTGTGACTGTTGCCTGTCTCTATGTGCCCTCTGATTGACTGGCAACGAGTTCAGGGTGTACCCTGTCTCCTGCTCGATGACAGCTGTGATAGGCTCCAGCACTCCCATGACCCTCATGAGGATAAGCGGCTCAGAAAATGGATGGATGTATACTGTAGAGTCTACAGTCTACAGTGTACAGTGTAGACAATCGGATGATTTGTCACTTTGTCACTTTAAGCTATACCCTTTGCACAATTGTAATTGCACTGGTCTATAGCGGTGACCCGCGAATGGGTAAGGGCACTCTGAATAAACATAACATAATGTGTCCCTACATTGACACAAACTCGCTGGTGTAAATGCTAGAAGACTGCATCTTTGCACAACTGACTCTTTAAAGAAATAGTTCCCTATTAATTGAATGCCTATTGTTTTGTTCATTCTTGTTAGTTTATTTGTTCTTTTTCCCACTACTCACCATGAATGTCGTACGAGAGGAGCACCAACTGTCGGAGAAAAATTCCTTTTATGCTGTATATACTTGAACATTAAAGCTTATTCTAATTCTGATTCTCTTGCATTTCTGTATTCAGGCAGCATTTGCATACATTTTGTCGTTTTGATCGAAACGAAAATCCAATGTTTTTAGATGTGGCAAGAGACATTTTCAGCACAATAACGTAGCACTTATTGGGGATTTTATTCAGTCATTGTCATGCTAATCATTGACATGCTTTTGGTGTTGTTATGGTGGGGGGAATGTGGATGCAATTGTACAGCCAGGACAGAGATGTGTACCCGATTCCTTTGTTAGTACACACGCCTGACTTTGGTTTTCATCGTGGGATTGATTTCCACTCTGTAATGGTGTTGACATTCGCCCAATAGCGACCAGTTCAGAGTGTAGTCCGCCTTTCGCCCAAAGCTGTCTGGGATAGGCTCCGGCTCTCCAGTGATCCTTGTGAGGTTAAGCAGCTTGGACAATGCCTGGATGAATGTTTACAACACAGTTTGATTCAAGTAGGGTTGGAGTTACTCGAAAGGCTCCATCCAAATCAAATGCTGAAGAACGACTGAGAACATTGAAGTACATGCTGACTTGAACTATATCAAATAAATAGAATTATGGAATAGAAATCAGTGTATGCATTTTATTTGCAGAAGACAGAATTGAAGGCAGCGAGAGGTGGATGCAATGGATCCCTGGCAAAACAACTTCAGAAGCCGAATCCTCATTAAGCGTGTGGGCCAAGTAAATTAAAAAAAAAGACCAAAATAAATGTAGAAGGAATTTGGCTCCAGTAGTTGGAGTCTCTAATGCTTTGGAAAGACACTGTAAGTATACATACATGTCATATACATTTACCACATATTCACATATTCACGAAATACTGGGAGTCATTAACACTGTTGCCACATTTACCTTGAAAAGGTAACTTTAAGTACTTTACTGATTACTTAATTTAAACACTAAGTTAGAAAGAAAAAAATAAGTTACTTTCAGCAGCTGCCAAGTGGCAGTAATATCACGGGTACACAGTTTATAAAAGCATTAGCTTAACTGTACCCATTACTTGGTAATGTACGCCACACAAGTTATAGACACGTTATCAACATGAATCAGTAACTTAAATATTAGTGTAATTGGAACCACATTAAATCATCCACTTAGTGCAGACTTGACATGCCCACACAATTAAATACAATAAATTCCTAAATGTAAATAACCACACTATTTTCTGTATACTGCTGATTGTGGCCCATGAAAGCAACAGTGGCACACACGCATACAGTTTTTCTATAAATATCCACAGGCTTAGCTTGCAATAGTCTCTACAGTGGTGACTTTTATAGTTGAAAAAAATAGGCTACCTATTTTTTTAAGCCACCAAAAATAAACACAACTTTTTCCTGCTAAAAAAAACATTATTCATCATTTCATTAAACATAATTTCAGTGGCTGGTGTGGGCTTATGTGCTCAGTAGTAAAATTAGCTCCATCTGCTTGGTGTAATTTAATAATGAAAAGTGTTCATAGTTACCCCATGCCCCTATTTCCTAAAGCCGCGCCCCCCAGTTTGAAAACTCCTCATAGAAAGCACACTCATGGCAAGAATGTAAATAAGCATTCAAACTCACTCGAAAGCAGCTAGATTCCCAGGCAACGATCCACCCTATGCTGTCTACATAAATCACAATTTGAAGCCAGAGGCCTGCCATCTGTTCGGCCCTTTCCTTTGGTTCCTTGGGTGAAGAACACAAGAGACACATTGAATCAACACCTTGCCTTAGAACTGCAAAGATCTGATAGTTTTTGCTTTGTCAAAGTGAAGGGCAATGAACACACTAATGCTATGTAGCTGCTAAGGTCACAAAGACTCTAATCTCTGTCTCTCATTCTGCTGTGATCCCCCCCACCTCCTACGTATTCCTCACTTTTCTGTCATAGTTTTTTATGAATACGTGTCTATTAAAGCCTTGATTACAGTGAATTTTAGCCAGTAAACTTTACAGAAACAACATACAGTAAATTGTATGTATTTTTATCCTTACTGCTTCCAGGAGCAAAACGCTCTCAAAGCCTGCACAGTTTAAAATAGACATTTTGTTTTTTACTCTCCCTGGGGTTCCCTCTTGGCCTTGTATAAATTTTGCGCACGTGTGTGTGTGCGTTTGCATGCATGTGTGTACCTGTGTAGATTTTTGTCTGTAAATCATTGGTGTATGCGGCTTGCTGGATGTAAGGCACGATCAACCAGTTGATCATGAAAGTAGTTCTGGTAGATTATATGACATTGTGTGACATTTAAAAAAATGAAAACCTCAGCCCGTCATCCATCATGTCGCTTGATTGATATAGGGTTAATCAATATATAAAGAATGACAGAATTTTGAATTTTTCTGACACTTATGTCACCCACATGATCAAACAACGGCGCTAAATATGTCAGGACTAACACGCTAGTCATTGAGTTACCTCCAATTTGTATCCTTGTGTTTTCTCTTATTCTTAAGAAAGAGTATAAAAATTAGTGTGGGAGCTGGGCCAAGTAAGAAGAGAAAAATTTATCACATTCACACGGGATGGAAGGACAAGTCATTTTCATGATAACATTTTTGAAATCCATATCCCTCATCAGCCAGTCTGCCATTGCATTACCAAAGAAGGAAAATATAGACTGGCATTTTAGGATTGCATGGAAAATACGACACTGGCTTCCCACCAAAAGTGAGGTAAGAGAAAGGTGACCAAGAAAAATGGTAGCTCACGAGAGCTTGGCTGCTTGAAAAGTAGATCTTAGGGAAAACAAGTTTGGCCACCTCTTATGTTAGGTATGATAGTAGAAGTCATGAGCACAAAAAAGCTCTTGACCCTATTCTGTCGTCTCTTTGGTTATTGTGATGCAAACTTTAAAAATGTCTGGTTTAAAGGTCAACAAAATGAATAAATAACCACTGACTGTTTACATATTGAAATCTAATAAATTTGTATCTGCTTTTGCATCTCTTCTATAACAAACTCATGTATTTTTGTGGATTCAGATATTCCTCTTTATTTTTAGAAACACCACTCTGACCACTTTCCCAAAAATTCAACACAAATTTGAGTGCTACTTTCAAACAGTGTTTATTAGCATGGCTGGTGGCAATTATCTTCATTCACCGAGCTGCAGTGTTCATATTAAAAAGAAACCCCATGAACCATATCTTGTGAAGAGAGGCACTTACCCAAACAAGGTGATGATGCTTATTAATAAATTCACTTTTGATGAACAGGGTGTATGAAATTGTCAAGACCCATCGGAACGGGAGTAGGACTCAAATGCAGGACTCGGACGACGCAAGGTAGTTCGGGGAGAAACGTTTATTATTTTGTGGTTGGGGATCGGGCAGGCAGTCAGGTGCAGCAGCGGTAGTTGGGACGTCGGGCGAAGAGTGCAGGTGAGCGGGCAGGCAGGAGTCGGTACACAGGAGCACAATCAAAGCAGGCAGAAGTCTCAAAGGAGTCAGGCTTACGGGGTTGGTCGGAGAACAGGCGAAGGTCGGTACACACGGGTTGTCGATCAGGGATACGGGAGTACTCAAACGGGGCATGAAGCTCAACGAACTGGCGCGGACCAGTCGTCATCGGGGTCATATAAATACACAGACTAATCAGCAGGTCTGCGCCTTCCAATCAGCGCAACCGCGCTGGCACCCGCACAGCCCGGGCTGGAGCGGCAGGATCATGACAGAAATAACCATAAAGGTCACATAATGCACAACAGAAATGCCAGAAGTTCAATTTCACAAATGTTCCTGTTAACACTCTGTTTAAAAATAACAGTATGAAATAAAAATGTTAAAATCACCAAGGTTCATCCAACATTGAAAACACGTTAGACCAGAGTATACCTATTTTTTTCCCAAAACGTAACTAATCCTTGACACAGGATCCATTTGGCTCCAGATAACTACACCTATGAGTTCACTTGGGGCTCACTCTGTTTTACTGTGCTGTGAAATTGCACACACAACCTTGAAATGATTCCCACGATCGCTGGTGGTCTCAGCCATGAAAAAAAATTAGACATGTCCATTTCAAGCAGAGTGACGGAAAAGTGAGGTTGAGTGAAAAAGTGGAGAAGTGATCTTGCTGAGGGAACAATGGGATTTCATCTCATTTCCCCTATAGCATTTAAAAAAATACAATATACAAAAAAATTGTGCGTACAAATACAATTAGATTAATGTATGGATTAAGCATGTGTATATTCACATTATGTGAGAAGTATGCAATGTTCTATGATAGAGTAGAAATACTTGTTTAGACAATGCAAATCAGATAATCCCAAATATATGGCTGGACATTCTAAAATAATACACTAAATATGGGCTTGCCTTAATCAGCAATAAGCAAAGTGAAAACATGCTGATTCAATTGAAAAAAGCAGGGACTCATTCTCGTGGAAACCCACATTATTAGTGACTGTACAGTGATTTATGAGGTAAATTCAAATGGAACCATTTTCCCATTAAAGAGGACAATGCTGAACCAACCTCTTCTCTTTCAGTTCTAAGACCACAAAGTGAATTGATTGATGTCGATGCTTATGTGCTTGCAGCATATTCCTATTCCATATTGCAAATCATGTGAGAGTATGTGGCAAACATGGCTGCATTCAAAGTGAAATATTTATAGTTGTGTATTATTGATATTTAATAATTACACATAATCACCATAAGAATTATTTGCTGTATTTCTTTGTTTTTTTCAATTTGAGATAGAATTCTAAACTTAAAAAGAAATATAACACTGTATTTGACCTGATCACTGAGTTTACTGTCAAATGAAACAAAACGTAACATTGGCTAAATGATTCCTTGAACCAGTCAAGTTTGAATTCCCACCAAAATGTTGTCGTAAATAATGGACTAAGTTTTACGGTTATGGGTCAAGTTTATGCGAGTTGATTCTAAATTATGTTGAAAAGGTATCTATAGCAGAAAAAAATGTTCTTTATTAATAAAACCTTTAATTATAATGATTAAAAAAGAGAAAAACCTTAACTGTATGTTTTCATATTTATTGTATTGTTTGGGGGGGAAATGTAGTGGGAGAAGACAAGTCGTAACATGGTAAGTGTACGGAAAGGTAATACTAGGCAAACAGCTCCCACAAAGACCTATTACCTGACTTTGGCCAGAGTCTTTTGCCTAAAGGTTTAATAACCAGAGTTATACTGTGAAGAAAATGTGTATAGTTCTCCCGCTTAAAAATCATGGAGGGGTCTGAAATTTTCATCGTAGGTGCTTGTCAACTGTGAGAGAGATAATCTAAAAAAAAAAATATCCAGAAATCACAATGTATGATTTTTTTTTAACAATTTATTTGTGTGATACAGCTGCAAATAAGTATTTGAACACCTGTCTATCAGCTAGAATTCTGACTCTCAAAAACCTTTAAAAGTCCACCTCCACTCCATGTATTATTCTAAAGCAGATGCACCTGTGTGAGGTTGTAAACTGCATAAAGACACATGTCCACCCCTTACAATCTGTAAGACTCAAACTTCTAACATGGCCAAGACCGAAGAGCTGTCCAAAGACACCAGAGACAAAATTCTCCACACGGCTGGAAAGGGCTACAGAGAAATTACCAAGCAGCTAGGTGAAAAAAGGTCCACTGTTGGAACAATCGTTAGAAAATGGAAGTCAATGTCAATCTCAATAGGAGTGGAGCCCCATGCAAGATATCACCTCGTGGAGTCTCAATGATCCTCAGAAAGGTGAGGAATCAGCCCAGGACGACACGACAAAAGAGACACCTGAAAAGAGCTGGAACCACCGTTTCCAAGGTGACTCTTGCTAATACACGAAGACGTCACAGTTTGAAATCATGCATGGCACGGAAGGTTCCCCTGCTTAAACCAGCACATGTCAAGGCCCGTCTTAAGTTTGCCAATGACCTTTTGGATGATACAGAGGAGTCATTGGAGAAAGCTTTGTGGTTAGATGAGACCAAAAAGTTCCATTTTGGTCATAATTCCACTAACTATGTTTGGAGGAAGACAAATGATGAGTTCCATCCCAAGAACACCATCCATACTGTGAAGCATGTTGGTGGTAGCATCATACTTTCAGGGTGTTTTTCTGCACATGGGACAGGACGACTGCACTGTATTAAGGAGAGGAGACCGCAACCATGTATTGTGAGATTTTGGGGAACAACATCTTTCCCTCATTCAGAGCATTGAAGATGGTTTGGGGTTGGGTCTTTCAACGTGACAATGACTCGAAGCACAGTCAGGAAAACCAAGTAGTGGCTCTGTAAGAAGCATATCAAGATTCTGGCGTGGCCTAGCCTGTCTCCAGACCTAAACCCAATAGAAAATCTTTGGAGGGAGCTGAAACTCTATGTTTCTCAGCGACAGCCTAGAAACCTGTCTGATCTAGAGAAGATCTGTGTGGAGGAGTGGGCCAAAATACCTCTTGCAGTGTGTGCAAACCTGGTGAACAACTCCAGGAAACATTTGACCTCTGTAATTGCAAACAATGGCTACTGTACAAAATATTAACATTGGTTTTCTCAGGAGTTCCAATACTTATTTGCAGCTGTATCACATAAATAAATCATTTTTAAAAATCATATATTGTGATTTCTGGATTTTTTTTTTTAGGTTATTTCTCTCACACTGGACATGCACCTACGATGAAAATTTCAAACCCCTCCATTTGTAAGTGGGAGAACTTGCAATATAGTAAGGTGCTCAAATACTCATTTTCTTCACTGTAGATCACCCAGAGTGGGGAATAATTCAAACAGATATTTAAAGAGCCAAGTAAATATTTTTTTTTTCTCCTAAACACATCAAATATGGTATGTTTGAAGGTAAGTCCTGAAAACATGCACCAAAAAAAACCCAGAGAAGATAAAGTACATAATTGTCAATATAAATCTGAAAACTGATTCGCCATCTCAGCTCGCTGGATTTTTTGGGTGGGGCTCATAACTAGCTTTGTGATGAAAAGCAAGCTGGTGTGTCAACATTCTGGCATCCCCCTCATTCCATGTAATGGCCATTCGTCAGAATTGCCCCTTCCTTATTCATAATAACTTGACCCACTTATATCACTCTAAGGCTTCCTCATATATGCATGGGGGCTGACAGCGCTGATGTCACTGCGGGTAGCTCAAATGCAATTTCCCTTTACAGCAGGGGTTGGGAACTTATGGCTCGCGGGCCATACCTGCTTCTTTTGGTGGTTGCATATGGCTCGCGGAGCCCTCATAACGACATTCTGTACATGTGATTTTTGTTGTGCAGAGAAGATTTGTCCTAGTGAGGTGTGGGAGCCAACAGAAATGACGCAGAGACAGTTTTGTCTAGTGCAGTTGCTGTAGTTTTTGCATTGGTAGTCGATGTCCAGAGGTGCTAACGCCGATCGTGTCGGAACAAGTATGGAAAGTATGGAAACGTTTTTGACAAAGGCTGCTCAAAGAAAAAAATATGAGGAGTACCAAAGTTTTCAACAAGAATGGACAGCCTTTGTGGAGATGTAGGGTTCTACTGTGTTTTTAAATTCACAGATTGGGAGTATGCCAAAGCATTCCGACTCGATTTTGCCAATAAACATGCCAACTTTGCAAAAAAGACAAGATAATCAAATGAATAAAAGACATGCCTTTGTTGGCAAGAACTGTTCACCATTGTACCATCATGATGGCAAATCAAATTTAATCACATTCTTAATGAACAGATGGAAGTCTCAACGCCTGTGTAAAGCTTAATCTGACAATGTATGAACTCCAAAGTCACCAGCAAAACCGTGCAGCACTCGCTGGTGCATTAATGGTAAGAAGTACTTTTGTCATCATTGGTGAGCAACAGTGTAACAATGTTATTTAAATAATTTAGAGACTTATTGTACTCTAAAAGTGTTGGTTTTACGTAAAAGTGCAAATATACCTGTACTTAGTTTTTAAAATACTGTATGGCTCTTTTGAAATTACATTTTTCAATATTTGGCCTTTGTGGCTCTCTCAGTCGAAAAGGTTCCTGACACCTGCTTTACACTCTTGTCTCGCGGAACCCACACACAGTGTTCTGAAAAAGTGCTGCAGTTTCCTTCAAAGTCAGGGGGGTTGCTCTTGCTGGTATAGGCTAGGACACAACATGGTAGTATTTCCTTTGCATGTTATGTCCATTTCGGGTCCCTGTTTTTACTTTCCTTTCTGGAACGAGGAACAAAGCAACAACATGATCCAACGTAATCCGATGTGGATGTTGTCCACCTCACAAGTGCGGGAGTACAAAGAGGCTTATAGCCTGCAGTTCACCTTCAACCGTTGCCTACAAAAAAAGAAAAGATCCACCTAGCTAGGAATGCAATATATTTTGTGTTAGTTGGGATACAATGTATCTGCTGCAGTGTGACCCAACTCACAGTGTGTAACGAGGGACCACTGAAGGTGATGGCTACGCCATCCTGACAGCCCCTGGCCAGCTCGTCATGATGAATGAGCGATGAATGCCATATATTGTTATCATACAAACTGTACAATGAAATTGAAGAGCGTCTTCCCTTCAATGTATCCATAAAAGTAAAATTAAAAAAAAAAATCAAAATAGGAATACAAATAAATAATAATATATATGTAAAATGGAATGCATAAAAACTATTGCTTAAGATATTGAAATCAGTATGTCTTTGCATTAATCATGTGGCTCTAGGAAAGATTACAATTCAGAGTGGTGATGGCTCTCAAAAAAAAAAAAACTGTTCCTTTGTCTGTTGGTCTTTATTTTTGCCCATCTGTACTGCCTTCCAGATGCCAGGAGGTCAAACAGTTGATTACCAAGTTGTCCTTAATAATGTTCTGAGCTCTCCTGAGGCACCGAGAGGATAAATGTCTGCCACGGAGGGCAGAGGGCAGACAATGATCTTCTGTCCTGCTTTGATTGTCCTCTGAAGCCTTGCTCTGTCTGCGTCAGTACAAACACAGTATTGTCAGCAGGCTTTTGATGGATGAACGGTAGAAGGCCAGTTGCAACTTTGTGTACAGGTTAGTTTTCCTGAGGACTCTCAAGAAGTGGAGACGCTGTTGAACCTTCTTGATGACTGCTGAGATGTTGTCTCTCCAGGAGAGGTCCTCAGAAATCAGGACTCTCAGGAACATGAATGTGTGAAGTCTCCACTTAATCACCATTGATCATGAGTGAAGCTGGTTCAGTTCTGTTCTCCTGAAGTCCCCAGTGATCTTCATTGTTTTTATAGTGTTCAGTTCCAGGTGATTGTCTGTACAACAGGTTGTGAGCTTCTGGACCTCGTCTCTGTAGGGTGCCTTGCCTTCCTTTGAGATGAGACCGTCCACTAATGTGTAATCAGCGAATTTGACAATGATGTTATTTTTGTGGACTGGGCTTCCGTCAAAGGTTTAGAGACAGTACAGGAGATGGCTTAGCCCTATAGTGAGCCGATGCTCAGTGTACGGGTGGAGGAAAGGTAGGAGCAGATTCTCACAGTCTGAGGTCTGTCAGTCAGGAAGTCCTTGATCTAGGTGCATCTGAGAGGAGGGAGGCCAAAGATGACCAGTTTTATCATCAGAATGTCTGTGTTAAAGGCCAAGCTATAATCCACAAAGTGAATCCTAGCAGGTGTTCCACGTGAGTCAACACAGAATGCAGAGCTATGCTGATAGCATCCTCTGTTCATCTAAGTTGGGGAGGAGGCAGTTTTTCATGTACTTGAGAACCAACCTCTCAAGGCAATATATAAAGACAAGTGTGAGGACACCAGGGTAATAGTCATTGAGCCCAGTTAAGGAATTATTTTTTGGGATGGGAATAATTGTCATAGACTTCAAGCAAGTGGGGAGGACTGCTTGGGCCAGTGAAAGGTTTATTTATTCAAAAGAATCATCCGGAAAGTTACTTTCTGTTTACTTTACTGTTACTTAGGTACTGACTTTGATGTCGCACATTTCCATAAGATTATTAAAAGCCGCCAAAGTCAAACATCATTGGATTGGTGCTTCGGGAAACATTGAAAGTTGATGTTGATGTAGTTTATGGAATTTATCAATTTTAGCGGAATTAAGTTGCGTGAGTGCCTCTGCCTCTGATGAGGCTACGATGCCTTTTTGCTCTCCACGCACTCAATGCCAAAGGTAAATTAATTTTTTTTTATTATTGTTTGAATCTGGTACACTTTAAGTGCTTATTTTTAAGGTAAATGAACATAATTTTCTATTATTCTTTACATTATGCACACTTTAAATGCTTATCTTTGGGGGTGTGGGCTTGGAACAGATTCGGCTATTTACATGTAAAATGTGTTTGTACTTAAAGTTTCATGTTATGAAAGGACTTCCGGAGCAGATTAATTTCCTCAGTAGATGTACCAACGTCCTGTACATATGATCAAAAGTGTTTCCACCCCTTTTTGGACATTTCATATGCTGGTTGAACTTCAGGAGTACAGTTTTCAGATTTGCCTTGTTAAAGTCCCCACTTATAATGTGAATGCCTTTAGGATAAGTCAACTGCTGTTCATTTATGATGTTCAGCAATAGAGAGAGCACAACTTTAGCGTTAACATCCGGTGGGATGTAAATAGCCATGACATGATATATGACTACAGGGAGCTTCCCCGGAACTTAAAAGGGCTGGCATTTAATAGACATCTACTCTACATCAAGTGAACAGTGTCTCTTTGTTCATCACGCTGTTGTTGCACCAGTCGTTTTTGCATGTTAACCGAGCCCCCCATCTCTGCTTTTGCCAGAGTTTTCAGTCTGATCACAGCATTGCAGGGTGCGGCCTCCAAGCTGCCCGCTAGCATTGGGAATGCTCGGGCAGAGCCCGGTCTCCATTATAATGAAGACGCAGCCAGTCATGAACACATCGATTAACCACAAGCTGTAATTCCAGCTTGTCCATTTTGTTGCCGATAGATCTGGCTTTGATGAGATGCAGTCTTGGAAGAGTTGGTCTGTGTAGTTTGTTCTTTAGTCCCAGCAGGCGGCCAGACTAACGACCCTGCTTTGGCATCCTCTCCCTCCTCATCCTGCGCCGCCTCACTGGCCCAACAACAATCCACGGTGAGTCCAGCATTGTAACTAGCTCATCTAGAATCTATTATTTGCGGTGAAAGTGACTTGAAACTGCTACTTTGTGTTGGTATCTGAAGTCCAAAAATTCCTTGCAGGTGTTGCAGAATGGCGATGCATACACGAGAAAAGTGCACAAAAAAATAAAGACAAAACACGAATACAAGCACTGATATCGAGAGCCATAAGATGCTGCATCCATGCGTGATGACATCGATCACCAGAATAAATAGTTGCCAGTTGCTAAAGTCGGCACAAGAACTCCAGCAGAACAGCGTTGAGACTATCTGCATTACAATTGCAGACTATGGCATTGTGGGGTGAGGAGGATAAAAAAAATCATCTCGGCAGACCACTGTGTCTTGCAATTATGTGGCCGCATGTGGTGGACCTTTTGGAGGCTACAGCAGTGCACCTGATGTCCATAGAATATCAACTGAGAAGTGCCATTCTGCAGCCCATGTGAAGTTGTGCAATCTGCGTCGCTGGGTCTTCACATATTTGATCGAAAACTGAAAGTTCCAAAGGTTCGGGCATTCCAAGCATTCAGGGGACGTCCATAGTGTTTGGAAGCTGAAAAAAGTAACTTTCTTTCGGCTTGTCCCTTTCGGGGTCGCCACAGCGTGTCATCTCAGATGAACACACATATGTTTGGCACAATTTTTACACCGGATGCCCTTCCTGACGCAACCCTTCTCAGGGAGTGGAGGCCCCAGTGGGATACGAACCCACAACCCCTGGTTTATCAAACCAGTGCTCTAACCACTGAGCTACAGGGCTGGAAGCTGAAAGAACGTCTTAATTCTTGACTATTTTGGAACCTGATTTTACATACTTTGCCATTTTTTTCTTCATTCATTTTTTTTTCCAGGTTATTAACGATACTCTTGTCAGTGGAGTGTCAAATTTACAATATCTAAAGGTTGGATTTAAATTAAATAATCCAAGAAATTTGAAGTATTGGAAACACCTATATTTTATGAAATATAGGTCCCACTGTGGTAATCAGGCATGTTTCAGCATTTTTCACCCTTCAAACTCTGGCAGCAGAAGTTTTTGGCAGACATGGGAGCATGCAGGACACATAACAATCCACAGCACACATTAGCATTATCTCATTAAAGGATGATTAAATGTGTAAACCACCTCAGCATTTGTGCATCAGCAGCACTGCTCTTGCAGTCGATATGCTGCTGCAGAATTCACAGTCGTGAGTCATTACAGTAATCTAACAAGGTCACTCTGAAGTTTCCGCTGTGCACTGTCAGTGATGATTTGTTGGGAGTTTTAACAAAAAATTCAATTACATAGAACCAGTCAGGCATGTTTGCTCTGACACACTCACAGTTACATATAACTCGACCACAGTAATCACTGGGGTCGAAAATACAGTTCCACTTAAATGTTGTTTTGTAAACAAAGAGCACCCATAAATTACTGAACCAATGTTAAAGCTGAAATGTGCCTTGATTCCCCCATCCACATTTCCAGTACTTTTAGTTACTCTCTATTCTCTCTCCTAGTTATTTCAAATCATTTCCTCTTCTCCTTACCCAACGTTCTTTGAATCTTTTATTCTGCACAGGTTTCACAGATGGAGTGACTCGGGGCTGTGGCAGTTATGCAAAATGTAGCTTTAATGAACGCAGGGCTACCATGATGAATGTCATAAAAGCAAAAAAAAATGAGACCCTTGTGGAGGTAGAGAAGTACATTTTCCATTTCATTATAATAATAGCATAGAGATCTTTTTTTCTGCATGGCTACAATGAAATAAGTCGACCTTAAACAAACTTGGATGCTCACCATCATCTTTATTTTAATCATATGTCAATTCAGGATGAATTAATACAAATTAACTTCCTTCACGCAATATATCCATCAAATAATTGTTAGAAGCAAAGCAGTAGTCTTTGTATGTTTTTGTTTAAAACCAACAGGTTGTGCTGACTGCCTGCTGCGGTGGGAAGGAAATACTTGTCCAATACAAATATAAGACACAAATAGGTGTAGCGTGAGGAATCACTGCATTCATTGTTTGGCTCAACCCATGTTTGTTTGAGGCTGTCTCTGCCCAAAGTTTCTTATAATTAAATTTCGACTGTCTGAAAGGTGTCTTGAAATACCTGATCTTATTATTTATAAATAAAATTACTGATAGGTTAAAGCATTATGAGCTCAACACATAATAAAATTAATAATTTAGTCTGTTCATGGCATTGTTGATTGATTTTTTCTATCAATGTGTTAATTATGACAGCATACAGCTCAAAATGTGTGTTTGCTGTTGTGTGCTACTCCATGCAATGATATACCAAAAGGAAGAGTCTCCAGAAAGCATAACTT
This sequence comes from Syngnathoides biaculeatus, assembly GCF_019802595.1. NCBI lineage: Eukaryota > Metazoa > Chordata > Actinopteri > Syngnathiformes > Syngnathidae > Syngnathoides > Syngnathoides biaculeatus. Next base: position 28,919,850 of record NC_084646.1, on the reverse strand, counting down.
TATTCCACTCAATGAGACAAATTTAAGGCCAACTTCAAGGTATAGAGTAAGGACACATAGTATTAGTATTTCGAGTTACTGTCATGATCTGTACCTCCTTGAGCCATCACCTTATTGTGGTGGAGGGATTTGTGTGTCCCAATTATCCTAGGATCTAAGCGTTCTGGGGCGTCATGCCCCTTGCAAGGTCACCGATTACAAACAGGTCCTAGGTGAGGGACCAGACAAACCACATATCCATAAACCCCTATGATGAGGAAAAATGGATTTAGGTTTCAATGGTTCAGACAAGGGTTACCAGGGCCTGCCTCTGGAGCCAGGCCTAGAGGTGGGGCCTGGTGGCCAGGTCAGCAACTATGGGGCTCACCCAGGCACAGCCTGAAAGGGTAACATGGGTCCCCCTTCCAATGGGCTCACCGCCTATGGGAGGGGCCATAGAGGTTGGGTGGAGTGTGAGCTGGGTGGTAGCCAAAGGCGGGGACCTTGGTGATCTGATCCCCGGCTCCAGAAGGCATATAGGGGTCTGGTTTGGTAGCCTCTGTATTGCATCTTTGCTTTTTGCAGATGTGGTTCTGTTGACGTCATCAAGCTTTTATCTCCAACTCTCACAGGAGCGATTCACAACCAAGTGTGAAGTGACTGGGATGCGTATGAGCACCTCCAAATCTGAGACCATGATCTTCAGTTGGGAAAAGGTGGCATGCCTTCTCAAGGTCGGGGATGAGATCTTGCCCCCAGTTGAGAAGTTCAAGTATCTTCTGGTTTTGTTCACAAGTGCGGGAAGAATGGAGCGAAAGATCAACAGGTGGATCGTGCAGTATCTGGAGTGTGCAGATTTTGTATTGCTTCGTTGTGGTAAAGAGGTAGTAAAGTCAAAAGGCGAAGCCCTCAATTTACCAGTCTATCTACATTCCTACCCTAAGGTATGGTCACGAGCTCTGGGTCAAGACCAAAACAACAAGATCCCAGATACAAGCGACTGAAATGAGGGTGTACGAACTCCCGCTGAGAGATAGGGTGAGAAGCTTAGTAATTTCGGAGGAGTTGAGCTGCTTCTCCTACGCATTGAGACAAGCCCGATGGGGTGGATGGGCCCTCTGATTCAAATGCCTTCTGAATGCCTAACCGGTGAGGTCTTCATAGCACATCCCACTGGGACGAGACCCCGGGGACAACTCAGGACACACAGACGAGAATATGCCTGCAATATGCAAGTGGCCTGGGAATGTCTTGGGATTTCCCTAGAAGAACTGGATAAAGTGGCTGGAGAAAGGAACATCTGGGCATTCCTGATAAAGACACTCTGCCTCTGCATCTTTTCTTTTGTCGCTCGACTCTCCTTACAAATGTAAAAAAAGATGGTAATAGTTTTGGTTCATACATGAACACTGGACAATAAATACCAGCATACAGTAGATGTGAAGGTGTTTTTTTATTTTTTTTTACTTTTTCATATTTCGTGACACTTCCAGATGAACCAAAAACATACAAAATGACATTAGCTGGGGGGGTCTAACAAGCAACAATTTACAGCCAGAAATGAAAATGAATACGATACTACACACTAGCTGTGTTTGTGATGTCGCTTGTCCCAATATACAGCAATTGCACTGAATAAAACCAATTAAGCAGATGAATAAATGGAAGAATGATCTATGGCCTGCAGTTTCTCCTTTGGAGCTTGGGTGGTGCTTTACGTCCTCTCTCTCTCTCTCTCTCTCTCTCTCATCCAGATGGTCCTCCTCACATCGGAAATCATGACCTCAACCAACTTGCAATAACCATTCAAAATCTATCTCCTCTGCCTCAGTCTGCTCTTGGGTCCAATCATATTCACATTCGACTTTGCACGGTGAAATTTACAAGTACCCAAACTCACGGGTTTTCCATTTACTAGTGGTCACATCTTCTTCTTCTTTTCATTTGGACTTGTCCCGTTAGGGGTCGCTAGAGCGTGTCGTCTTTTTCCACCCAAGCCTATCTCCTGTATCTTCCTCTTTAACACCAAGTGCCCTCAAGTCTTCCCTCACAACATTCATCCACCTCTTTGGTGTTCCTCTTGTTTTTTTGCCCGGCAGCTCCATCCTCAGCACCCTTCTACCAATGTTCTACCAATGTTCTACCAATATACTCACTCTCGTCTCTGGACATGTCCAAACAATCGAAGTCTGCTCTCTCAAACCTTGTCTCCAAAACATCCAACTTTGGCTGCCCCACTCATGAGCTAATTTCTAATCCTATCCAACCTGCTCACTCCTAGAAAGAACCTCAACATCTTCATTTCTGCTCCCTCGAGTTCTGCTTCGTGTTGTTTCTTCAGTGCCACCATCTCTAATCCGTACATCATGGCTGGCCTCACCACTGTTTTATAAACTTTGCCCTTCATGCTAGCAGAGACTCTTCTGTCACATAACCACCAGACACCTTCCGCCAACTGTTCCAACCTGCCAGGACCCATTTCTTCACTTCCTTACCACACTCACCATTGCTCTGTATTGTTGACCCCAAGTATATGAAGTCGTCAACCCTTGCTATCTCTTCTTCTTCGCCACCTCTACCTTTGTCCTACGTTGCATGTCAAAGTATTCCTTTTGCCTCTCCTCAGTCCTCTCAGTATCCCACTTCTTCTTTGCTAACCTCTTTCTTTGTATGACTTCCTGTATTTTGGAGTTCCACCACCGAGTCTCCTTTTTCCCTTTCTTGTCAGAAGACACACCAAGTACTCTCCTGGCTGTCTCTCTGATCACCTTGGCTGTGGTAGTCCAGTCTTCTGGGAGCTCCTCCTGTCCATCGAGAGCCTTTCTCACCTCTTTCCAAAAGGCTGCACAACATATCATCTTCCTTCCTCAGCTTCAACCACATGGTTCTCTTCTCTACTTTGTCTTCTTAATCTTCCTACCCAACACCAGAGGCATTTTACACACTACCATCCTATGCTGTTGAGCTACACCCTACCTACCCTACCACTACCTTGCAGTCAGTAATCTTGTTCAGATTACATCATCTGCACAAAATATAATCCACCTGCGTGCTTCTATCTCCGCTCTTGTTGGTCACTCTATGTTCCTGCCTCTTCTTGAAAAAGTGTTCACTCCAGCCATTTCCATCCTCTTTCCAAAATTCAGCACCATCTGTCCCTCAAAGTTCTTTTCCTGGATGCCGTACTTACCCAACACTTCTTCATCGCCCCTGTTTCCTTCATCAACATGTCCACAATCTGCACCAATCAAAACTCTTTCTTTGTCTGGGATGTTGAGAACTACTTCATCTAGTTCCTTCCAGAATTTCTCTTTCACCTCTAGGTCACATCCTACCTGTGGGGCATAGCTGCTAATCATATTATACATAACACCCTCAATTTCAAATTTCAGCCTCATCACTCGAGCTGATATTCATTTCACCTACAAGACATTCTTAGCCAGCTCTTCCTTTTAAAATAACCCCTACTCCATTTATTTTCCCATCTACCCCATGGCAGAATAATTTAAAGCCTGCACCTAAACCTCTAGCCTTACTACCTTTCCACCTGGTCTCTTGGATGAAAGTATATCAACCTTTCTCCTAATCATCATGTCAACCAACTCCTGAGGTTTTCCTGTCATAGTCCCAACATTCAAAGTCCCTACCCTTAGTTGCATTCCACTTATTCTTCTGCCGACGAATCTGGTTTGCTCCTCCTTTTTTGTCTTCGACCCACAGTAGCTGAATTTCCACCAACGACGTGCAGGTTAGCGGTGCCGGGGGCGGCGTTTTTAACTCGGGCCACGACCGATCCAGTATGGTATTCTTTAGATGAACGCTCATATTTGTATGGCACAGTTCTGTGCCAGATGCCCTTCCTGACGCAACCCTCTGCATTTATACAGGCTTGGGACAAGACTACAGATTGCACTGGCTTCTGCCCCCAAAACGCATTTGGATACTTAGTACTAAAACATTCCTTAGCTGCATTACTACAATAAATTCCTCCATTACCTTGTCATGCATTTATTATTTCATTGCTTCAGGTCCCCGTGTGATTCTTCTGGAAAAAAAATACTACTCAGATGGAGTGTTTCTATTCAAATAAAGATATGATTAACAAAACAACTCTTTAAAGAAAAAAAAAACATGTATGGGGCCTCGTGTGTGTTCGCGTGTTAGCATGTGTGTGACTGTGTGGTTTTTTTTTTTTTTGTGTGACTCATTATCCACTAAAAGTGCAGGTTCTCTCTTGGTGCTATGCAAAAAGAACAGTAGGGCGGGTTTATCTTTCCACAAATAAAAAAGGACATGACACATTTTTTTCTGGGATTGATAAATTTTCATTGTTGTGATAACACCCTGTGCACCACTTACAATGCAGTGAGCCACACTGGTTTAACGGCTTTTGCTCGGTTGATGCAAACGGTGAGGACATTTTAAGGAAAGTTAACTATTTATTACATTCGCTAGTTTGCAAACCAACAACCTAAGTGTGCCCTGTCTGTGAGGAGTTTGCATGTTCTCCCCATGCATCTGTGGGTTTTCTCTGGGCAGTCCATTTTCCTCTCACATCCCCAAAACATGCATAGCAGGTTTATTGGAGACTCTAAATTACCCTTAGCTGTGATTGTGAGTGTGAATGGTTGTTTGTTTCTTTGTGCCCTGTGATTGAGTGGCAACCAGTTCAGGATGTGCCCCGCCTCTTGCCCGTAGATAGCTGGGAAACGCTTCGGCACTCCTGCGACTCTTGGGAGAAGTGGCTCAGGTAAAATAATGACGGATATTCATCCATCCATTATCTGATTTATTATCTGATCTTACCTTTTATCATAATCAGGGATCTAGGATCATAATCTTTTATCTTATCTTTACTCCTTTCACCTGGGGAAGACAAGGCCGATATTTACCCTCTTTTGAGTGCCCCACTGCTTAAGTTACTTTTTTCGCTTTCTCGTCAATGGCAAAAAAGTCTCCATTACATATCGTGAGTTACATTACTGTAATAGTGAATATTTGCATGGGTATGGTAATAAGAGGATCTTCCCATCTGGTGTCTCAATCTAACATCACTTATTCGGAATTTGGTGCTGCTTGTCCCAAAGGGCGGCTATAGTTTCAAGATGGCACACTGTCACAGCACTAACCTACTGGGTCATCACTCTTATGTAATATTTTTCATTTAAAAGAATGTATTAGATTATAATTACAGTTCATAAATGACCAATTACAAAACATATATAGACAGACATATTAAAATGCTACACACTGTTCCTTTAATATTCATGACATCTTGAGAGATGTTCCATATTAATGGGTCTTTATAACAGAAAGAAAGTCTTATTTTCTGCAAACAACCTTATATTGATCAACATTGCTTGGAAGAAAAACAGATGTTGCACCCATAACAAGTTGGCAAGGTGTTAGTTTATCATTGCCTTATCGATGCAAGCAATCAATCGTCAATGTTTGGCTGCCTCATCTGTACTAAACAGAAAGCATGGTGTGCTTGAGGTGAAGACAAATCATGTACATAACATTTGCCTAATACATTATGTAAATGAGGCATGTGTTGTTTTTTCTTGAATGGGGTCAGATAACTATCATGAGACACATATGTACAGTAGCCAAAAATAGCTCTCCAATAAGAGTTCTCTTGAGAATAATATGACACGAGTAAAAAGGAGTTACTTGGATGGCTTCTTTTTATTTATTTATTGCATAAGTCACATTAAATAATTCAGTGGAAACAATCCTCAAATACTTAGAAACTGGTGTGAAGTTCAGATTTATTTTTTAATCAGAGCATGAACATCAACTAGACAAAAATACAAGATAAGAATGTTGTCACCAGGCAGATATATTTAACAGAGCTCCAACAGTACTGATTGTGTCGGAAAAATTGTTAATTCCATTCATGTGCTGGAGATGACCTCAGGGGCAAGTCTTGGTCAAGTATTTTGGGTGGCCTGAGCCCATGACCCATTTCCATTTGGAATGTCCCTAGTATAGGTCACTACAGCTCTTATAATCCATCCATCCATTTTCTTAGCCACGTACCCTCATGAGGGTCGCGGGAGTGATGGAGCCTATCCCAGCTGTCAACCGTCAGGAAGCTGGGTGCACCCTGAACTCGTTACCAGCCAATCCCAGGCACATATCTCTGTCTGTCTGCCTCTCTCTCTCTCTCTCTCTCTCTCTCTCTCTCTCTCTCTATATATATATATATATATATATATATATATATATATAATATATATATATATATATTATATATATATATATATATATATATATATATATATATATATATAATATATATATATATATATACAGTGAAGAAAATAAGTATTTGAACACCTATAATAATCTATAATAAAAACCAGTAATCTAAAAATCTAAATCTAAAATCTAAAAACAAATATCCAGAAATCACAAAGTATAATTTTTTTACCAATTTATTTGTGTGATACAGCTGCAAATACGTATTTCAACACCTGAGAAAAGCAATGTTAATATTTGGTACAGTAGCCTATGTTTGCAATTATTGAGGTCAAACGTTTCCTGTAGTTGTTCACCAGGTTTGCACACACTGCAGGAGGGATTTTGGCCCACTCCTCCACACAAAACTTCTCTAAATCAGACAGGTTTCTGGACTGTCACTGAGAAACGTGGAGTTTCAGCTCCCTCCTAAAATTTTCTATTGGGTTTAGGTCTGGAGACTGGCTCGGCCATGCCAGACCCTTGATATGTTTCTGACGGAGCCACTCCTTGGTTTTCCTGGCAGTGTGCTTCAGGTCACTGGCATGTTGAAAGACCCAGCCACGACCCATCTTCAATGTTTTGACTGAGGGAAAGAGGTTGTTCCCCAAAATCTCACAATACATGGCTGCGGTCTCCTCTCCTTAATACACTGCAGTCTTCCTGTCCCATGTGCAGAATAACACCCCCAAAGCATGATGCTACCACCCTCAAGCTTTAGAGTCAGGATGGTGTTCTTGGGATGGAACTCGTCATTCGTCTTCCTCCAAACACGGTTAGTAGAATTATGACCAAAAAGTTCCATTTTGGTCTCATCCAACCAGAAAACATTTTCCCATGACTCCTCTGTATCATCCAACTGGTCATTGGCAAACATAAGACGGGCCTTGACATGTGCAGGTTTAAGCAAAAGAACCTTCCTTGCCATGCATGATTTCAAACCATGACGTCTTAGTGTATTACCAACAGTCACCTTGGAAACGGCGGTCCGGTTCTTTTCAGGTCATTGACCAAGTCCTGTTGTGTAGGTCTGGGCTGATTCCTCACCTTTCTACGGATCATTAAGACCCCACAAGGTGACATCTTGCATGGGTCTCCACTCCGATTGAGATTGACCGTCATGTTTAGCTTCTTCCATTTTCTAATGATTGCTCCATCAGTGGTCTTTATGCAGCTCACAAACACACACAGGTATAGCTGATTCAGGATAATACATGGAGTGGAGGTGGATTTTTAAAGGCGGACTAACAGGTCTTTGACGGTCAGAATTCTAGCTGATAGAGAGGTGTTAAAATACTTATGTACAGCTGTATCACACAAATAGATCGTTAAAAAATCATACATTGTGATTTCTGGATTTTTTTTTTAGATTGTCTGTCTCACAGTGGACATGACCCTACAATGAAAATTTCAGACCCCTCCATGATTTCTAAGTGGGAGAGCTTCCAATATAGCAGGGTGTTCAAATACTTATTTTCTTCACTATATATATATATATATATATATATATATATATATATATATATATATATATGCATGATAAAAACAACGCCGCCCATGAGCGACAACGACGTCGTGGCCAAACCGTCGCCCCATCCGATCCAACTCCGCGTGGCAGAGATGAACCACCGCAGCCCTGCACCGCAACAAGCCACCCAAGCTCAGTACCTCGATGACCCACACCAGCCCGGCGTTGGAATGAGCCACCCCGGCTGAAGTTGTGATCCCAGCGGATCAGGTACAGCTTCGGTGGCAGCTCATTCAAAGCTGTGCTCGGCACCGACGGGTCCATCGACACATTTAGCACCCCTGACTTAGGTGCGCTGATCTTTTGTTACAATGTGAGAGGATTAGGTCCCCCCCAAAAAGTATTATTTGCCAGGGGGAACCTCCTTTCTCCTCCCGCACACGGCCAAACCAACTCCGCATCGGGGCTGACGTGGAAGCCTTCGCCGAGGAGCCCGACGCAGAAGCCATCTGACGCCCACATCGACGCATTTCACCCCCCTGTCATACATACTCTGATCTTTTGTTACGTTACGAGAGACGGATTACGTGGTCCCCCCAAACTATTATTTTTTTAGTTGCTGTATATACACCTACCTGTCATTTGGAACCCACAAAGCTCTCGTCCTTTACATTCGTGCAATCCATTTTTCACGATGAATCAGGTCTTTATGAAAAGTATGACGCATTAATCCATCCTCCCGAGTGTTTGAGCAATATCCAGCAGTTTGTCTAACACGAAGGAACAACAAGGTACCTTCCAGCAGGTAAAACTAGTATAAATGGACAAGACCGCTTGAGTGTGCTACTGCCCTGTACGTCACTTCCTGCTTCTTCTTAAAAAATAAATCCCTCGAGAGGATTTTCATGGCGGGAGTGACCAAAAGCCATATACGTCAAAGTCATGTTGTGTGGTGAAAAAACGGATGGGTCCATTCTGGCTGCCTTTTTTCATGAATCACATACTAAAAATCATGCATTTAATGACAGTGGTACTTTAAGTAATGAGTGATAAACACCAGGTTGCAGGACAGACATATCTGACTTGGTAAGATACTTTCACTCCCAAGTTACTATTTAAAAGTGTAGTTATTAACATTATATGCTGGTTAACTTTTGCATGATTTCATACTCAGACAGTAAGAGAGAATTGATGAAAATTTCTCAGAGCCTACAGATCATCCAGAATCCGTAACCGAAAACCTATTCAAATTCAAGTGAATCTGAAAAAACTGACATTATGGAATGAATTAGAAATTCAAGGCCCTTAACTAGTAGTCTTTTTTTAGGTTCATTAAATGAGTTACATTCACTATTTTCCTAGATTTAGCTACAGTAGAATAATTGGGAGTGAATTTGCATATTCTGCCTCTTTGCATAACATTTGGAACGGCAGAGGCGATATGTCAAAGTGGGATTTTGTCTTGTCTTGTAAGGTTGTTTTACAGCAATATATTTCCATCAATACTTTTACATTTAAAGCTGTCTCTGTGCGGCATAACACGACCACTGTTCTGTCAAGACAGTAAATGAATACAAATCCTCAGGCCCGAGCCTGCTTGCCTGCTAATATTATGGGGAAATTCTCGAGGGAACACTGAAGAGTCTTAGTTATTTGGTCACAAACTTAAAATATTTTGTTGTTGCTTTTGTCTAAACTTGTCTTAATTAGTAAAGAGAGTCAGAACTTTACAATGCTAAAACATTCCCAGATTTTCATTAGCATTTTTAAATACTCATCTAAATTTCATCCATCCATTTTCTGAGGTGATTATCCTCACAAGGGTTATGGGTGTCCTGAACCAGTTATCTTCAGGCAGAAAGCGGGGTACACCATGAATTTGTTGCCAGCCAATCACAGGACAATCAAAACAAACAACCATTCGCACTCACATTCACACCTGCGGGCAATTTAAAGTCGTCAATTATCCTACCATGCATGTTTTTGGTATGTGGGAGGAAACTCGAGTGTCTGGAGAAAACCCACACAAGCACAGAAATGACATGCAAAAACCAACAGGCGGGGCCAGTATTTGGAGCCTACTCCACAGAACTGTGAGGCAGACACTCTCATGAGCATGCTGCTTCAGTGGAGGTGGGAACTCCGGTACTCATCTAAATTGTAATGTTATTTATGTCAAAAGTGCATCTGGCGTACATTGGGGCCTACAGACCCTTCTCTGCTGCCCTAAACATGATCAAAAGCAATAATCAGCATTTATCCAACCATTCATCCATTTTCATAGCAACTTATCCTCACAAGGGCCGCGGGAGTACTTGAGCCTATCCCAGCTGTTAACGGGCACGAGGCGGGGTATACCCTGAACTGGTTGCCAGCCAATCGCAGGGCACATGGAAACAGACAACAGTCTGACTTAAAATCACACCTAGGAGCAATTTAGAGTCTCTAAGTATCGCATGTTTTGGGGGATGTGGGAGGAAAACGGAGTGGCCGGAGAAAACCCACACAGGCATGGGGAGAACGTGCAAACTCCACACAGGCAGGGCCAGAATTGAACCCTGGACCTGAGAACTGTGAGGTCAACGCTTTACTGCTGCTCCACTACGCCCTGCTCAGCATTTGCTTTCATAAAATTGTATTTAATTATTTTCAAAATTCTTCTTTTCATTGTGTGGGTAATGGTTGAGCAGCTTCCAGTGGTTTGTGGGGTATTTTTAGTGTTTTGTAGATTTAGATTATATCTTCAATGTCAGGACTGGTGAGTGATGAAGAAGAAATGTCAGGGTTTTTTTTAACCATTCAGAATTTATACGAAGTTCAGATTAAAGGTCAGAATTCTACCGCATGTCACTGGATCAATCACACTACCATATTTTCCGGATGACAGTGCACACAGGTTAAAATGCCGCACCCACTCTGTGTAGCATTTTTCTTTCCCATACATGAGTTGCACCGGACCATATGCCGCCCACCAAACGTGACAGTACATTGTGAACTTAATAGGTACACACACATACACACCTCCTGTAGACTGAAACAACTAAAGTGCCTCAGAATGTCTCAGTCACACACCATTTCAGTCTCTCTGTCGCTCTCGTCATTTTCATCTTGAAGCACAGTTACTGCTGAAGTTGTGTTTTTCTGGTAGCAATGCAGCCTTTCTAAAGCTGTTGGTGATAGTAGATTCTTTCACACTGCTCCACACATTTAAAATCCTCTGGCAGACCTCAAAGAAGGATGATCTTCGCATGCAACCAGATTTTTTGGCGGTCCTCATCCAAGCCCCACATTCACCTCGGAGTACTGCTTTAAAAGCATGCTGATGTCCAGTGGCTGTAAAAACTGTGTTTTACCTCTAGGAATCCCAGCTGGAAGACAGTTAGGTCACCTTGTGGCCATTTTACAGAATCTATTGCATGGGCACTCATAGTGTTCAAATCATTCAATGCTATTTTCAGTGAAAAAAATCCTCCCAGGCGCCAAATGTACCAGTCCGTCAGCCATTCAGTCATCAAACTCTCCACCATCCAGGCATTTTTCTTAACTATACAGTAACAACTATGCGTTTTGGGAGTTTTTCTTTGGTATTGTGATCCACTTAAAAATCACCATTGGTGGAAGCTTTTGTCGGTACAAACAAAACATACGTGATACTGCATTCTCTCGTGCCCATTTGTTTTCACCAAAGTGGATGATGTTCCAGTCTTGTTCACAGTTCAAATTAGAGGCATGGTGTCCGTTCACCTCATCCATATTTATGATGTCGTCTGGTCAGATGGAATCCTCAGCTCTTTTTGTTGCAATGAATTTCCGGAAGTTTGCAACTTTTCCTCATTCTCAGGAAGGAGTTGTAATCCGCACCCTGATAGACAATCCTATTCGTTGAAAACCTTCCACACACATTTCGCTGGCGCTTTTTTTTTTTTTTTTTTTTTTTTTTAGCTTTTAGTCAGATCTGCTCAGTGGACACATCTCACTCATCTATTATCTGTGTGTTCACACAGACAAGAATGTTTTTAAGTTCATGCCATTTGCTCTTATGACCTCTAAAAGCCTTTGTTGTCTTTTGTCACTTTGCGCTGACGGCTCCAATGCCTCCCCATTAATTCGTTGATGCCAAGTTTCTGTGCAGCAGCCCGATTTCTATCCTGGATAGACAGATCGATGGCTTTCAACTTAAAAGCTGCCTCTTACTGTTTTCTTCTTGGATCCTCCATGATGATTGGATAAAAGATAAAAAAAAACATCTTGCATTCACTACATGTCCTACGGCAATTTTCTTCCTGTGTGCCCAAAACTAGAACCGTCTTATTTATGATGATTTTATACACCCTTGAGGGAGCTTCTTATTCTTTTACACACTTAAAGGGAGATTGATCTTCTTCAACACATGCCGGGGATAGATCTGTCTTCTTCAATGCACGCCGGAGGTAGAGTCTTCTTCTACAGGCTTGAAGCATCTTTGCACAACCATAATCTTATAGGGAACGGCCATGTTAAAGCATTAAAGGGAAAATCCAGTGCTTTGCATGAACAGTGTATCAATAGGTCATGTAATATGTACCCTATTTTGACAATGTGATGTTAAATCCTCTCTCATTTAATAGTGTTTTGTGAAGATTTTTATTGACAATGACGAATTTTCAGCGGCACTGCCATTTTCGCGAGTTACATGATCTTCGGGGGCGTATGTGATGTGTACCATGCTGTTCCAAACACTGGACTACATGGGACACCATTTTGCCCTGATTTCTTGGATTTATCCTCATCTGATGAAGAAATAGCAGTATCGGTTGATCGGGAAGACGGAGGAATACTTCCATAAAAATTTGAACCTGTGGCTGTAATTAATGTTGAATATTCGGATGGTTCTTCGGGCGTAATGACGCGGAGTCTGACTACTCGGAGGCCTACGCAAGATATAAGTGCATAAACAAAGGCCCCCGGGAGCTATGGGCCGGCAGCTGCGGATGGTTCTTCGGATGGGAATGACACAGAGTCTGACGAGCGAGCTCCTGCAGGGGCTGCGAGCCGAGATTCCAGGCGGTGGAGGCCATTAGCCCCGGACGCCGAAGCTAGGCTAAAGGCTTCTGCCACCATCGAAGGCAGGCCACAAGCTCCGACCGCGAGCGAGCTTCCAGGCGGTGGAGGCCGTTAGCCCCGGACGCCCAAGCTAGGCAAAAGGCCTCCACCACCACCGAAGGTGGGCCACAAGCTCCGGCGGGCGCAAGTGAGCTTCTAGGCGATGGAGGCCGTTAAGCCCGGATGCCCAAGCTAGGCTAAAGGCCTTCGCCGCCACCGCTCCGGAGCTCCGGCGGCCACTGTGAGCCGAGCTTCGACGTCCGGGGAAGCCTTTAGCTAAGCTTCGGTGGCGGCGGAGGGCTTTAGCCTAGCTTGGGTGTCCGAGGCTAACAAAGCGAGTGGAGGCCGTTAGCTCGGCTAAAGGTCTCCGTCACCTGAAAGCTTGGCTTCCGGCACGCCGTCGGTGCTCACTTGTCAGACTCCGCATAAACATGAACCCATCCATTGATCCATCCATTTTCTTCCACTTATCTGAGCTTTGGTGATGAGGCCAGAAGCTTTTGCAAGGAAGCCCATACTTCCTTCTCCCCAATCACTGCCGCTCTTCCAGGAAGTCCACGAGGCATTCCCTGCCCAGCCAGGAAACATAGTCTCTCCAGCGTGTCCTGGGTTGTACCTGAGGTCTAGTCCCTGCTGGGGCATGACAACACAACACCTCACCAGGCAAGCATCCAAGAGGCATCCTAATCAGATGAACGTGCCAACTCATCTGGCTCATCTTAATGTGGAGGAGCAGCTGAAACCTCGGATGAGCCCTGCAGAAGAAATACATTTTGGCTGCTCTTTCGGTCATGACCCACAGCTCGTGACCATATGTGATGGTAGAAATGTAGACCAACCCGTAAACTGAGATCTTTGCTTTTGGCATAGGCCCTTCTTCATCATAATGGACTGATACAAAGTCTGGATCGCAGCAGACGCTGCACCGATTCACTTGTCTAACTCCCGTTTCATTCTTCCTTCACTTGTAAACTAGAACTCCGCCACCTGGGGCAGAATCCCCTCAGCAACCTGGAGAGGGGAAACTAAACTTTTCAGATTGAGGAGCATTTATCAGATTTGGAGGTGGTGATTTTCATTCTCACCGATTCACATTCAACTGCAACCCACTCCGGTGGAAATTGGAGGTCACGGCTTGATGAAGCCAACAAAACCACATCAACTGCAAAAAGAAGAGATGCAATATTAAGGCCACAAATGCGGACCCATTCTAAGTCTTTGCTGCATCTGTATATTCTGTCAATAAAAGTTCTTAACAGAATCAGTGAAAAGGGAAACCTTGGTAGAGCTTAAATCTGGAAAGAAATTGGACCTACTGCTAGCAATGGAGACAAAACTCTGACACTAGTCATACAGGGACCAAACCGCCCTGATTAGGAGGTTTCGTACCCAATACTCCTCGTCATTGATAGGCGTCTTGGTTAATTGAGAACGTCTTTGAAGTATCCTACCCACCAACTCACAATGTCCTAAGTCGAGGTCAGCAGATTTCATAGATTTGGTGACATTCAGGACCACTCAAGCAACAAAAAAGTGACAACAGTGCCTCTCATTTTAGCAACATTACCATTTGCATACATAGATGAGATAACAAGGGAATTCTCCAGGTAAAGATTTGCAAGTAAAAACAAGAGTGTGTAGTATGAGTTTGAATGTTTTCTATTAGTGGGCCAACAATCCAACTCTTGGTGTAGTTTGCGTCACATTCATTGTAAGACCCCACATCAAAATAATATTACTATGAATGCTTGGACACCAGAAGTCACAAAATACCATGATATTGGCAAGGACAAATCAGAGAAAAACTGTTTTGATTATTTGAATTATGAATAAAAATGATCCAGTGCGAGGAACGTTCATCCATTCATTCATCTTCCATACGTCTTATCCTCTCTGGAGCCATGGAGCATGCTGGAGCCTCTCCCAGCTCTCTTTGGGGAAGATCTGGGATACACCCTGAACTGATCAGCAGCCAATCACAGGGCACATATAAATATACCTATAGCTTTGACACCTGTGGTTAGGAGTGCTTTGCTCATAATGCACCACGTCATGACTTTCCCTGTTTGATACACACCAGTCTGCCTACAGAGCTAACAGGCGTACAGAGGACACTATAACCACGACCCTAAATGCTGTCCTATCCCACCTCAAACACCCGGGGAGCTATGCATGGATGCTCTTTACAGACTTCAACCCTGCTTTTAATACCATCCTCCACAACATACCGGTGAACAAGCTGTTGGACAAAGGAATATCACACTCTAATTGCCTCTGGATTAAGGTCTTCCTGACAAAACACATTCAGAGGGTGAGAGTGGCAACCCACCCAACACTTGGTCTACTTATGGCTGCACCTTCACTCACCACAATATCACCATCAAGTTCACGGATGACACCACATTGGAGGGGTTCATCTCAAGGGAAGATGAGTAAGCCTGTAGGGACCAGGTGCAGTGACTGTCGGCATTGTGCCGTAATAACAACCTGCTCATGAAAATCAACCAGACTAAGGAGATGATTTGTTGACTTTAGGAGAGAGAAAAAAAAACACCCAGCCACTTAATATCAACGGGATTCGGATGGAGAGGGGGCTCAGGTTTTTGCTTCCTTGGAGTCAATGTCACCAAGGACCTGGCCTGGTGTCTGCATCCTGCAGAGCTGGTGAAGATGGCTTGGAAGAGACTCTCCTTCCTGAAAGTCCTCAGGAATAACATCTCTCAAATACATCTGCTGTCCTTCCACAGCAGCACTGTATTGAGTGTCCTGAGCGACTGTCTCTGTGCATGGTTTCCCAGTTGCATAGTACCACAAGGGAAAGACCTCCAGAGAATTATATGGACTGCCCACTATATAGTCAGTGAACTTCTCCTTCCATTGGAGGAGCTGCTCAGTTCCCGCTGACTCACGAGTGCTGCTAGGACCTTTCCGGAACCGTTCCATGCTGGACATGAATTATTCCAACATCAGCCCTCAGGCAGACACTTTAAGATGCAATAAATTGAGCACTAACAGACTCGAAAAAAGCTTCTACCAATTAACTTCTCAATGCTGCAAAAATGTAATACTGTAATTCGTTTTCTCGCCTCTCTGTTGCAATATTCCATCTATCAATCTTCTACCACTTCTCCGGGAGCTTTAGCAATTATACCCAGACTTCCCTTTCCCCTGCCACTTCCTCCAGCTCTTCCAGATGGATCCCGAGGCGTTCCCAGCCAGCCGAAAGACATAGTCTTTCCAGTGTGTCCTGGGTTGTCCCCGGGGTCTCTTCTCAGTGGGACATGCCCAGAACACATCACCAGGGAGACGTCCAGAAGGCAACTGGATCAGACGCTCCATCCATTTTATCTGGCTCCTTCCAATGCGGAGGAGCAGTGGCTCGACACTGAGACCCTCCTGGATGACCGAGCTTCTCACCCAATCACTAAGGGACAGACCGGACACCTTGTTGAGGAAATTAATTTCGGTCGCTTGTATTCGGGATCTTGTTCTTTCGATCACGACCCACAGCTCATGAGCTTTGATGAGAGTAGGAATATAGATCAACTGGTAAATTGAGCGCTTTGGCTATCAATTTAGCTTTCACTTGACCACAACGGAATGATACAAACTATGCATCACTGCAGATGGTCCACCGCCTCCGAATCCATTCTTCCCTCACTCGTGAGCAAGACCCCAATATACTTCAACTCTTCCACTTAGGGCAAGGACTCATCTCCGACCCAGAGAGGGCACGCCACCCTTTTCCAACTGAGGACCATTGTCTCACATTTGGAGGCACTGAGTCTCATCAAAGCCAATCCACACTCGGCTGCGAACCTCTCCAGTGAGCATTGGAAATCACGACTTGATGAAGCCAACAGAACTGCATCATCTGCAAAAAGCAGAGACACAATGCTGAGGCCATCAAACCAGACACCCTCTACGCCTCAGCTGTGCCTAGAAATTTTGTAAAAGTCATGAACAAAATCGGTGACAAGGGACAGCCGTGGCGGGGACCAACTCTCACTGGAAACGAGTCTGACTTATTGCCGGCAACACGGACCAAACTCTGACACCGTTTGTACGGTGACCGAACATTCCGGATCAGGGGGTTCAGTACCACATACTCCCGATGAACTCCCCACGGGACTCCTCAAGGGACACGGTTGAACCCCTTCTCCAATTCCAGAAAACACATGTCGACTGGTTGGGGAACTCCCATGCACCCTTGAGTAAATTGCTGAGAGTGTAGAACTGGTCCACTGTTACAGGGCTAGGAAGAAAACCACATTGCTGCTCCTTAATCTGAAATTTGACTTCCAGATGGACCCTCTTCTCCAGCACCCCTGAATAAACCTTACCAGGGAGGCTGAGGAATTGGAACACACCCTCCTCTTCCCCTTCTTATAAAGGGGGACCACCATCCCAGTCTCCCAATCCAGAGGCACTGTCCCCGATGTCCATGCAATGTTGCAGAGGCGTGTCAACCAGGACATCCCCACAACATCCAGAGACTTTATGAACTCTAGGTAAATCCCATCCATCACTGGAGCCCTACCCCCAGGGATCTTTTTAACCACCTCGGTAATCTCAACCCCAGAGTTAGAAGAACCCACCTCAGAGAACCCAGACTCTGCTTCCTCATGGGAAGCCGTGTCAGTGTTGCAATATTTCTCTTGTATAATATTCTTTTGGTGCAGGTGTATTATTTTTCTGATGTCATATTTTGTTTCTTCTGTCATGGTTGTTAATCTGCTTCATGTCAGTGTGCCGAAACAAATATCAATGGACGTTAATTTAATTGCCGTTAGTGTAGAACAAAATGTCTGTAAAGTCCGGCCTTGTCTTTCCGTGGTAACGTGACTGAAGTTCACTGGGTAGAAGGGTGTCATGCTGTCTTCATCATCTCTTTAGATCTCCTCTTCCTGAGTATTTCCATTCACCCAGCTCTGTATTTGTACATAAGTTGTGCCTTGCTCGCAGTTGTTGTGACCTCCATGTTCTTCTTCCTATTTAGTTCTCCTTCCGTGTTACCCACCTAGCTGACTTCTTGGTGGCAGTATGTGGTGGTGTGTGAGATGATGCCAAACTAAGTGGTATTTTTTTTTTAAATGGACTTTCAGAGTACCTCAAAGATGAGCTTGCATTCCAAGACGAGGCCTCCTCACTCGAAGACCTTATTTGTTCCATCTGCCTGGACGTACAGCTTTGAGAAAGATGATGAGAGATGCGGTTTAGAGAGCGTAAAATTGCATCTTCCATGGGCATTGCGTGGTCAGGACCTCCGCACGCCTTCTGAACTTCAAAGCTCTTCCTCATAATCCCCCACCTCACCAGATGAGCATAGCAAGACAAGAGTAGACCCCTGGCAATGTTACTGCCAACTCACCCAGCGACTCTGTATTTATTACTGTTAATCAGTGTTTTATCTCCAGATGCCCTCTGAGACAACCAGAAGACCAGATAATGATCCAAAAGTGCTGTGGTAAGCTAAACCAACACTTACCCAAGCTCTTCCTCCTATACGACCATTCCAGGATGTATTCTTTGTCCCATTCACAACAGCCTCTAAATGCCCTCATGGACTCCAGCACAGATGATAATTTAATTCAAGAGGGATTGGCACATCAGTGCCAACTCCCACTCAAACCACTCCAGTCACCCAAAAAAAGGCACTGCCCTGACTAGCTGACTTTTATGCCCTGTCACCCACCAAACATTTCCGTTTATCTTGCTTATCTCAATAAATCACAATCTATCAATGAGGACATTCCATTATTTATTATCCCTTCCCCTGTTGTCTCATTGGTCTTTTGAATTCCCTGGCTAAGAGATCACATCCACCACATTGTGTTGGAGTCCTCAGATATTTGCACTGTCTGCTGTCTGCCATGTCACTCTTCACCAAACTTCAACCAAATTCCGCACCAGTTGACCTGGAAGAAGAATATTTCCCCAGTTTTCAGGAAGGATCATGCCATTTCTCTACCTTCTCACCCACCATGGGCCTCATGACTGTGCGTTCAATCTTCTCCTAGGAGTCCCTCTCCTCTCCAGCTGTCTTTGACCACCCCCCGAGAAACAGGTGATGGAAGACTATATCCATGACTTCTGGACGCATTTGCCTTTCTTCCCCTGTGGGGCCTGGCGTCTTCTTCATTGAGACAAAAGACAACAATCTCCACCCCTGTATTGACCAATGTGGACTCAATGACATCACTATAATAAACAAATCTCCACCAACGTTCATTGACCCCTCATTTGAACCACATTGCGATGCCCAGATATTTACCAAATTGGATTTATACCATTCCATCTCATCTGTATCAAAGAAGGAGATGAATGGAAAACTGCTTTCAATACCCCCCTCGGACACTTCGAATACCTGCTCATGCTGTAAATAAAATTGCTATGCTTTGATTTGCGTTGGTTCAACCAGCTGAAGACCCTGTTCACCAGGGCACTCGCCCGACGACACCTTGATACCACCCTCCAGTTTGTGGTGGAGGTTGGCGCCTCAGTCACTGGGGCAGGGCCGTTCTCTCTGAGCGGGACCCCACATACCAGAACCTACATCCCTGTCTCTTTTTCTCTCCCCACCAAAATGTGATTATGATGTTCGCCACCAAGAGTTGCTGGCATCATCTGGCTCACATCACCTTGGACTTTATTGGCCTCCCTCCATCTGAAGGTAAAGTTATCATTCTTTCTATTAATGCTCAATTTTCCAAATATTACAATTATATAACACTCTCCAAGCTACCTTCTGCCTTTAAAATCATTAACCTCCTTGTTATTATGTCAACCTTCACAGAATCCCCATCAACATTGTCTCTGACATCCTCCGTTTTCCTCCTTTGTATGTAAGATGTTCTGAAAAGCAAAGGGTGCAGCAGCCACCCTTTCCTCTGGATACCATCCACAGTCCAACGGCCAGTCAGAGTGGGAAAATTGGTCCCTGGAATCAACACATTCTTGCATTGCCTCACACAATCCCAGCTCCTGGAGTACATTGTTAGATTATGGCCA
The DNA here is from genome assembly GCF_019802595.1 of Syngnathoides biaculeatus. Classification (NCBI taxonomy): domain Eukaryota; kingdom Metazoa; phylum Chordata; class Actinopteri; order Syngnathiformes; family Syngnathidae; genus Syngnathoides; species Syngnathoides biaculeatus. The sequence continues at coordinate 28,900,067 of NC_084646.1, read as the reverse complement.
CAACTCCATCACCAGCTCTGCCACTGGCATGTCCCCTTACATGGCCTGTAATAGTTTTTAACTTCCGTTGTTTATGCAGGAAGAGCATGTGATGGCGGTTCCCACAGTGAGGGATCACCTGTGCAGGGTCCAGTCCGTTTGGAAAGACATCAGGGCAGCTTTAACACATCTGCTGAGAGGAATAAAAAGCTTGCGGACCTTCGTTGGTCCCATATGTCTGAGTACAAAGTGAGTCAGATGGTGTGGCTTTCCTCCACTGACCCCCAACTCTCGACCAAATCCTGTAAAATTATACGTTTTCTTGATCCCTTCCTGAAAATAAAAAAAAAAAAAACATATATTAATTCCATATCAGTTCAACTAAAACTTCCACAATCTCATCAGAATCATACGACGTTTCATGTGTCACCACTCAAGCCTGTCACCACCTACGCTTTTAGCCATTTGATTGTACCCCCGCTGCCTCCCTTATTCTAGGCCCAGTTTAAATTGATAAACTTGGATCATGACAACCATTGAAGTAATCGTTTTGGTGTGACCTTCAATAACCATTCAAATTTCCCATGTGGTCCCAATGGGAAGAAAAAACTGACCCACCCCTATCCTATACCATTCCTACTCTTAGTGTTTGTGGACCATTATTGGATGGTGGTTCTTATGGAGGGCACGATGAGCAACTGGTTAGCATGTCTGCCTCACAGTTCTGAGGACCAGAGTTCAAATCTTAGCCCCACCTGTGTGGAGTTTGCTTGTTCTCCCCATGCTTGTTTGGTTTTCTGTGACTGGTAATCTTGTGAGGATAAGCGGCTCAGAAAATATAGGGATGGATGGATTCTGGTGAAGTGTCCCAAAGGAAAGGGGAACTTAAATTCCTAGCAAGGCAGCTGAGAGCATATTTCTTCTCACAGCTCTGTTTAAACCTAGAGACAAACAAGTTGTGAGTTGAAATGTATAGGTTTGGAGGAATCAGGATATACAGTACACACTTAAACACTACAGACCTATAACCAAATACAAAATCAAACTTACACAACGTATTTTGTTGTGATTTACGAGTGACCATCCGGGATCTTGGCTGACGTGACCGTGACCTTCATGCATATAGAATGGAAATGTACCAAGGATATAGTTGGAGCTGTGAGGATTATGCCTGACATCAGTGATATCTCATTGCATAATACCTATGTTTTCACAATGTGATGTTTAATGCATCCTTACTTCACTCGTTATCATCACGGTTACTGTTCAGTTGTGGCAAAAAATAAAATAAATTACATATAAAATAAAAGTAACAGACATTACACATGTAAATGTACATGATCAATATATTTGCCAAGACAAACAGTTGTGTAATATCAGAAGTTTGTTTAACCTGTTGTTTGAAAATGGCCAGTATCATTGTTGAGCAAGTAGTCATATTGTTCCATAACACTTGGAAAAAAAGTCAGAACTGCTTGACAGAAATAGGGTGCCAACAAAAGACTTAATTTCACACTTGATAAGTGGGTAAGCACTCCTAAGTTCCAACTGTTTGTCTAGAAGAAATTAAAAAAAGGCAATTTTTATAACTCATCCCTATAATACTAATAATGGATATAAAAGAGCAATGAAAAAAGCATAGACAAGTCGTTTTAAGTCCAAGTGTCCTTGCAATTATTCTCACTACACCGTACAGAAATAAGGTCTTCAAGCTGGTGGCAGTTTAAACAGAAGGCTCTGACCATCTCGATCATAATTTAATAAATTCTGGTGATTTTGTACCGAACATTGTGAATACTCGACGTGGGACAGTCCTGGCAATTACTTCAGTGGACTAAAACCACCATCTGTGCAACCTTAGTGCCAAAATTTGAGTCGTATCGTTTGCGTCGAAACAGCTCGACCTAAGTTAGCCTTCTTGGGACAACTATCAACAAAAGCCTCTGTTTTCCAATATTTACTGAGGTGGAAAACATCAAACTCTAGTATCGACACATCCTGCAAAACCTATGTAACGTATACAACGAGGATAGTGAGTACCAATGAGAAGTTGGGAGAGTGGAAACGCCAACTTAATCTTGCTTCTCGGCCGAGTATTCCTTAGCTTAGCTTGCTAACAACGAGACACATTTGTGATCTAATCGTGGATGTTGAAGAAACATCGAACATAAGTAACTTCATAACTTGTCTTTTCTTAGTACCCAAATTGGTTCCGTATCGTTTGCGTTGCAGGTGCTCGGCCCAAGTTAGCCTAGTGTGCTGACATTATTACCTACAAAGAGTATACAACGAGCATCAAACATCAATCACCGATTCGACCATTGAACTACTAGTGAGGGCCCTCGTGGTTTGAATCCCCTCCATCCACGTATCCTTTAAATCTCCATATCCTTTATATTTTTAATACAGGTAGTATGTGATTTGTGTAGCTTATGTGCTGACTTTGTTTATTTGATTGCTTCTTCTTTTTGACTATCTGCAGTCCGTTGGGCATCACAATATTGTGCTACCTGTCGCCTAGTCCCAAGCCAGGATAAATGCAGAGGGTTGTGTCAGGAAGGGCATCCGGCATAAAACAGTGCCAAACATATATGTGCGTTCATCATACGAATTTCATCACCATTAGGTCGTGGCCAGGGCTTCCTACGCCCACCCATGGAATTGTTAATCTGCAAGGCGTAGGTAGAATTTCAGATAATGTAGGTTGAAGACCAAAGCGAGGAGGAACGGGGCTTAGTCAGAAGAAGAAGAAGAGGAATGCACAAACCCTACAGCTGTGTGTAGGGACTTTGAATGTTGGGACTATGACAGGCAAAGCTCAGGAGTTGGTTGACATGATGATTAGGTGAAAGGTTGATATATTGTGCATCCAAGGGTGCAAGTGAAAAGGGAGTAAGGCTAAAGGTTTAGGTGCAGGGTTGAAATTATTTTATCATCGAGTAGATGGGAAGAGAAATGGATTAGGGGTTATTTTAAAAGAAGAGCTGGCTAAGAATGTCTTGGAGGTGAAAAGAGTATTAGATCGAGTGATAAGGTTGAAATTTGAAATTGAGGGTGTATAATGTGACTACCGGCAATGCCTGAAAGGGAGGATGTGACCTCGAGTTGAAAGAGAAATTCTGGATGGAACTACACAAAGTAGTCCTGAGCATCCCAGAGAGAGAGAGAGAGAGAAGAGAGAGAGAGAGAGAGAGAGAGAGAGAGAGAGAGAGAGAGAGAGAAGAGAGAGAGTTGTGATTGGTGCAGATTTCAATGGACATATGAGCGAAGGAAACAGGGGCGATGAAGAAGTGATGGCTAAGTACGGCATTCAGCCAAGGAACTTTGAGGGGCAGATGGTGGTGGACTTCACAGAAAGGATGGATTTGGCAGTGGTGAACACTTATTTTCAGAAGAGATTTGAACATTGAGTGACCTACAAGAACGTAGGTAGAACCATGCAGGTGGATTATATTTTGTGCAAACGGTGTAATCTGAAGGAAGTTACCGACTGTAAGGTCGTGGTGGGGGAGAGTGTAGCTCGACAGCATAGGATGGTGATATGTAGGATGACTCTGGTAGTGGATAGAAGACTAAGAAGACAAAGGTAGAGCAGAGAATCGGGTGGTGGAAGTTGAGAAAGGAAGAATGTTGTGTGGCCTTCCGGAAAGAGGTGAGGCAGGCTATAGATGGACAGGAAGAGCTCCCAGAAGACTGGAATACTACTGCCAAGGTATTCAGAGAGGCAGGCAGGAGAGTACTTGGTGTGTCTTCTGGTAGGAAAGGGGAGAAGAAGACTTGGTGGTGGAACCCCAAAATACAAGAAGGTAAGAGGTTAGTGAAGAAGAAGTGGGACACGGAGAGGACTGAGGAGAGGCGTAAGGAATACATTGAGATGTGTCGCAGAGCAACGGTAGAGGTGGCGCAGGCTAAACAAGAGGCATATGACGACATGTACTCCAGGTTGGATACGAAAGAAGGAGAAAATGAGCTCTACAGGTTGGGCAGACAAAGGGATAGAGATTGGAAAAATGTGCAGCAAGTAAAGGTGATTAATGATAGCGATGGAAATATGTTGACTGGTGCGAGTAGTGTGCCAAGTAGATGGAAAGAATACTTTGAGAAGTTAATGAATGACGAAAATGGGAGAGAAGATAGAGTAGAAGAGGCAAGCATGAATGACCGGGAAGTGGCTTTGAATAGCAAGGGAGAAGTTAGAAAGGCACTGAACAGAATGAAAAATGGAAAGACAGTTGGTCCCAATGTCATACCAGTGGAGGTATGGAAGCAATTTGGTGAGGTGGCTGTGGAGTTTTTGACCAACTTATTCAATAGAATACTACCGGGAGAGAAAAGTGGAGGAAAAGTGTCCTAGTCCCCATTTTTAAGAACAAAGGCGATGTTCAGAACTGTGGAAACTACAGAGGAATAAAGATGATGAGCCACACAATGAAGTTATGGGAAAGAGTAGTGGAGGCTTGACTCAGGACAGAAGTAAGTATCTGCAAGCAACAGTATGGATTCATGCCTAGAAAGAGTATCACAAATGCATTATTTGCTTTGAGGATGCTCGTGTAAAAGTACAGAGAAGGTCAGAAGGAGCTACATTGTGTCTTTGTAGACCTAGAGAAAGCCTATGACAGAGTACCAAGAGAGGAACTGTGGTACTTCATGCGCAAGTCTGATGTGGCGGAGAAATATGCTCGAATAGTTCACGACATGTATGAGGGCAGCATAACAGCAGTGAGTTCTGCTGTTGGTGTGTCACAAGAATTTATGGTAGAGGTGGGACTGCATCAGGGTTCCGCGCTGAGCCCCTTCCTGTTTGAGGTAGTAATGGATAGGCTGACAGATGAGGTGAGACTGGATTCCGCTTGGACTGTGATGTTCGCAGATGATATTGTGATCTGCAGTGAAAGCAGAGAAGAGGCGGAGGAACAGTTAGGAAGATGGAGGTATGCACTGGAAAGGAGAGGAATCAAGATTAAGGATAAGAGACGGTGGCTCTGAATAGACAACAGGAAGTAGAACTTGAGGTTGCAGAAATGAAGATGCTGAGGTTCTCTCTTGGAGTGAGCAGGCTGGATAGGATTAGAAATGAGTTCATTAGAGGGACAGCCAAAGTGGGATGTTTTGGAGACAAGGTTAGAGAGAGAAGACTTTGATGGTTTGGACAGGTTGAGAGAGTGAGTATATTGGCAGAAGGGTCCTGAGGATGGAGCTGCCAGACAAAAGAGCAAGATGAAGACCAAAGAAAAGGTTGATGGATGTGGTGAGGGAAGACATGAAGACTGTTGGTGTTAATGAGGAAGATGCACGAGATAGGCTTTGATGGAAAAAGATGACACGCTGTGGTGAACCCTCACAGGACAAGCCGAAAGAAAAAGAATAAGACACCCTACAGAAATAAACTATTGGCACTCAATAAATGAAGGACTAAATAAATAGATCTACAGAGAGCTATTGGTGATAAGTAATTCATATTGATATTTTGATGCATGGAAATAAAGGTGATGAATAAATCAATACAAACAGAGCAAATTTGATCCTTTATCTTAGGGTATGCGTTGTGGACCATAAATTTAATTGAGTTGGGACCTATTATGCACATTTACATAGAGACATAATGTTGATCGCAGGACTGCGGAGTGACTGAATGTCGCAACAGGGACATTCAAAGAGAGAGACAAAGCACTAAAGAGTTCACAACCACATCTGCATGAGATCATAAATCTTTCTCAAATGAATAAGCACACTTTTTATTTCTCTTCCACATCCATAACACTTCCCCCACTGTGTCTCCTTCCCAGCTCATTGTGGCTTTCTTTTCCTCTCTTAAATGCTTTCTCCAATTGTACACTCATACTTTTTAGTGTCTGCATTCGAAAATGAGACTGAAGATAGTAAAAGTTTCATTCTCAGTCTCTTTCTATTTCAAACATTATCAAATTATGGTTGTTTTTTGGCGAGCCAAATGGAGGAAGAAGGCATGAAAAAATGTCATAAAAAACCCACATAGTAAACGCTGTCAGGTATTCTAGCCATGTTTTTCACAGCAGATTTAAAGGTCAAGTGTCATCTCTATAAACATTCTAAAATAGATATTGTAATGAAAAATACATGTAACATTATTCACTTCAATGTCTATATGAAAAAATAAATGTGAGTGGAGAGCACGTCATCCATGCGCAAAGTTGCAGAAGTGTCACTCTACGACATCCAAGTGGTTGCCATATTGGCTGCATCCTCTGTCCATGACGTCACCCGGACATTCGGCAATGAAAACACATGGTGCACCCAACTATGGCCCTTCTGACACAAAAGCTCTTTTTGAAGACAAGAACATCACACAACCGAGTGAAGTTACCGGGGCAATATTACACTATTGTTTCGAGCCATATTCAGATGGTATGCGTTCACGGCCAAACCGGCCCCCCCGTCCAATCCACTTCCGCGGCGGAGATGAGCCATCGCTGTTCATCGCAGCCGGCCGGTGTAGCTCATTTTCAGCGCCAAGGTGGCTTATCACAGAGCCGAGTCGTGCTGCTTTAGGGGGTTGTTCATAGCCGCCGCAGTACACAATGAACAACACCGTCGAGTCGGGGCGCTTTACTGCGTTGTCGTCGCACGCGGCTGAGTGTGGCATTGTCGGCTGCGTTCTTCAGAGTCACCGCCGTTCGCAAGCCCAACGTGCAGCCTTCACTGAAGCTGTGACCGCTGAACGCGGCGCCTCACCCAGTGTGGCTTATAATGGAGCCAAGCCTTGCTGTTATGGGGGTTCTTCAAAGCAGCCGCAGTACGCAATGAACAAAACCGTTGAGCCGGGGCACTTTACTGCATTGTCATCGCACTGAGTGAGGCATTGTCGGCTGCGTTCTTCAGCACCGCCGCAGTCCGTGAACCCGAAGTGCAGCCTTCGCTGGCGAAGAGACGCAGCAGCCCCACGCCGTCCGATGCGCACATCAACATATTTTGTACGTGGATCTTTTGTTACATTATGAGAGACTGATTACGTGGTCCGCCCCAAACTATCATTTTTTTGTAGCAGTATACACACCTACTTGTCATTTGGAACCCACAAAGCTCTCATCCTCTGCACCCGTGCAATCCATTTTTCACAACGAAGGGGTAAATCCATTCTCTCGAGTGTTCAAGCAATGCCCAGCAATGCAACGAGCCGGCATTTTGGCTAACACAAAGGAACAACGAGCTACTGTCCCAGAGGTAAAACTAATGGAAACAAATGAGTCCACTTGGGGGTGCTTCTATCCTTTACGTCACTTCCTGCTTCTTCTCGAAAACAAATACCTCAAGAGGATTTTCATGGCGGGAGTTACAAAAAGTTGTATACGTCAAAATCATGTTTTGCGTTGTAAAAACGTATGGGCCCATATTGGCTGCCGTTTTTTCAGCAATAACCACCTAAACATCCTCCATTTCATGACAGTGGCCTTTTAATCTAGCCTGTAACTTGTCACGTGCACTGTTCATTACTGTCTATTATAAAACATAAATAGCTATTTAAATCTTTTAACACAGAATTGAGATAACTATTTTTTGCAGTTGATGTTCTCCAAGTCTTGGTGACCTTGGAATGTCTTGGTAGAATTTGATGTTTTGCTTTGTTAATGTAACCATCCATCAGAGGCTGAACTCTAATTTGTCAACTAAATGTTGCCTTAAAATATGTCAAACAAATGGTCCTCAGCCAAATATGTATTCATTTTTCTGCCCTAATTAAATGTTGAAGCACCCTGGGGAAGAATGATTTTCCCATTTACTAGAGCACTTAGTGACCAGATTAAATTACGTGACAGATACGCACCGAGCACAAATATGAAATATGGGGATCAGTGCAATTATATTTAGTAAAAGAAATGTTAATTAATTAATTTCAAAGAGGTATAAATCATGTCCCATGGTGGAGTAAGGTTCGTCATGCTTAGTGCAAAATTGCCTCTCTAATGTTGCAATAACATTTGCCACGTCTGCTTGATGACAGCGACATCCCAGTTCACGCATGTCTGGTGACAAATTGTCTACTTCCACCAGACTGCCTCTGATCAAACAGATCAATTCTGAAAATATCACAGCAGTCTCAGCATTTCCAAAATTGAGAAAAGTCGCAAACCAATGCTGAGAGAGGCAAGAAAACAAAAGAACACAGGCACCTGGTGGTGACAAGAAAAAAATTACATCGATATTCTAACCCCTGGAGGGGCGACTGTCATATATGTTCGATATCAAATAACAATCACCTTTACAAGCTTCCCAGGGGCTTATGATAGAATTACATATGTAGGCAGAAACAACATGAAGTATTACTGATCCAGGGTTAGGGATGTTGTCTTCTTGTTTTGTGGTCAGTTTGCAGAACTAATGGTGTTTGCAGTCCAATACTTGATAAGATGAAATGTCATTGTCTAATATGTGTACTTTTAGTTTCTCACCTGTTCAGTACTGCACATTCTTGGACTTAGAACACACTACCATTTTGGTTTCAGGCACACTTGTTTTAAATTTAAGTGGTACCTTAGGACTATGATTGCAGCTTGAATCAGTTTAACTACAATTCACACTTAGCTAAATCTAGCCATGATCAAATAAGTACCGTAATTTCTCGAAAATAAAATTTTTCTAAAAATATTTTGAAAAAGTTAATAGAACGCATTATATTTAGGTATGGATGAAAAATTAAAAATACAATCACATTGTATGGTCGTATACAGGTACATAGAGTGGTAAAAAAAAAGGTATACATATACATTTTGATATGCTATTTGATGTCTTATGTTACACATTTACATATATTACAGTAATGTGCACCGCTAACCTGAGTTCTATGACCTCCTCGGTGATCTTTGCATTTTACAATCGTTAGCATAGCATGTATGTTGCTCCCGCACTAAAGATCAGGACAACTGCCCGTGAGTTGGTTTTTAACTTAAACTAAGACAAAAAATCTCGACTATAATGACTAGTTGTGCAGCCACTTTTAAAAGAAATGTGTCATCGTTGATGCGATCAACCCGGAAGCAGTGCGGCAGTCAAAACAATGAGAGGTCAATGGCTTCAGGTCGTTATCAAAACAATGTGAGCTCAAACTACATAGTAAGGGCGTAATGAGTGCATGAAAGAAAAAAAACAGGAGACTGCACACAATTGAAATGCTCGCTTTTTCCAAATGTGCCCACTACGCTCGTTTCTACGTAGCCACCTGACGCCACAGTGCAAGATGCTACAGATTGGAGCCGAATGTAGGGGGAGAGGGTGCACTGCACAATCCAAACTCTTGAGATTAAAAAAATGTTTCCTCACAAACGCCATGGATGGCAAAGAGACATGCGGACGAAGCAAAATGGGATGTTCATGATGCAATGCAAGAGGCACCTATACCAAGTCATCAATAATGAGTTTGAAAATGATGCACCAACGGTAGCTACGATGGATATTTTTCAGAGAGGTGAAGATGGAGATGAATCAGATGCTTCTTTTGAAGTCTTGGTCAAGGATGTGAGGATAAACTGCAGTATGCACAAACGTTTTATGCACACATACTTAATGCAAAAAAGTTTGTTCAACAGTGTGAAATAGTTATTTTATTTAAGACTGTAATATGTGTTATCAACAGTATCAATAAAATGTTATGCCATTCTTGAGCATTTATTTTAGTAGGTTGAGGGATTCTGTTCGGACAATTACAGGGACCAGGACAAGTGTGTTGTGTGGCCTGTCCTGAGTTATACATTACCACTACATCAGCGCATGCACAATGATTATTATTAATGATTTTTGTACAGAATTTTTTGAAAAACAATACAAATACAAACCGAACAAATATGAATACAGATAATTCCCAATATTTTTAGCATATGGATAGCAGCAGATTGGTGGTGCACATTGTACAATGGTAGAAGGATTTTTCTGATTTTTTTTAGGTCAAGTTTGGGTGTGCGCATTATCCTTGAGAAATTACGGTATTGTGTGAATATAACGGCCCGTAGTTCTTGTCTAGCCACACACAACTGCCCAGGATTTGGTTGGAATCCTTATTTTTGTGAATTTGTCAGCCCTGTGATTGACAGGTGACATAGGTGCACCCACCTGTGATGGCACCACTCTGTAATAGGCTGTAGCATGCACATAACCCACATCAGAATAAGCAGCATATTACGTTGATGAATGGTTGTGTAATCTTGAATCTCTCGTGTGTTCCTTATATCAAGTCAACCTGGACACTGAGAAAAAGGGATCGTATCACTGAATAATAGCTACTGGAAGCAGTTTGTTGCGTTTTACCACTCATTTTGACATTATGTATTAGCAACCAATGCAAATAGCCTGAAATGAGAATCATTCTTCCTAAAATGTGTTCTTGCAACAAGCTGACAGGTTGACTGGTATTTATGGCAGATAATGTTTTACATACATGTGACAACCTGACACAAGTTGGACACAAAATGAGGAAGCAATAGATAGAAAACAAAAAAGCTGAAAAGGATTTAAAAAAAAAAGTGATGTCCATCCGCAGTTATAGGCGCAGTACAATGTTATTAACCTACAATAACAGCCAACCAATTCAGGTTCACTTTTTGTGGCAGCCTTTGTTTTTAAGTGCACTTTTCTTTCAGTTATCCTCTCGCTTATTTAGTCAAAAAAAAAAGAAGAACAAGCTATGGATTTTGCATTTCATTTCATAACGTGAATTTTTCGTAAGTAGAAACACTTTTTTATGTGTAAATAGTATAATCCATTCCAAGCCCCCTGCCAAAAATAATCGTTAAAAGTACATAATGTCTATCCATCCATTTTCTGAGGCACTTATCTTCACAAGGGTCGTAGGAGTACTGGAGGCGATCCGAGCTACCATCGAGCAGCATGTGGGATCCACCCAGAACTGATTGCCAGCCAATCGTCGCACTAATAATCACACCAAAGGACAATTTAGAGTCTCTAATGAATGGATGTTTTTGGGATGTGGGAGGGAACCGGAGTGCCCGGAGAAAATCCACACAGGGGACGAGCACAGGGAGTACATGCAAACTCCACACAGGCAGGGCTGGGATCTGAATCCCGGTCCTCAGAACTATGAGGCCAACACTGTAACCAATTTACACCATCATTCCACCAGTACATAATGTGAAGAAAAATAAAAATTACGTTCATTTACCATTGGCTTTGGGTGACTATGCAAAGAGAAGGGTGAGTGAGAAGTGAAAGGCATTGTCGGGGACGGAGGAGAAGGCAAACGTTTGACAGCGGAGAGTAAACATACGTATGAATGTATGCATGCACACAACTTAATTCCACTAAAGTTTCTTGGTGAAGAAAGATGAATAAACTTGCAAAAATCCACAAAATTGTTGTACTTTTCCAATGTTCACTAGCTTGCGACAGTGTGTGCAAGCATGTGATTCGGTGACACTTGAGTGTCCAAGGTAAACAAAAAGCATCATGGGTAAAGTTTGACGTCCCTCCTAGCCAATGGGATGTCAGAAAGTTGCTATTGCGATAGCCAATCGGAGAGTCGCTCGAACCCACCACACAAACAAAATACAGTATGTTTACATTTGGGAAACGCCTATTTTTTTCCTTTCGTATCCTTAATTTTCTTTTGTAATAGAGGTGTTTTGTAACCTATATTTTTCATTACTAGAGACGTTTGTAAGTAAAGGTACCACTGTATTTTGATGTGAAGAGTTTTCATTATAAAATGCTTTCTTTCCAATTAAACTATTAAGGGATATTCTGAAACTGCATCCTGTTCTTTTCTTAACTCACTTTTGACAGCAAAATGCTACCTCCTAAAGAAAGAATACTTGGCCAAGGACAAGCACAAAAGCTGTTTGGGTGAAGCAACTGTGTCCACTGAAGCATCATATTACCAAGACTGAGTATTAAATCGATATTGACACTGGACTGCCACTGGTCAGCTCAAACAAAACATGTTCAAACGCCTGCTGAAGCTGAACAAGGTCGTCCGTGACTCGCAAAGCCTCACAATAGGACTCATTTAGTGTCTTTCTCTTGTCCACCTTTAGAGATTTTAAATACCTGTCAATGAAAACCATGAGTTCTGGCTAGGTTTTTTAAGGCTTGAATTCTCTCAAAATATTTTGCAGTGGTCAAATCTTTGGTGGTACATGGGCCACATTGTGGGCTTAGATGCAGAACTATATTCATTTGTCAAGAACAGTATTTCTTTTCCTTTGTTTTCAAAAAGAACAGTCTGCGATAGTCAGTGTTTAATATTCTGAGGTCTATAGCTGAGAAAGTTCAACAAAAAGAGAATTTACAATGAAATCAGGAGTAACGTTCATATCTTATGCAAAAACCTTTTTTTTTTTTTTACTGGACTGCAGTGTGATTGGTCATGATCTCCCACAGATAATTCTTTCACCCAAGGCTCCTTCAAATAGTATAATCAGGGCATTAGAATCAAGGTAGTCAGCAGATTTTCTGAGACTGAGAAAAGCTCCTGGTACTCAGCAACTTCCCAGTACACTGACAGACAGACCTGTTGTGGTTTACATCAAACCCCTTTTAAAGTTAGATAGTATTCCAAAATATAGTTTGTAAGTCGGGTCAACTCAAATAAACAGAAGATACTGAAACTTATAGTAAATAATGATTACCTAGAATAACATTATCATATCATTAGAGCAGACACTGCAATCAATGTTAACACGTTTTCAATCAATGTGTCCCATTTGTCTGTATGGAAAATGCCACACAATAATAAAACAGTATATTTTGTATTGTATGATTTGTTAGAATTTTTGAACATATTTTGAACTGTTGTAGGATAATATAAAAAGACTTCTGCATTTCTTATAAGCATAGATGTTTCAATTGAAGGCAGCGGCGGGCAATTCTTTTTTCCAAGAGGCTATGTGTGAATATTAAAAGGCTGTCTAGGGACTCTAATCATGTATTTCATGAAAAATATTAATATATTTATGTAATACAGTAAATTGGATTATTTTGATAGATTTCTACTTGTATAGAAATGGTAGGTTTTTATAATTAATAAATGAAAATGTACACAATTGTTAGCAGTCATTAAAATTACATCTACCATAATTTCTTGTATATAATGGGCACATTTTTTCCAAAAATATTTTCAAAGAGTCAAATGAGCGCATTATATTTAGGTATGTATGAAAAATAAAAAATGCAATCACATTGTATAGTCATATACAGGTACATAGAGCGGTTAAAAAAATATACATTTCGATATGATATTCACTGTCTTATGTTATACGATTATATATATATATATATATATTACGGTAATTTGCACCACCAACCTGAGCTCTCTGACCTCCTCGGGGAAGCTTGGCATTTTACGATTGTTAGCGTCACATATTTGTTGCTACTGCACTAAACATCAGAAACGACTGCCCGTGAGTTTGTTTTAACTTAAATGAAGACAAATAAAATGTCGACTACAAGGGCTAGTTGTGCAGCCGCTTTTAAAAGAAATTTGTCAACGCCCCTGCCGATGACATGGCCAACCCGGTCGCAGCCCAGCAGTTCAAAACGTGAGGTCAAACTACGTAGTACAAGCGTAATGGCCACATCTAAAAAAAAATTAAAAAAAAATACAGAGGGTGCACATAATATAAATGCAAATATTTAATGCAAAAAATGTTTAAGTTGAACTGTTAAATAGTTCATTTATTTAAGACTAATATTTGTTATCAACAGTACTAATAAAATTATATGCAGTCGTTGAGTATTTATTTTAGTTGGTTGAGGGATTCTGTTCTGACAATTACAGGGAGCATATGGCCTGTCCCGAGATATATATTACCGCTGCATCAGTACATGCACAAAGATTATTATTAATGATTGTTATACAAAGAAATTTTTGAAAAACAATACAAGTACAAACAATAAAAGTACAAACCTAACAAAATAGAAATACAGATAATTCCTAATATTTTGAGCATAGCAGCACATTGGTTGTGCGCATTGTACATTGGTAGAAGGGTTTTCATGATTTTTTAGGTCAACTTTGGGGGTGCACATTGTACTTCAGGATGCATTATACACGAGAAATTACGGTACATAGCATGTACACATAGTATTTCATGATTATTTCATTAATATTAATAGTCGCCAGAGGGGCCAGAAAATTCAATACAGCAAAAAAGTTAAGTCACTAAATTAGAAACAGTGAAGACACCCCTTCTTACTGTACATTCATCAAAATAAAAGAACTACTTTCAAAATGAAGACCACATCTATGTTTACAACATTTTATTTTTGACTTCAAAAGAGTTTTGCGAGTTTGAGACTGCGGACCGGCTGGGTATAGCCCATGGTCTGCTTCAAGCCAAGGTTTGTAAGCTAGCAGAAGGTGAGCACACACAAGCAGTCATTTGATTTACATTCATACAATGTACTCTATGCGATCTTTGAGACATAAATTTGTATTGAGATCATATTTTTGTATTTCTTACAATTGCACAGAAATACACATTGGTTATGACTCATGATCATTAAGGATGATGTGTTCACAGAACCTGGAAAAATCTCACCATGTCCACAGCAAGGTCAAAAACCATCAATGAATGCCCGTGACCTTCACTCCCTAAGATGGCAATGCATTAAAATTCAACATCATCGTGGCCTCAGGAACACCTTAGAAACCCATTATTAGTTAACAGAGTTTACCTCTACATCTACATGCAAGTTAAAAATCTCCCATGTAAAGTAAAAGCCGTATGTCAACAACAGCCAGAAAGGCTGCCATCATGCTCTAAAGTTATAATGTCGTTGGTCCAGGACTTTTATTAAGTCAATAGCCAGTTCTCACATTATGGGCCATTTACCTATTAAAAAAGGGCAAAAATATCACATTTTGGACTGTTATTATGTTATGGGCTTCTACATACAGTATCTCTGATAGCACATTACATTATACTGTGTCCATCCATCCACAAAACACATTTTGTCATCACATCACATGAGAGTCACACTACAACATGAACACTTGCACAATTGAAACATATATATCACAAAACTGTATCAAAAGTAACTGAAGAGTTGTACAACAAATGAAGTGTACCTAGATTGTTTTTGTGCATCACAACAGATAAACAACAAATGACAATACAGTAGATTTAGGTGATAATTTTTGGTCAAAAGCCAGCTATTATAAAAATATTTTGTAAGAGCCGGTGAACTTGACAGAATCTTTCACAAAGTTGAATTTAAAAAAAAAATGACAATATTTCACCTTAAGTAAAGATTATTGATGCAACTGTTCCCTATTTCTGGCTTCGTTTGACTCACAATTTGCATGCCATTCATTCCAAGTTTTTATTTTTACTGTAAGTAGGACAATCTCAAACCTCAATACTTACCCAAAACAAGTGTGCTGGGTCAAAAATGCTCTAATGTCATGCAAAAAAGGATCAAATTGATCACATAGCTTGATAGATATGAGTACTTCAGCATTCATGAATAAAATATGTAGAAGTGATGATGAATGGCAAGAAGTATGCTACCTCTTTCCTTCACATAGGTCAAAAATATGTTGTGTATGTATATATATATATATATATATATATATATATATATATATATATATACAATTTGTGAACCGAAAAGTAGCAGTTACTTGAATTCACTTGTGACAATTTTGAATTTCGATTCAGTCCCTCGCTTCCGAAAGCGAAACTGTGTTTGAGCCTCAGTTCAAGCAAGACTCATTCGAAACGCAGCACATCCTAATAATCATGTAAATAAAAGGCACAAACGTTTGGTCTGTCAATGAGTATGCGCTTACCATTTGAGGGGGGGACATTGCTCCCATTCGGCCAAACTTTCCGCACATGCACCTTAATTTTCTGCCAACCAAAAACAGTGGGGACAGAAATCAGTCAAATGAAACTGATGTGGACATCAGGTGGAGGATCCACTTACAGCTCGTCTCGCCTGAGCTCCCTTTGACTACTGGTGCACTCTGACATGCTTCTATGCCTCTGCTAGACAGCTCTATATCCCTGGTCCCCTGAAGGTGTTCAGGAGTGACTAAACACTCCCAAATGACCTGATCAATTGTTTTATTATTTCAGCGTAGGAGGGCATGTTGGTTGACAAGGTGGTAGACAGATTTTTCGCTCAGAGATTAAGTGTGAATATTAACTTGCCCCGTGGGAGGTTTGCTGCTTTGTAATTACTCCAAAGTCAGTCATTTTCCTGACTCATAAGTGAGGGAACACGAGATGTTTTGATGGGGACTTCTACAGTTACCTTGATTTTTAAAGGTCATTCTTTTATCCGTGTTCCTCTTTGTTCTTTCATCACTCACTGTACCTTCTATTTTGAATGAATGAATAATAATGACTGCAGTGCAACGGGGATGAAAGATATCTACACAAATGCTTTCATGTATCATGAGTCATGCGTATGGATATGACACAAGGCAAGGTTTTCAACTTGCCGGGAACATACATTTTTTAATTTACCATGAAATAATTGTCTGCATTGCGTGGGTGTGGGTGCAGCTAAGCGCTAAGAGCAATAATCTCTACATGAGAGCTCAGTGTACACTGGTGGCTGCGAAATGTATTGTAGCTGTATTTGGGCCACAAAAATTATACTGCATCTCTTTCATTTTAGATATAGTGTGCAGTGCAGACAATGGAAAAAAACTGTATACTGTGGCTCCAATAAACTTCTGGGAGTGTGATAAGATGACTGAACCTAAAATGAATCCCATACACAATAGATATTAATCAAAAGACACAATATTTGTGAAACAAAAACTACGCTGTGGGTAAAGTTAAACTGTTAGGTCAAAGGCAATGACAAGCTATTTGTTTTCCCAGTTTCTAGTTGACTACTTGCTCTAGCTATGATTTTAACACTAAATAATAATAAGATATTATAATTGAGGCTTTGACATCATAAACCATGTTTCAATCCAGTACAAATATGTGACAAAAGTATATGTTTTCCAATATGTTCAAAGAAAAGTCTTGTATATGCAGTTTTGAGCAAGCTTCTTGGAGAAAGTGGTGCATACAAGTTCTTCTTCATTAAATTAAGCTATTCACCAGAGAAACATACCAAGCTAAGTTATATTAAATGAAAAAAAAAGTATCTTAACACTAAAGCTACAAAAGAAAACCCATATTTTGCAGTTTTGTGGTTCAGGGTTTGAATTTGGTCTATAGCTTTAATATACAGTCTGTATATTTATCCTGTGCTTGGATGGGTTTTCTCCAGGAACTCCAGTTTCCCCACACATTCGAAATAAATCATTATTAGGTGAACTGAATACAATTTTTTTTAGTGTTAGTGAGAATGGTAATTGTTTTCTACAGCTACCCTGCAATTACCAATTATCTGTCAGTTTAAGATGTCCCGCCACCTCTCACCCAAAATCAAGTGGGATAGGTGCGAGTTAACCCACACCACAGTTATCCGCAGTAATTACAAGTGATATAAAAAATGGATGGGTATGAATGGACATTGAATTTAAAATTTGTGGATAATCATACTTATCATACTACCACCATCAATAACCGGGACTAGTGCTGTCAAAGTCATTTTTGTCAAGGGCTGTTATGACTGTGCATTCATCCTTCCATGCATCCATCCATTCATTTTCTTAGCCGCTTATCCTCACAAGGATTGTGGGAGTGCTGGAGGATTTCCCAACTGTCAATGGGCAGTTGGCGGGGTATTCCCTGAACTGGTTGCCAGCCAAATTTTGGTTTAGATTTTAACAAAAATCATGGAGTTGATAAACATGATTTGCCTTTGCTGGCCTCATAAAATCATGCAGTGGGCAGATCTGGCCCTTGGGCCTTGAGTCTGACACCTATGTGACATAGACAAATGCAATAACTGGATCATTAACATAACTGAACAGTGTGTACAAAGCAAATAATGTTGGCCTACTATTGTTGCTGATGGGGTCATCGCTCGCCTCTTTTGAATTAAGTTACTTCTTATCAACAAACACCAAACGAATTACTTAGCAGTTCTATTATGTCGAAAAATTAACCTGCAGAAATATTTTGAGTAAATGACACATTTCAGCTCTATGTCTTCTAACCTGCAGAAATATTTTGAGTAAATGACACATTTCAGCTCTATGTCTTCTAACCTGCAGAAATATTTTGAGTAAATGACACATTTCAGCTCTATGTCTTCTCGTGTTCCCTACCTCTTCCTGTCCAAATTTACTGTGCACATACAAGCATGCACTCACACACAAACACCCACGTAGTTTTGATGCATTGCTACTAAAATAAAAAACCACACATGGTCGGCTAATGCTTTAATGTAGCTGTGGATGTTGACTAGTTTAGCTTGCAATTGTATTGTTAATTTTGTGAAACGCCCTAATGTGTGTCGTCAAATTTGTGTTGAACATCTTGGATATCAACAGGAGTTTCCTGTTGGAGTTGCACGGTAAAAAAACAAAACAAAAAACAGAACATCTAATTCTGTATCAAAATCCCTAACACAGTACAATAACAAAATAAAAGTCTTCCCCTTCTCTGCCATTGTCTCCAGGCAGCTGCTCACTTACTCTGCTGGTTTATCAGAAAATTCACAAAAAAAATGTATACACTGCTTACAGTACTAGACCTTAAACAGAAGGGTTGCATTTAAGGGTTACAACTTACTAGGGAAATTTAGCTTTTGTGGACACTCACACGTTATGTGATCATGAAAGCAGCTTCAAACCTGAAAAACAATTTGATATTGAAAACAGCAATGCTACGACCACATACTGAAAAAATGTGTAGTTAAACTAGTAACGCCTGTACACGTAAAGCTGATACTGCTCAACACTGTATAGATGTCAGTTCTTACACAATGTTGCCGTTAAAACAAATAAAAAAATGCAATTCTGCGGTCCCTGGACAAGGAATTTATTTATTAGACTAATTACAACCCCTTAAGGGGAAATCCAAACTCATACTGCTGTGTATTTTTTTTTTGTGTGTGTGTGTGTGTTGCTCAGAGAACCAAATCACACACATGAAAGCATGCAAGATGTTACATTAAAAAGGGATCACATACGAGCATCTCTCCAACATCAAGTTGCTCCTATTTTCCAGACTTTAACAGTGACTCCATGACTCTAAAATCCTTACAGATAGACTCAAATCAAATGCAAATGCATCACGTCATATAGTCTATAGAGATCGTGCACTTGACGTCACTGTTTTTACCGCACCATATTGCCGGTCAACCAAAGCTGCTCTGCAGTGCTGGAGTCGTTGAAGCAGATTTTTCAAATTTCCTGAGACCTGTTGTGCTGTTGGTTGTCAAAATAGATGAGACAGTTCTTTAAAGATATCATTCTATAGAATACCATCTGAAAAAAGCAGAAAAGGTCAATGGCGTTCGGCAATTAAACGGAATGGATGGTGCACAACGGAATACACACGCCTGGGTAGCAATCATTTCAAGTAGGAATTATTCTTCTCAATCTCAAGTTATCAAGAAATATTTGTAATGCTAAATTGACTCCTTTGAGAACAATGCATCTTTAAAAAAATTAATAAACCGTCTGTCACAGAGAAATTTATAGAGGTAAGCGTGTGGCAGTAATATGCTTCCATTTACGGAGGCTATCCAATCATAGTTAATGAATGTGAGTTTGTGTAAAACCAGGGGCAATTTATTTAAATATTGGTATTTGTATTGAAAAAAATCCGAGTGGGTCCATCACTATGAGGGATTTATTCCCGATTGACAACAGATCCAGCAACGAAATATTTGGATGCATCCAGACTTTTATACACTTTCAAACACTTCTGTGTAAATCTCAACAACTTATTCACCAGATACATGTGTATATCCAGATGTCCAAGGCAGGGAAGCAAATTAACATTTCAATTTCATATTGGCGAAAACATAGACGTCGGCATTAAATATGGGTCTTCTATGCCAAGTGTCTCTAATTTTTCCACGTACCTTTGTTTATTGTAACCTTGTAATTGTTTAACGGTATTGGACAAAACTCTGGGTGTCGTGCTATAAGGCATATTTTTGTTTCATCTCAATGGAATTAACTTTGAACAATGGTTTGTTTGAAGGGCAATATTGCAACGTAAACAAAAATTACATGGTTTTATGACATAGGTGCACGATTGCTATATAGTACTGTATACAGGGAATGACACATTATGTCGACCTCCGAGACCCATCTCAGAATGGCCGCCCAGCATCATTAATTGCCCTATGCCAGTCTTCACTGAGCTCTCAAGAGTTTACAATTCTGAACAGGATGAAATTATTCTAATTATTGTTGTTGTTGTTATTATGTATTCAACAGATGCTGTTTTTTAACTGTGCTGTAACATCTATGTTTGTTTCTCACATATGCAGCCATTTATAGTTCTTTCCCAAAGGTTTTTAAACTACACACTGTCCTAAATGTGAATTATGAAAATATATGAAGTCTGTGCACTATGAATTATCAATTTTATATGATCAAACTAAGTGAAGGACTATGTTTGCATACGCCATAGACACCAATGCCTTTTACAAAATATGTAGAAGCTGATTTTATTTGCTTTTTTTTTTTTTTTAGAATGTTATATATTCTGTTTTAACCCAACTAGTAGTGACTTTGCACATTTAAAATAGACTTTACTGAAACAATTACACTTACCAAGTTACCTAAGTATATTGTTGTGTCAAGGATTGTAAAACACTTGGCGGAAGAAGTGATTAGTTGCTTTCCCGTTGGTCTTGTTAAGTGTCGGAAGGCTGAATTAAAAGTACACATTGCGTAAAAAACAGTATAAGACACAATTGTTGCACTTTGGTGGCCACTCATCTCAAAGATAAAGATAGCCACTTGTACAGCCGAATAAAAAATATTGTTGCATGTCTTCTTTTCAAAACAATTGATTTATCAACTTAATACCACACATTGTGCACAGAAAGTTCTACAAATTGCAGACCAGAAAAACAAGACCATGTATTTTCATTCTTTCTTCTATCTCCAATCTGTGTACAGTATTAGCAACTTTCATAATACTCCATCTTTCCTGACTGCTACAGAAGCTTGATTTGAATTGGATTCGAAATGTTGAGAGAAAAGGCCACACAACCAAAGCTTTTCTTCTGTGTCTACCACCAAGTCTGATCCAACAAGCACAATATGTGAGGAGTCTTGCCCAGACATATGTTTCTGTGTGAGAGGAAAAATGCCAGACAATGAATCCAGCAGAGAGTAAATCAATGTATTGTATTCTTGTGTACAACTGTTGCTGTTTAATTTATTTGTTTTTTTTTTTTTATTATTAGCCAGGTCAACTATACATGCTGCTGGTTGTAAAATGTTTTAACTCAAGAATTACTTTTTTTGTTCCCCCAAAGCATAATTGTTTAATTAAGTTTTAATCATTTTTGGTAAACAACAAGAAAAAAACACACACAACAAAGCCAAATAACGGGAAGAGTTCAGTTGCTTCAAGTTTACCATTTACAAATGACAGTCTCCACAGATCTAAAGAAGAACCACAATTTTAGCAAGTGCTTTGATATTTTTTGAGATTGGTATTGTGACAGTAAATTCCAAATGACTTTTGCAATTATCCACTCAGACTGAAGTTACGAGTCATTGTACAATGTGTGCTTTAGTTGTTGCTCCTTTTTTTTCTACTCAGTTCTGGGAGAAAACAATGTGTATTTCTTGCCATGGGGTTTTATTACAATTTAGAATTCAAACAGGTAATGTGGACTTGAATCAGACACTCAAATTCAGCATTATTATATTTAGTGGACGAATCACTTATGGACCTCTGGTTTCATTATAAGATTTACATTTTCTAGAAAAAAAAACAACGTGCAGTACTCGATTTTTTTTGCTATGGGAGGTTGTTAACCCCAAATAATGGCATCTAGGAGCAGGTGCTCTAATTGTTTCACACAAAAAGGTGTTCCATTCCATTATTGATATTAGTAGTAGAAGTAGTAAATGGACTGCACTTATATAGCACTTTATCGTCACCATTTGTGTGCCTAAGTGCTTTACAAAGACTCACATTCACCGATTCACACACACATACACTTGTACATTTGGGTTTCATGTCTTCCCCAAGAACACTTTAACATGCGAACAGTGGAGCCGGGATTCGAGCCGATGACCCTTCACTGTACCCGTCAAAGGACAACCCATTCTACCAACCGACCCACAGCAAAGGTAGTAGTAGTAGGAAGAGGAGGAGGAGGAGGAGCAGCAGTGTCATGATCCTGGATTCCAGCCAGGGCTGGGCGTGGCCGTCTAATCGGAAGGGTCACACCTGCGCCTCATGACCTCCGATTAAACCCAGTACATATAGGACCCTGGGGACGACAGAGACTCTGCTAGATCGTTGCCTCTCATGCCTCGTTCCCGCACTACCGTACTCCTGACGTCTACCTCCCGTGTACCGACCAACGCCTGTCTCCCAACCTACCCCGTAAACCTGCCGTTACTGATCTTGCTGCTTGTTTGGACTGACTCCCTGGTAACCGACATTGGAACGAATAAAGGCTTATTCCGCACCGCTTACCTCTCACCTGAGTCGTGCATTTGGGTCCACCCCCGAGTCTCGTCCGTGACAGAACGATCTAGCCAAGAACATGGACCCTGCCGACTCTGAAGCCATTCGCCGTGCGCTGCAAGTGCAGGGCAAACGCCTGGGTGAGCAAGAGGCTGCTCTCCAGGGTATGACTCACCAGATCCAGGAGCTTTGCACCCAGCTGCAACCGTGGCTAGCCTCCCAAGCTAGCGCGGCCGCTCCTGTGCCTCCCCGTGCCACCATCACTCCGCTCTCTCGACCAGAGCGGTTCTCAGGCGACTCCGGTAACGGCAAGCCCTTCCTGGCGCAGTGTGATCTCCACTTTGAGCTGCTAGCTTCCGCTTTTCCCACGGACCGCTCCCGGATCGCCTTCGTCGTTTCCCACATGACAGGGAGGGCGGAGGCATGGGCCACCGCCGAGTGGAGCCGTAACTCGGAGACCTGCCGCTCATCGGCGAGCTTCGTCTGCGCGCTCACCCAGGTGTTCCAGTATGCGGCTCCGGAACGCCAGGCGGCGTCGTCACTCATGACAATTCGCCAGGGGCGTCGCCGCGTGTCCGACTACTCCATCGAGTTCCGGATTCGGGTTGCCGAGAGCCGCTGGAATGAGGAAGCCCTCCATGACGCGTTTTACGAGGGACTGTCCCCACAGATCCGTGGTCACCTCGTGGCCATGGATCTTCCGCCTTCGCTTAACTCCCTCATCGCATTGGCCCTCAAGGTGGACCAGCGCCTCACCGTGCAGAGACAGATGGAGGGCCTGAGGGAGGAGGAGAGGGAGAGTCGCAGTCCGGTTGTTTCCGCTTCCCGGCCACCTGTGTTGTCAGCTTCACCAGAAGCCATGCAAGTGGAGGGGCTTGGCAGCTCAGCGGAGGAGCGCTTACGTCGGCGACGAGAGGGACGCTGTTTTTACTGCGGGCGTTTGGGACACTTGATCGCCCGTTGCCCGACTCGACCAGGGCATTCTGACATCAGGATCGCTATTCCGGTGAGTGTGCGGTACACCGCGACGGGGTCAGGGAGGTCCCTTCTTCACCTCACCTTGGGAACGGACTCCCGTTCATGCTCTGTGACGGCTTTCATAGATTCTGGGTCGGAAGCAAACCTGATAAATCGCCGCGTGGTCGAGGAGCTGGGGGCGGCAACCTTCCCCACGCAACGGTTTCGTCACGCCTATGCCGCCAACGGCAAGTTCCTTTGTCGGATTACACATCGTACTCAGACGCTACGTATGAGCTTTCCGGACGCTCACTCGGAGCGAATTAGCTTTCATGTCTTCGACGCACGTAGTAGCGACATCATCTTGGGCAGTCCGTGGCTCAAAGAACATAATCCGCACATAGATTGGACCACGGGTCAGATCAAGACTTGGGGTGAGGACTGTCTCAGTCGTTGTTTCGCTGTCCGGAGAGACAGGGGTATTCAAGTCGCGCCGGTTCGGCTAACAGAACCTGGTACCGCCCTGGACCTGACCGCAGTGCCCTCCTGCTATCATGACCTACAGGAGGTCTTCTCTGAATCTAAGGCAAAGTCTCTACCGCCACATCGGTCATACGACTGCGCGATTGAACTCCTGCCAGGCACCTTTCCTACCAGAGGGAAACTGTTCTCTTTAACAGGACCAGAGCATCAAGCCATGAGGGACTACATCGAGGACTCGCTGGCAGCCGGACTCATTCGCCCCTCATCTTCACCAGCCGGTGCGGGGTTTTTTTTTGTCAAGAAGAAGGACTCCACGCTGCGACCCTGCATCGACTACCGAGGACTGAACGACATCACAGTCAAGAACAGGTACCCTTTGCCGCTTATCTCTACAGCATTCGAACTCCACCAGGGAGCCCGGATCTTCACCAAGCTCGACTTGCGCAGCGCTTACCATCTGGTGTGGATTCGGGAAGGGGATGAGTGGAAGACGGCGTTCAACACCCCCACGGGGCACTATGAGTATCTTGTGATGCCCTTTGGACTGACAAACGCTCCGCCCGTCTTTCAGAACTTCATTAACGACGTGCTCCGGGAGTTCCTGAACAGATCTGTCTTTGTTTACCTGGATGACATTCTCATCTTTTCAGCAGACCTAGCCTCTCACATTCAACAAGTCCGAGAGGTGCTCCGGCGTCTGCAGCAGCACCAATTATACGTGAATATGGATAAGTGTGAGTTCCATCAGGCATCCGTGTCCTTCCTGGGCTTCGTCCTGGCTGAGGGAGAGATACGGATGGATCCCGGGAAGGTCGACGCGGTGCTGCGGTGGTCTACCCCCACCAACAGGAGAGACGTGCAGAGGTTCTTGGGATTTGCCAATTTCTATAGGAAATTCATAAGGAACTTCAGTTCCGTGGCCGCTCCTCTGCATTCGCTCACTTCGCCAAATACCACCTTCGACTGGTCCGGGACCTGCCAGGAGGCCTTCGGCAGGCTCAAGGCAAGTTTCACTACTGCGCCCGTTCTCATTATTCCGGATCCCGATAACCAGTTTGTGGTGGAGGTCGATCGAGTCGCGGGTGAAGGAGGCCCTGGAAGAGACACCGCCACCCGCGGATTGTCCGTCGGGCCGTCTTTTCGTCATCCCATCTCTGCGGGGAGACGTCATCAACTGGTCCCATACCTACAAGACGGTCTGCCACCTGGGTATGGCGAAGACACGGTCAGTGGTCGAACAAAGGTTCTGGTGGCCTAACCTCAGCAAGGATGTAAGGGAGTTCGTCAACGCCTGCCCGGTGTGTGCTGCCAATAAAACTTCCCGCCTACGGCCCGTTGGTGAGTTGCAACCCCTGACCATCCCCTTCCGTCCGTGGTCACACATCGCGATGGACTTCGTTACCGGCCTGCCGCCTTCACAAGGGAACACAGTGGTGCTGTCCATAGTGGACCGTTCTCCAAGATGGTCCACTTCGTGCCGCTCCCGAAGATCCCGTCGGCCAAGCAGACAGCCCAGTTGGTATTAGACGAGGTCGTCCGATACCACGGTCTACCCCAGGACATCGTTTCGGACAGGGGTCCGCAATTCAGCGCCCGTTTCTGGAAGGAGTTCTGCAACCTCATCGGCGCTTCAGCAAATCGGACATCGGGTCATCACCCAGAGTCTAATGGCCAGACTGAGAGGATTAACCAGGAATTAGAGACTGGTCTTCGATGTCTGGTATCCAGGGACCAGAGCACGTGGAGCCAGCACATCAAGTGGGTGGAGTATGCCCACAATTCACTAACCTCCGCTTCAACAGGTATGGCTCCACTCCATGTCGTGCATGGGTATCCTCCGCCCCTGTTTCCTCCACTGGTCACAGAATCCACAGTTCCGTCGGCCCTGGCCGTGGTGCGACGCTGCAAACGGACCTGGGAAGCAGCTCGGAGGACACTGCTGCGCATGAGCAGCGCCTACAAGGCCGCAGCAGACCGCAAGAGGAGGGCCGCACCAGAGCTCAGAGTGGGACAGCGAGTGTGGCTCTCCACCAAAGATCTCCCGCTGCGGACGGAATCCCGCAAACTTGCTCCCAGGTTCGTTGGCCCGTTCCCTGTTTCCAAGGTTATTAACCCGGTCGCCGTCTCGTTGAAACTGCCCAGGTCGATGAGGGTGCACCCTACGTTCCACGTCAGCAGACTTCGCCCGAATCGCACGTCGTCGCTGGCTCCTCCGCTCAAGTCCCCCCCGCCCCCCCGCATGGTCCACGGTGGGTTAGTGTACACCGTGCGCCGGTTGCTGTCTTCCCGCCGCAGAGGGAGGGGGGTCCAGTACCTGGTGGACTGGGAGGGATATGGCCCGGAGGAGCGCTCTTGGATCCCCTCCCGCTTCGTCGTGGACCGCTCCCTCATCAGGGACTTTCACGCGGCTCACTCTGATGCGCCTGGGCCGTCCAGAGCCGGCCGTTGAGGGGGGGGGTACTGTCATGATCCTGGATTCCAGCCAGGGCTGGGCGTGGCCGTCTAATCGGAAGGGTCACACCTGCGCCTCATGACCTCCGATTAGACCCAGTACATATAGGACCCGGGGGACGACAGAGACTCTGCTAGATCGTTGCCTCTCATGCCTCGTTCCCGCACTACCGTACTCCTGACGTCTACCTCCCGTGTACCGACCAACGCCTGTCTCCCGACCTACCCCGTAAGCCTGCCGTTACTGATCTTGCTGCTTGTTTGGACTGACTCCCTGGTAACCGACATTGGAACGAATAAAGGCTTATTCCGCACTGCTTACCTCTCACCTGAGTCGTGCATTTGGGTCCACCCCCGAGTCTCGTCCGTGACAAGCAGTAAATGAGAACTTGAAAACTAACAAAAAACATCCATCAAATTTCACAATAGTCGCGGGAGTGCTGGAGTCTATACACCTATACACCCCGAACTGGTTGCCAGCCAATCGCAGGGCACAAAGAAACAAAAAAACATTCACACTCACAATCAGAGCTCAGGACAAGTTAGAGCATCCAATTAATGCATGTTTTTGGGATGTTGGAGGATACCGGAGTGCCCGGAGAAAACAAGCATGGGGAGAACATGCAAACTCCACAGAGGCTGGGCTGGAATTTGAAATCCAGTCCTTAGAACTGTGAGGCCACCGTGCTGCCCCAACAAAAACCAATCTGAAGGAAAATACTCTACAACACAGAGCCAATCATTTATTTATTTATTTATTGGATCATTCTACACATATCGTATTTCTACCTCCCTCTTCGAGAAAAAGAGATTACCCCCTGGATTAGTTACCAGTTAATTACTGGAAACATAGAGATACAGTATAATATTATACAGTTACAGTATTGATCAGAAATCAGTCCCAGGCTAGTAGCATTAAATTCAGTGGTGTGATCAACTCCACAACCACTGATATGAAAACTGTGGTGGTGCAGTGGTTAATTTTAATTTTAATGGAATATGGACCTTTTGTCATACTGGACGTCTCCAAAAACTAGAGGCTAGTTGCCTCATGTGGCTGTTTAAAATAGATACATGAACTTTGTGAAAGATAATTATTTTAACCAAAAATTTTACTTATAATTTTCATTGCATCTATTTATTTGAACTGAGAATCAACCTTCATTTGTGGAGTTATTCATTTGTCAGATTCATAGTAAACAAAGTACCATGTAACATGTAACAAGTTGTGCTTAATACACCTGTTCCAAAGCTTTTAATTAATGGAAACTTTTAAATCTAGAATATATTGATTTTCATTGTGTTGTTTATGAAAAAAATATTTGGACATAAAAAAAAGTTTTAGAATAGTTCTCTGGCATTTAGTGTCTCGCTACTCCTGAATCAATAGTGCAATCTTCACAATACAGGTATGTACATCAATAAAAACAAATAACTCCAAATGAGACAGTTCAACAAGTACAACACAGCCACTTTCAACACCCCACCCATCCCCCACCCCCAAAAAAACACTCAAAGCATGAGTGCTGTGGCTGGAGGCTGTCCAAATATGAATCTGTACCACTGGAGCAATTACAGCAATCTATTGAAGGGTGATGACTGCAAGGAAATGAACTCAAGATCAATCTGAGCATTTATCAGCATATAACGAAGTCAGTCCAAGTTCAAGGAGACTTCAGTCATCTGTTTGTCACTGAATGCAAAGTAGCTTTGGGTGGTAGAAGACAGCCAATCACACATAAATCCTTGTCACTTCATGTACATGTGCTTTTCCTTTCTGTATTTAAAATTCATATTTGCCTAACCTTTTCCCAACACCCAAAAACAATTTTTTGTCCTTCCTTTACAATCACATTTTCATAACGTTTGTGTGCTGAAGTTGGGAAACTCAAGTTTTTATCATGTAAATCTCCAAAGTTGCAATAACTGACAATGACCATCTTCCTGTTGGCAATCCTTATTGCACATTCTCATCTCAATTATTATTACTATTCACGACAGAGGTGTCACTTTGTCTGCACCAGTCATACTAATACACACAACGATAAATACCACTAAAGTCAACTGAGATGATCTGGCCTTGTATTTCCAGGAATTACACTAATTATAGACATGAGAGCACTGAAGATTATGAATTAGCTCCCAAAATAACACAAATTGTGACAACCTCATACAACTTACTTAATTACTAGGGGAATGACCAAGTTCCCATTTACACTTACTAATTTGTGCTATAATCATTACACTAATCAGGGAGCAAGTGCTAAATTTGTCATATGAACAATATTCTAACATTACATTCAGCAGAACAAAAACAAGCCTTTTATCTTGAAAGTTTCCAGAGGGCTAACATTGAATCTTGAAAATGGTTTAGATCTGCTGTTGATTGAAGCGAATTATGGCCAAGTGGTTACGCTGGCTTTCATTTGAGAGTAAAACCTGTGCAATGTGAACTGATGAGTCCGTGTCTGTCAGAATTATTATTTATCATAAACCACAACAAAGTTAGGTTGCCCTCAGAGGCACCATTGGAACTGTGAAAGCATTTGAAATCAGATGTTGGTTAGAATCAGAATCAGCTTCAATGGCCAAGTGTGTAAAAACATACAATGACTTTTTCTTCGACATCGGTGCTGCCCTGGTATGACATCAAGGAACAACATAGCAACAAGAACAAAGAACATGAGACATTTCTGTTTATAGGAACTATTCCTTATAAGACGTGTAAGATGCAAAATATATATCGATAAGAGTGTTAACATCCCACGTTGTGTTAAGCTTGAACTGAGTGCCTTTACCCGTTCGGGGTTCTCCTTAGCTCTTAAATAAAACTATTCAACTGTTTTTAAAAAGGTTGTTTGGTTAATCTGTCTTGAGTTTTGTAAAAATGCATTATGTTGTCGCATTAAATAAGGAGAAAGAAAACTTCTGTACTGCATACTTTTCTCTGGCAATCTTAAAGGAACACATTTGCAAGGATTTAGCAGTCATCAGTGCCATCAGTGGCTATAAACACCATGCTATGTAGATATATTTTCAAAACAGAGATACAAGATCAAGCTGTGAAACTCAAAGTTGATCTGTGGTAAAGTACCTGGCCTTGTCTGCTAGGAATGAAATTGTCCACTGGTAATGTGGAGACTTTCAATATCACTCGTTGTCAGTCATTTGTCGGAGGTTTAATTTATATTATGACCTATCGAATGGATTTTCGAAATGCTCCATCAAAGCTCATGACAATTTAACATTGACACCATTGATTGATATGGTGTGCTTTCCGAAAGACTTGATCAATAGATCGCAGCCTTAGATTTGATTTCGTAATCACTTCTTGCAGCATTTAAGACTTATGTGGTGATCCTTCAAATTAAAGTATAAACTGATAATTACCTCAGTCGGACAACCACCTCTCTTTGCTATGAGGATGTAGATCATCTCATTTAAAGTGAACGTTTGAATGCACTTTTTTTCATTGTTTTTAAATTAATGCTGGCATTTTGAGGATAGCCACAGTTTCACATGGAAAAACGTTGGATATTTCATAATGACTGTCAGTAATTATTGCCTTAACTTCTTTTATATTTTCACTGATTAAAAATGTTGAATTACCTTTGTGTGAGTCAGGCTTTGTATTGAATCGAGACTGTTTCCAGAGTGATTTTCCTCTTTGGAGAAAATGTTCAGATTTAACAGCCCAGATTTCTCTCAGATTAGTTTAGCTTTTTCATTTGTAAATGGCTGCTGGGCAATTACATGAAAAATGACCTTCACAACACTTTAAGCAGTACATCTTATTTAAAGTTTAGGCAAGAATAAAATTCGAGTTTTCACTAACCTCCTGAGCTTCTCTGCAGAGACTGGTATGCCCTTCAACTGCTTCACTAGATTTGCAACAATTATATTTTCAGTTACCACTTGTATTTACCCAGTGTTGAACATGAATGAGTTCAATTAATGAAAGTTAATGAACTAGTTCATATTTTGTGCAAACATGAACTGAATTTATTCAAATTTTCCCTGATGAACCTAATTTAGAACGCACTCATTTTGATGTCAAAGAACATTTTTCAAACAAATGTAACAAAATAAACGTTCATTCAAGAGTGACAGGTATTGATATGGACTTCCAGGAAAACCTTGTCTGAACACACAATATTGCGAGCTTTTATATTTGGCTGGATAACGTTGTAATTGGCAACCAATTCAGTTGCGGCCATGGCCACCGACTATGTCAGGCATGTTGCAACTGCATGAGAACGGGAGGTACATTCAAGAACACTGCTTAAATGGGGATGGATGTGTTCTTTGGTGGTTCTTTGGGAATACAATAGATAAATGTAAAAATTGATTCGGCTGACTAGGAAACTTATTTTTCTGTCAGAATGGTTATGTTATAATTACATCTGACCACACTGTCATGATACGAAATTTGTGATGTAAAATACTGTAAGAACAGATAAAGTAATTTGTTAATATAGTCACCCCGAGCTGCAAGGACTGCAGAGATATCAATTTCATTTCAAAATCGTTCCTGTCACACTGTATTGCATGATTTTGTTTGTCCATTAAGGAGAAAAGTCCTATTTTTGTTTTAATTGCTCATTTTAAAATAGACTATCGAAGCAAGTTTTTCCAACATGTTATTGAGATTGTAGGTTGAAAGCTGTAGTTTCCTTCTAGTGTCAGTTTAGTGGGTTGCAAAAAAAAAAGGGAAAATAAAATGGCTACAAAGCAAAGCAAATTTATTTGTATATTTGGTTTCATAAACGAGGTAACTCAATGTGGTTTACATGATTAAAAGTATTTTCAAACTAAGAGATAAAACATTTAAAACGGAATAAAAACAATAAAAATTATAACAAAATATATTTTTAAAAAGTACAATTAAAACCATGTATAATGCATGAAATATGATTAAAAAGTGGAAATACTGTAAAAAGCATGAGGAAAAAGAGTTTTCAACCTGAATTTAAAAACATTCACACTTGGGTCTGACCTCACCTCTGTTGGCAACTTATTCCATTTGTATGCAGCATAATAGCTAAATAATGCCTCACCATGTTTGATTTGGACTCTGCACTCCACTATTTGTCCTGAGTCAGTCAATCTAAGACCTCTACTGGGTTTTTATTCCGTAAGAATATCTTTCATGTATTCAGGACCTCAATCATTTAGTAATTTTTAGACCAGGAGCAGAACTTTAGAATATATTTTGAAGCTGACTGGAAGCCGGTGCAAGGACTTTAAGATTGGAGTTATATGATTTGACCTCTTTGTTCTGGTCAGAACCCAAGCTGCAGCATTATAACGAGCTTCAGCTGTTTAATGCTCTTTTTGGGGAGTCTAGTCAGAAGACCATTACACTTGTCAAGTCTACTTGAGATAAAATCATGGGTGACTTTTTCCTAACTCACTAACAGCAATTATCTTTCCTTTTTTGCCAAACACAGTAGTCTCAGTTAAGGACTGCTCCATTTAGTCCTACCCACGTTTACAACCTGTCCAGCAGTATATTATTATCTACCATATAAAAAGCTGCGGTGAGATCCGACAAGATCACAATTGACATCTTTCCTGAGTCAGTAGTCAACGTTATATCATTTAGCACTTTAATAAGAGCAGATTATGTACAGTGATGAGATTGGAAACCTAACTGAAATTTGTCAAAAAGTTTACATTCAAGAAACTGCTAGGTTGATTAAAAATAATTTTCTCAAGAATCTTGGATATGAAAGGGAGATTAGAGATGGGTCTGTACCTTGCTCAAATGGAATTGTCCAGTCCTCTCTTTTTTAGAATATTTTAACAGCAGCTCCTTTAAGAACTTTCGGAAACACGCCAGACTGAAGAGAACAATTGATTTTTTGCTACAAATCAACTAGTAGTGACTTCACAATAATTTTGAAAAAGTCAGAAAAAAGTAAGGTATTGAGTCAAGACACCTCGTTGGTGGTTTCAGCTTCTAAACAGGTTTCTCTATGGTTTTTTGGGCGACTGGATCAAATTCTGACAAGTTAATAGCGTTTTCCCTGGGTGGCTTCAGATGTAAAATTATTTTATCCTTTTGCTGATTTGTGCTGATGGATTATATTTTTACACTAAAATACCAGGCAAAGTCATTGCATTTGTCAGCTGTTACGAGTTCTGGATCTATCTGATTTGAGGGGGTTGGGAGCTTGTCAACAACAGCAAACAGAGTGAGTATTTTTGAGTTTCTTACTGATGAGTTCAGAAAACTGTTGCTGTCTAGCCCTAACGAACTCTTGATTAAAATTACTAAGACACTGTAGAGATCATTGTCAATTTGGAGTTTAGTTCTTCTCCCCTTGTTTTCTGCTTTCCTACACTTTAATTTTAACCTCTTCACCATCATTGTGCTTTTCCATGGTGTTCTAGGTCTCCTCAGGATGGTCTTAGTTTTAAATTGATTGTAATGTGTAATTTCCAATGCAAATGATCTTATCTAGATGAAAATATATGTTCAACTGTACCATAAAATATGTATCCTGTTAGATGTTTTTTCCCAAAAATATGTGTTTTTGTATTAAGGTCCGTGAACTTTGACCTAGTTTCCATCGCCTGAAAAATGTCTCATTTCGGGGGTGGGGCCTCTGACGTGACTCAAAGTGGACCGGCTATTGTGTGACTGGCATGAGCATGGAGCCTCACTGGTTTCGAATTCCTTAGTGATTGTAAGCTAAAACCAGTCCATAACAATGGTTTTGTAGCAATTTTAATAATTCTGGTCACGGTGTGCATTATTTTCCCAAAGACCCAACCCTCAGAAGACACTGGGTAAGCTTTTTGCAAACAAAGAGGGCTAATTTTTCCAAAACCGATTCACATGCAGTGAGAATTCCACCTGAACCTGGACACGCTTCGGCAAGCTTAGAACCTGTGTTCATCCCAGCCCTCCATGTATGGCGTTTGCATCTTCTCTCCATGCCTGCGTAAGCTTCCTCCCACGTCCCTAACAGATTAATAGGAGACTCTAAATTGCCCCTATACGTGATTTTGAGTGCGCCTGTTTGTCTAAATTTACTCTGTAATTGGTTGGCAACTAGCTCTGGGTGTACCCTACATCCTGCCCGTTGAAAGCTGGGATAGGCTCCAGCACTCCCGCAACCCTCGTGAGAATGAGTGGCTAAGAAAATGGATAATGGATACAAACCTTTTATTTGTTTCTTTATTTATTGATTTACACCCTGAACTGTTTGCCAGCCAATCGCAGTGCACATGGAGACAAACAGCTCCACTCACAATCACACCTTGGGGCAATTTAGTTTCACCAATTAATGCATGTTTATGGGATGTGTCAGGACGCCGGAATGCTTGGAGAAAACCCACGCAGGCACGGGGAGAATATGCAAACTCCGCACAGGTGGGACTAGGATCGAACCTGGTTCCTCAGAACTGTGAGGCCAACGCTTTACCAGTTGATCCACCGTTTTATCAATATATTTTTTTCTTTTTAAACTTTGAACCTTATTTTTCTATTAATTACATATGTTACAGGTAGCATGTTCTGCAAAAGGGGTTGACATCGAACCAGCAGATGATGAATCTCCATCCTTGGTCCATTCCGAAAGTTGCCAGACTGAAGTGCCTATTCATGACGGAACACATCTTTCCAACAGGAGAGAGAATACTGCAACATGTATTTCAGACTCAGGTGGTCTCAAAGTACTCTTATTGAACGACCAAATAATAATTCTGTGCTCATGTTATGTAACATTTATACAAAATATATACATTTCAGTAAAAAATGCTATGATTCTAGTTCTGTGGTGTATATTTACTTCATATACAAACATATACATCAACATTTAAACAAATAGTGAAAAAAATCAGGATGTAGACCATTTAAATCCTGTGTAGTCTTTGCCCTCTGGATCAGGAAAGGTGTCAGAAATCATTGACACACAGCAGGATGGAAGTGGCACGCAGTTATTTCTGCCAAAAATTTCCCAACACCATCCCACAAGGTGTTTATAAGCAGTATGTCGCATTAACCTGAAAATAAGATAATAATAATAATAAGAAGAAAATGTGACAATTTTTCAGAATGGGACTTTAGTCAAGCATTGATTGGACAAATGCTGCTTTTAGTAGGGGGACATGGAAGAGGAGCTGTAAAGCATTGGCCTCACCATTGTGAGGAGTACCTGTGTGGAGTTAGCATGTTCTCCCCGTGCCTGCGTGCGTTTTCTCCGGGATGTCCAGTTGGGATCTCCAATTCGTTCTGCTTGATGACAGCTGCAATGGGCTCCAGCACTCCCGTGACCCTTGTGAGGATACGCGAAGAAGAAAATGGATGGATGGATGGATGTAAGTGGCAAAAAGCTGGGCTGATTAGGAGAAATAGGCTTTTTTCAAAATAGCTCTGACTCGTGTTGTGGAAAATCCAGTTGCTGCTGATACTGTTCCTGGAATCATAAGTAGGCAGCCTCCAGTAGCCACGTGTTCAAACAGCTGGCAATAAATCCTGGGTGCTCTGTCATGCACTGTAGTTAGTCTGGATAAGCTGCCATTTTCTGGTGACGATGTTCACTCTCATGGCAACAAAAACTCTCCTCTTGTTTGCATAGGAATGCAGCATTCACACGCCACACCTGTGGATATAATAAATAAATAAATGGATAGATAAATAAATAAATAAAATCTGTTCACATTCACAAACTTCTGCATGCTCAAACACCTATATCAGTCCAGTAAACAGAACCATCCACCCCTTTTGCTTTTGTATTTTAAGCATTTAGTGCCCAAACAAAATCACAAGACACCGGTTTACTATTTTCATTAACAAGTTTTGCAATTTTGCTCATGATATCTTGGAACAATTGTGACTAAAATGGGATTTGAATGGGTCTGGGTACCATCTGGTTATGGAATCAGTTTAGCACGTGAAATTACATTAATGGTGAGTTAAGACCAGCTATCGCTCTCAAATTAACTTGACACTATTTTAAACAGATTTCATTCATTGAAATCCTTATTTGTGAAAATATAACAACTTAGACTGTGGACTACATTATCATCTTCTGTGTGTTTTGGTGCAATAATAAACGAGCCTTGTACACGCAAAATAGTGACGCACATCGTACTACTGTTGATAGTGTCTCAGAGAAAGCATAGCGAGATCCAATGCCGTTCCATTGAACGGCTGGGAAGTCACGTCACTATTTGCTAAATATACGGCGTTTGCAAATTTTTAAAACTTCGCATATACATTCAGGATATCGAAGCCTTTACGATATATCAGTTTATGACTAACTAAACCAAACAAGAACTTCACAAATGGTTACCAGTCTTTGTTTCCAACATGAGGCATTTCCTTCTCCCTGCATCCTCGGCACCTTCTTGGCCAGCCATATCGTCTCCATTCAAACGTGTGTGCTGTCAAACTGGCTGAAACTGATAACCTTTAATGCCTTTATGAAGCTCATATTTTTATTGTCTTCATGGGACCCTTCAGAATAGTGTTTATCGCTTGAAATATCGGAAACTTCATCGTCGTTCTCACAATGTCTTCCAACGGTCGCCAAGTCGTCACCATTCGTGACGTAGCACGTCTATTCGTCAAATTCTTTGTGCTGCCGTCATTTTCCCGCGGATCAAGCAATGTGCAATCATTTGTTGCCAATAATCAAAAAATAAAATACTTTCCTTCATAACAGATTTCAGAATCAAATTCTGAATAAAAAAATGTATATTACCAAAAAAGTGCATTGGGTGCTGACA
This sequence comes from Syngnathoides biaculeatus, assembly GCF_019802595.1. NCBI lineage: Eukaryota > Metazoa > Chordata > Actinopteri > Syngnathiformes > Syngnathidae > Syngnathoides > Syngnathoides biaculeatus. The sequence continues at coordinate 28,863,939 of NC_084646.1, read as the reverse complement.
TACACTTTGACAGGAGCAACAGCATTCATGGCATTCGGGATTTTCGAGGTGAAATTGTCCAAAAGTTCATCAAAGGTTTCAGCATTCACTTTCTGTGGCATAGCCACAGTCTCCATAATCTTAGTGGCTGCACTCTAATTTATGTACATTTTCATAATACAGATAGAGTTTGTCTGAACTTTTGGAAGAATCTGTAATTCAAAAAAATACATCAGAAATCAGAAATAGCCATATTCTTGATGTCACTCGATAGAATTTCAACATCCTTAGAGATGACCAGGTCAAAGATGTGACCTCGAGTGTGAGTTGGCCTCTTAATATTTTGAGAGAGGTCAAATGTGTCTTGTACAGCAAGAAAGTTCTTTGAATTGTTCTTCCATGTTATTGTCAACATGAGTTAAAGTCCCCTGTGATGACAAAATAGTTGTACTCAGTACAAATAACTGACAGCAGTTCTGAAAAATCCTCCATGAATTTTCTATTGTATCTTGGACGTCTATAAATAATTAAAATCATAACCTTTGGATCACCTTTAACTAAAAAAACAGCCATTCAGAAAAGCTAAAATCACCCAGTATAATTTCTTTACATTGAAATAATGATGTTAAAAAAACAGCAATACCACCAGCCTTTTTCCCTGTTCAATACTGGTTCATAAAATTGAAATTTGCTGGTGTTGCCTCATTTAAAATGGTATTATGGCTACTTTCTGTTAATCATGTTTCATTTAATAACAAAAAGTCCAGATTGTAGGTTTTAATTGTGTCATTAATCAACATTTTTTTGTTACCCAGTGACCTGATATGAAAAATCACTACGGTAGTCTCACAGAGATAGCTCGAGACAATGGTTTGACAGATCTACATTTTATCTTCACTAAATTGTGAAGTATGTCTTATGCCCATATTTAGTCATGACTGCATAATTTCCTCATGTCCTCAGTGGGGTTCTGCTCTGTAGCCAGATGTGTCCTTGAGCGCATCTTTGCATGGAGGCTAACCTTGATGAACCGCATACTGCACACTTGGTAATAATCCATTGCCAGCTAGAACCATTTGAGACAGAAACCCTTTGTCGAAGTCTTTAAGTTTGATACCACCCATGATCTGCCATTCTAACAAAATAAAGGATGTGTGCTTTCTCTTTAACTTCGCACTTGTGATCTGCTCTCTACAGCCATTGCCTGTAACCCATAGGTGTCCGGATTATTCTGTATGTAAATTCTTCGAAGAAACTGTTCATCATCTCCAGCCTTTATTTAGATAACCAACATTCTCACTACCCGAAGTTAAAGGAACACGTGGAGAAAAAAAAGCGTCCTCCAACAACTGGTGACCCTGATCTTATTTCGGGCTGAGGTGTTGGTTGACAGAGAGAGAGAGTTAAACAGAATACCTCATCAGTAACATATTGAGAAAAAAAATATCATCTACTTCATTCTTGAATCTTGAACTCAATTCTGAATTTTTAATGATGAATTATGAACTGAACTAGTTCACTTTTGGAATGGTGAACTGAACTTAGAACTCCAATACCATGTGTCTCAATAAATGAACAGCTGTTAGTCGAAATAGTATCAAGTAAGAACACTCTATCCATCCATCCATCCATCCATTTTCTTAGCCGATTATCCTCAAAAGGTTCGCAGGCAGGAGTGCTTGAGCCTGTACCAGCTGTTAATGGGCAGGAGGCAGGGTACACCCTGAACTGGTTGCCAGCCAATCATAGGGCACAGTAAGAACACTCATTCTATTTCATTTATTTTGTAATGCAAACACAATTTGGCTCACAAAAGCCTCATGCATCTCAATCACATTCTTAGTTTTATTTAATTCTCAAATGTTAGTCACTTTAAAATCAAAATGTATGGGGATTTGTTTTAGAACATCTGCATATGACAGAAAAATATGTTGTCACGCTCAGTTACACCATTCAGGAACGGTTTCTCATATGTCCGACATGGGCATTCAGTACTCGACAGGTTTCACACAGGGCACAAAGATTATGAACATAATTTCCTTCGGAAGCAAAATCCTTGCCAGAGGTTCCTTGACAGCTACATCAAATATTTTTCCATTTTTCTTTGGGACTGGTACCAGAATCCAAGTGCTGTGTGGAGAGGAGTCCGACTAATTCCCATAAGAACTTCTTGACCTCACATGCTAGCTCGGGCTCCTTCCCTTTCAGAGATGTGATGTTCCGCGTTCCTAGAATCAGCTTCTGTAACCAAGAAACGCCGACCTTGCACAGCACACTATGGCCCCTCCCACATACGGTGAGCCCATCGGAATGGGGACCCATGTTACCCTTTCGGAATGTGCCCAGACAGACCCCATCACTAAAAGCCTGCCCACCAGGGAATTGACTTCAAGTTTGATCACGAAGCCTGCCATCAAAGGGGGCCCCAGTGACTCACGTCCAGGCAAGAAAAATGTTGATTCATTTTAGTCTTTCATCATAGGAATTTCACAGCTGTGTTTTGTCTGGTCCCTTACCATTACCTGTTTATCATGAGTGACCCTAGATGGATCATTGAGCTACACAAATGTCGCACCACGTTAAGGGGATGGCATCCAGGAGAGTTTCTCAGGTAACCAGTACAGTATAATAACTAAACTAATTAATATATAACATCTGAGTAAAGCCTGGTCGATATTTGACACAATCTGCAAAGTCCACTACCCAGAAGCTCAGCTGAAGCTGTGCTCGTTCACATATTATAGACATGTAGCTCATGCCAGTTGCACTTTCTTATTCAATAAGTTCTCTGTAAAACGTTACCCTATATTAAACATGATTATCTTTGCATTTGATTATTATCATTTTTATGATGGATAACTTGTTTTGTACTTAAGGCGAGGGAAAAAAATGTGGAAAGCTTTGGCGGACTGCATGAATTACATGGAAGGCTGGATCTGGCCCATAAGCCTTGAGTTTGACCCCTCTGGCTCAGTGTGACAAAGTGCTCATGTGTCATTTTCATGAGTAATGCAGCTTTAGGAATCTTAACACAGCTTGCATATCATCGAACCATAAAACTGCCTCACAATTTTAAGCCATCTCAAACACGTACCGTGATGGATGCTCTTTCAAAGTCTGGTATTAAGACGAGTGTGGCAGTAAATTATACATTCTGCGGCTATTTTAATCAGCACGTCTTTAGTTGACCTCTTTCTTCTTTGTATCCCTTGTCACTTTGCTGTGGAAGTACAAATAAAAAAGGCCATTATTACCAGTGCCAGTATTGTCAGGCTTCATGTTGGTGAAATTACTTCCTGATTATGCATGTCTGCCCTGCGGGTTCAATAAGCTATTTGGGGAAAACTAAAATGTGTTTTTTTTTTATAAGAATCGGCTCATGAATGGCCCTAAGCGAAGAGGAAGGCACCACTGCAGACGCTGTAGTGTAATTATACAGTCTATCTTTTTTTACCAATTTTTAATTTTTATGCTCTGTATACATTATGAGTGAGACAAACCCGTTTTTAGTTGTGTCTAAAATGATTAATATACGAATAGGGGCTCGGTTTATAGATGACACATTATAAATTGCAAGTATACAGCACACCAATGCAATGTTTCTGATTCTCATAATTAAAGTTATACTTAGAAGCATTTAAAGTCTGTCATACTACGAGGGACGGGCTTACAAGAAAAGGATTTTACATTACGAGGAGGTGCTCTAAACATGGTAGATATGGCATATCACTTGTGTGTGTTTGTGCAAAGGAAGCACAAGTGTGTTAGTTTCCTCAACATATCAAAGATGCAGCACCGACTGCTGGAGAAAAAAATTCCTTGTGTGTTTTTACACACTTGGCCATTAAAGCTGATTCTGATTCTGATTTTTATGGGCATTTTGCATAATGAAAAATAATGGAGTCCTTGTGCATGTTTATTCTCTTCTATTGGGTTCCTTGGCTCATAACGTTTGAGAACACCTGGTCAATGGAATGTGTGGTATTATAGAGAGATGTGGGCAGGTTTATAGTCACTATAGTAACGTGGAAGGTTTTATCTATTCCCTGTATTTGTTCTTGTGGAAAGAGGAGAAGATGTTGTGTCATATATACTCTCTTTAAGTAGGCCCACGTCTCCCAGCAGTGTTGTAATGACTGACTTAGTGGCTTGTGGATAGCAGTGAGCTGATTGCTGAAGTTTCAGCGCACAGACCAACCTTCAATACCTTCATTGTTTTTTTCCAATTTAATGGACAACTAGGTTCTAATGTGCTTATGCTTTCCAAATCCATTAAGATAGATGGCATAGGCAAACCGCTTGACAAAATAAATAATAATAATACTAACTGTGAGTGGGCGGCACAGTTGCTCAGCTGGTAAGTGTTTGCCTCAGAGTTCTGAGGTCTCGGGTTCAATCACAGACCCACTTGTGTGGAGTTTGCATCTTCTCCCTGTGCCTGCCTGGGTTTTCTCCGGGCACTCTGGTTTCATTCCACATTCCAAAAGCATGCAACATTAATTGGACACTCTAAATTGCCCCTTGGCTTGATTGTGAGTGCCACTGTTTGTCTCTATGTGGCCTCTGATTGGCTGGCATTCAGTTCAGGGTGTACCATGCCTTCTGCCCGTTGATAGCTGGGATAGGCTCCAGCACTCCTGCGACATTTGTGAGGATAAGCGGCTAAGAAAATTGATGGATGCATGCATGGATGGATGGATGGATGGATGGACGGATGGATGTTAGTGCGCCAAAATAGCATGTTCCAGAGGCAAGTAAAAAAGTGCCACCTTAGAACGTAGAACATCTGCGATCAAGTCCACTGCATTAATAAATTGCCTGTAAATGAAGCCACATCCAACATGACCACCATGTAGGCACGGGCATGGAGGATGGCTTTAGTCTTATTCTATATTTGTGACCCAGAAATATGTGTCCTTGTCTTTTTCCTATATTGTGCCACAATGCCAGTAAACATCACCGGGCAATTCTGGAAAAAAACTATTTTTTCAACGTAGTTTAAGTGACAATTGGGAACAATTTTTGGATACCTGTACTGTCAAGACAATCCATTACTTCAATTATCCATTAAATTGAGGTCCACTCAATCGACACCCCTTTGTATATTATTTTCCTTTCAGCTTGTCCGGTTAGGGGTCGCGACAACATGTCATCTTTTTTCAACTGAGCCTATCTCCTGCATCTTCCTCTCTCACACCAACACCTTATGTCTTCCCTCACAACATCCATCAACCTTCTCTTTGGTCTTCCTCTCACTCTTTTGCCTGGCAACTCCATCCTCAGCACCCTTCTACTAATGTACTCACTCTCTCGTCTCTGGACATGTCCAAACCATCGAAGTCTGCTCTCTCGAACCTTGTCTCCAAAACATTCAACTTTGGCTGTCCCTCTAATGAGCTCGTTTCTATTCCTATCCAAACTACTCACTCCTAGGGAGAACCTCAGTATCTTCATTTCTGCCACTTCCAGTTTTCCTTCCTCTTGTTTCTTCAGTGCCACCGTCTCTAATCCATACATCATGGCCGGCTTTAGCACTGTTTTATAAACTTTTCCCTTCATCATAGCAGAGACTCTCCTGTCAGATAACACACCAGTTACCTTCCGCCAGCTATTCCAACCTACTTGGACCCATTTCTTCACTTCCTTACCACACTCACCATTGCTCTGGATTGTTGAGCCCAATCATTTTAAGTCATCCACTCTCACTATCTCTCCTCCCTGAAACTTCACCCCCCCATCACTCTTATTCACACACATATATTCTGTTTTACTTCAGCTAAACTTTAAAGGGGCCCCGTAACTCAGTGTTTAGAGCATTGGTTTGGTAAACCAGGGGTCGTGAGTTCATTTCTCACTGGGGCCCCACACCAAGAAGGGTTGCGTCAGGAAGGGCATCCGGTGTAAAAATTGTGCCTAACAAATATGAGCGTTCATCTGAGATGACGCTGTGGCGACCCCGAACGGGACAAGCCGAAATTGCTTCCATACCTCCACCGGTATGTCATCAGGACCAACTGCCTTTCCATTTTTCATCCTTTGTAGTGCCTTCCCCCTTACTAATCATTGCCACTTCCTGGTCCTTCACACTTGCCCCTTCTACTCTTGCTTCTCTCTCATTTTCTTCATTCATCAACTTCTCAAAGTATTATGTCCATCTATTTAGTACACTACCGGCACCAGTCAACACATTTCCATCTCTATCCTTAATCACCCTTACCTGCTGCACATCCTTCCCATCTCCATCCCTCTGTCTGGCCAACCGGTACAGATCCTTTTCTCCTTCTTTCATGTACAACCTGATGTACATGTCATCATATGCCTCTTGTTTAGCCTTTGCCACCTCTACCTTTGCCCTGTTGCATTTCAATGTATTCCTTTTGCCTCTCCTTAGTCCTCTCAGTTTCCCATTCTTTATCGCTAATCTCTTTTCTTGTATGACTCCCTGTATTGTGGTGTTCCACCACCAAGTCCTCTACTCCCCTTTCATACCAGAAGACACACCAAGTAGTCTCCTACCTGTCTCGCTGATCACCTTGGCTATAGTAGTCCAGTCTTCCTGTCCGTCGAGTGCCTTTCTCATCTCTTTTCGGAAGGCCACAGAAAATTCCTTCTTTCTCAGATTCCACATGGTTCTCTGCTCTACCTTTGCCATCTTAATCTTCCTACCCACCACCAGAGTCACTCTACACACCACCATCTTATGCTGTGAAGCTACACTCTCCCCTACCACTACTTTACAGTCAGTAACCTACTTCAGATTACATCATCTGCGTGAAATATAATCCATCTGCGTGCTTCTATCTCCGCTCTTGCAGGTCACTCTATGTTGCTGCCTCTTCTGGAAATAAGTGCTCACTACTGCCACTTCCATACTTTTTGCAAATCCACCACCATCTGTCCCTCACAGTTCCTTTCCTGGATGCAGGACTTGCCCATCACTTCTTCATCGCCCCTGTTTCCTTCAGCAACATGTCCATTACAATCTGCACCAACCACAACTCTCTCTCTCTGCCTGGGATTCTCAGAACTACTTCATCTAGTTCCTTCCAGAATTTCTCTTTCACCTCTCGGTCACATCCTCCCTGTGGGGCATAGCCACTAATCACATTATACATCATACACTCGGTTTCAAATTTCAGCCTCATCACTCGATCTTATACTCGTTTCACCTCCAAGACATTCTTAACAAGCTCTGCTTTTAAAATAATCCTACTCCATTTCTCTTCTCATCTACTCCACAGTAAAATTATATAAACCCTGCCCTTAACTCCTAGTCTTATTACCTTTCCACCTGCTCTCTTGGATGCACAATATATAAACCTTTCTCCCAATCATCATGTCGACCAACTCCTGAACGTTTCCTGTCATTGTCCCAACATTCAAAGTCCCTACACTTAGTTGTAAACTCTGTGCATTCGTCTTCTTCTTCTGTCAACAAATCCGGTTTCTTCCTCTTCTTTTTCTTTGACCCACAGTAGCTGAATTTCCACCAGGTTCAAGGTGCCAGGGTTGGGTGTTGTTAACCCGGGCCACAACCGATCCAGTATGGTTTTCTTTAGATGAATGCTTGTCACGAAAAGGACTTGAGGGCAGACCCAAAAGCACGACTCGGGTGACAGGCAAGCGGTAAGCAGAAAGTCTTTATTCATTCCAGAGTCGGTAACCAGGGAGTCAGTCAGCACAAATAGCAGGAACAGGAGCGACAGGCTTACAGGGTAGGTCGGGAGACACGTGTCGGTCGGTACAGGTTGGCATCAGGAATGCGGAAGTGTGGGAACGAGGCATGCGGGGCAACGATCTGGTGAAGACCAATCGTCCTCTGAGTCCTATAAGTACCAGGGTTAATCAGCGGAGATGAGGTGCAGGTTTGCACATCCTCATCATCGTCAGTCTGCTGGGACACACCCAGCCAGGGCTGGAACGGCAGGGCCATGGCAGTACCCAAACTTAACGGCCGGCTCCAGACGGCCCAGGAGCTTCAGGATGGGATGCGTGGAAGTCACTGATGAGGGTGGGGTCAACAATGAAGCGGGAGCGGATCCAGGAATGCTCCTCCGGGCCATCCCTCCTAATCCACCTGGTACTGGACACCCCTGCCTTTGCGACGAGAAGACAACAGACAGCGCACCGAGTACACAGGCCCACTACCATGCGGGGAGGCGGAGGAGGCTTGACCGGAGGACAGACGGGTTGGACAGAGCCTGCTCACATATAATGTGGGGTGGACCCTCATCAACCAGGGGAGCTTCAATGACACGGCGACAGGGTTGATGACCTTGCTGACGGTGAATGAACCAATGAACCTGGGAGCAAGCTTGAGTGATTCCGTCCGCAGCGGAAGATCCTTTGTGACAACCACACACGTTGTCCCACCTTGAACGCCGGTGCCCTTCTCTTCTTGAGGTCCACTGCGGACTTGTAGGAGCTGCCCATGCGCGCCAGTGTCTTGTGAGCTGCCTCCCAGGTCCGCTTGCAGCGTTTCACCACCGCCAAAGCAGACGGCACCGCGGAGTCTGTGGCCATCGATGGAAATAGAGAGGGAGGATAACCGTGCACTACGTGGAAAGGAGCCATACCTGTGGAGGCGGAGGGCAGGGAGTTATGAGCATATTCCACCCATCTGAGGTGCTGGCTCCATGTGCTGTGATCGTGAGACGCCAAGCTGCGTAGTCCAGTTTCCAGGTCTTGGTTAATCCTGTCCATCTGGCCGTTGGACTCCGGGTGATGGCCTGACGTCAGGCTCGCCATAGCCCCGATGAGGGTGCAGAACTCCTCCCAAAAACGGGAAATGAACTCTGGACCCATGTCTGAGACAATGTCTACCTGCAGCCTGTGGTAGCGGACGACCTCGTCCAGCAGCAACTGGGCCGTTTGGTTGGCGGACGGGATCTTTGGGGCCGGCACGAAATGGACCATCTTGCAGAAATGGTAGATGATGGAGAGCACCACCGTGTTCCCCTGGGAAGGAGGTAGCCCGGTGACGCAATCCACAGAGATATGTGACCAGGGACACGAGGGAATTGGCACTGGTCGCAACTCCCTCATTGGTCACAGGCGGGAAGTCTTGTTGGCCATGCATACCGGGCACACGTTGACGTAATCCCTCACGTCCCTAACCGGTCTTGGCCACCAGAACCACTGCTCAACGAGAGAGCATGTCTTGGTCATGCCTGGGTGGCAGATAGTCTTTTGGTCTGCGCCCAGTCCATGACGTACCCCCGTAGTGACGAGACCACGAACAAGTGGCTGCAAGGACATCCGACTGGACCCGGAGTGTCCCTCAAGCCCTTCTTCACTCGTGTCTTGATTGCCCAGGTGAACCCGGACACGAGGCAGGCCTCTGGAAGGATTGGGATGCTCGCGGGCTCCGTGCGATCCCCCTTGTGGGTATGTGAGAGTGCATCCGTTCTTCGAGCCTGGGCGGAAGGACAAAGTGAAAAGGAAACGTGTGAAAAAGAGCCGCTTCGCGGTCTTCAGATATTCCAGGTTTTTATGGTCGGTGAGAACCACGAACGGCACTTGCGACCCCTCCAGCAAATGTCGCCACTCTTCCATCGCTGTCTTGACCGCCAGCAGTTCATGGTCACCCACGTCGTAGTTACGCTCAGCCGGGGTCGAAGGTGGCAGAGAAGCGGGCGGAACGGACGCCCCTGTCTCTCCTCCAACCAGCGCATCCATTCATCCCTGAATGGCAAGTCTGTGGTCGACTTCGAGCACCAGCGCGATGAGTGCATCCAATGAGGTAGGAAGGTCCACGGCGATGAGGAGACCACTGACCTGCGGGGAAAGCCCTTGGAAGAAGGAGTCGAGGAGGGCGTCCTCGTTCCATCGGCTCTCAGCTGCCCGGATATGGAACTCGATGGCATAGTTGAAACGCGGCACTATCCCTGGCATAACGTCATCAGCGACGCCGCTGCCTTGCGCTCTGGCACAGCGCACTGGAAGACCTGCGTTATAGCGCAGACGAAGGCCGTCCAAGAGTGCCACATCACCGAGATGCGACTACACTCCGCCGTGGCCCACGCCTCCGCTATTCCCGTCATGTGGGAGATGACGAAGGCGATCCGGGAGTGGTTCGTCGGGAAGCCGGACGACTGTAGCTCGAAGTGGAGGTTACACTGAGCGAGGAAGGGTCTGACGTTCCCTAAGTCACCAGAGAAACGTTTGGGTCGGGAGAGAGGTGTTACGCCAGTACGCTGAATCTCCGCAGTGGGTGGGGCTGACGGAGTGAGCTGGACCGGGGTTGCAGCCGAAATGCCCACTGTTGGCGTAGTAGCAGTACTAGCCTGAGAGGCTAGCCATGGCTCCAGCCGGGCACAGATCTCAAGGAGCCTCTGGGTCGTCACCTGGAGGGCAGCCTTCTGCTCAGCCAGGCGACTGCTCTGGAATTGTAATGAGCGGCGGATGGCTTCGGAGTCGGCTGGGTCCATTATATGGCCAGATCGTTCTGTCACGAACGGGACGCGAGGGCGGACCAAAATGCACGACCCGGGTGACAGGCAAATGGTAAAGAGAAAGTCTGTATTCTTTCCAGAGTCGGTAAACGGGGAGTCAGTTAGCACAGACAGCAGGAACAGGAGCGACAGGCTTATGGGGTAGTTTGTGAGACAGGCATTGGTCAGTACACAGGAGGTTGGCGTCAGGAATGCGGAAGTGCGGGAACGAGGCATGCAAGGCAACGATCTGGCGAAGACCAGTCGTCCCCGCCGTCCTATAAGTACCAGGGTTAATTAGAGGAGATGAGGGGCAGGTGTTTTCCAAAGCACCAGCAAAGCTATATGAATTGCAGTCACCTTCTTGTGTCCATACACCGAATTGTTGCTGACTAGCTTGGGCTTTGGATGGAAGCTCCTAACGTGATTTCTTCCTGCAATTTTGTATTTATGAATTAGACACAAGGGAATCTTCTTTCTCCAGAAAGATGGCTTCCTCTGTCCATTCTCATTGAAAACTGTACTACTGTACTCCTCATCCCTATTTCTTTTAGCCATCTTTGTCAAAAGCATTTCCACAATTAATTTCCACCTGAGCACGGCATGGTGGTGCAGCTGGAAAGTGTTGGCCTCGCAGTTCTGAGGACCTGGTTCAATGCCGCCCTCCCTGTGTGGAGTTTGCATGTTATCCTCATGGCTGTGTGGGTTTTCTGCAGACACTCTGGTTTCCTCCCACATCCCCAATCATGCAACATTAATTGTACACTCCAAATTGCCCCTATGTGCAATTGTTAGTGTGGCTGCTTCTTCCTTTTCTCCCCTGCAATTTTCTGGCAACCAGTTCAGGGTGTAACCTGCCTCCTACCTGTTGACAGTTGGGATAGGCTCCAGCACTCCCGCGAGCCTTGTGAGGATAAGCAGCTAAGAAAATGGATGAATAATTTCCACCTGATCTGCGTTCGACTTTTCCGCATCTGCCCACTTCGACTGCCACAGCAACTAAGGTAACCCCGCTAGGCGAAACTGTTTCTGGTTCATTTCTATTGCCTACATGTCCGAAATGACAAACAGTATGTCGCTGTGAGGGCTCTGTGAGCCATATGCAAGCATCAAAAGAGCCAGGTATCACTCGTGAGCCATAGGTTCCTCACCCCTGTTATTGGTTATTCGTAAACTTATTGTAGTGGTATCACTACACCGCATCATCGAGGCATCTATTGTCAACCAATACTAGATTCCCATTCGAATTCTTACTTGTGACAGTTCTGTATGATGTCACTTCTGAAATAAAATGTGGAAAAAGTAAGTCATACTATAGCATTTTCAAACAATAACTAAAAAGGTACTTCTAAGGGATTCCAGTTTTGAATTGGGCAATAATACTGTGGCTACTACTGGTCACTGTGTTTTTCTTGGGGAGGAGCACTCTGGTGGTGGATCTGAAATAAGCTCAGCACATATGAATGAACGAGGGAGAGGTTCAAGACATCTGTAAGCATGTACTGCCTGTTGCCTTCTCTGATGGGTGGTGTGCCATCACAGACATTTTTTGTAGTACTCAGTGTCACCAGAGGCAAAAATAGTGTATGTGTGCATGTGCGTGTGTGTGTATGGGGGGTAATACAGAATGGACTCTGCCTCACAGTTTATCCAGGATTTATTTTTTTTTTACTTTGGGTATATTTCTATGATGATGCATTTGAGGTTGCGCTGTAGTCTTGTCACCCCACTGTGGTATATCACCCCGGATGAATACAGCACTGAATTCCCATAGCGAAGAAATGGTCTGCAATTTATGAACTCCAGATCGATTTTCTTCTAGGAGTATTTCTCTGTCATATGAACATCTTCACACCATCTATTGTTGGCATGCACTCAGACACATTTGTTTTTCCTCAATGCTGCTGTGTAGTCACTGTGGTAATGGAATGCATTTAAAGCTGGATGGGTGGGTCAGGTGTGTGATTAGTTGTCTAGGTTTTCATAAAAAAAAAAAAGAGCACAGCATTTCCTGCTTTGAAGTGTTTTAATGTGACTATTACCCCTTCCATGTTACTGTGCAATCATACCCTGCGAGGGTGCATCTTTAGTTAGGTCTCATTCACCACCTCAGTCGATTTTCTATCGCATATTCCAAATAATATTGGGGTATGTTTTTTGCCAAATGTGTCAGACTTGTCCAAGAAAGTTCTACAGAGAGGTCTCAACTATTTCGTGCAAGGATACGGTTAAGAAAATAAGCATTTGAACACCCTGCTATATTGCAAATCATGGAGGGGTCTAAAATTTTCATCGTAGGTGCATGTCCACTGTGAGAGAGATAATCTAAAAAGAAAAATCCAGAAATAACAATGTATAATTTTTTTAACGATTTATTTGTGTGATACAGCTGCAAATAAGTATTTGAACACCTGTCTATAAGCCAGAATTCTGACTCGTAAAGGGCCACTGTCATGAAATGCATGATTTTTAGTGTTATTAATAAAAAAACGGCAGCCGACATGGACCTGTGCGTTTTTTCACCACAAAACATGATTTTGACATATATAGCTTTTTGTAACTCCCGCCATGAAAATCCTCTTGAGGGATTTGTTTTTGAGAAGAAGCAGGAAGTGACGTATAGGGCAGGACTGCCCTCAAGTGGATTCGTTTGTTTCTATTAGTTTTACCTCCTGGAAGGTAGCTCGTTGTTCCTTCGTGTTAGCCAAAATGCCAGGTTGTTGAATTGCTCGACATTGCTTGAACGCTCGGGAGGATGGATTTACCCTTCATAGTTTTGCAAGATACCCAGTTCGTCGTGAAAAATTTATTGCACGGGTCCAGAGGACGAGAGCTTCGTGGGTTCCAAATGACAGGTAGGTGTGTATACAGCAACAGCGAACCACGTAATTGGTCTAATGTAACAAAAGATCCGCGTACATATGATAGGCGTGGTAAATGTGTTGATCTGCGCGCCGGACGGCGTCGGGCTCACCGGTGAAGACTGCTGCGTTGGCAGTGAAGGAAGAACTCTGCGGACAATGCCGCACTCAGCCGCGTGCGACGACAACGCCGTAAAACACCCCGGCTCGATGGTGTTGTTCATCGCGGACGGCGGCGGCTATGAACAATCCCCTAAAGCAGCCTGCCTCGGTTCTGTGATAAGCCATATCGGCGCTGAAAATGAGCCACACCGGCCGAGGTGACACGTTCGCCAGTCACGGCTTCAGCAAAGGCTGCACGTCAGGTTCGCAGACGGCGTCGGCTCTGAAGAAGGCTGCCACCAATGTCTTACTCAGACGCATGCGACGAAAACACCGTAAAGCGCCCTGGCTCAACGGTGTTGCTCAGCGCAGACGGCAGCTATGAAAAACGCCCTAAAGCAGCCCAGCTTGGCTCCGTGATAAGTCACCTCTGTGGTGAAAATGAGCCACACCGGCTGAGGCGCCGTGTTCGCCAGTCATGGCTTTGGCGAAGGCTGCACGTCGGGCTTGAGGACGGCGGAGGCTCGGAAGAACGCAGCCGACAATGCCTCAACACAGTAAAGTGCTCCATTCAACAGTGTTGTTCATCACGTACTGCGGCGGCTATGAAGAAGCCCCTAAAGCAGTACGGCCTGGCTCCATGATAAGCCACTTCAGCGCCGAAAATGAGCACACCGGCCGGCTGCGATGAGCCGCGATGGCTCATCTCTGCTGCAAATGTGGATTGGACTGGGAGGCGGTTTGGCCGTGATCGCATATCATCTGAATGTGGCTCCAAACAATAGGGTATTATTGCCCCGGAACTTCACTCGGTTGTGTGATGTTCTCTTCTTCGAAAAGAGCTTCAGTGTCAGAATGGGTTTGTTCGTCTTCCATAGTAGGATCCACCGCGTGTTTTCATTGGTGAATATCCGGGTGACGTCACGGACAGGGGATGCAGCCAATATGGTGACCACTTGGATGTCATGGAATGACACTTCTGCAACTTTGCGCATGGATGACGTGCTCTCCGCTCACATTTATTTTTCGTATAGACATTGAAGTGAATGTTATATGTATTTTTCATTACAATATCTATTTCAGAATGTTTATAGGGATGACACTTGACCTTTAAAGACCTGTTAGTCTGCCTTTAAAAGTCCACCTCCACTCCATGTATTATCCTGAATCAGATGTACCTGTGTGAGGTCGTTAGCTGCTTAAAGACACCGGTCCACCCTATACAATCAATAAGACTCAAACTTGTAACATGGCCAAGACCGAAGAGCTGTCTAAAGACATGAGACAAAATTGTAAAACTCCATACGGCGAGAAAGGGCTTTGGAGAAATTGCCAAGCGGCTTGGTGATAACAAGTCCACTGTTGGAGCAATCATTAGAAAATGGAAGAAGCTAAGCGTGACGACCAAGCTCACTCGGTGTGGAGCCTCATGCAAGATATCATCTCGTGGTCTCTCATTGATCTTTAGAAAGGTGAGGAATCGGCCCAGGACTACACGACAGGACTTGGTGAATGATCTGAAAAGAGCTGGGACCACCATTTCTGTCATGATCCTGCCGGTCCAGCCCGGGCTGTACGGGTGTCCGCGCGGTTGCGCTGATTGGGAGGTGTACACCTGTGCCTCATGCAGCCTGATTATGCTGTGTATTTATATGACCCCGATGACGACTGGCCGGTGCCAGTTCGTGAGCTTCATGTCCCGTTCGAGTGCTCCGGTATCCCTGATCGACAACCCGTGTGTACCGACCTTCGCCTGTTCTCCGACCAACCTTGTAAGCCTGACTCCTTTGATACTTCTGCCTGCTTTGATCGTTCTCCCATGTACCGACTCCTGCCTGCCCGCTCACCTGCTCTCTTCACCCGACGTCCCAACTACCGCTGCTGCACCTGACTGCCTGCTCGATCCCCGACCTCGGCATATAATAAACGTCTCACCCTGAACTACCTTGCATCGTCCGAGTCCTGCATTTGGGTCCTACTCCCGTTCCGATGGGACGTGACAATTTCCAAGGTGACTGTTGCTAATACAATAAGACGTCATGATTTGAAATCATGCATTGCACGGAAGGTTCCCCTGCTTAAACCAGCACATGTCAAGGCCCATCTTAAGTTTGCCAATGACTATTTGGATGATACAGAGGAGTCATGAGAGAAGATTTTGTGCTTCGATAAGACCAACAAAACCATCCACTGCTCTGAATCATGGCAGTGGTACCATCATGCTTTGGGGTTTTTTTCTGCACATGGGACAGGACAACTGCACTGTATTAAGGAGAGGATGATCGCGGCCATGTATTGTGGGATTTTGGAGAACAACCACTTTCCCTCAATCAGAGCATTGACGATAGGTCGTAGCTGGGTCTTTCAACATGCCAATGAGCCGAAGCACACAGCCAGGAAAATCAAGGAGTGGCTCCGTAAGAAGCATGTCAAGGTTCTGGCATGGCCTAGCCAGTCTCGAGACCTAAACCCAATATAAAATCTTTGGAGAGAGTTTAAATCCCAGTTACCTCTGTGATCTAGAGAAGATCTGTGTGGAGGAGTGGGTCAAAATCCCTCCTGCACTGTGTGCAAACATGGTGAAAAACTACAGGAAACGTTTGACCACTATAATTGAAAAAAAGGCTACTGTACCAAATATTAACATTGTTTTTCTCAGGTGTTCAAATGTTCATTTGCAGCTTTATCACACAAATAAATCGTTAAAAAATCATACATAGTGATTTCTGGATTTTTCTTTCTAGATTATTTCTCTCACAGTGGACATGACCACCTATGATGAAAAGTTCCGACCACCCCAGGATTTCTAAGTGGGAGAGCTTTCACTATAGCAGGGTGTTCAAATACTTATTTTCTTCACTGTATTTGACTCTCAGTGGCATAAATGAAGAGCTTGATTTCAAAGAGTTGCTGGACCCCTTGAGGAACATGTCATTCATGATCTGCGTCAGACCGGGAGAAAATCAAGATGTCCTTCATTCATTCATTCATTCATTCATTCATTCATTCATACATCTTCTACCACTTATCTGAGATTGAGTCACGGGGACAGTAGCTTTAACAGGGATTTTCTCTTTCTGCAGCCACATAATCCAGTTCTTCCTGCGAAATCCAAAGTCATTCCTAGGCCACCAGAGACGTAGTATATCCACTGTGTCCTGAGTCATCCCCGTGCTCTCCATCTGGTGGGACATTGCCAGAGCACATCACCAGGGAGGTGTTTGGGATGCATCCGAATCATCTAGCTCTTCTCATTGTGGAGGAGCAGTGACTCGACTTTGAGCCTCTCCTTGATGAACGAGTTTCTCAGCCTATCTCAAAGGGAGAGCCGGGAATAACTCAATTTCCGCACTTGTATCTGGGATCTTGTTCTCTCGGTCATGACCCACAGCTCATGACCAATTATAGCTGAGGGTGGGAATGTAGATTGACCGATAAATAGAGAGCTTCGCATTTCATTTTATCTTAATGTAAAGTCTGCACCAATCCGCTTATCAATCTCCCGCTCCATTCTTCCCTCACACGTGATCACAACCGCATGAAACTTCAATTCCTCAACTTTGGGAAGATTCTCATCCCTGACCTGGAGAGGGCATGCAACCCTTTTCCAACTGAGGACCTTGGTCTCAGATTTGGAAGTAATGATTCTCATCCCGGTCACTTCACACTTGGCTGCAAACCATTCCAGTGAGAGTTGTAAATCAAGACTTGATTAAACCAACAGAACAACATCGTCTGTAAAAAGCAGAGATGAAATACTGAGGCCACCAAACCAGATCCCATCTACACCTATGCTTCACCTAGAAATTCTGTCCATAAAAGTTATGAAGAGAATCAGTGACAAATAGCAGCCTTGAACGAGTCTCACTGGAAATGAGTCTGACCTACTGCCAGGAATGTGGACCAGACTCTGACACTGGTCGTAGAAACAACCTGTATCAGGGAGTTCTGAAGCACCACCCACAGGGACAAGGTCAAATGCCTTCTGCAAGTTCACAAAGCACATTTAGACTGGTTGGGTGGGGGGGGGGGGGCTCCTCCACTGTTCCACGGCCAATATGAAAACCACATTGCTCCTCCTGAATCTGAGATTTGACTTCTTGACTGACCCCCTTCTCCTCATCTCCAATAGAACTTACCAGGAAGGTGGAAAATTTAGACACCCCTGTAGTGTGCACACACACCCCTGCCCTGCTTCTAAAAAAAAAGGGAGCCCACCACCCGTCTTCCAATCCGGAGGCACTGTCCCCAATGTCCAAGCTATGTTGCAGAGGCGTATCTACCAGGACCGTCTCATAAAAACCAGAGCCTCTTGGAACTCTGGGCAAATATTGAAGACTTGCACGGAACGCAAACTAGGTCCAGAGCGAGCAGGATCCTTTTGGACCCTCCACATAATGGCCACCGGCTCTTCCAGCTCCTTCCGTCGGGAAGGCATGACAGATCAATGCAAGTCAAAACTACCAGGCATTCGAACATTTTTTTTCCTCTGGCAATTAAGTCATTAAATTCTTGATCAGCGAACCTACTATTTTCTGCCGTGTGCAATTGTTGGGATACACACTCACATCCTGCTGGTCCAATCAATATAAGTATTGGTCATATATTTTGTAGACTATCGCACGATTCATCACTTTAAACTGTTCCTTTTGTACAATTGTCATTGCACTGGTCTATGACGGGAATCGTGAACAGGTAAAGGCACTATTTAATAGCTTCACACAAGGTGGGACATTGGCACACTCTTATCTCTCACCTGTTCTAAATGACTCATAAGGAATAGTTATTATGAACAGAAATGTCTCTCATTCTTTGTTCTTCTTACTTTGTTGTTCTTTGTTCTGAATGTCATACCAGGGCAGCACCGACTGCCGGGGAAAAATTCCTTGTGTGTTTTACACACTTGGCTAATAAAGCTGATTCTGATTCTGATTAGTCTGTGTGAGTATACAAGCTTCTTGTTATGGATGTGCCTCGATGTCAAGGCCAATGTTCCTGTGCCACCACATCAAAGTCTAAATAAGTGATGTTTTTGCTTAGTAGTTGTCCGACCTCCTTTTTATGTTTTTGGACTTTGCCATTTCCCACATGTTTTAGTGCTTTTTGCCTTTGTTGGACTCACTTCCAGTGTATGACCTCTGCCTGGAAGAAAACCATCCTTGAAATCATGTCACTGCCTTGGAGACCTGTATTTGGGTCACTCTTGACCTGTGCCCCCCAAATATTATGATTATCCTCCATACCCGACCCCTTCACTGCCACGTTTATTATTATTATTATTATTATTATTATTATTATTAGATTACAACACGGTGGAGCAGCTGGAAAGCGTTGGCCTCACAGTTCTGATGTCCAAGATTCGATCCTGGACCCACTTGTGTGGAGTTTGCATGTTCTCCACGTGTCTCCGTGGGTTTCCTCCGGGCACTCCGGTTTCCTCCCACATCCCAAAAACATGCAACAATAATTGGACACTCTAAATTGCCCCAAGGTGTAATTGTAACTGCGGCTGTTTGTCTCGATGTGCCCTGATATTGGCTGGCAACCAGTTCATGGTGTACCACACCTCCTGTCCGTTGACAGCTGGCATAGGCTCCAGCACGTCCCGCGACCCTTCTGAGGATAAACAGTAAATTAAATGGACGGATGGATTATTTTATTATTTTTTTTATTTTGAGGAGGACCTTAACTTATATGACCGCCTGCCAGATTTTGACTGACATAGATTTAGTTTATTCCCCTCCCTATTTTAAGTCAATGTCAATTGTGTCATCTCTTCCCGTCTCTAGCCCCCGTATGTCTAAGCTCAAATCCTCTTCTTCCAAGCTTTTCTGGGGCACCCGTTTGGCCATTTTCCCAGGACCCCTGCATGGTGGGGAGCAGAGGGGTAAAAGTAGAGCTCAGCCTTATGCCTCCCGCTTCACTCCCCCAGAGTCCCACCAAGCAAAATGTGCCCCAGAGTCACGTCGTTCCATACCAACGATGTTTCCCATTTCACCTTCTTGAGTCTGCCCCTCTCATATGCACTCTACCAAGCATCGGTGGCAGCAGGCTGAGGAGGCATCTGCAAACCCCAAGATGCCTCTCAGTCATCTCACTCATATCATGGCGGGGCCTGACCCTGACTCACCTCGAGCTCATGTCTTGGAAGAGCCTGATCCCAAGGCGCCTCTCACTCTTGTACTGGCAGAGCCCAATCCCGAGCCTCGTCTCACGCATGTCTCTGCTGAGCCTGACCCTTACAGCCGCCTTTTGCATATGTGTCATGTCTCATGACTCTGACACTGGCTGTATGTACAGGGACCAAACAGCCAGGGAATTTGCTATTCCATACTCCCGAAGCTCCCCTTTATTACCTGAGGTACAGTGCCATGAAAAAGTTTTTTCCACGCACATGATTTCAGGTTTCTTTTCGATATCTATCACACGCAAACATTTCAAATCTATCCATCCATTCATTCATTTTCTGAACCGCTTATCCTCACGACGATCACGGGAGTGCTGGAGCAAATTATTAAATATTAATTGGCATCTTCAAAACTTTTCCCTTGTGTCTTTACACATTATTAAACACAACTTAATTTCTGAACTTATTTGTTCTACTTTGTACGGATGGGTGACTTGGATACTCACATCAGGTGAAATTTTCAAGTTAGTAGAACCTTTGAAAATCGTGATGTGTTAAATACTTATTTCAGCCGCTGTTACTATCCATTGATATTTTGTATATGCTATTTTTTGCCATTATTGCATTTCTTATTAATCATTGTTTTTATTTAATTTATTTATTTGTTTGTTTGATTTTAATTTTTAATTTGAAGTCGTCCATCCCCGCTATCTCTTCTTCCTGTAGCCTCACCGTTCCCCCGCCACCCTCATGCATTCTCAAATACGGTATTTTGTATTACTTCGACTAATCTTCATTCTTCTTCTTTCCAGTGCATGTTTCCATCTTTCTAATTGTTCATCCACCTTCTTCCTGCTTTCACTGTAGATCACAATGTCATCTGCAAAGATCTTGCTCCAAGGGCATTCCATTCTAACGTCTTCTGTCAGCTTACCCATTACCACTGCAAACAGGAAGTTGCTCAGAAATGCCACTTTTACCATGGACCCATACCTATAAAACCTTGTGTTACCAGGCAGCTCTTGTCTTCTTTGGCTATCCTGCCAGAAGACACACGTCTCGTGTGCTGCAGATACCTAGATAAAACCGGGACGTCTGTATTGCACATTCCTTTGTAATAAATCCATTTGCTGTTAACTTTTTCTAATCATTGGTCATATCTTCCTCGACTCGAGAAACACGGTTCGGGTCCAAACTCGCAAATCCCTCCAATTGTTCTCACAGCTCTGGAAATTGCCTTTGTTCTTAAAAAAAAAAAAAAAAAAAAAGGGACCTCGCACATTTTTCTTCCATTCTTCGGGCATTTTCTTGCCCGCTAGAACTCTATTCAATACGTTGCTCAAAATCTCCACAGCCACCTCTCCAAACTGCTTCCATACCTCCACAGATATGTTGTCAGAACCAAATGCATTTCCATTTTTCATCCTCTTCAGTGCCTTTCTAAAATCCCCCTTACTAATCATTGCCACTTCCTGCTCCACACACTTGCGTCTGTCTGTATTCTTTACAACTATTTAGCACATTACTGACACCAGTCCACACATTTTGCTGTCTACCCTCAACCAACCCAAGCTGTTGCAAATCCTTCAAATCTCCATCTCTCTATCTTGCCAACCTGTACATATCCTTTTCTCCTTCTTTAGTGGCAAACCTAGTGTACATTTCATCATATTCCTCTTGTTTAGCTTTTAATCACCTCTACCTTTGTCCGACGTCACATCTAAATGTATTCCTTTTGCCTCTCCTCAGTCCCACCTCTTCTTCACTAACCTCATTCCATGCAGGACTTCCTGTGATTTGGGGTTGTTTTGGCCAAATCTTTTTCTGACACCAAAAGTAAGAACGCAAGCTTGTTTTTGTGGATTTTTATTCCACCCCCAAGTTTCCTTCTTCGCTTTTTTTGTTTTTTGTTTTTTACCTGAAGATACACCAAATAATCTCCTGTCCTGTCTCTCTGATAACCTTAGCTGTAGTAGTTAGGAGCAGCGTAGGACATTTAAAGTAAAATTATCAAGGAAGGAAGACAAGAGGAACTTCTGGCTCGTGAGGAGAACGTGATATGTATCTCTTTCACAATCTCCAACCTGTTCTAATCACATCTCCACGTCTCCACTTTTTTATTCTTAGCGTGATCCGCATCACGCAAAGCAAATTGTGACAAACAAAGCAACCGTGAGAAAAATAGTCTGTGAGTCTTTGCGATGTCTTCACCATCCTCTGGATATCGTCAGTCTTTGTTGTCTTCTGCATCACTGTCTGATGTTTCCACGGCACCCAATGTAAATTGATTGCATCACATTGTTAAAGTAAAACATAGCAAAGTTTCCATGGCACCCAATGTGCCTCTCGATTGTATTGCATCACATAAGCATTAAAAACCCAAAAAAGCAAATATGAGATAACTTTATATCTAATTAATCCAACAGTAATTCAGTTCTCTGGGAGCTCCTCCTAACCACTGAGAGCTTGCCTCACCTCTCTCTGAAAGCCGTACAACACTCTTCTTTCTCAGCTTCCAGCATATGGTTCTTTGCTCTACATTTGTCTTCTTAGTCTTCCTCCCACCATCAGAGTCATCCTACACACCACCATCCTATTCTTTCGAGCTCCACTCTCCCCTACAACTACCTTAAAGTCAGTAACCTCCTATAGATTACATCTTCTGAACAAAATGTATTCCACCTGGGTGCTTCTACCTCCGCTCTTGTAGGTCACCCTATGTTCCTGCCTCTTCTGGGGAAAAAAAAAATTTCCCTACTGCCATTTCCATCCTCTTTGCAAAGTCTACCACCATCTGTCCCTCCAAATTCCTTTCCTTGATGTCGTACATATCCATCACTTCTCCATCATCCACGTTTTGTTCACCAGTATGACTATTACATTCTGCACCAATTACAACTCTGAGATGATAAGAACTACTTCATTTAGTTCCTTCCAGAATGTATCTTTCGCTTCTAGGACCAACAATACTGGTTAATGAATACTTACAGTCTTACAGTGGTATTTGACAAATGTTTTGTCTGGGCCAACATGTTCATGGTTCAGGTAGGCAGTAATGCGCCCCGGCTTGACGGTGTTCAACAAGTACTGCGGCGGCTTTGAACATACCCCTAAAAGCAGCATGGCTCAGCTCCATCATCTCCTTATATGCCACCACGGCGCAGAAAATCAGCCACAGTGGCTGAGGCGCCGAGGTCAGCGGTCACTGTTTCTGTGAAGGCTGCATGTCGCCGCGATGGCACATCTCCGCAACCGCGGAAGTGGATCGGACGCGGATGAGGTTTGGCCGTGATCGCATATCACCTGAATATGGCTTGAAACAATAGTGTAATATTGCCCCGGTAACTTCATTCGGTTGTGTGGTGTTCTCCTTTTCGAAAAGAGCTTCCGTGTCAGAGGTGGCGCGTTTGTCTCCCATAGTAGGGTGCACCGCGTGTTTTCATTGGCAAATGTCCGGGTGACGTCTCGGACGGAGGGCGCAGCCAATATGGCAACCACTTGGATATCGTAGAATGACCCTTCTGCAACTTTGCGCATGGATGACGCGCTCTCCGCTCACATTTATTTTTTTCATATAGACATTGAAGAGAATAATGTTCTATGTATTTTTCATTACAATATCTATTTTAGAATGTTTATAGGGATGACACCAGGGCTTTAATTATTGGATTCAATCATCGCTATAGTATATTTAAGGGAGACAAACTTACTGAAGTGCAAACTCTGCTGTCGATACCCACATAATGTGAGAAACATGAGATTTGCTGATAATACTGGCACCAGAATACCAGCTTGTACACAGTTCCTACTTTTATTGTCAAAGTACTTATCACTAATTCGGTGAAAGTGAGAGGAATATGAATATTTACTTTGCAAGTCAATTGCAGTGTGGCTGCACCGCAAAAATTTAATTTAGGGCCCATTGTGTTGCTGGTAAAAAAAAAGTTAGTCTGTCCCATTATGTTGTCCTTACTTTCAGAATACACCCCTTGTCCTGCCATCATTAAACATATAAAAACAAACAAAAAATAAGACAAAAGAAAATTTACATTGATTTCAAATGTCAAATCTATTTTGTGTGAAGAAAAATCCTTGCATCAAAAACTGTATTAGCGTTTCCTCTTTATAAAGTGTAGAAAGACCACATATAAGATCATCAAAAGAAAAATCGGATTTTTGTCCTGAATGTGCAAACAAAAACGCAATGCAAAATCCATCTGAGATGTGCCTGCCATGAATGGTGGCTGTAGCCACACTGCATTGGTTACAAAATACAGTGTTGCTCTGCCGACATTTGAAGGCTTGTATCTTGAGTGTTCAGATGGGTTCATCGTTCAGCTTCCACACAAAATCTAGGACTCATGAAGAAAAATGAACTTTCATTCCAAAACTGTTTTATGACCCTACAATTAACTCGTTGTCAGTTACAATTATCAGGCAGAAATTAACTGAATTCAGCTCATGCTTGCACAAAATATAAAGTAGTTCACGAACTTTTGTTCATTGAACTCATTCAGGAACACAGGACTCCAATGTCTGGGTGTCTACAGTATCTGACAAAATAATTATACTCTCCATATAGTTGTGAAATATGCACCAATGGCCTTAGAGAGAAGTGAACGCACTGTGCATCTACAGCCCATTTATGGACGCTGAATGTGGAAGTACTAGTAAGCGATGGTTTAAATTACTTGAACTGCAATCCCTAAAACTTGTGTTTGGGGGTCATTGAAATGTAACTCTAAAACTGCACAAGTATCTGTATCTGTGTTGTGTGCACTTTTTTGTATTCTGTCACTGAGTCACTTTCATAAATGTAATACAGTACTAATAGTAATAATAATTTCAAGTTGAGACAACACAAGGCTTTTGCTGCTGTTTTTAATAATTTTTAATCCAAAAAGTGGTGTTAGAAAGATAATAAATTTAAAAACAGATTAAAAATATTAATCCACCCATTCATTTTCTCAACCGCTTATCAAAACAAGGGCCGTGGGAGTGCTAGAGCCTATCCCAACTGTCAACAGGCAGGGGGTAGGGTAGACCATGAACTGGTTGCCAGCCAATCACAGGGCACATGGAGGCAGACAACAGTCATACTCACAATCACGCCTTGGGGTAATTTAGCGTCAACAATGAATGCATGTTTTTTCGGATGTGGGATGGAACCGGAGTGCCTGAAAAAAAGCAACGCCGGCACAGAGAGAACATGGAAACTCCTTAAAGGTGAGGCCAGGATTTGATGACACCAGGGCTTTAATTATTTGATTCAATCATCGCTATAGTATATTTAAGGGAGACAAACTTACTGAAGTGCAAACTCTGCTGTCGATACCCACATAATGTGAGAAACATGAGATTTGCTGATAATACTGGCACCAGAATACCAGCTTGTACACAGTTCCTACTTTTATTGTCAAAGTACTTATCACTAATCCGGTGAAAGTGAGAGGAATATGAATATTTACTTTGCAAGTCAATTGCAGTGTGGCTGCACCGCAAAAATTTAATTTAGGGCCCATTGTGTTGCTGGTAAAAAAAAGTTAGTCTGTCCCATTATGTTGTCCTTACTTTCAGAATACACCCCTTGTCCTGCCATCATTAAACATATAAAAACAAACAAAAAAATAAGACAAAATAAAATTTACATTGATTTCAAATGTCAAATCTATTTTGTGTGAAGAAAAATCCTTGCATCAAAAACTGTATTAGCGTTTCCTCTTTATTAAGTGCAGAAAGACCACATATAAGATCATCAAAAGAAAAATCGGATTTTTGTCCTGAATGTGCAAACAAAAACGCAATGCAAAATCCATCTGAGATGTGCCTGCCATGAATGGTGGCTGTAGCCACACTGCATTGGTTACAAAATACAGTGTTGCTCTGCCGACATTTGAAGGCTTGTATCTTGAGTGTTCAGATGGGTTCATCGTTCAGCTTCCACACAAAATCTAGGACTCATGAAGAAAAATGAACTTTCATTCCAAAACTGTTTTATGACCCTACAATTAACTCGTTGTCAGTTACAATTATCAGGCAGAAATTAACTGAATTCAGCTCATGCTTGCACAAAATATAAAGTAGTTCACGAACTTTTGTTCATTGAACTCATTCAGGAACACAGGACTCCAATGTCTGGGTGTCTACAGTATCTGACAAAATAATTATACTCTCCATATAGTTGTGAAATATGCACCAATGGCCTTAGAGAGAAGTGAACGCACTGTGCATCTACAGCCCATTTATGGACGCTGAATGTGGAAGTACTAGTAAGCGATGGTTTAAATTACTTGAACTGCAATCCCTAAAACTTGTGTTTGGGGGTCATTGAAATGTAACTCTAAAACTGCACAAGTATCTGTATCTGTGTTGTGTGCACTTTTTTGTATTCTGTCACTGAGTCACTTTCATAAATGTAATACAGTACTAATAGTAATAATAATTTCAAGTTGAGACAACACAAGGCTTTTGCTGCTGTTTTTAATAATTTTTAATCCAAAAAGTGGTGTTAGAAAGATAATAAATTTAAAAACAGATTAAAAATATTAATCCACCCATTCATTTTCTCAACCGCTTATCAAAACAAGGGCCGTGGGAGTGCTAGAGCCTATCCCAACTGTCAACAGGCAGGGGGTAGGGTAGACCATGAACTGGTTGCCAGCCAATCACAGGGCACATGGAGGCAGACAACAGTCATACTCACAATCACGCCTTGGGGTAATTTAGCGTCAACAATGAATGCATGTTTTTTCGGATGTGGGATGGAACCGGAGTGCCTGAAAAAAAGCAACGCCGGCACAGAGAGAACATGGAAACTCCTTAAAGGTGAGGCCAGGATTTGATGACACCAGGGCTTTAATTATTTGATTCAATCATCGCTATAGTATATTTAAGGGAGACAAACTTACTGAAGTGCAAACTCTGCTGTCGATACCCACATAATGTGAGAAACATGAGATTTGCTGATAATACTGGCACCAGAATACCAGCTTGTACACAGTTCCTACTTTTATTGTCAAAGTACTTATCACTAATCCGGTGAAAGTGAGAGGAATATGAATATTTACTTTGCAAGTCAATTGCAGTGTGGCTGCACCGCAAAAATTTAATTTAGGGCCCATTGTGTTGCTGGTAAAAAAAAGTTAGTCTGTCCCATTATGTTGTCCTTACTTTCAGAATACACCCCTTGTCCTGCCATCATTAAACATATAAAAACAAACAAAAAAATAAGACAAAATAAAATTTACATTGATTTCAAATGTCAAATCTATTTTGTGTGAAGAAAAATCCTTGCATCAAAAACTGTATTAGCGTTTCCTCTTTATAAAGTGCAGAAAGACCACATATAAGATCATCAAAAGAAAAATCGGATTTTTGTCCTGAATGTGCAAACAAAAACGCAATGCAAAATCCATCTGAGATGTGCCTGCCATGAATGGTGGCTGTAGCCACACTGCATTGGTTACAAAATACAGTGTTGCTCTGCCGACATTTGAAGGCTTGTATCTTGAGTGTTCAGATGGGTTCATCGTTCAGCTTCCACACAAAATCTAGGACTCATGAAGAAAAATGAACTTTCATTCCAAAACTGTTTTATGACCCTACAATTAACTCGTTGTCAGTTACAATTATCAGGCAGAAATTAACTGAATTCAGCTCATGCTTGCACAAAATATAAAGTAGTTCACGAACTTTTGTTCATTGAACTCATTCAGGAACACAGGACTCCAATGTCTGGGTGTCTACAGTATCTGACAAAATAATTATACTCTCCATATAGTTGTGAAATATGCACCAATGGCCTTAGAGAGAAGTGAACGCACTGTGCATCTACAGCCCATTTATGGACGCTGAATGTGGAAGTACTAGTAAGCGATGGTTTAAATTACTTGAACTGCAATCCCTAAAACTTGTGTTTGGGGGTCATTGAAATGTAACTCTAAAACTGCACAAGTATCTGTATCTGTGTTGTGTGCACTTTTTTGTATTCTGTCACTGAGTCACTTTCATAAATGTAATACAGTACTAATAGTAATAATAATTTCAAGTTGAGACAACACAAGGCTTTTGCTGCTGTTTTTAATAATTTTTAATCCAAAAAGTGGTGTTAGAAAGATAATAAATTTAAAAACAGATTAAAAATATTAATCCACCCATTCATTTTCTCAACCGCTTATCAAAACAAGGGCCGTGGGAGTGCTAGAGCCTATCCCAACTGTCAACAGGCAGGGGGTAGGGTAGACCATGAACTGGTTGCCAGCCAATCACAGGGCACATGGAGGCAGACAACAGTCATACTCACAATCACGCCTTGGGGTAATTTAGCGTCAACAATGAATGCATGTTTTTTCGGATGTGGGATGGAACCGGAGTGCCTGAAAAAAAGCAACGCCGGCACAGAGAGAACATGGAAACTCCTTAAAGGTGAGGCCAGGATTTGAACCCTGGTCCTCAGAACTGTGAGGCTAACGCTCTACCGCTGTACCGCTGTACCACCATGCTGCCATGACATATATTAATCATGTGTAAAGCTTAGCCAATAACTAATGTTTTGTTTGTATTTTCTGCATCCAGGTGGCACCAGGGTTCAATATAAAAAACTCTTAACGGCCAAGATCAATGTTCTTTTGTACCTTCTGTAAAATAAACAAAATATTAAAGGTGTTTCAGATATTGTTGATACCACACATACCAAAGCATTCCGGCACAGTGCCATTACATTTGCTGGCCTGTCTGTAATGTTGTCATATGGAAACTGTTGCATCGCAGCATGCTACTGGGAGTTTCAAGTCAGCTCTGACAAATGTCTATAGCAGGCAGTGGGTCAGTAGACTCCAGGGCAGACTGAGTTATTGCTCCACCAGCAGACTTCATCATGGCCACTGGGCTTGTGTACACGACTGTGCACTTTTAGTCTTCTGCCGGAAAATATTTCAGTATTTTATTCAGTGGTCAATCCTTTTCACATCCTGGAAGTTGTAACTCTCAAGAAAAAAGTGCAAGTGAAGCTTTTTCTCTGCAGAATGAAAAGTAAAACAATAATCCCACACCCCCACCCCCAAGGTTGCACCCAGTTTACTTTACCCCCTGTTCATATCTGCAGGAATGAAACAGGACATTATATTGTCGGCATGTCAACGCCATCATCAGCTGCACTGAGCATAACCGTTCAAACTCTTTGGTCATGAAAATCCTTTGTGAATGACTTTAACACTTATGACGTATGTCAGTTCTAATTATTAAATTGTCTCATTGGTCAACTGTTGGGTTTCTTTTTCAGTGTGGACTTCCAGTTATATGATACAAAATGTATTGTGAAGGCAAAGTTCGATTTGACTATTTTAGGGTGAACCTTAGTAACCCTGATGGCACGGTGGTGCAGCTAGAAAGCGATGGCCTCACAGTTCTGAGGACCCAGGTTCAATACCAGCCCTCCCTGTGTGAAGTTTGCATGTTCTACCTGTACCCGCGTGATTTTTCCCAAATCCCACACCCATGCAACATTGGACACTCTAAATTCCCTCTAGCTGCAATTGTGAGTGGGGCTATTTGTCCCTATGTGCCCTGAGATTGTCTGGAAACTAGTTCAGGGTGTACCCTGCCTCGTGACCGTTGACAGTTGGGATAGGCTCCAGCACTCCCACGAGCCTTGTGAGGATAAGCGGCTAAGAAAATGGATGGATAATTTCCACCTGATTTGGGTTCCACCCTTCTGGATCTGCCCACATTGACTGCCACAGCAACTAAGGTAACCCCACTAGAAGAAACTGTTTCTGGCTCATTTCTATTGCCTACACATCAGAAATGGCAGACTATATACAGTATGTCGTTATGAGGGCTCTGCGAGCCATACGCAACCATCAAAAGAGCCAGGTATTGTGTGATTGTGAGAGCAGCTGTTTGTCTTTGTGTCCTGCGACTGGCTGGCAGCCAATTTAGGGTGTACCCTGCCAGTTGACAGCTGGAATAGCCTCCAGTACTCCCACAACCCTTGTGAGGATAAACGGCAAAGAAAATTGATGGATGGTAACCCTGGTGGTATAATTAACCCTGACAGATGGATACTACATTTATTTGAAAAAATAAATAAACTTTTGAAACCTTTCCACGTTACTAGATGTTTTGCTGGAGAGAGGAGGGGGAGAGAAGAGAAAAAAAAAGACAAAAGATCAAGCTTTACTCACGGAAGAATCCATGCACACACACTTTTTTAATTGCAAACAATGACATCATGACCACGGAAAAAAAGTATTTTATTGCCAGTGCCAATTTTAACAGTTTACAGGAACATTTTTAAATACGTAAATCAGTCAGTGCTCTGTCACAGGATAGTGAAATATTAACAATACTTAGAAACAGGTGCAGTCCTAAGCCTATGCTCCCACTGTCGCAAACGGGGCTCAAGGGTGGACCCAAATGCACGACTCCAGAGACAGCAGACAGTACAGAGGAAACCTTTATTCGGTCCAAGGTCTGAGATCAGGCAGACAGTCCCAAGAATCAGAAGTAATAGTACGGCAGGCTTACGAGGGTGGTCAGTGGACAGGCGTGGGTCGGTGCACGGCGAGCAGAAGTCAGGCAAACAAGAGTGCGGGAACGAGGCATCAAGGACGACGATCTAGTGAAGGACAAGTCGTCCCCCACGTCCTATCTATACTGGGTGTCATCAACTGTAACACGGTGCAGGTGTGCTCTGACTGATTGACTGGCCAAGCCAGCCTGGGCAGAAAACCAGGAGCATGACAGTACCCCCTCCTCAACGGCCGGCTCTGGACGGCCCAGGAGCCTCAGGATGAGCCACGTGAAAGTCCTTGATGAGGGAGCGTTCCACGACGAAGCGGGAGGGGATCCAGGCGCGCTCCTCCGGGCCATATCCATCTCAGTCCACCAGGTACTGGACCCCCCTTCCTCTGCG
The DNA here is from genome assembly GCF_019802595.1 of Syngnathoides biaculeatus. Taxonomy (NCBI): domain Eukaryota; kingdom Metazoa; phylum Chordata; class Actinopteri; order Syngnathiformes; family Syngnathidae; genus Syngnathoides; species Syngnathoides biaculeatus. The sequence goes on along the minus strand of NC_084646.1, from coordinate 28,833,522 downwards.
GTGGGAAGACAGCACCCGGCGCACAGTATACACCAGCCCACCGTCGACCATGCGGGGGGGTGGGGGAGACTTGAGCGGAGGAGCCAGCAACGAAGTGCGATTCGGGCGAAGTCTGCTGACGTGGAATGTAGGGTGCACCCTCATCGACCTGGGCAGTTTCAGCGAGACGGCGACCGGGTTAATGATCTTGGAAATCGGAAACGGGGCAACGAACCTGGGAGCCAGTTTGCGGGATTCCGTCCGCAGCGGGAGATCTTTGGTGGAGAGCCACATTCGCTGTCCCACTCTGAGCTCTGGTGCGGCCCTCCTCTTGCGGTCCGCTGCGGCCTTGTAGGTGCTGCTCATGCGCAGCAGTGTCCTCCGCGCTGCTTCTCAGGTCCGTTTGCAGCGTCGCACCACGACCAGGGCCGACGGGACCACAGAGTCTGTGGCCAGTGGAGGAAATAGGGACGGAGGATAACCATGCCCGACATGGAGTGGAGCCATACCTGTTGAGGCGGAGGGTAGAGAATTGTGGGCATACTCCACCCACTTGATGTGCTGGCTCCACGTGCTCTGGTCCCTGGAGGCCAGGCATCGAAGACCGGTCTCCAGCTCTTGATTTATGCTCTCAGTCTGGCCAATGGACTCCGGGTGATGACCCGATGTCAGACTAGCTGACGCGCCGATGAGGTTGCAGAACTCTTTCCAGAAACGAGCGCTGAATTGCGGACCCCTGTCCGAAACGATGTCCCAGGGTAGTCCGTGGTAACGGACGACCTCGTCTAACACCTGCTGGGCTGTCTGCTTGGCCGACGGGATCTTCGTAAGCGGCACGAAATGGACCATCTTGGAGAAACGGTCCACTACAGACAGCACCACTGTGTTCTCTTGGGAGGGCGGCAGGCCGGTGACGAAGTCCAGCGCGATGTGTGACCACGGACAAAAGGGGGTGGACAGGGGCCGCAACTCACCAATGGGCCATTGGCGGGAAGTCTTATTGGCCGCACACACCGGGCAGGCGTTTACGAACTCCCTTACGTCCTTGGTGAGGTTGGGCCACCAGAACCTTTGTTCCACCACTGGACGTGTCTTTGCCATACCCGGGTGACAGACCGTCTTGTTGGTATGGGCCCAGGGGACGACGTCTCCCCGCAGAGATAGGATGACGAAAAGGCGGCCCGACGGACAATCCGCGGGCGGCGGTGTCTCTCCCGTGACTCGACCGCCCAGGTGAAGCCGGACACGAAGCACGCCTCTGGCAGAATAGGAGCGGCCTCCGATTCTGTGCGCTCCCCCTCGTGGATCCGCGAGAGTGCATCCGGCTTGCCGTTCTTGGAGCCTGGGCGGAAGGACAGAGTAAAGTGGAAGCGAGTGAAGAATAGGGCCCACCTAGCCTGTCGGGCGTTCAGCCGCTTCGCAGTCTTCAGGTACTCTAAGTTCTTGTGGTCCGTGAAGACAACGAACGCTACTTGCGAGCCCTCCAGCTAGTGCCGCCACTCCTCCAACGCGTTCTTGACCGCCAGCAGTTCCCGATCTCCCACATCGTAGCTGCCCTCTGCCAGGGTCAGCTTCCGAGACAGGCCAGGCCACACCCCTCTTTGCAGTGGCCAGGCCTTGCTCATGGCATTATTCCCATTCAAACTTGTTATTTTTGGGAAGACTGTCACGACCCATCGGAACGAAGGTAGGACCCAAATGCAGGTTTCGTCAGATGCAAGGTAGTTCAGGGAAAAATGCTTATTATTAAATGGTCGGGGATCGGGCAGGCAGTCAGGTGCAGAAGCGGTAGTTGGGACGTCGGGCGAAGAGAGCAGGTGAGCGGGCAGGCAGGAGTTGGTACACGGGAGATCGATCAAGGCAGGCAGAAGTCTCAAAGGAGTCAGGCTTACGGGGTCAGTTGGAGAACAGGCAAAGGTCGGTACACACGGGTTGACGATCAGGGATACTAGAGTGCTGGAATGGGACATGAAGCTCAACGATCTGGCACCATTCGTCATCTGGGTCCTATATATACATTGGATAATCAGCCCGCATGAGGCGCAGGTGTGTGCCTCCCAATTAGCGCGAGTGCGCGGGCACCCGCACAGCCCAGGCTGAAGCGGCAGGATCATGACAAAGACAACTCTGATGTTTATGATTATCGATTGCATAATTATCCCAAAAATTTGAATGTGACTACAGTAACATAACAATTAAAATAGTGCTTTTAACAACACAAATAGTTAGTTAAACATGACATCTCGTGTGGTATTTCATAACTGGCTCAAAGAAAGACATTTCACTTGCTATTTTCAGTTATGTTCCGCTAACATTCTGATAGGCGGTGGGAACATGAGGTTCATTACATCAAATTTAATCAGGCCCAAAAACGTCATCAGTTGTACGACGATTTGAAAGTTTACAAAAATACCTGCGCTTTTACTGCCCCAAAGCCAGTAATGGGATATTGTTTTGCCTTTTAATTGTAAATAGCTAAAAAAAAATGTGTCTTAGTTAATGCTTTATTACAATAAAGATGAAGTGAAGTGAAGCATGAAAGGTATGAAAATAAAGTGTGAAAATGTATTGCTTAGAAGTTATTTGTAGGGTGCATTGTGGGTCACAGGAAGCAACTGTCAGAGATAACCGCTGATACAAAGCGTTGCTGCAAACCAAAAGTGTCACGAACGGGGCTTGAGGGCAGTCCCAAATGCACGACTCCAGAGACAAGCAGGCAGTACAGAGGAAACCTTTATTCGGTCCAAGGTCAGGGATCAGGCAGACAATGCAAACAAGCAGAGGTAATAGCAACGGCAGGCTTACGAGGGTGGTCAGGGGACAGGCGTGGGTCGGTACACAGAAGGCAGAAGTCAGGCAAACGGGTGCGGGAACGAGGCATCAAAGGCAACGATCTGGAGGAGGACTAGTCGTCCACCTGGTCCTATATATACTAAGAGTAATCAGCCGGGACAAGTTGCAGTACCCCCCCCCCCCGCCCCCTCTAAGGCACGGCTCCCAGACGTGCGGAAACGAAAGAAACACAGACAAAAATTAACAAATCCAGGAAATTAACAAATCCAGGGGCAGGTGGAAGAGGGTCCGGGTCCGTCACATTATTATCCTTTTACTTTGTATGATTACTCAATAAGGGCTTATAAGTGAGGGCAGATCGGATTGACTCCGTCAAACTAAAGGAAGTTAGCACACCCAGGCGAATTCATCTCCACACCGCCTTAGAAAGCACCTGTCCCATGGCGTGTACAGTGTTAGAACAAGGGTCACGGGAGTGCTGGAGCCAATCCCAGGAGGCAGGAGCAGGGTACACCCTGAACTGGTTGCTAGCCAATCACAGGGCACATAGAGACAGACAACAATCGCACTCACAATCACACCGAGGAGAAATTGAGAGTGTCCAATTAATATTGCATGTTTTTGGGATGTGGGAGGAAACCAGAGTGCCTGAAGCAAACCCATGCAGGCTCCAGACAGGTGGGGCTGAAATTTGAACCACGGTCCTCTGAACTGTGAGGCCAATGCTCTACAGCTGTGCCACCGTGCTACCATCTGAAGCACAGTGTTTGAAAATGCATAATAGTAAAAATAAACATCAGAATCAAGAGTTAATAGCAGTCACAATAGAATGCCATTATTGCATGCTATTTAAAATGAAATTAAAAGATCAACTCAGTGGCACATTAATTGTCACTGCTGCTTCACAGTGAGAATTTTAGAATTGGGATTTTCAGAGGGTTGACACCCAGTAATCCCACAGTGCAGTTAATTGAACACACTAAATTGCCCATAGGTGTGAATGTGAGTGCTTTGTGTATGTGTTTCTATCATAATGTGCCAACCTTGTGATTAATAGTCATGAGCCCAGGTTGGACTTCCCTACCCTGAGGGGACATGAAGTTTTCAAATACAAACAACAATAGTATAAAAACAATTTTTGGTGTGAAAATGACTGAAAATGCTGTAAGATGCATGCCATGTAAATACAACATGGACGTCTACCGACTACCTGGATTCCTAGTGTTTAATCAAATATAATTTAAAAATCTCACTTATGCCCTGAAGATTGACACTTTTTCCATAGTTTCAATAGAAAAAAAATAGCCCCAAAATAGACTCAGTTGTAAGTTTAGGCTCATTTTCTGATAACATATTTGATTTTCAGACAAGATTTTTGCCTGCCAATATTTGTCAATCAATCAAGCCTTTAGTGTCATCATATGACAATGAGATAACGAGTGATACTCCACAAGGTGCTTGAACCAATATAAATAAAATAGAACAAAACATTATTTCTAAGATAAAGATGAAATATTTACAATCCCATTGACAGCTGGGATTGGCTCTATTACTCCTGTGACCCTTGTGTGGATAAGCGGCTCAGAAAATGGATGGATGGAGTAAAACTAATGAGTTTTGTTACATTTGAATATATATTTGTTTGTTAAAAGTGATCGCTGTAATGCTTCATTGCAGAAGAAAAGCAACCGCATGCGGTAAATTCTATACCTGAGCTTAGTCATCGGGTAGTATGAAAAGAGTTTGGGTAGAAGATGTGACGTTTTGGGAGCTTAATAACTGTGTCAACTTGAACAAAGCGGTGTTTTAAAACTTGAGCAAGCTTGTCTATAGTCTAATTAATTAATATATTAATTAATTAAAGTTTGTGATTTTGGAGGTTGGGGGATTCCGCCTGAGTGTGACGATACAACTCCTGCTACTTTATAGTATAGTATATAGTACTTTAAATTCCTTTGTCCACACTAGTTATGCAGCAGATTTCACACCATGACACACCACACAATGAAAACCGGGAATTCTTGGAGATAGTTATTTTATAATTGCTCCAAAATAAATTTCTATTGTTGGAAATTATAGGCAGTTTCATTTTCTTCAGCAAAAACACGTAAAGAGAACTTGTTATTTGAATACTGATCTTCTGAATGCTTTAGGATAGGTCCTCTAAATATCTTTCCCGTGCATCTAAGCGAGGATGTGACTGCTGGTTGCTGCAACTGTATAGTCGTGGGTGGGAGGCATTATTAAACTCTTACACGCTCCACTTTGTTAGTTTTTATATTTGACCCAAACAACATTTGAACCATCATCATCCACAACAGCTCACCTCAGGAGTTTTCTATTTGACTGATGTGAGCTAATGTTTTCTGCCCCTTTTGGCAACAATAATAATCTGTCACGAACGAGGCTCGAGGGCGGACCCAAATGCACGACTCCAGAGGCAAGCAGGTAATGTACAGAAAGCCTTTATTCGGTCCGTGGTCAATGATCAGCGAGTCTGTCAGGAAAAGCAGCAGTATCAGAAGAGGCAGGCTTACTAGGATGGTCAGGGAACAGGCGAGGGTTGGTACACGGTAGGTCAGGTATACGGGATTGCGGGAACGAGGCATGGAAATCAACGATCTGGTGGAGGACTAGTTGTCCCCCGTGTCCTATAAGTACCGGGTGTAATCAGCCGAAAAGGGGTGCAGGTGTGTGCCGACTAATTGGCTGACCACACCCAGCCTGGGGAGGACGCCAGGGGCATGACAGTACCCCCCCCCAACAGTCGGCTCCCGACAGCCCTGGAGCGTCTGGATGGGCCGCGTAGAAGTTCTCGATGAGGGATGGGTCCTCAATGAAGCGTGAGGGGATCCAAGAGCGCTCCTCCGGTCCGTATCCCTCCCAATCCACCAGGTACTGGAACCCCCTTCCTCTGCGGCTGGAAGACAGCAACTGTCGCACTGTGTACACCCCCCGCCATTCACCATGCGGGGGGGCGGGGGGGGGGGTTGGCCGGAGGGGCCAGGGGCGAAGGACGATCCGGGCGTAGTCTGCCAACGTGGAACGTAGGGTGCACCCTCATGGACTTGGGCAGTCTGAGTGATATGGCGACCGGGTTAATGATTTTAGTGATTGGGAACGGACCAACGAAACTGGGAGCAAGTTTGCACGATTCCATCCGCAGCGGGAGATTCTTGGTGGAGAGCCACACTCGCTGCCCCACCCTGAGTTCTGGTGGGGCTCTCCTCTTGCGGTCCGCTGCGGAGAGATGTTGCCCATGTGCAGCAGCGTTCTCCGGGCTGCCTCCCAGGTCCGTTTGCAGCGCCGTACCACTGCCAGGGCCGACGGCACCGCGGAGTCTGTGGCCAAGGAGGGAAACAGAGAGGGAGGATAGCCATGCACAACGTGGAGTGGAGCCATACCAGTTGAGGCGGAGGGTAGGGAGTTGTGGGCGTACGCAACCCATTTGAGGTGCTGGCTCCACGTGCTCTGGTCCCTAGAAGCTTAGCATCAAAGACCTGTCTCTAATTCCTGATTTACCCTCTCTGTTTGGCCATTAGACTCCAGATGATGGCCTGAAGTTAGACTAGCCGAAGCGCCGATGAGGGTGCAGAATTCCTTCCAGAAGCGAGCGCTGAATTGCGGACCTCCGTCCGAGACAATGTCCCGGGGGAACCCAAGGTAGCGGAAGACCTCGTCCAACACCAGCTGGGCTGTCTGCTTGGCCGACGGGATCTTCGGAAGTGGCACGAAGTGAACCATCTTGGAGAATCGGTCCACTACAGACAGCACAACTGTGTTTCCCTGAGAGGGCAGTAGGCCTGTGACGAAGTCCAACGCGATGTGCGACCATCGGTGGAAAGGGATGGACAGAGGCCGCAACTCACCCATTGGTCGTAAACGGGACGTGTTATTGGCCGCACACACCAGGCAAGCATTGCCGAATTCCTTCACGTCTTTGCTGAGGTTGGGCCACCAGAATCTCTGTTGGACCACAGAACGAGCTTTTGCCATACCTGGCAGACCGTCTTGTTTGAATGGGCCCAGTTGACGACATCTCCCCGAAATGATGGAATGACGAACAGGCGATCAGACGGACAATCTGCGGGCGGCGGCGTCTCTCCCAGGGCCTCTTTCAGCCGTGACTCGACCGCCCAGGTGAAGCCGGACACAAAGCACGCCTCTGGCAGGATAGGAGCTGCTACTGATCCATGCGCTCCCCTTCACGGATCCGTGAGAGGGCGTCTGGCTTGCCATTCTTGGAACCTGGGCGGAAGGACAGAGTGAAGCGGAAGCGGGTGAAGAAGAGAGCCCACCTGGCCTGGCGGGCGTTCAAGCGCTTCGCGGTCCTCAGGTACTCTAGATTTTTGTGGTCGGTGAGGACCACGAACGGTACTTGTGAGCCCTCCAGGCAGTGCCGCCACACCTCCATAGCCGTCTTGACCCCCAGCAATTCGCGATCCCCCACGTCGTAGTGTCTCTCTGCCGGGGTTAGCTTCCTAGACAGGAACGCACGCGGGTGGATCCTTCCGTCTTTGGGACTCCACTGCGACAAGATGGCTCCAATTCCCGAGTCCGACGCGTCCACCTCCACCATGAACTGGCGATCCGGATCCGGGATAATGAGGATGGGTGTGGTGGTGAAACTTGCCTTAAGTTTATTGAAGGCCTCCTGGCAGGTCCGGGACCATTCGAAAACATTGTGCCGAGAGGAGCGTGAAGAGGGGCGGCCACAGCGCTGAAGTTCCGAAAGAACTTTCTGTAGAAATTTGCGAAGCCAATGAACCTCTGCATGTCCCTCCTGCTGGCGGGGGTGGGCCACCGAAGTACCGTGTCGATCTTCCCGGGATCCATCCGTATCTCCCCTTCTGCCAGGATGAAGCCCAGAAAGGCCACGGATGCTCGGTGGAACTCGCACTTTTCCCATTTCACGAACAGTTGGTGCTGCAAGAGATGCTGACCTCTCGGATATGGGAGGTCAAGTCTGCTGAGAAGATGAGAATGTCGTCAAGGTATACAAATATATTTTTGTTCAGAAACTCCCGAAGCACGTCATTAATAAAGTTTTGGAAGACGGCCGGGGCATTGGTCAGTCCGAAGGGCATCACCAGATACTCGTAATGCCCCGTGGGAGTGTTGAAAGCCATCCTCCATTCTTCGCCGTCCCGGATCCGCACCAGATGATATGCACTGCACAAGTCAAGTTTGGTGAAGATCCGGGCACCTTGAAGGAGTTCAAATGCCGTAGCGATTAAGGGAAAGGGGTACCTGTGCTTGACAGTGATGTCATTCAAGCCTCGGTAGTCAATGCAGGGTCTTAAAGTGGAGTCCTTCTTCTGAACGAAAAAAAACCGGCTGGTGAGGAGGATGGGCGAATGAGTCCGGTTGCCAGAGACTCCTCGACATAATCCCCCATTGCCTGGTGCTCCGGTCCTGTCAAAGAGAACAGTCTTCTTCTGGGAGGTGAGGTGCCTGGGAGGAGTTCGATAGCACAGTCATAAGGCCGATGCGGCGGCAGAGGATTTGCCTTGGACTCAGAAAAAAACTCCTTTAAATCATGGTAACAAGAGGGCTAATTCGGAGGTGGTACTCAGTTCAGCAACTTGAATCCCTCCGTCCTCAGCAGCGAGACACTGCTTGTGACAGTCCACACCCCATGCCATTATCCGACCCGTGACCCAGTCAATGTGGGGGTTGTGTCTCTTGAGCCACGGCCTTCCCAGGATTATATCACTGCTGCTAGAGTTAAAAACGTGGAAACTAATGCGCTCTGTGTGCGTGTCCAGAAAGTCCATATGTAAGGTTTGTGTGCGTTGTGCCCCGGCAGAGGAACTTGCCATTGGCGGCGTAAGCAATACAAAGACGCTGTGTGGGGAAAGTTGCCGCACGCAAAACTTCGACCACACGGGGATTAATAAGGTTAGCATCTGAACTGGTGTCAATGAACGCGGTCAATAAGCACGAGTGAGAGTCCGTTCCTAGAGTGAGGTGCAAAAGCGACCGCCCTGACTCAGCAACAGTATACCGCACACTCACCGGCGTAAAGATCTTAAGGTCGAAGCGCTTCGGCCAAACCGGGCAGCAAGACGACCACAGTAGAAACAACGCCCTTCTTGTCGGCAGCGTAAGCGCTCCTCCACTGAGCTGCCGAGCCCCTCCACTTGCATGGGTTCCGACGTAGTAGGCAGCGTGGGCGGCTGGGAAGCGACTGGGCTGAGCCTCTCCGTCTTCTCCTCGGTCATGCCGTCCATCTGCCCCAGCACCGCCAAGCGCTGATCCACCTTGAGGGCCAGTGCGATGAGAGCGTCCAGCGAAGGCGAAAGATCCACGGCAATGAGGTGGCCACGGATCCGTGGGGAAAGTCCCTGGTAGAACGCGTCATGGAGAGCCTCCTCGTTCCACCGGTTCTCGGCGGCCCGGATCCGGAATTCGATAGCGTAGTCTGACACGCGGCGACGGCCTTGGCGAATTGTCATGAGTGAGACCGCCACCTTGCGTTCCGGAGCCGCGTACTGGAATACTTGGCTGAGCGTGCAGACGAACGTCGTCCATGAACGGCAGATCTCTGAGTTGCGACTCCACTCTGCAGTGGCCCACGCCTCCACCCTCCCAGTCATGGGGGAAATGACGAAGGCGATCCAGGAGCAGTCCGTGGGGAAAGCGGACGCCTGCAGTTCGAAATGGATGTCGCACTGCGCAAGGATGGGCATGACGTTGCCTGAGTCGCCTGAGAAACGTTCCGCCGGGAGAGCGGAGTTATCCTGGCATGAGAGGGCTCTGTAACAGGCGGAACAGGTGGACTCGGAGCGACAGGCGGAGTGACCATCGTCGTTGTAGCAGCCGCGCTAGCTTGGGATGCTAGCCACGGCTCCAAACGGGCACAGATCTCATGGAGACGTTGATTCGTAACCTGGAGAGCAGCCTCCTGCTCAGCCAGGCATCTGCTCTGGAACTGTAATGATCGGCGAATGACTTTGGAGTCGGCTGGGTCCATGTTGTGGCCAGATCGTTCTGTTACGAACGAGGCTCGAGGGCGGACCCAAATGCACGACTCCAGAGGCAAGCAGGTAGGTAGTGTACAGAAAGCCTTTATTCGGTCCGTGTTCAATGATCAGCGAGTCAGTCAGGAAAAGCAGCAGTATCAGAAGAGGCAGGCTTACTAGGATGGTCAGGGAACAGGCGAGGGTCGGTACAGGGTAGGTCAGGTATACGGGATTGCGGGAACAAGGCATGGGAATCAACGATCTGGCGGAGGACGAGTTGTCCCCCGTGTCCTATAAGTACCGAGTGTAATCAGCCAAAAAGTGGTGCAGGTGTGTGCCGACTAATTGGCTGACCACACCCAGCCTGGGGAGGATGCCAGGGGCATTACATAATCACAAAAATGAAGCAACTCGGCTGACCTCATTTGAGCCAGTCTTCTAAGTGCTTTTCTTTTTCTTTTTGCTGTTTTCTTTCCTTCTGCTTTTTTGATGAATTTGAATCCATCTGTGCATCCATAGCAATTAGAGAGCTCGCCTTTTTTTTTTATCTAGATGCCATGATTTTAGTTATCAAAAAGGTTCAGTTCTTGCATTTTGTATGCCTGTGTTGTTTTAACATTTTACTTTATGTTTATGATCGACTCTACTTTTGTGACTAAAAATTAATTATTTTGAATTGTAAATTATGACATTCAAGTCATGTTGAAGATGCAGCACAACAACCACACAAATATTGTTTCTTGTAAGGTTGCATGCTTTGTTGATCGTGATATCCATCCAACCATCCATTTTCTGAGATGCTTATTCTCACAAGGGTCGCGGGAATGCTGGAGCCTATCCCACCTTTCATTGGGCAGAAGGCAGGTATACATCCTGGACTGGTTGCCACCCAATCGCCGGGTACACGGAGACAAACTACACACAATCAGAACCATGAACCGTTCTTTCTGGTGGCTGGTAGGCTGTTGGTGGACTGCAGACTGGGTGATCTTCGTTGAGTTTTCAGGAAGTAAAAATAAACTTAAAGACTGGAATGGGCAGACCAAAAGATAAAATCTTGACCTGATCACATGAGGTTTTTGCAAAGCTTTGAACAAACAGAGAAATTGTCAAATGAAAAATAAAAAAAAAGATTCTGTGAAATTAATGTAACAATTTAAACACCCTCTCCCAGAGAGTTGCCCATCTTGTTTGAACCTCAGTCCTAATTGGTTAAAAACAAGGTTACCATATCTGACATGGGTTTTAATTTTGTCATAAGATGGCTCGATATTCATGTTATTCGAACTTAGATTTGTAAGTGTATATCAGTGTATTTATCATGTCTTAGTACCTTTAATTAGGGAATGGATTATAACTATGTAATAGGTGTTTGGTTTTTAATGGTGTCTGAGGTGTTTCATTTCGCCAGGTTCATGAGATAGCTATTAGATTCATTTTTTTCTACTGTTGGTGGCACCATTGGCTTTCCAACTCAGGCCTTGCTGGAGGCTACCAGTTTTGACTATCTTAATCAATTAGGTCTCAGCAAGGCTTTACGGGAAAAAAAAGTTGTCAGTACATGTCCAAGCAGTTTAAATAAGACTTATTGGTGTTTGTCTTCTACTTTTGTCTTGCAGTTGTAATGATTATCAGCAAGAGGCATTTCCGTCCGGACTTTCTAATTACTTCCTGTGTAAGGGCCGAAGTGTTCAACATTCAGAATTTCAATATAACTGAGTGTAGGAAGATACAGCATAATAATAATTCTTTCCAACCTTAATATGGCATAATGGGGTTTGTGACATTTTTCATCTAAACACCAGTTGTTAAAGCTGCAAAGTGTTCATGGACTCTGTTACAACTAAAACCCAACTTTGTCCCACTCTTTGATTCAATTCATCAGTTGTTGACATTTGACATTGTTTCTTTCAACATCGTGGATTAATAAAAGAGAAGACATGACTGTGAATGTAGGTAAAAGTATTAGTTTAGAGAAAGCGGACAGGTCCCCAATAAACAGCAGAAATGTAAGTTACAATGATATTTCTTTGCCGCCAACTCTGAAGCATGCATGTCATATAAAGATGTCCCACGCACAGTAAAATCAATCCACTGTCAGCATTTGGCAAACACAGGCTGTCTGAATAGAAGTGGATACATCTTACACACAAATCTTCAAACGGCTGCAGCCCACTCACAGCTATCTGTAGAGACACCATTCAGCTTGAAACATTGTTGGCAAAAACAAGATCTACTGCACCTCCTCTTTTTGAAGATGGCAATGGCCTGAAGCTGCCCTTCATGATCAGATGATATTCATAATGTATATTGCAAGGTGGCAGACTGTCAAGGACCCGTGTCACTGTTACCAACTGCAATAATGGCTGCAATAACCACAAATCTCCGTTTTGTTTATATCAATGTTTAATAAGATGATTATTTTCTTGAAACTTTTCAATGACATTAGTAGTGGCAAAGGTAAATTTATTTCATTTTTGCAATCAGTACTGATGCTTCTATGATAAAATATATTAAAAAAAACACACACAGAAAGATCCTTTCTACAGTCAAGGTACCCAAAGGACACAAAGATAAACTTATCCACACAATGGTGAGTGGTATATGTATGGAAGTAAATATGTGCCACCAGGATTTGAATTTGAAATGCCACAGAAAACAGGACTTGAATTTGAAATCTAAAGTGATCACCTTTTCAATAGTTGTATTTCAGTGTTACTTTTCAATGTTAACAATTCAACTGGCTACAATTCACTGTCTGAAATTCAACTGGATACAATTCGCTGTCTAAAATTCACCATCTGTGGCACCAAGCAAAGTTACTTCAGGTCAGAACCAAACAGCCAGCCAATCCAGTTATGGTTTTTTAGTATGTGACATCACGTGACAGTGTTGCCTTCATCTGACTTCACCAAAACCTTCCTCGGATCTGGTATTTGACTCCTTTTACTCTTATTCATCTCTGGCCATGTTTGCCACATTTTTCACCTGCTTGACTTTTTCGTTGATGTTTGATGTGTTCCACTTTATTTATCATTAGATTGGCTACATGTCACACAGTGACTGCACTGATCAGAGTTCATGTACTCTCCCTTCCTGTAAATGAGATTGAACTGAAAAATTGCATCACGATATATCTACTTTAACTACAGTATCTGATCGGCATGGACTGTGCTAAAATGTCGGATTGATGTTTGCCAAGTAACCATAGGGGCACTTATAAGGCATTTGGAGTAGTACCTATACCAGATAAAATTGTATGAAATCAGGTAACTCTTGCTACTAATTGTGAAACAATATTAAAATACAGTTACATGGTATCTGTTGAACACAGGGACTGTTTTTTCTGTGTAAAACCAGTATGTATAATATATATCTCAAAACTGCAAATTGAGCATTATAATAAATATAATAGGGCAGGGCGGCACGGTAGTTCAGCTGGAAAGCATTGGCCTTACAGTTCTGAGGACCAGGGTTAAATGCTGGCCCTCCCTGTGTGTAGTTCTCATGTACTCCCCCATGACTGCATGGGTTTCCTCCAGGCACTCCGATTTCCTCCCACATCCCAAAAACATACAACATTAATTCGAGACTCTAAATTGTCTACAGGGGTGATTTTGAGTGTGACTGTTGTATGTCTCCTTGTCCCCTGCGATTGGCTGGCAACCAGTACTAGGTATATACTGCCTCCTGCCCATTGACAGCTGGGATAGGCTCCAGCACTCCCCCGTGACTCTTGTAAGGATAAGTGGCAAAGAAAATGGATGGATGGATAAATATAATAAGACCCACACTCACCCCCGCATGTTGGTCAAAACAATTAAAAGGTTCTGCATGTCTTTTATTTTTAAAATGTTTTCAGATTCAATTCGTGAGCCGTCATCTTATGGTGGTGGAGGGTTTTGTGTGTCCCAATGATCTTAGGAGCTAGTTGTCTGAGGGACCATGGTAGGGCAAACAGCAAACATTTTCTAGGTGAAGGACCAAACAAAGCATGGCTAAAATACCCCAATGATGGTAGACAGAAATGGATTCAGGTTTCCATTGCCCGAACGTGGGTCACCGGGGCCCCCTTTGGAGCTAGGCCTTGAGGAGGGGCTGAAAGGCGGGCCTGCAGCCATGGGGCTCGGCCGGACAGAGTCCGAAAGGGTAACATGGGTCCCCCTTCACATGCACTCACCACGAGTGAGAAAGGCCATAGGGCTCAGGTGCAATGTGAACTAGGCAGGAACCAAAGGCGAACCGATCCCCAGCTACAGAAACTGGCTATAGGCACATGGAATTTCACCTTTTTGGAAGGGAAGGAGTCCAAACTGGTGTGTGAGGTAGAGAATTTCTGACTAAATATGGTTGGACTCACCCCTATGCACTGCTTGGGCTCTGGTACCAGTCATCATGAGAGGGGGTGAACATTGTTCCACTCTGGAGTTGCCCACCATGAGAGGCACTGAGCAGGTGTGGGTATACTCATTGCCACCCGACTTGGCACCTGTATGTTGGGGTTCACCCTGGTGGATGACACGGTAGCCTCTGCCTTCAGGTGGAGTGATGGTCCTGACTGTTTTTTGTGCCTGTGCATGAAATCACAGTTAGGCGTACCCACACTTTTTGGAGTCCTTAGAAGGAGTGCGTGAGAGCACTCCCTCTTGGGACTCTATCATTCTGCTGGGAGACTTCAATGCTCAGGTAGTGACACCTGTAAGTGTCAGGAACAAGCAACAAGAGGTGGGACCCAAATACAGGACTCCGAGGCAGGGACATAATTTTGAGGGTAGTTTTAATTACGACAGAGGTGATACATAGGTGAGAAGTCCAAAAAGGCAGAACCCCAAAAACACGAGGCAAAAAGGCAAAGTCCAAAGATCCAGAAGCGAGGTTCAATAACTACAAAGCACAACTTGAATCATAAACAAAACTTGACACGGTGGTGCAGAAACGCTGTGACTTGGGAGATACTCTCACAAGAAGCTTCCATACTCACATACAATCAATGGAAAAAGCCAGGTCGTCACAAAGTAATTCTTTTGAAACCAATTTCACATTAAGTGAAAAAATGTAATTGAATACTATTGGTCATATGTTCATTATTAATGCTCTATTCCTCTTATCATTTAGAGGGTCACTAATTTCCAGTCTAATGCATGCCATGCAGACCACCCACAAGAATAGAAAGTAAATGTACAAACAAATGGCATCCAGTTCAGCGTGTACCCTTTTGCAATAAAAGAGCTGCGATAGCCAGCACCCAAGAACTGAGTGAGGCTCACCGGTTTGGAAATTAATAAATGTGTGTGTATACACAGTATATATCCATCCATCCATCCATCCATCCATCCATCCATCCATCCATCCATCCATCCATTTTCTGATCCGCTTATGCTCACGAGGGTTGCAGTAGTGCTGGAGCCAATCCCAGCTATCGTTGGGCAGGAGGCAGGGTACACCCTGAACTGGTTGCCACCCAATCGCAGGGCACATGGAGATGGAAAGTCTCCAATTAATGCATGTTTTTTGGATGCAGGAGGAAACCAGAGTGCCCAGAGAAAACCCATGCAGGCACATGGAGAACTCCACACAGGCGAGTCGGGGATTTGAACCCCTGTCCTCAGAACTCTGAGGCCAAAGTTCTACACTTCTTCTTCCCATAATACAATACTGTATGCCGATTTGGCAATTTTTTTTTTTTTTTTTTTGCTGTCATCGGTCGATATCGTGTCGGGGACCATCACTTGCCTTGTATCAATATGTCTTGCTGTAATGTAGTAAAGTAATGTAATTCCTGTAATGGGGGGAGGGTGGGTGACCAGTGATGCACTGAAGACGCAATAGGTAAAGCACGAAATAGAGAGGGAGTATTGTCTATTAGAATCAGCTTTATTGGCCATGTGTGTAAAAACACACAAGGAATTTTTCTTCGGCAGTTGGTGCTGCCCTGGTACGGCATACAGAACAAGAACAACAAAGCAACAACAACAAAGAACAAGAGAAATTTCTATTTATAGGTCTACAAAATATATTACTAATACTAATATTGATTGGACCAGCAGGATGTGAGTGAGTATCCCAACAATAGTTCAAGGGAGAAAATAGTAAATTTGCTGATCAAGAATTTAATGACTTAATTGACAGAGGGAAAAAACTGTTTGAATGCCTGCTAGTGTCAACCTGACAGAAGGAGCTAGAAGAGCTGGTGGCCAGGATATTGAGGATTCAAAAGGATCCTGCCTGCTTTGGACCTAGTTCTCGTTGCATGTACCGTAATTTCTCAAAAATAATGTGCAAATTTTTAAAAAATTTTTTTTCAAAAAGTTAATAGAGTGCATTGAGGCTAAATAGCATTTGGGAAAGTTGGTCTTTTGTTGAATGTCGTCTTTGTCTCCTGAGCGCCGACTAGCACCGATCCTTTCAATAAAACATTTTTGGCGTTGTCGGCAGGATCGTGCAGGCTACGCGCAGGAGATAAAAACAGGATGCGTTGTTTTAGAAGGAAAACTAAGGGTGCGCAAGAGGCACCAGAGGATGAGGTGGTGCCCGGGTGGAAGGCATCACTTTCCGAGAGATAGAAGCTGTCTTACGGGAGCGTGGGGGACGCCCCGGAACCTTGGACAGGAGTGAATCCCGCTGCCACGCCGCTGGCATTATGTGATATGTTGAGGCGGTTGGATATGAATGCTCGTGCTCCGCTGGGAGGCACGCAGCAGATGTTGTGGATGTGTGCAGAAGCTTGGAAAAATTGCGTGTTGGAGTTGTATAAGGTTAAAAGCACAGAAAATCAAAAGGCACAAGAGGTTATCCAGCTAGAGGTTATAGTGAAAGAATTAAAGGAGTATTTGGCAAAAATGCAGAGTATAACGGAAATAGTTGTAATGCATATCTCCCGAGTGGCGCGAAGAGGGGGAAAGAAGAAACCTCGTGAAAATAGAACAAGCGCAAATCCGTTCATTCACCACTGGGCTGTCAGTGTCCGGAGGAGTGGAACGAGGATATGTGGGGGGGATAAGACCGGACCCGCCACCACAGACTGGGTTGTATCCCTCGTTAAAGGGGTTGCAGATACACCCTTTCACGCGACGAAAAGAGCAGTGACGCGTGATACCAGATCGAATCCAGGATCTGATGGGGGCGGACGGTCAACCAATTCTGGACAAAAATGGCGAGCGAGTGCGAGGGCCGGTCCCACAAGCGCAGCCAGAGCCAGAATTGTTCATGACTAGAGAAGATTATCCACAGGTCAACATGGTTGTTTTGGGAGTATCAAGATGGCGGATGGGGACTACAGTTTTGGTGGCCAATGAGCGATCCAGTCTTTTTTTTTGTTTGTTTTTGTTTAGATCAGTGCATTAAATAGTGAGGATAACGCAGTATAGGAAATGAATGAACGTTCACTTTTGCACATAATATTGCTTATAACCATACTCTTATCGTGCGTGAATGTGTTTGTACGCATGTGTGCGCGCGGGGGTGTTGCCTTTCTATCGTGCGTGTACGTGTTTATACGCGTGTGTGCGCGCGCGGGTGTTGCCTTTCTACAAATGTTTCAATAGACTTAACGTTACAAAGATCTTTGTTTACCGAAAAAGCTATCCAAATACTGTATTGTATGCTTGTCATATCTTCTGAATAATGTGCACTATGTTTGCATGTACAGTTTTACAAAGGATGCACCGGTTCCTTTTTGTTAACTACGACTGTGTCTTTTGAAGTATATGATATGGAAATTTATTGGGATAAATCAGTTCAAACAGTAACAGCATTAGTAGATACCGGGGCGGAGGCCTCAATAATTTATGGAAATCCAGAGAAAATGAAAGGACCCCTAGTAACATTAACAGGACTAGGAGGAACACTGATTTATGGAAAACATGTAAACTTACCTTTGAAAATAGGAAATATGCCTATAAAAAGATATATGGTGATTATAACCCCTATCCCAGAGTGGATAGTGGGCATGGACATATTAGCCGGAATGACACTTTATTTGACAGCCGGGAGATTTGAATTCGGAGCAAATCTACTGAAAATACATGCAATATTGGTGGGTAAAGTAAAAATGCCACCTTTTCGGATACCACAAGCTACACAGGTAGTTAGTCAAAAGCAATACCAGATACCTGGAGGACAGGAAGAAATTTCGGCGACCATTAAAGAATATTTAGAAGCTGGTGTATTGAAAACAGTGACGATAAACTGGAACAATCCGTTGTGGCCAGTCAGGAAATCAGATAACTCTGGGAGGATGACAGTAGACTACAGAGGATTGAATAAACACACACCTGCATTGACTTCCGCGGTGCCCGACGCAGTGACAATTATAGAACGAGTGCAACATCATCCCGGAACGTGGTATGGGGTCATAGATTTGGCTAACACATTTTTCACTATTCCTATTCCTGAGGATAGGATGAATCAATTTGCGTTTACCTGGGAAGGGCGCCACTACACGTTTACCAGACTACCACAGGGTTATTTACATAGTCCCACAATCTGCCACCGGGTGGTAGCAGAGCACCTGGAAAAGCTAAAAGTTCCTAAGGAAATAATGATACTTTAGTTGGAGAGAAGAACAACAGTGATCATTTGATATGGCGAAGGAAGCGATACAGCAAGCAGTGTCACTGGGAAAAATGAAATCGGGACCGGTAGAATTGCAGGTGTCGGCGTTAAATGAATACGCTAACTGGAGTTTGTGGCAAAAGCAAGATAGGATTTGTAAACCCTTGGGATTCTGGTCGAGAAAGCTCCCAGAAGCAGGCCTAAGGTACACACCTTTTGAAAAGCAGCTATTAGCATGCTATTGGGCATTGGTTGAAACTGAGGCTCAAACGGTGGGCCATGAGGTGTTAATGAGAACACATATACCAATTTTACATGGGTTAAAGGTAACCCGACGCCACATAGAATAGGAATCACACAGGAAGCTAGTATTATCAAATGGAAATGGTATGTGTCTTACCGAATTAAAATAGGGGGAAAAGGAGTCTAAAGAATGGGCAAAGACTCACCATGTAGAATGGATCTATCACATTCCCTATTATCCACAGGCTGCTGGGTTAAAAGAGCGAATGAATGGAATTCTTAAGGAAACATTGAAAAAGTTATCTCGAAACAGAACGCTGGACAAATGGTGCGATGACTTACCCGAGGCGGTGAATCAGATTAATAATAGACCGCTTGGGGTGGGAATAACACCCCTAATACGAATGATAATGGCGGAACTGGTACAAAATTCCAATGGGGAAATTAAAATGTGGAAAATTGATCCTCAAGCTGAAATTCCCGTACGAGCTACTCCAGGCTCAGTGGGATTGGATTTGAAAATCCTGACAAACATCACTGTGGTTCCCAACGAAATCCAAATAGTGAAAACAGGATTGGGGCTCTAGTGTCCACCAGGGACATATGGACACATTATACCACGAAGTGGGTTATCACTAAAAGGGTTAACAATTCAAGACAGAGTAATTGATGTGGACTATCAAGGAGAAATTGGAGTGGTATGCAAATTATCAGCAGAACAGCCCCTTACATTGGAAAGAGGGGACAAAATTGCTCAATTGGTAGTGAAGCCTTGCCTTGTAACCAAGGTAAAAGAAATACCTAAACCTGTGGTGATAACCACCAGAGGAGAGTGAGGATTTGGCTCCACTGATTTGCCAGGGGCAAAAGTTTGGGTAAAACAGCCAGACGGTCCTCCCCGAGCAGCAGAAATTATAGCTCAAGGGCAAGATGCTACTGTGAGTGTCTTGGAGAGGAAAAATGGGTAAATGTACCGGTGTCAAAATGTTATACAAGAGAGAACTAATCACATGTTTGTAGTATGCACTATTTGTCGTAATACAGATGCCGTGGTGGTATTTGCTGATTGGAAGATCATCAACGGAGAGGCACCATGGTTGGACCAGGGAAGACCGAGGGCCCAAGAGGTGGCAGTGTCTGCTGGGTCACGTGTACCCTTGTCCTTGGTGCCATGGTCCAACTCTGCTGCGCGGAGGGTGACAAATTGGAGCAGGTCCAGCGGCTCCACATAAGATGGAAAAGCAGTACCCAGGACCGTACTCAAGGAGACTACACCTGTCCAGCTTACCGAGCTTGCGGCGTGGTAAACGTCACCGGCAATTGTCAGATGTGGAAGTGCAAAAGGTGCCTTGGAGGAAAGGACATCCCGGTGGTGGAACAAGGATGCAACTTAACCGTCACTTCAGTAGTCCCCATGTGCCACTACAACAGGACGACCGAGACCTGCAATCAGCACAACAGGACGAGGTGGACAATTACCGTAAAAGAAACCCTGTTTTTTTTTTTTTTTAACAGCACTGAAATCTCGGGACAGAACACATTTTTGTATATAATATGGGTGTTACCTGGGAAACCTAATGCTACAAGAACACACATAGCACCAGTATTAGATACCTGTACACAAATGGCACAAGCCAGGGTTAAAACCCAAGTGTACTGGGAAATAAAATTCCCCGATATACCACACTGTACACGAAGACGTAGAGCTTGGTATGCTACTCTCTTAGGAGGAATGGGAACACTGTATGGTGTAGCTAATGCTGCAGATAATGAAGTAACCAGAACAATGTTATCTAACACAGGGCAAAATGCATCAGAGGCTATACATCAGGTAGGGGTATGGCTTCCAAAAGCTATGATAGGGCAATTGGAAAACACAGGTGTTTGGAAAAAGGCATTTACATGGGAGTTAAAATTATGGAATGAAATATATGATGCGTTAAATAATATATCACATATAGGTAATTGGACAACCTGTGCATTGCAAATGATACATGCGGAAGCTCAAAAAGAGCGATTCCAGAGAATAATGACAACGGGAAATTATCACGAATGGAGACGGGTTTGGAATATTAGTTGCAAACTTTGGTTACAGTTACACTCGGAGCGAACAAAATGCAACAGTACATATTGTGCTGGGTATTGGACTCAGTACAATGTGTCTACTGTTAAAATGATATGTAAGTATCAAGTATTACCGGTGATTACTACCACAGGATTTTGGTTTCTACATCTGGATGGAGAGTGGATGGATGTGGGAACAAATACAACTTATGAGATGAAAATGTGTGATGAAACAGAGAGAGGAATGGCGTGTACATTACAACAGGGACACAGCAATCCATGTTTAACCGACTCAGAGGCTGTACTTTGTGATTGGACTAGGGAGCCACGAAGGGAGATGTTGTGGCAAATCGGACCACATGCTCTATGTGTGGCAACAATGCAAAATAATTCACAAGTACCATCGGTTCCTTTCGTTGGTTGCTGATATAATGTGCACTTATGGCATTGGGGAAAACAGACGTATCGTTTGATGAATTACTCTGTGTCTAATCGGCTGACACAAGTACAATGGGATGTACTAAAGAATCCCTGGAACCTCTCACTGGAGCGTTTCAAATGCGCATTGGAACAATCCATTGAAGTTCAGAAAATTATACAGTCACATACGTCTAACATCTCCAAGCTCATGGTGTCCACATTAGTAGCCAGCGGACGGGTACAACATGCTGCTAAAATAGTACTCAGCCCATCACTGGTGGGACATCTTTTCAGGGATGTCAGTCACTGCTAGGAGGACTTTGGTGGCCCCTCTGATTCTGTTGGTTATTGTAATAATATTGCTATCCCTATATAATCTGCTAACGTGTATCTTCGTAAGACGTATCCGAGCTGAAGTGTAGTGGGTGATTATGCAACGCATGAGATGATTGTACGCCTTGAGAAAAGTAATGGACACTTCGGTGTTGAGAACTACAGTGTTCAGTTGGTGCCTCACCCCACTCATATATACATTTATGCTAGATGGCAAGGATGTTTATCACATCAATATATTCACAGAAACCTAACGTTGCGGGAATTATGCTCCATGTTCTTTCATGACATCATGAATCACACTGGAAATGGAATAGTGTTACCATCGCCGTTTGACGCGTATATCAACTAATATGTGAAGCCTCAAGAGTGGAATGAAAGTAGTGTTAATTAGTGATGCTTCCCATAACCGTTGAATACCCGAATGTATTGTGCAACCATGGTTATATAAGTTGTTTTTCACTTACTTGTTTTTCGTATCACTCACTTGTTTTTCGCATCACTTGTTTTTCTGGTCATATTATTGTTGACTTTGATTTGTAAGTCCAATGCGCCCGCTTTTTCTTCACAAACCTGGTCCAAAATCTGCCTATCTGTTCATCTTTCATTCATGTAAACTGTCTCCGTCAATATTTGACACAGAACAGCCGTATTCAACACACTTCCTCATCATCGTTGCTAGCTTTTTCACTCTCTGGCTAAATGTTGTCGTGACTTGACGTCACATTCTGGAGGGTACCGGAATTTCCCAAATCTAAGTGGTATTTTGAATGTCTGTGTAGGGAGCCATTTCTGTACTGGGGTTGTCTTTGTGTGACGTCTCACGGAAGCAGCTTCAACAAAGCCTTGGTTTGAAACAGACATGAGATACATTCGGATTACAAAGAAAATGTGCACTTCGCCTCTAATGTATCTAATTTCTGTTGAGTTGAGAATTTAAAAAATATTTTTTAATGAAATTTTAGCTACATTTGCATGATAGACGAATAAAATACATTTCCTCTGGATTAGTACTTAAATGCAGGTTTTGGGGATGTGGGAGGTAACTGGAGAGCCCAGGAAAAAAAAAAAAACACTTGGGCACGGGGAGAACATGCAAACTCCACTTAGGTGGGGTCAGAATTTGAACCCTGGTCCTCACAACTGTGACGACCATTTGATCCACTGTACTGCCTTGAAAATGATCAAAAAATTTCAAAGTTATCAACTCATAAGATGCCTTTATTTGCTTATCAATGCTTCGTTCGTTCAGTAAACCTCTTTATAACTCCACCAGGCTAAAGAGATTGCATATCATAGTGGGGACAGGACCCTCTACAATCGCACTAGAAACTAGCTGACTAAGGAAATTAACATTGCAAAGAGGGACTATGCAGTTAAACTGGAAAAACATCTCGGCGTTGATGATTCCAAATCAGTTTGGCATGGATGACAATCGCTCACGATGTTCTCTCTCGGTAGAAAACAACAGCAGGCTAGCCGACAACCTAAATAGCTTTTACTGCAGATTTGAAATAAACATTTCCACAGCACGCACCCACCAAGCTGCACCACAAGCCGCACCACCTTCCACTCCACCGTTTAACATCCATGAAAGCAAAGCAAAGCATTAAATTTATTTGTGTAGTTCATTTCATACACAAGGTAACTAACTCAATGTGCTTCACATGATTAAAGGCATTTGAAAACAAAGAGATAAAATATTTAAAATGGGATAAAAAACAATAAAAATGACAAACAGAATATTTAAAAACGACAATTAAAACCGCATACAGTGCAAGTAATCTAATTATAAAGTGGATATATTTTAAAAAGCATGAGAAAAAAGAGGAGTTTTCAACCTGGATTTAAAAACATTCACACTTGGGGCTGACCTCACCTCTGTTGGAGTTATATGCTCTGACCACTTTGTTTTGGTCAGAACTCGAGCTGCAGCATGCTGAATGAGCTGCAGCTGTTTAGTATTCTTTTTTGGGACTCCAGTCAGTGGACCATTACAGTAGTCAAGTCTACTTGAGATAAAAGCATGGATTAGCTTTTCCTGGTCTGCTTGACACATACAAGATTTCACTCTACATATGTTCTTCAGATGGTAGAAGGCAGTTTTTGTGATTGATTTTATATGATTGTTGGAAGTCAGGTCGGAATCAATTAGAACACCAAAGTTTTGGACTTGGTCTTTGGTTTTTAAAGATTGAGAGTCCAGGTGCTTACTAACAGCAATTTTCTTTTCTTTATTACCAAAAACAATTGTCTTAGTTTTGTTGTGATTTACTTGAAAAAGATTTTGGCTCATCAGGTATTTATCTGATTTAGTGGCACAGTGGCACAATACCTCAAATGAACTGTAGTCATTTGGAGACACTGCTAAACATAACTGTGTGTCATCTGCATAGCTATGGCAGTCAAAATTAAAGTTTTGAAGAATTTGACCCAAGTGTAGCATCTTCTTCTTATTCTTCTGATTCTTTTCCTTTCGGCTTGTCCCATTAGGGGTCGCCACAGCGTGTCATCTTTTTCCATCTTAGCCTATCTTCTTCCTCTCTAACCCCAACTGCCCTCATGTCTTCCCTCACCACATCCATAAACCTTCTCTTTGGTCTTCCTCTTGCTCTTTTGCCTGGCAGCTCCATCCTCAGTACCCTCCCAACAATATACTCACTCTCTCGCCTCTGAACATGTCCAAACTATCGAAGTCTGCTCTCTCGAATCCTGTCTCCAAAACATCCAACTTTGCCTGTCTTTCTAATGAGCTAATTTCTAATCCTATCCAACCTGCTCACTCCGAACGAGAACCTCAACACCTTAATTTATTCTCCCTCGAGTTCTGCTTCGTGTTGTTTCTTCAGTGCCACCATCTCTAATCCGTACATCATGGCCGACTTCACCACTGTTTTGTAAACTTTGCCCTTCATCCTAGCAGAGACTCTTCTGTCACATAACACACCAGACACCTTCCGCCAGCTGTTCCAACCTGCTTGGATCCGTTTCTTCACTTCCTTACCACACTCACCGTTGCTCTGGATTGTTGACCCTAAATATTTGAAGTCCTCCACCCTCGCTATCTCTTCTCCCTGTAGCCTCACTCTTCCCCCTCCACCTTTCTCATTCATGCACATATATTCTGTTTTACTTCAGCTAATCTTCATTCCTCTCCTTTCCAGTGCATGTCTCCATCTTTGTAATTGTTCCTCTGCATGCTCCCTGCTTTCACTGCATATCACAATATCATTTGCGAACATCATGATCCAAGGGGATTCCAGTCTAACCTCATCTGTCAGCCTATCCATTACCACTGCAAACAGGAAGGGGCTCAGAGCTGATCGCTGATGCAGTCCCACCTCCACCTTAAATTCTTCTGTCACACCTAAGACACACATCACCATTGTTCTGCTGCCATCATACATGTCCTGTACTATTTTAACATACTTCTCTGCCAGAGCAGACTTACGCATGCAGTACCACAGTTCCTCTCTTGGTACTCTGTCATAGGCTTTTTCTAGATCCACAAAGACACAATGTAGCTCCTTCTAACCTTCTCTGTACTTTTCCACTAGCATCCTCAAGGCAAATAATGCATCTGTGGTACTCTTGTTAGGCATGAAACCATACTGTTGCTCGCAGATACTAACTTCTGTCCTGAGTCTAGCCTCCACTACTCTTTCCCATAACTTCATTGTGTGGCTCATCGACTTTATTCCTCTATAATTCCCACAGCTCTGAACATCGCCTTTGTTCTTAAAAATGGGAACTAGAATACTTTCCCTCCATTCTTCAGGCATCTTTTGCCCGCTAGTATTCTGTTGAATAAGTTGGTCAAAAACTCCACAGCCATCTCTCCAAATTGCTTCCATATCTCCACTGGTATGTCATTAGGACCAACTGCCCTTTCATTTTTCATCCTTTGTAGTGCCTTTCTGACTTCCCCCTTACTAATCATTGCCATTTCCTGGTCCTTCACACTTGCCTCTTCAACTCTTCCTTCTCTCTCATTTTCTTCATTCATCAACTTCTCAAAGTATTCTTTCCATCTATTTAGCACACGACTGGCACCAGTCAACACATTTCCATCGCTATCCTTAATCACCCATACCTGCTGCACATCCTTCCCATCTCTATCTCTTTCTGGCCAACCTGTAGAGATCCTTTTCTCCTTCTTTCGTGTCCAACCTGGTGTACATGTCTTCATATGCCTCTTGTTTAGCCGTTGCCACCTCTACCTTTTCGCTACGTCGCATCTCAATGTACTCCTTTCGCCTCTCCTCAGTCCTCTCAGTGTCCCACTTCTTCCCTAATCTCTTTCCTTGTATGACTCCCTGTATTTTGGGGTTCCACCGCCAAGTATCCTTCTCCCCTTTCCTACCAAAAGACACACCAAGTACTCTCCTACCTGTCTCTCTGATTACCCCGGCTGTCGTAGTCCAGTCTTCCGGGACCTTCTGCTGTCCATTGAGAGCCTGTCTCACTTCTTTCCGAAAGGCCGCACAACATTCTTCCTTTCTCAGCTTCCACCACATGGTTCTCTGCTCTACCTTTGTCTTCTTAATCTTCCTACCCACCACCAGAGTCATCCTATACACCACCATCCTATGCTGTTGAGCTACACTCTCCCCTACCACTACTTTAGAGTCAGTAATCTCCTTCAGATTACATCGTCTGCACAAAGTATAATCCACCTGCGTGCTTCTACCTCCGCTCTTGTAGGTCACTATATGTTCCTCCCTCTTCTGGAAATAAGTGTTCACTACAGCCATCTCTATCCTTTTTGCAAAGTCCACCACCATCTGTCCATCAAAGTTCCTTTCCTGGATGCCGTACTTCTACTACTACTATGCCGAGATCACAATAAATTCATTTTCTCAGCGCTGCTTAGTAGTGATGGGTCAGTCATGAACAATTATGGACACTGAAGTGAGATTTCTTTTCATTGTTCTTTTTGGCATGGTACTGAGAACACTGCTTCCATTCACTAAGCACACAAAAATCAGGTGAGCCTCGGGGAGGGGAGGGGTGAGCACCAATGAAATAATAGAGTTGTCATTGGACAAAATGAGTGACAGTTATAAACTGAGCAATATTTATATGCATCAGAACGGATCTGCATCAAGTACAGAGAAAAGCAACTCAATTAGCTCCTCTAAGTGGCAGTATTACTTATCTTATACCACTATCTTCATACCACTACTTTTGGTAAAATGGGCAGCTCTTTCCTGCACAAGACAAATCAATTGATTATATTTTATTAGTTACTTGTTTTGAATGGCTTTGTCTTGTAATATTTCATTATTTTTAATTTAATTTATCCAGAAAATTACAATACCATTGTAATGTTCATGTATATTGCTGTGAAAGAAAAGTACACGATATACCAAAAAGCATGTGTGCAACATACTCAAATTTGCAGATAAATACAAGGTATCTGCATGACAAGATGCAAATGGTCTTATCATGTATTGCTGGGGTAGCGCCTCTCTAGTATACAATACTTCGACGAGGTAGCCACCCGAGTTCTTTTCGTTTCTTACTCCAAAAACCAATAAATTAACTCAATGTTAATTACTCTCAATGTCTATTACAATTTTACTCTTTACTTGTGCATTTAATTCTCTATCAAAAGTCTCTGAAATACTATTTCCCCTTATGAGTTAATATTATCCGAATTTAAATAATCAAGCTACCAAATAAACTCACCACTATTTTAACTGTCTTGCAGATAGTCAAATAATAAACCTGGTTATGTAACGAAAATGTGAAAATTTAATAGCAAAATAAAGGATGGAAAAATCAAATCATATATACACAACAGTCAAATAAACAAAGTCAATTTAACAGGTACACAATGCTCACATGCTCAGGGCCCAAACAAATATGAATATAACTGGCAAGCAAACAAAATTCACACCCCAATGTCCCAAGGCAGGAGTGAAGAAAGGTGAAGGTGTTTTTTTCTCTGTCCAGCGTCCTCATGGTCCTCGTCCTTTTTTCTTCCTTGAAGTCCAAACACAGCCTCGCTAGCTGCGTTAGCTCGACGCTAGCGCCCTTGTCCTCTCCTTCGTGGTCCAACACACAGGCCTTGCTAGCTTGCGTTAGCTGGTTGCTAGCGCCCAAGCCAAGTCCCATGCATGCACTTAGCCCCTGTGATAGCGGCTAACTCCATCCTCTTACGGCGTGATTTGGGTAATCCACCTAAACGACACACTATCCCACTTGAACTTTCAACAGTCCTTGTCAAACAGGTCGATCAACTTTTGATAAATGTCCACCAATCACTTTCTTTGTCCTTTTGTTGCCTTCCGACAACCACTCGTACCTTGCACTCCGTCCCGCCTCCTATCCTTCTTAAACAATGGTTACAATAATAAAATGACTAACAAAAGTATTTCTTTTTCACAAATGAATCAAACACATTTAAATACAAATTCCTCCAAAAGAAAATAAAGTCAGCACACACAGTTTAACAGATATTCCAAGATATTGCTTAAAGAAAACCTATAACCTAATTGCTACTCTATTATACTGAAATTTTACCTGTACCAACTTTTAACCTGGTTACACCCTCCCCCCTTTTAAATGGTCTATGTCCTCACCAGACACTAACATAAGTGTTCTAAGTCTCGGGTTTTAATGTTTTCTTATTTCAATGACGATACCCCTATGCACTATTGTTAAAGGCGTGTCACTGGACCTACCAGGCTCGTCATAAGTGAGTTTAAGAATAGGCTTAATGGCTCGTTTAGATCTAGGCTCAGCTCTGGTGTTCATACTGTCTTCCCAGCCATCAGAACCAGATTCTTCTATCTCATCGGAAACTTCAGGATCTCCTTCACATTCCACTTCAGTCTCGTCTACTGATCTAAGGACAGGGTGTTCATCCTCTTGTAGATCAGCATAAGTATCCCCTTCATTGTTGCTAACATCCTCTGACTCAAGTACTTGCACACTCTCTGGGTGAGGTGCCTGATCACTGGCTAATTCAGGGGCATTCCCAAGGTTTTCCATTGGCCTAGCAGCATTCAACACTCTTTGAACAGATGGTGACGGAGTGGCTCTTTGAGTGATAAAATACTTATCATCTGAGGATGAATCAGAGAAATTCTGGAGCTCGGGAGTCTCTGAATTTAAGTTTTTCTGCTTCTTACAGACGTCTGCTCTAGTATTAGGTTTGACGGGTGGATCTTGGCTCTGCCTAATTGGTGGCATTCTGACAAACTGTTCAATCAGCAACAGGTGATCCCTGTGGATTGTCTTTGTCCCTGGTCTACCATCTTCCCGTTTGAGTTTAAGCACAGGCAGGTTTGGCAGTCTCCCAACGACAACAAAGGGTTCAGGATCCCACTTCCTTTCTAACTTGTGCTTTCCTCTCAGGCCTAAGTTCCGAAGAAGAACTCTGTCCCCCACCTCTAGGGACTGACAAGTTACTCTTCGATCACATAACTTTTTGTTTCTCTGGTGCCTTCGGTCAGCAGCATCAGAGGCCAATTTGTGTGCTTGTTTCAAATCTTCTTGAAGCTTGGACAGATAGCGAGAGTGTGATGCCGCTACTATTCCATCAGGTGATGTTCCAAAACATAGATCAATAGGAAGTCTTGCCTCCCTACCGAACATTAGATGGTATGGAGAGTATCCAGTTGAATCACATTTGGTGCTGTTGTATGCATGAACTAGATATAGCACGTGTTGACTCCAGCTACGCTTTTTTTTTTCTTGGCTCAGGGTACCAAGCATGGATATTAGAGTTCTGTTGAACCTCTCTGGCTGTGGGTCTCCTTGTGGATGATAAGGGGTGGTTCACGACTTTTGTAACCCCATCAAGTTCAACATTTCTTTGACCAGTTGACTCTCGAAATCTCTTCCTTGGTCTGAATGAATTGTTGCAGGAAGTCCATAATGTACAAAATATTTTTCC
Source organism: Syngnathoides biaculeatus (assembly GCF_019802595.1). NCBI lineage: Eukaryota > Metazoa > Chordata > Actinopteri > Syngnathiformes > Syngnathidae > Syngnathoides > Syngnathoides biaculeatus. The sequence goes on along the minus strand of NC_084646.1, from coordinate 28,804,266 downwards.
ATTACAATCTTTGCCACAACTGAAGGTTTTTGGCTTTTGGTGGGAAACGCCTGCGCGTATCTCGTAAAATGACCTGTGACCACTCAGACATTGCTAATGACCTTTGAGTCTGGTTACATGCTAAGAAAGTCCATGCACACTCGGTCCATGGGCCCATGGCTCACAACCTGGTGCAATGGAGCAACCCACTGTGCAGGAGTCCCTGACAGCTGGTCCGATTGCTTCGTCGTTAACTTGAGCTCTTCCAATACTCTGCTTGGACATCCATTCGAGTGACTTGAACTCAACATGCGTTGGGTGCAGATGCAGGTCTGGAATGCACTGTGAGGAAGCACCTAATTGGGTGACATATACCGGTGTGGTAAAAGCAGATTTTGGAATGCAGACCCGTTGGCAGGTCGCCTTGACCCCAGACTGTGGTATGGTCACCCAGCCATTATCCTCAACAGTCAATTGACTAGACAACAGGTCAGCGTCGAAGTTGTGTTGACCTGGTCTGTACTGTATGCCAAATTCATATGTGGACAGGGCAGAGAGCCAGCGATGCCCCACCGCATTGAGTTTGTCCGTCGATAACACATACGTAAGAGGGTTGTTATCTGTATGCACTGTGAATCTGGCTCCATACAAATAGTCATGGAATTTGTCCACCACAGCCCACTTGAGGGACAAAAACTCCAACTGATGTACAGGATAGTTTCTTTCAGCTGTACTTAACTTTCGGCTTGCAAAAGCAACTGGGCACATACCTTCAGGGTGTTCTTAGTACAGTACCGCTCCTAGCCCCTTCAAGCTTGCATCAACATGCAGGATGTATGGCTTTTGTGGATTGGCAAAAGCCAACACAGGCGCATGAGTCAGGCAATATTTGATCTCGTGGAATGCATCAGTGCAGGACTTGTCCCATCTTTCTCCGTATGGCTCCGACTCCTTCAGATAGACTTTGTTGGCATCTAGGCTTTGCTTCTTTTTCTTCGGAGTGCGAGTATAGCCCTTGGTAAGGTCTGTCAATGGCTTTACTATTGCTGAATAGTTTTGGATGAACCTTCTGTAGTAACCACAAAAACCTAAAAGTGACTGCAGCGTTTTCAAATTTGTGGGCATTGGCCAGGTGTTGACAGTTTCTATTTTGTCTGGGTCTGGGGTGACACCATCTACTGATACTATGTGGCCCAGGTACCTGACTCTCGGGAGACAGATCTGACATTTGTCTATTAAAAGTTTTAGTCCAACCTCTCCAAGACGATCTAGAACTTTGAGCAGCCTTTCTTCGTGTTCTTGAGGTCGTCAAGGTACACTAGCACTTGCAGAAGGTTCATGTCTCCAACGGCCTTTTCCATTAATCTCTTGAAAGGTGGTTGGAGTACCTGTAATGCCTTGCGGCATCCTCTCAAATTGGAAGAATCCCAAGGGGCAAATAAATGCTGTTTTCTCCTTGTCCTCTTCATGCATAGCAATCTGATAGTAACCTGAATGCAGATCAAGCACAGAGAACCACTGACTCCCACTCAAAGCATTCAGAGCATCGTCAATGCACGGGGTTCTATACTGATCAGTTATTGTTCGGCTGTTCCATAATCAGTAGTCTATGCACATCCTCACAGCCCCGTTCTTCTTTCTGACAATGACTATGGGGGAAGCATATGGGCCATGTGACTCTTTGATTATGCCTGCTTGTAGCAGTTCTTGTAGATGCTTTCTTACATCTTCAATGTCTCCAGGAGGCAACCGACGTGACCATTGACTGAAAGGCCTAACATTTGACAGACGAATCCTGTGCTCCATCCCCTTTGCCAATCCCACATCCCACTCATTCAAGGAGAAAATGTGAGACTTTTCGACTAGTTTCTGCCGTAATCGGTTCTTCCACCATGCAGATATTGGGGAATCGCAAAAGTTGATTATATTGGCATCAAAGGCAGGGGAAGTCATCTCTTTGGGTGGGATGGTAGCAACTGAATCAACATGAAAGATGCTTCCAATCACTGTTACCACCAGCAGGGAAACCTCTCTAACGGATTAATTTTTGACCAGTACTTGGAAACTGTTGATTTCCAATGCCACACTGAGCAGAACCGTTGGATGAACAAACACATCAGTCGGTAAGGTGACGGCTAACCTCTGTTTCACTTAATCCCCAGATGGATTGACCAGATACGGGATGAATTGGAATATCAGATAAATGCTCACATGCTCAGGGCCCAAACAAATATGAATATAACTGGCAAGCAAACAAAATTCACACCCCAATGTCACTGCAGTGCTTCCCAAGGCAGGAGTGAAGAAAGGTGAAGGTGGTTATTCTTCTGTCTGGCATCCTCACGGTCCTCGTCCCTTTTTCTTCCTTGAAGTCCAAACACAGCCTTGCTAGCTTGCGTTAGCTGGTTGCTAGCGCCCAACCCAAGTCCCATGCATGCACTTAGCCCCTGTGGTAGCGGCTAAATCCACCCTCTTACGGTGTGATTTGAGTAGACCACTCAAACGACACACTATCCCAGTTGAACTTTCAACAGTCCTTGTCGAACACGTCGATCAACTTTTGATAAATGTCCACCATTCACTTTCTTTGTCCTTTCGTTGCCCTGCGACAACCACTCGTACCTTGCACTCCATCAAGCCTTCTTTCTCTCTCTCTTTTCCCATGTCTCCTCAACACATCACTCCTTGTCCTTCTTAAACAATGGTTACAATAATAAAATGACAAAAAAGTATTTCTTTTTCACAAATGAATCAAACACATTTAAATACAAATCCCTCCAAAAGAAAATAAAGTCAGCACACACAGTTTAACAGATATTCCAACACATTGCATAAGGAATACCTATAACCTAATTGCTACTCTATTATACTGAAATTTTACCTGTATCAACTTTTAACCGGGTTACACCGGCCAGTGTATGATGACGTTAGAATTAATATATCTGAATAGAAAAATATTGTACATTCAAAGGACATTTACATTATACTATATAGTGTCTCTCTGCTGGTGGAATGAAACAATCTGTTTTTGAGAGGAATAAAATGTGAACGTGTTTGCCTGCCTCCTGGAACTTTATAAAAGTCCTCCAGTGACTATTTTGCACCCTATTAACCAGAATGACCCAGAATCCATTTGGGGGAGCGCTTATGCAGCTTGCTGAAAATGCTGAAAAGAAACCACTGTTTTTAAAACACCTCCCCAGGACATATAGTTTGCAAATTACTATTGGTCAAACTGTATGTCTAGAGGATAACACATTTAATTATTTTTTTCATTTTTCCTCCACATGGCAACAAAGAAAAAGACAACTGTTGGACCCAGTATTTGTTACAAAAGCATATGAACCTTTTTAATTTCCATACTACCCGAAGAGATAAACTGAAGTACAACGGAAATAGATTATATTCCTCTGCATGTGTTGTTGCTGGCCCTCGATCATGCAAACATACGCCTCTGGGAACAAACTGGTCAAAACCGATACTGAAATGTCTTTGATGAAATATGAGCTGAATATACACGCTGGAATGGGAAATAGCACATTACGAATGTACAGTGTATTTCTCTATGCCCTGAAGATATTAGGGTTCATTACCTACCAGCTTTGATATATCTGAAAGAATTTCAATGTTTCGCACATGTTAAGTCTCTTCCTACACTACAACATATGCATTAATATCACGCAATTTTGTTATTTCCACTTTCAGCTCTGAAGTATACAAAGTAAAAAAAATCTAGACTTTGCAGATTTTTGGCTATATTTGTTTGTATTGCTCCATCTCAGTCAAATAGTAAATCAGAAAGTAAGTCTCTTATGTTTGTGGGGGTTTGAGCCAATTTAAATAAAACATGCAATATATAGAATGTCATTGTGGACATCATTAGGTCATGAAAGGGATATCAGGATATAATGGGTCAAATCAGAGCATTTGAAGGGAGATTACACTCAGACACTTTATCAGTACTCCCATACTGATGAAAAGATCAACATGAAGGTCACACAATAGCCGTTTAAGATCCTTTCAAGGAAAGTGTTTGTAGCACATTGAGCAGATTTGGAACATCACTGAATGTGGCTGAATGGGTGAATGCCATGAGTCAGGAATTATCCCATTATTTCACAAATGTGTATTTTCTATGTCATACTACTTTCTAAGTCATACTAGTTGAGTGCACTTGGGCAAAAAAGTCTTCATTTTCAATCAACCTGATCTTTAAGAAGACCACTGGATGAGTTTTGACCAAAGTGTCATCACCAAAGTGAGTCAGGAAAAAAAAAAATCTATTTTTGAGTCAACTCTCTCTCCTTTCAAAGGCACATTAAGAAGATTACCAGAACTGTGTTTTTTTTTTTTTTTTTTCATTTTTGCATCATCACTAAGATATGGCAAATTCTATCCGCTACTGACACAGAGATCATACCCCAAAACCTTTGGAATGGCCTTGATGGCTTTCTGGTCTTTCCACGTCCAGTATTAAGTCTTCAGTTAGAACAAAATTCTGAAGCAAGACATTTGACAAGGATGAGAAAATTTCATCATATTATCACATACTGGCCTTCTTGGATTGGATCCCGGTCTACCTTACATGCAAATGTGAGGTCCTGTTACTTACTGATAAAATATTACACTGGCTAGCACCCTTTTATCTTACAGTAGTTGTACCATATGTTCTGTCCCAAAACCTATGTTTACAAAATGGTCTTTTGTGACTCTGAGAGCCTGAAAGAAGTCCCCAAGTCCCTAAGAAGTCCCCAAGTCCCCAAGCTCATGAACATTTTCTATTGAGCCTCCAGTACTTTCGAGTCCCCGACCCATGGGTATTAGGGTTCCTAAATCATTTGAAATGTTTAAATCTAAACTCAAGACTTACTTTTATTCTTTGGTATAAAGTTAAAGTACATGTACGCCTATTTTATTGCCACTTCTCTTATCTCCTCCCCTCTTGTCTCCTGTTTGAGTTCTGAACTGATGCCCTGGGACAAAGTCTGAGGTGAACCAGGCAGGGGCCACAGTAGATGCAGCAGGGCTGTCAGAAAATCTGGAGTCCTCCATCAAGACAGAAATGTGTGACAAGTCAATCAATAGCAGACCCTGAGGCGCAACTTAGATGTAGGGAGGTGCACTATGACCAAACCCAAAAGGGAGCCAATCCTGGATGTGGATATCGACCCTGACAGATGAATGGGACAAAGTGGAGCAGGATCAACCACTCCATGGCAGAGAAAAGAGTTGAAGTTTGGACTATGATAACCACAGCATCAAATTCGAGTCATCCGCATCATCCTGATGAAGCGGTCCCAGCCAGCAAGAGCTAATATCATAGAGAAAGGTGAAACCCTGCTCAAATTCCACATTTGGCCACAGTATGGAGATTAATTTTAAAGGAAATCAACCATTAAAAGTGAAAAGAACCTTTATTTTGAAGAAAATAATGCAAAAATGTTCCACTGTTGGTACGGATTGGAATCAATAGCCTGATTTTTAGTCCTGATTTTGTGGAATAATAATATTTACATCATATAAGCATCTGTGGTGGGGCGGCACGATGGATCAGCTGGAAAGTGTTGCCCTCACTGTTCTGAGGTCCCGGGTTCCATCCCGGACCCGCCTGTGTGGAGTTTACATGTTCTCCCCGTGCCTGGATGGGTTTCCTCCGGGCACTCCAGTTTTGTCCCACATCACAAAAACATGTAATAATAATTCGACACACTAAATTGCCCCTCGGTGTGATTGTGAGTTTGTCTCTATGTGCCCTGCGATTGGCTGGCAACCAGTTCAGGGTGTACCCGCCTCCTGCCCATTGACAGCTGGAATAGGCTCCAGCACTTGCCGTGACCCTTGCGAGGATAACCAGCTAAGAAAATGGATTGACGGACATCTGTAGTGTTGCAACAGCATTCGAAACAGTTGGCAACTCGTGCAAAAATAGCTGAACACAGCACACCGAATTGGTCAGTGGCATTAGCCTCCATGCTTGGCAGGTCGCAGAGGCATGTTTGTATTATGAGTGAAAGCCAGAGTACCCTTAGAACAGGAGTGCTCAATGTGTTAATCGCAAGAGACCAGTCAAGGATTTATTGACTGATGTTAAAAGAAAAGGTGATGGAACACAGTGGTAAAAATGGCTCTGTTTCAACTGTTTTGGAACATGTTTGTCACGAACACGGGACTCCGAGGCAGAGACGTGGTTTTCAAGGGTCATACACAGGTAACCAGCCCAACAAAGACAAAGGCACAGAAACCCGTGGCAAAAACCAAGTCCAAATACAAGAACATGAGTTTAGATAACTACAAAGCAACCAAGACTTAACTAGACTTGGTTGTGGCAGCAAGGGAATGCTGGTGCATGGCAACAACACGAATACACAACAAGAAACTCGTATACTGACGCAGACTCTTGCAGTCCCATACAATGAACTGGTAACTGATGACATGAAACTCGAGGCTCAAATACATGACATAATTATAATCAATGAAACGCAGATGAGCTGCTGTCTGGAGCAGCCGCGCATATGGGAGAGGCATGACCACACCCCTAACAGTACCAGCCCCCCCACCTCCAAGGCGCAGATTCCAGATACAACAAAACAAAAAACAAAGCCTCAATCAAGGGGGGGGGGGGGCGGAGGGTTGCTCAGAGGACGGCACAGACTGACCAGTCTGGTGGATTTCCCAGCCACTCAAAATGAGGTGCTTGGCTGAGCAGTTCTGGAGGCCAGCTATAATGCCAAGAGTCAAAGTCCTTACAGGACCACTCAAGTTGATGTCCGTGAGGATCATCCCAATGGCAAAGCAGGAACAGGTGATAGCTGTGGACGAAGGACCGCCGAGTCATGGGCATGAGGCTGTGGCTGCTTCTGCTTGTCGAGTACCACCGAGGCAAGGTCGAGATGCAGGCCCTGCTGCTGTTTGAGCACTGTTGAGGCATGGTCTTGAGGCGGCGGCTGCAGCTGCTGGTCACACACCGCCGAGGCATGGTTGAGAAGCTGCTGCTGTTCAAATATCACTGAGGCATAGATGAAAGGCGGTGCCAAGTGCTGGTCGGGCACCGCCAGGGCTTGGGCGAGAAGCAGTGATGGCTGCTCGGGCACCGATGAGGCATGGGTGAGGGTGCATCTGGGTCAGGCTCCGCCAAGGCACAAGGTGCCCCTGAAACATGGGCAAGAGGCGATTGTAGGTCAGGCACTGCTGAAACATTGGTGAGAGTTGGCTGTGGGTTAGGTACCACCAGGGCATGAGAGAGAGGCAGTTGCGGGTCAGGCACCACCGAAACATTAGTGAGAGGAGGCTGCGGGTCACGCACCCTCAAGGCATGAACGAGAGGTGACGTCAAGCACCACTAAGGCTTGGGCATGAGACAGCGGCCGCTACTCAGGCATTGCCGAGGCATGAGCAAGAGGCAGCTGTGGGTCAGGCACTAGTGAGTTATGAGCGAGAGCTGGCTGTGGGTCAGGTACTGCCGAGACAAGAGCAAGAGGCAGCTCTTGGTCAGGTACCGCCGAAGCATGAGAAAGAGGCAACTGTTGGTCAGGCAGCCCCAAAACATTATAATGCACATGCATGCACATTAAAAATAAACAGAACTTCGATATGTTTTCGTGCTGTTTACCTTTCCTGCAACGGTGGCGTGGTCCTGAGATGGAGTGCAGACATCTTCTCCAGGCCTGAGGTTTTTCTCCTCGGGATTAACTCCTTTCTCTTGTTGCACCGCTGAAGCTTGGTGGCGGGAACAAGAATGCCACAAAGCTGCTCGAATGGCTTTATTGGCTCTTTTTAACACGACTCTTCCCCGGTTGCTGTCACAAAAGTTTTTTTTTTTTTTTTTTTTTTTTGCTCACACACACCTGTGCGGTCTCCTTTTATTCCTTCTCAATTTTTCACTGCACACGCTTGCGCAATCCCATTTCACCCACAAATCGACACACACGCCAACACATACCTAGTTTATTGTCACCATACCCATAACAGTGCCTTCACGAGAGCCAGATAAAAACAGGCAAAGAGCTGCATACGGATCGAGAGCCGCAGGTGAGCCATGCCTGTACATATATAGGTCTGTAGCAGATCATGAAACAAATAAATTCAAAGTATGAATCATTCATTTCTAATGGATTACAAATGAATAAGTTCAACAAAGGAATCATGAACAAATCACCTGTGGTTCACAATACATTCAGTTCACTTTGAGCTCTTCAGAAGAGTCAGTTTACTTGGACTTTTTCAGAAAATTCAAGACACTTTCACTTCTTCAGTACAATCAGTATACCAGTGCATTCAGTTCAATTCAGTCACTTCCCCGCCCGTCCGACACTGCCTGATGCTTGATGCTCCTTGATCCTTTACTGAAGCAACCCTGGCAAATCACAAAAGACGTGAGATTGTTTACAGAAGTCCTGCCACTGCCTGTATGCTGGCTGCTTATTAGTCATTCGTTGAACATGAAGTGAGTGACAGATTTCTCCAGCCACTCCGCGGCCAAAGTCAAAGAACGAATCATTCCACAAACTGTTTCACTACAGTGTGTTCACTTGAAAGATTTGTTCTTTTGACAAAACTTTAGCAAATAGAACAATACTACTTAATGACACATAGTGGATCAAAATGGTTCGAAAAACCTTTAGTGTAAAAGGGCTGTACCTCGGCCTCAGTCAGCTCCATCTGGACTTTTCATTTCATGATCAACACACTTACAATTACGTCATTTATTAAGCTATCCAAAGTTGTGCACATTATCCATGTGTAGTAATTTTACTCAAATTACATGGCTTGGTTCTTCAAGATTTGACAAGGTCTGCTACAACGACCGTATAGTGGTACCTCTATTCACGAAAGTCTCAACTAACAAAAAATTCAGGTTACAAAAAGCCTCCTCGCAAAATTTTTGTCTAGTTACGAAAGAAATTAAGCATACGAAAGGAAAGAAATGGTGCTAGATTCTACCAAACATAAACATCCATTACTGTATCTTGGTTTGAAAGTGGAGCGCTAAAGCTGCTATCCCATTGGCCACCACCATAGCATTTTGTGGCATCACATTGGCAAGGAGCGACATCAGTCCTTTTTTTTTTTCTCTATCTTTCGTCAATCTTGACCTATGATGTACTTCCTCTATCTTCGTCACGGAATCCATTGTCATATGCTCGCACACACTCGTACTGTACAACGTTTTCACTGATTTATTCATCGTTTTTCACCTTGGGCCCCAAGAAATTGATAGCCAGTGCCAGTGAGAAGAAAACAAGTTGTTTCGTCCAGTAAGACAAAACAAGAAATCGTCAGGAAATATGAAAAAGACATGTGTGCATGTCTATTCATGGTGCTGCTGTTGCTCCACCATGGGAATTTAAGAGTTTCGAAGGGGAGGTTGAATCTGAAGTTGAAGAAATTTTTCGCTGGGAAAGGCTGAGGACATTGACGAGTTGGTTCAGGAGTACCACAGGTATTTTTCGACAGAGAAGCAAAAAGTTGGTGGCGATGCAACACACGACAATGGAGAAGCTATTTGTGGCATTGAGGAGGACGCAGCCACTATTCTGTCAGCCAGAATAAAAAAAAGTGTTGATGAAATTCCATGACATTTCTGAATTTATTCAAAAGAATCATCTGGTAAATGTGTTAACTAGTCAGGCTATCACTCCGATGACGTTTGCCTTGCACATTTTTGCAAGATTATTAAGAGCTATCAAAGGCAAACATCCTTGGATTAGTACTTCAGGAAACATTGAAAGTTAATGTGAATATTTATTTTCAATTCATGGTTTGTTCATCCATCCATCCATTTTCTACCACTTCTCTGAGTCAGATCACGGGGGAAGTAGCTTCAGCAGGGATACACAGACTTCCCTTTCCCTGGCCACTTCTTCCAGCTCTTCCGGAGGAATCCCAAGGCATTCCCAGGCCAGCCAAGAGACATAGTTTCTTCAGCGTGTCCTGGGTCATCCCTGGCATCTCTTTCTGGTGGGACATGCCCAGAACTCCTCACCAGGGAGGCCTCCATGAGGCATCTGAATTACAAACCCCAGCCACCTCATCTGGGTCCTCTCAACGCGGAGGAGCAATGGCTTGACACTGAGCCCCTCCCGGATGACCGAGCTTCTCACCCTATCTCTGAGTGAGAGCCTGGACACCCTGCAGAGTAAACTCATTTCGGCCGTTTGTATCCGGGATCTTGTTCTTTCAGTCATGACCCAGAGCTTGTGCCCATAGGTGAGGGTAGGAACGTAGATTGAGAGCTTCGCCTCAGCGCCCTCTTTACGGAAACGGTCCCACACAAATTCCACATCCCTACAGAGGCTGCACCGATCCGTCTGTCAATCTCTCGTTCCATTCTTCCCTCACTCATGAACAAGACCCCAAGATACTTGAAGCCCTCCACTTGGGGCAGGATTTGTCCCCGACCCGGGGAGGGAACGCCACCCTTTTCTGACTGAGGACCATGGCCTCTGATTTGGGGTACTGATTCTTATCCCAGCCCATTCACAGTCGGCTATGAACCGCTCCAGTGAGCATTGGAGATCACGGCTTGATGAAGCCAACAGAACCACATCATCTGCAAAGACCAGAGATGCAATGCTGAGGCCACCAAACCAGACACGATCTATGGTTCGGCTGCGCCTAGAAATTGTGTCCATAAAAGTAATGAACAAAATCGGTGACAAAATGCAGCCTCCCATTGAAAACAAGTCCAAAATATTACGGGCAATGCCGACCAAACTCTGACAGCAGTTGTACGGGAACCGAACAGCCCATATCAGGGGGTTTGGTACCCCATACTCCAGAAGAACCCCCCACAAGACTCCCTGAGGGACACGATCACGCCTTCTCCAAATCCACAAAACACATACAGACTAGTTGGGACAACTCCCATGCACCCTCGAGGATCCTGCTGACGGTTTAGAGCTGGTCCACTGTTCCACGGCCAGGACAAAAACCACATTCCTCCTCCTGGATCAGAGATTCGACTTCTTGATGGACCTTCCTCTCTGGCACCCCTGAATAGACATTAACAGGGATGCTGAAGAGTGTGATCCCCCTATAGTTGGAACACACCCTTTGTTCCCCCTTCTTATTAAGGGGGACCACCACCCCAGTCTGCCAATCCAGAGGCACTGTTCCCAATGTCCATGCAATGTTGCAGAGACGTGTCAACCAGGACAGCCCCACAACATCCAGAGCCTTTAGGAACTCCAGACGAATCTTATCCACCCCCGGAGCCCTGCCACGAAGGAGATTTTGAAACACCTCGGTGACTTCAATTGCGCTGGGAAGGCGTGTTGGTGGAATTGAGCAAGTCTTCAAAGTATTCTCCCCACCGATTCACAACATCCCGAGTTGAGGTCAGCAGTGCCCCATCCCCACTATACACAGGGTTGAGGGTGCACTGCTTCCCCCTCCTGAGACACCAGATGGTGGACAAGAATTTCCTTGAAGCTGTCTCGAAGTCGTTCTCCATGGCCTCACTGAACTCCTCCCATGCCAGGGGTTTCGCCTCAGTGACCACCAAAGTCCCCAGAACGTGAGAAAAGTTCTTTCAGAGGTGGCAGTTGAAATTCCTTCTGTGAGGGGAATCTGTCAGCCATTCCCAGCAGACCCTCACGATATGTTAGGGGCTGCCATGTCGGACCGGCATCTTCCCCCACCATTGGAGCCAACTCACCACCAGGTGATGATCAGTTGACAGCTCCACCCCTGTCTTTACCCAAGTGTCCAAGACATGCAGTCACAAATCCGATGACACAATACAAAGTCGATCATAGACTGGAGCATAGGGTGTCATGGTGCCAGCTGCACATGTGGACACCCTTATGCCTGAACATGGTGTTCGTTATGGAGAATCTGTGATAAGCACAGAAGTCCAATAACAAAACACCACTCGGGTTCTGATCAGGGGGTTCTTCCCAATCACGCCCTTCCAGATCTCACTGTCATTGCCCAAGTGAGCATTGAAGTCCCCCAGCAGAATGATGGAGTCCCCAGAGGGACCGCTCTCTAGCATTCCTCTATGGACTCCAAGAAGGGTGGGTACTCTGAACTGCTTTTTGGTGCATAAGCACAAACAACAGTAGGACCCGTCCCCCTCTCTGAAGGTGGAGAGAGGCTACCCTCTCATCCACCGGGGTAAACTCCAATGTACAGGCCCTGAGTCAGGGGAAAACGAATATACCCACACCTGCCCGGAGTCTCTCACAGTGGGCAACCCCAGAGCGGAACAGACTCCAACCCCTCTCAAGAGGAGAGGTACCAGAGCCCAAGCTGTGCATAGAGACAAGTCTGACTATATCTAGTCAGAACTTATTGACCTCACGTACAAACTCGGGCTCCTTCCCTGCTAAAGAGGTGAGATTCCATGTCCCTAGAGTTAGTTTCTGTAGCCGGGGGATTGGATTTCCAAGGTCTCCCCGCTTTTGGCTGCTGACCAGCTCACATTGCACCCAACCCCTACGGCCCCTCTCACAGGTGGTGAGCCCATAGGAAGGGGGACCCATATTACCCTTTCGGGCTGTGCCCAGCCGACCCATCAGGCGCTCACCTTCGAGCCCCACCTCCAGGCCTGGCTCCAGAGTGGGGCCCCGGTGACCCGCATCCAGGCAATGAAAACCAAGATCCAACATTTTTACTTGTCATATGGGTTTTAGAGTCGTACTTTGTCTGGCCCCTCACCCAGGTCTTTTTTGCCATGGGTGACCCTACCAAGGGGGTGAAGCTCCAAACAACTTATCTACTAGGATCACTGAGAAACAAACCCCTTCACCATGATAAGGTGACATCTCGAGGAGGGGTCATAGATTGTGGAATTTATTAATTTTAGTGAAATTAAGTTGAGTGCGTGCCTCCCCCCCACGATGCCTTTGTCAGTCACCCTTCTCTTCATCATTTCTCCAAGCCAAAGGTAAATGAACATAATTTTTTTTATTCTTCACATTATATACACTTTGAATGCTTATTTTTAAGGTAATTGAACATATTTTTGTATTATTCTTTTCATTTGGGCAGACTTTGAATGCTTATGTTTGGGAGCGTGGGTGGGGGGTGTCAGGAGACTTGGAATGGAATTACATTTACATTAACATTTTTTTACATGGAAAATGCATTTGTACTTACAAAAGTTTCCCATTACTGAACAACGGAATGGATTATTTCATAAATTGAGGTACCGCTGTACTATATACATTGCTAATCTGATGTTTGGTGATAGCTCCAGTGTGTGTGTGTCCTGCAGATAGTTCATGATGCCTTTTAAAGAGTAGCTCAGAAACAGTTTTAATTATTTTCTTGATAAAATGGGCGCTAAATGATACATGGGCAAGTCTCAGGCATCTCCTGTGGCCCTCTTCAGCTATGGGCTTTTTTTTTTTTTTGCTTTTGCCTTTACTGTTGTGGTGACTCTCTCATCTGGATCTCACGAGCAACTTAGAAGATAGCATTATTTGTAAGGGAAAAAATGTGTTTTAGGTAAACCAAAAATAATGGATTATTGTCCATGATCAACTCATTTGTCAATTTGTGTATTGGTTCATTATTTTGTTGCATGATGGAAAAAAATCACGTCTGTTTGGTTGCCTATGTCTTGAAAATAGTACGTAAAATGTTTCTGCATTTGTAGGTAATTTGACTCCATCAATTGTTACATCAGTGGAGATTAAATAGTCAATTATTCATTTCAGAAGAACTCTGGTAAGGCCAGTTTTGAGCAAATTTCAGCCTGGCCTTTGTAGACCTCTTTCTAATTTGTTTTGGACCTTCTGGTGAAGCCTATGCACTTTTGTTCATTACGTCTTTTGTTAATTGTAAATCGTGATGCACATTTACTCCTTCCCTCTGGAGAATGTTCCTAATGTAACTAGGAGGTGTTTTAAGCCTTTCTTTACAGCTGTCAGAATGTTTCTGTTGCCAACATCTGTTTACATCGCTTTCTTGATTTCCCTGTCCAGCATCTGTTATGAGCAGAGTGGTTACATTGGAACCTCCATAGAATGGACTAATTGGGGTGGGTGGTTGCGTGGTAGTGGCTACAAAAAATCCAATAATCCATTACATTGCATCTTATTCTTTTAGGCAATATGCATCCATAATTCTGATATATATATATATATATATATATATATATATATATATATTCACATTTGAAAAAATGTATGGGTGTGGTCAGTCATGATTAGGGATGGATTCTCAAGGCCTTAAAATAACTTACTAGATTAATATAACATAACTGTAAATTAAAAATAAAATGAACAAATACATAACTAAAATATAAAACAAAAATTTCAAACTCAGAAATTACAATTTCCAATTTCAACTGATATTAGTAGAACATGACATAAATGGTATTTAAAATCTTTCATTAATAAAAATTCTTGATCTGACAAACTTTATCTGAAGAAAAGTTAAATTCACTGGCCGGCCAAGGAATCAACACGAACTACACGAGCTACGCTGTGACTGCCCTAAATAGGAGGACGGCTTGCTAGAATTCGCCTTTATGTGCATGCGCTTGACATATTGGCCACACCTGAATCAAGCCACCAGGTGGATGATAGTCGAACCTCTTTTTTTTTTTTTTTTTTTTTTATTTTAGGGCACGCCGACAGACAATCAACCAAAACTGTCTCGCGATCGACGCATTGAGCACCCCTGGTGTCACTGAATTTCCTTTGACTTGGCTCATTATGTTGATGACTTTCAACGTTAATGCGCACACAGTATGTGAAGAAGCTCTGAACATGGGCTTGTGGCATCACTTCCGGACATGCTCAGTACGGTTAACTTGCATTTCCTGCTTCTGGGTGAAGACTGATTGTTTAGGAGCAGGCTTGTTTAGTTAACAATGTTTATGAAATAATAATTAATGTCAAGCCTACACAAAATAAACAACATCTTTCAATATCTACTTTTTCTACTCATAACCAATTTTATGCGCGTGATTTTTCGTTCTCAACTGTGCAGATGTGCAAGCGCAAAGGCGCGCGGGCGCAGTCAGGCTTGTCAAATGTGAGTGACTGTAACTAAACCAAGCCAACTATGAACTATAAATTTGAAAGGTCGCTTGCAGCTTTGTTTAATTTTTTTTTTAACCCACAATGATATCCCTGTCTGTTTTTCTTGGTGTAAAACTGAATTATTGCTTGCAGAATATCTTTAGCAATGCATGTTGAAAGCTAAATGATGCTCCCAAACAGTTTTCAGGTTAATGTTATGTTGCCTCCTATATTTAAAATACAGAATTAGCTTTTTGTGCACTGTATTGTCTGTGCTTTCATCCTCGATCAGGCTGTACCAAGGTGGAATTTTAACACTATACACCATCTCATCCTGTACTTTCTACGTTGGCTTCAGACCAGACCTGTTTTACTCAAAAAAGAGAAAATCTCATCCCGTTTCACCACTTTTTCTTCTATGGTTCACATACCTGACATTCATTAAAGCAACAGCACCTCTTTTTTTTTTTTCTTTTACCATTATTATTGAGCGTAAACACAAGCAGCATGCTCTAAGTAGCCCAGACTGTGTGGGTGGAGGGTGTTTGTAATTCACCCCTCCATACAGGACACTTAACCACGCCTCCTGAAGTGACGTCACGCCACGTGCGCCTACGTCAGACAAAAAATTAGCAAAAATGGCGGCGCAGCAAGAAAAGAATAGAGCGAAACTGTCCGATTTACCGGCTGATTTCTCACTCGCATTCTTAGCTAACAGTGAAATATCGTTGAAAAGCAGACAGCAGGGCTTCAAGTATTTCAGCGAGGGGTATTTCAATGGTATTTCCATACATATCGACGGAGAAACCATTGATATTAGCGTGAGATCTTTCCGGAGACAGAGGAAGACCGAGAAGCCACATAATATCATATATTATAACCCAAAGACGAATTCGTCATTGAGAGTTTCCTATTTTCGTGTTACCTATCACACTTGTGTGCAGAATCTGTATGTGTATCTGTATAGCCGTTTGCGAACCGCCGTATGAAGGAAAAGAAGGCGAGGCTTGATTTACGAGTTGTTTCTCTCGGTTTCTTTGTGTAACGTCACGCGCTCCCCTCAATAATTATTCTTGAATTAGTGCCGAACCTACGTAAGTCCCGACCGAGTACGACAATCACTACTTTAGTGTCCTCAAACATCCTTCCTTCAGTCTTGGTGTCTCGGTGCACGTCGAAGACTTTTAGGACTGCTAGTCCGGTTTAGTTTAGCTCACCCCCATCAAAGAGACACGTTTGTGCAGTCAGATCATCGCAAAATATTGCTCAACACAGATCAAGTGTGTCAATCATTCACACTTAGCTATGTTATGCAAGCGAAGAACTGCTAATTCATTTATATGAGACATGTATTGAAAATCAAATATAGGGCATACCTTCGTGCAAACAAACAAAGTCCGGTTTAGCTTCGCCCGGGAGCGCCGAATAGAGACACGTTTGTGCAGTCAGATCATCGCAAAATATCGCTCAACACAGATCAAGTGTGTCAATCATTCACACTTAGCTATGTGATGCAAGCGAAGAACTGCTAATTCATTTATATGAAACATGTATTGAAAATCAAATATAGGGGTTACCTTCGTGCAAATGTATCTGTTCCGGTTGATGGATTCTGTTGATCATGCGGTCTTCCACAAAGTTTGATCCATCGAAGACATTTTTCGGACTGTGTCTTCTGTTCCGGTTGATTTTAGATGGATTCAGTTGATGATGCGGTCTTCCAAAAAGTTTGATCCATCAAAGACATTTTTCGTACTAGATCTTCGGTTTTGGAAAGGGTACAAATTGAACTCCACCAACTCGCCTTTCAGGATACCTGTCGTCACTATTATAAAGTCCGTGACTACAACTCTTAACCATATCTATTGTTAAAGAACCCAATTACGCGATAAAATGCTAACAAAAGCTATACTGGACCATGCAATGTTGTCTGAGGGTAGGGGCGT
This sequence comes from Syngnathoides biaculeatus, assembly GCF_019802595.1. Lineage (NCBI taxonomy): Eukaryota > Metazoa > Chordata > Actinopteri > Syngnathiformes > Syngnathidae > Syngnathoides > Syngnathoides biaculeatus. The sequence goes on along the minus strand of NC_084646.1, from coordinate 28,787,366 downwards.
GGTTTATGCAGATCTCTGGCCTCTGATTGGTCAGCGACGCAGATGACGCAAGGAGTCAGGTAAAGAGCAGGACACCGTGTGCTGAGAATGTCGATGTATTTCTACTTGTAACAAAATTTACGCGCGTGATTTTTGATGCTCGACTGTGCAGATTTGTGAGCGAGATGGTGCGCGGGCAGTTGTGCTCGTATTATATATGTAAGTAGGTTTCTTTCGGCTTGTCCCGTTAGGGGTCACCACAGCATAACATCTCAGATGAACGCTCATATTTGTTTGGCACAGTTTTTGCGCCGGATGCCCTTCCTGACGCAACCCCTCTTGGGGAGTAGAGGCCCCAGTGAGATACGAACTCACAACGCTTGGTTTACCAAACCAATGCTCTAACCACTGAGCTCTGGGGCCTAAAATGTATCTTCTTCTTTTCCTTCGGCTTGTCCTCTGGGAGTCGCCACAGTGCTTCATTCTTTTCCATCTAAGCCTATGTCGTGCATCTTCCTCTCTAACACCCACTGTCCTCATGTCTTCCCTCACAACATCCACCAACCATTTCTTTGGTCGTCCTCTTGCTCTTTTGCCTGGCAGCTCCATCCTCAGCACCCTTTTACCAATATACTAACTCTCTTGCCTTTTGACATGTCCAAACCATAGAAGTCTGCTTTCTCAAACCTTGTCTCCAAAACATCCAACTTTGGCTGTTCCTCTAATTAGCTCATTTCTAATCCTATCCAACCTGCTCACTCCGAGTGAGAACGTCAACAACTTAATTTTTGCCACTTCCAGTTCTGTTTCCTGTTGTCTCTTCAGTGCCACCCTCTTTAATCCGTACATCATGGCCAGCATCACCCCTGTTTTATAAACTTTGCCCTTCATCCTAGCAGAGACACTTCTGTCACATAACACACCAGAAAACTTCCGCCAGCTGTTTTTGCCCCTTGCTAATCGTTGACACTTCCTGGTCCTTCACAATTGCCTCTTCTACTCTTCTCTCTCATTTTCTTCATTCATCAACTTCTCAAAGTATTCTTTCCATCTATTTAGCACACTACTGGCACCAGTCAACACATTTCCATCTCTATCCTTAATCACCCTTACCTGCTGCACATCCTTCCCATCTATGTCCCTCTGTCTGGTCAACCTGTTGAGATCCTTTTCTCCTTCTTTCATGTCCAACCTGGTGTACATGTTGTCATATGTCACTTCTTCTTCGCTAATCTCTTTACTTGTATGATTTCGTGTATTTTTGGGTTTCGACACCAGGTCTCCTTCTCCCCTTTCCTAGCAGATGACACACCAAGTACTCTCCTGCCTGTCTCTGATCACCTTGGCTGTACTAGTCCAGTCTTCTTGGAGCTCCTCCTGTCCATCGAGAGCCTGTCTCACCCCTTTCCAGAAGGCCCCACAGCATTCTTCTTTTCTCAGCTTCCACCACATGGTTCTCTGCTGTACCTTTGTCTTTTTAATTTTGCAACCCACCACCAGTCATCCTACACACCACCATCCTGTGCTGTCGAGCTACACTCTCCCCTACCACTACTTTAGAGTCAGTAACCTCCTTCAGATTACATCGTCTGCACAAAATATAATCCACCTGCGTGCTTCAACCTCTGTTCTTGTAGGTCACTCTATGTTCCTGTCTCTTCTGGGAAAAAAAGTGTTCACTACTGCCATTTCCATCCTTTTTGCAAAGTGCACCACCACCTGTCCCTCAAAGTTCCTTTCTTGGATGCCGTACTTATCCATCACTTCTTCATCACCCCTGTTTCATTTACCAATATGGATTAGAATCTGCACCAATCACAACTCTCACTGTGTCTTGGAGGCTCAGAAGTACTTCATCTAGTTCCTTCCTCAATTACAAATTTCAGCCTCATCACTCTATTTGATACTCTTTTGACCTCTGAGATATTCTTAGTCAACTCTTCCTTTAAAATGACCCCTACTCCCTTTCTTTTCCCCTGTACTCCATGGTAAAATTATTTTCCTAAACTTCTGGCCTTATTCCATTTCTACCTGGTCTATTGGATGCAAAATATATCAACCTATCTCTTAATCATCATGTCAACCAACTCCTGACCTTTTCCTGTCATAGTCCCAGCATTCAAAGTCCCTACATTCAGTTGCAGGCTCTGTGACTTCCTCTTTTTCTTCTGGTGACTAAGCTGCTTTCCTCCTCTTCTTTGTCTTTGACCCACAGGATCTTGATTTCCACCGACACCATGCCGGGGGTGGGCTTTGTTAACCCAGGCCACGGCCGATCCGGTATGGGACTCTTCGTTTGATGAATGATCATTCTATTTGCCACAGTTTTACGCCGGATGCCCTTCCTGACGCAACCCTCTGCATTTATCCGGGCTTGGGACCAGCCTAGAGATTGCACTTGCTTGTGCCACCAATAGGCCTGCAGATAGTCAAATAAAGACAATCAAATAAACAAAGTCGACACACAAGGTACACAATTCAAATTCTACCTAGGCTAAGTTAAAGTAAGGGGCCGAACACATAAGACAGAAGAAAAAGGTTAGACAAAAGAAATGTAACCACAATGTCCCTGCAGTGTTTCACATGGCAGCGGTGAAGAAAGTTGAAGTTGAGGGTTGTGTCCATTTGTCCAGTGTCCTCTAAGTCCTCACGTTCCTTATTGTAGTCCTCCTCCTTGTGTCCAATGTAGGCCTCGATCGCGTTAGGTCATTGCTAGCATTAACTCATCGCTTCCCTTAAATCCGTCCATCCATCCATTTTCTTTGTCGCTTATCCTCAAGAGGGTCATGGTGAGTGCTGGAGCCTATCCAGGCTGTCAATGGGAAGGAGGCAGGGTTCACCCTGAACTGGTTGCCAGCGAATCAGAGGGCACATGGAGACAAACAGCCGCACTCACAATCACACCTAGGAGCAATTTAGAGTGTCCATTTAATGTTTAATGTTTTTGGGATGTGGGAGGAAACCAGAGAAAACCGACACAGGCACGAGGAAAACATGCAAACTCCACACAGGCGGGTCCAGGATTGAACCAGGGACCTCAGAACTGTGAGGGCAACGCTTTCCAGCTGATCCATCGTGCCGCCCCACCAGAGGTGCTTATGTGATGTAAATATTGTTACTCCTCAAAATCAGGACAAAAAAATCAGGCTGTCGATTCCAATCTGTACCAACAGTGGAACATTTTTGCATTCTTTTCTTCAAACTAAATGATTTTACTTTAAACGGTTGACTTCCTTTAAAATTAATCTCCATATAGTGGCCAAATGTGGAATTTGAGCAGGGTTTCACCTTTCTCTATGATATTAGGTCTTGCTGGCTGGGACCGCTTTATCAGGATGATGCAGATGACTCGAATATGATGCTGTGGTTATCATGGTCCAAACGTCAACTCTTTTCGATCTGGCTTGCTTTACCAGCTGATCCACCATGCCGCCTAGCCTTAACTCGTCATTCGTTATTTGATTTCACTCTCAATGGTTGGTAAGTGTCCTTGTTGTAGTCTTCCTCCTAGCGTTAGCTCGTTGCTAGCCTTAGCTCGTCGTTGGTTATTTAATTTCACTCTCAATGGGTGGTAAGTGTTGCTGGCCTCAAAAATGGGCAAAGCCGTTCCCTGGTTGCAGGATTAGAGGATAGTGGGGGTGAGGATTTGAATTTTGGAGAGGTAAAAGCAGCTCAGAGGGAGCGCCTGCTTCCACCATGCACCAGTAACATCAAAGAATAAGCGTGTCCCAAAAATTGTGTACACACTTTAAATAATTTTAAATTTTAATTGATGTTTTTTATAATTCAAATATTTTTAACATGTAAAAGAATTTACAAATATCATTATTTAAAGTGTGTATCCAGTTTTGGGACACTGGAACACATCAACAGGGAGGCATCCTAACCCGATAATTACGCTACCTCACCGGGCTCCTGTCTATACAGAAGTGCAGCGGCACTACTCTGCTCCTCTCCCGGATGACCGAGTTCCTCACCTGATCTCTAAGAGAGATTCCAGACACCCTGGAGGAAATACATTTCTGCTGTGTGTATCTGGGATCTTCAGTGGCCCGTCCTCACTATACACAGTGTTGATGGTGCACTGCTTCCCAATCCTGAGATGCTAGATGGTTGGACCAGAATCTCCTGCTAATACAAAGTCTTTTCCATGGCCTCACCAAACTCCTCCCATGCCCGAGTTTTTACTTGAGCGACAACCAAAGCTGCATTCCACTTGGCCAATGGGTTACCCAGCATGATGGCAGCGCACAGACACGTCATCTTATGACTCTCCATATTAGTGCTTCTTTTTGTATTTTGTCTTTTTTAAGCACTTTGCTCATGTATACCTTGGCACTGCTCCACCCATCTGGAACTTTTTGACTTCGTATACCGACAAAAAATAGCTGTTTCAAGTGTCTTTCAGCACAAATACAACAAACCAGATGAGCTAGCAGGATGTCTGGTCTCACCATGGATTGTTGTTGGGCTATTGAAGCAGCACAGGCAGAGGAGGCAGAGGAATCAAAAGTGGGCCCACCAGTCTGGCAGGCTGTTAATACTAAAGAAAAATCCACACAGACCACTTCTTCCAAACCTGTGCCTCACCAATACCAGATCCATCATCAACAAAACGGATGAGCTGAAATTGCAACTTGTGGATAGTTGCTTTGTTTGTGACTGCTGCCTCCTCATTATAACAGAGACCAGGCTTCACCCGACCATTCCCAATGCTAGTGTCCAGCGATCTGCCCACACCCTCTTCTGCTGAGATCAGACTAAGAATTACAGCAAAAAAAGATGAGGGAGACTCTGTGTGTACGAGCTTGACGTTTTGTGGAACAACAGCGTGATTATTAAGAGAAACGTTTCACTTGACATTGAGTAAATGTCCTTTAAATGCCAGCCCTTTTATGTCCCAAGAGAGCTAACTGTATCCATCATCAAGGCTGTTGGCATTCCACCAGATGCTAATGGTAGCACTGAGCTCTCTCCTGCTGAACATCATTAATGAACAGTAGCGGGCCCACCCCAAAGGTGCTGACATTATAGTCAGGGACATTTACAAAGACTAAGACTGTACTCTGGAAGTTCCCTCAACCCTCAACACACACACACATTGATGAGTAAGACCACATCTCCCTGCTGCTCATCCCTCTGTATACCTCCCTCAGACACTGATCCAGGCCCACCACAAAGATTGTAACAACCTGGCCAGAGACTGCAAATAGTGAATTCCAGGACTACTTTTAACAAACAGTCTGTGATATTTTTGTACAGCGGGACCGGGACAGATAAAAGGGAGCTAAACTGGAATATACAGTATCAAGTTCTGTACAGAAACTGTGTGTGTGAAGAAAATCATCGGGGATTTTCCAAACTGGAAACCCTGGATGACGAGCCAGGTCCGTTCACTCGTCAGGGCCCGCAACACTGCCTTCAAGTCAGGTGACAGAGCTCTATACAGAACAGTTTGAGGTGAACTGAAAAAAAAAATCCAAAAAAGGACTACAAGAGGCAGATAGACTCCCATCTGTCCTGAAACAAACCTCTGGAGGTGTGGCAGGGTCGAGAGAGCCTCAAAAACCTCAGATGTGATGTGACACCAGGAGACACAAGCGAGTCATTGAAATATGAGCTCAATAGCTTCTTTGCTTCCTTTGAACCATTTCACACTGAGCTGTTCCAGTGCTTCTCTCAAACCCCATCAGGCTCCATTAACTCCCAACTTAAAGTACAAGAGCATTATGTGAGGCATGTGATCCTGGTAGTGAACTCCAGGATTGGTGCCGGCCTGGACTACCAGGCAAGGTGTTCAGATCATGTTCCCACCAGCTGTATAGCATCTTCTGCAAGATCTTCAACCTCTCACTGGTCCAAGCAATCATCCCCCCTTGTTTTAAATCTATAACAATCATTCCCATTCCCAACCAAAAATTCCTTAATTTGCCTGAATGACCATCACCCTGTTGCTCTCAGACCTGTCATTATGAAGTCATTTGAGAGGCAGGTTCTCAAGTATATCAAAGACTGCCTCCCCCCTAACTTCGACTCCCACCAATTTGCACACCAGGTGAATAGATCAACAGAAGATAATATCAGCATAGCTCTGCATGGTGGGTTGAGTCACCTGGAAAAATCGCAAAGCTACGCAAGGTTGCTCTTTGTGGATTATAGCTCAGCCTTTAACACAATCATTCTAGATATCCTGAAGATTAAATTGGACATCCTACTCACATGCACTTGGATCACAGACTTTTTTTTTTTTTTTTTTTTTGAGAAACATACATACTGTGAGAATCAGCTACCACCTTTCTTCCACTTGTACACTGAGGACTGGCTCACCACAGGGATGTATGCTAAGCATCCTCCTGTACTGTCTCTATACCTTCGACTGTAGGCCAGTCCAAAAAAATGACATCGTCAGCAAATTTATTGAAGACACAACAGTGGTTAAAGGGTGACATGGCAACCTACAGAGAGGTGGTCGAGAAGCTCACAACATGGTGCTCATACAACAATCTGGCAATGAACACTAAAAAAAACAAAGGACATCATTGAGTACTTCAGGAGAAACAGAAGTGAACTGGTTCCACTCTTCATCGACAATGTATGTGTGGAGGGAGCCCGCACATTGCAAAGCTCTGTCGGAGGTGGGAGTTGAAACTCCTTTTGACAGGTGATTCAGACATTGCCAGCAGACCCTTATATTATATTTGGGCTTGTCCGGTCAGATTGGCATTTTCCCTCACTATTGAGGCAATGACATGACCACAAATTCGATCATTAAACTGCGACCTAGGGTGTCTTGGTGCAAAGTGAACATGTGAATACCCTTATGCCTGAACATGCTGTTCATTATGGACATTCTGTGAGGAGCAAGGAAACCAATTTGGGTTCTTTGGGAGGGGGATGTTCCTCCTAAGTACGCCCTTCCATTTTTCATTCTAATTGACCATGTGAGCATTGAAGTCTCCCAAAAGAATGATGGAGTCGCCAATGAAGCGTTCTCCTGCACTCTCTCTAAAGACTGAGAAAAGGGTGGGTACACTGAACTACTGTTTGGTCCATAGGTACAAACAAGAGTAAGGACTTAGCCCCCACACAAAGGTGGAGGATGGCTACCCTCTCATTCACCAGGATGAACCCCAAAGTCCAGGTGCCACGTTGTGGGGGAATAAGTATAACCACACCTGCTCGGTGTGTGGAGGCGAGCCTGACTACTGTATATCTTGTTGAAATATCTTGGCCTCACAGACTAGTCCATGTTCATTCCACGTCCCGAGAGCCACTCCTTCTGTAGCTGGGGATTAGATCACCAAGGTCTCTGACTATTCCCATCTGTAGAACCATACGCGTCTGCCGGCCCAGAGCTCTAGGTGCCTTTGTTTATGCAGTTACGTCCCATGCGTAGGCCTCTGAGTAGTCAGACTCCGGTGTCATTCCGCCCGAAGAACCATCCGAATATTCAACATTATTTATAGCCACAGGTTCAAATCTGTATGGAAGTATTCCTCTGTCTTCCTGACCAACCGATACTGCTATTTCTTCATCAGATGGGGGTAAATACGAGAAATCAGTGCTGGGCACAATGTAATCGAGCCTTTGGTGCAGCACCTCACACGTCAAATCCGCGAACGTAAGTCATGTGACTCTTGAAAATGCCAGCACCCCTGAAAATTTGTAATTGTGGATAAAAATCTTCTCAAAACACTATTAAATTAGAGAGGATTTAACATCACATTGTCAAAATAGAGTACATATTACATGACCTAGTCGATACATTCTTCATGCAAAGCATTGGATTTCCCCTTAAAGTATGCCCAGATTCCTCTCTTATTGTTGTTACGCTGAAGATTCTAGCCTTTGTGGAAGCTCGGATGACACTTGAGACTGACACTTTTGCCCAGGCATCCAGGGTAGATTGGCAGATAACGGTGAAACACACCTGGCATTTTCTCCCTGTATTTGTGAATGTGTGTTTGTCTTCTGTCAACCATTGCTCCCTCGTAGTTTTACTTTGAGTGGCCTGCTGACACCAATATCTAGTGGTTGTAACTCTATGGTTAATCTATCTGGAATTGTGGTAAGCCCTGAATTAAATTGTTTCATTTGTCTTTTTACAGTATCGGTGAGATGGGTGTGCATGGGGTTGCAGAACAATAGGGCCAGAGATTTTTGGAAAAAATCCATCCGGTCACTCACTCATCTTCTTGTCCATCCAGCACTTCGGGCTTGCCTTGATGATGACCCAAGCTGGAAACTTCTTTTGGCACAGTACGTATTACTCTATGAGCCTCCTGACAACGGCAGCCGTAATGATTCAACAAGCCATCGAGTAGTGCATCTTAGTGTCTTACCAAAGTTCACTCTAAAACCTTTTAATAGATTTTAGAGGATCGGTTTGAGGTCGGTAAGCACAACCAGAATTGATACACAAGGCACACTGGATTTTAAGGTACATAGTCATTTTTTGAGAAAATTCAAGGATTTTAAGTGTGCCTTATAGTCCAAAAAATGTGGTGCATATTTTTTTATAATATTAGGAATATAAATAAATAATAATTAGTATTACAATTATTCCTACACTTCTGCTGCTTTACTTTTGTAAAAAATACTTGAGAGTTTCCCTTTTAATGGAAATACTTTTTTTTCTTGCTTCCCTGCACTTAGCTCTACATTATGCAAGCACACAACCATGTCATTTGTATTTGACCTAAAGAAAGCTAAGAATACACTGACAGATTATTTTTTGTGGTTTTACTATACCTACAATTGGCTGGCAATCAAGGTCTACCCCGCTTCCTGCCCATAGATAGCTGGGATAGGATTTTGCATTCCCAGGACCCTTGTGAGGAGAAGTGGCTCAGAAAACAAATGGATGGGTTCGCATAGACACCAGTGATTCTTGTCTTGCTGCTCATTTAATTATATACCATTCTCCTTGATTTAACATTATCTGTCAGACAAAATACTAATTGTATTTAGTTTATCACAAAATCAAGTTAATATAATCAGTCATGATTGTACTGCCAATTTTTTAAAACCACAGAACTGCAAAAATATTCCGAACCATAAAGCATGTGGAATAGTTTTATTGATGATGGCAAAATGGAAAACAGCAAACTTAAAGCCAAATCACTCTCCTCCTATCAGTGGGTGATCGAACTGCTGTGACCAGATTACATGGGGGAGCCCATGAGGCCCATTTTTAATTAGTTTGCTGATTGGAAAAATAAGTGCTTGTCAGAGCTCTGTCAATCATGCACATACTGTTTTCCAAAGTGATTATGTACAGAAATGTTGAGCTTTTGCTGTTATTACAAAAATTACAGATGTTCCTGAACACATGAATGTCGACCAATGTATTTTCACACCAATTTCCACAAAGAAAACAATGAACACATATCAAGCCAGCCTATTCACAAACATGAGTCCCAGCCTCACCCAGAACATGTGTTGTCGGGTACATCTAATTGTGTTTTTGCCTCATATGTGTGCAAGCTCACTAACGGGATAAGGCATCCATTAAGTTTTGTTTGTGGCCAACAGTGTAAACGAAAGCCAGCCAATCGAGTTCCATCCAACAATATGTGATTGTTTGTATTTGTGTTTCCCTGCTCAGGTTCAATCTCACAGCAATCCTTGGGAATTATGCTGGTCTTTGTTTGGGGTGAGGCACCTCACTTGGTAGCAGAAATAGGTAGAAGGAATTAAGGGTTAGGATTAGTCCTGGTGTGTCCTTGCTTTATGCACAATTAGGGTCTATTTGCCACATTTTGGACAGAGCATGAGGATCTTTGAGAGTAAAAATAAGGGCTAACCTGGGGTGCACCATTCTGGAAAAAAACACACTAGCATTAACCCAATGGTTAAGATCATCACTTGCCACTTTGGGGGATGTAGGTTCAAGACCCCACCTGGACCATCCTGAGGAATCACGGCTGTGATTTCCTTGAGCTAGACACTGATACACCAGTGCTTCAGTAACCACTAACAAGTGTGTGTGTTCACTGTGGTGGTTAAAATGCAGAGAACAAATTTCATGTTCATTCCTGCATTTTCATGACAATAAAGATGATTCTTCTTTCGGATAATATATGACTCCATTGCAACTCCTCTTAATAGAAGAGGTAGCTGGAGAGAGATGATGTTGCTAATAGCATTCCGAAATAAATTTCAGTTGAAAAAAGGCAATCTGTCAAACATCTCACAGTAATGCAGTATTTATCTGAGAAAGCAGACCTAACTTTCCATTAGTCAAATGGCTCATTAGACCCTTGACATGACATTTCTGAACACATTTGTACACCTGCTACCTAAAAATAATAATTATACTTTTGTCCATTAATTTTATACTCCTAATGCCATTCAGGGTAGACACTTATTCAGATAACTTTGGACAAATGGTGGGGTTCTCCCTGGAATAGTCAACCACAAATCACAAACCATACATTCAAAATGATGGGAAGATGCATGGACTACATTACAAAGAGAAAGCTAACTTAAAAATTGGGAAACATTGCATTTTCTAGAACTACTTTTCTATGAGGCAAATGGGTTGAACATCATGTAACCTGAATAATTACAGCATCACCTTAATTTTATAATTAAGCAAGAGGGCCTTCTTAAATATTAGGAAAGCATCTTGACCATTTATCAAAGTAGTATTTATTTTTTACATTGCAGCAAACACTAGTCCAAAGAAAACCAAACAAACGTATGTGATGTAACTAGGTTTCAACTTGGAAGAGTGAATGCGCACATCCACAAAGCAAAGCAAAGATAATTTAGTTAGACTTCATATTTCATCCACAGTGTAACTCAATGTGCTTAACATGATTAAAAGTGGCGGCACGGTGGGGCAGCTGTAAAACAGTTCTGAGGACCGGGGTTTACATGTTGTCCCCGTGCCTGTGTGGGCTTTCTCCAGGCACTCTGGTTTCCTCCCACATCCCCAAAACATGCATTAATTGGAGAGTTTAAATTGCCCCCCAGGTGTGATTGTGAAAGTGAATGTTGTAGGTGTTCATGTGCCCTGGGATTGGCTGGCAACCAATTCAGGGTGTGCCCCACCTGCTGCCCAATGACAGCTGAGATTGGCTACACCAATCCCACAACCCTTGTGAGGCGAAGTTGTTCAGAAAATGGATGGATGGATGATTAAAAGCATTCAAAAACCCAAAAAAGCTTCTAAACATTTAAAACTGAAAAAAAACTTTAATTAAAAGAGTGTGCAGTGAAAAAACATTTTTAAATGGAAATACTCCAGTGGCACAGTGGTTCAGCTGGAAAGTGTTGGCCTCACAATTCTGTGGACCCCGAGTTCAATCCCAGCTTTCCCTGTGTGGAGTATGTATGTTCTCCCCATGTCTGCGTGTGTTTTCTCTGGGCACTCCGGCTTCCTCACACATCCCAAAACATGAAACATTAATTGGACACTAAATTGCCTCTAAGTGTGATTGTGAGGGTGGCTAATGGTAGCACTGCATCTGGCTCCTCTCAATGCGGAGGAGTAGCGGCTCGACACTGAGCCCCTCCTGGATGGCCGAGCTTCTCACCCTATCTCTTAGGGAGAGCCCGGACACCCTGCGGAGGAAACTCATTTCGGCCCCCTGTACCTAAGATCTTGTTCTTTTGGATCTTTTGTTTGTTGTTTTTGATTCAGCAGTTATACAACTTTAAGATATTTCAAACAGTCAATGTTAATCATATTCGGTCACACTTTGTTTTTTCTACTTATGTCATTGCTTTGCTGTTTTTCTGCCGTTAAGGGTCTGAGATATGTATAGCTACAATCTGACCAATTGCACTGTCAGCTCTGGATGTCCATGTGTTTCTATTCCCTTGCAGATGTTAATATTTGAAGAGTTTGTTTTCAAAACGAGACATAGACATTTTTTTCAGATTTACGAAACTCACGCCAAAATTATCCATTCGGAGCTGGATAATTGTCTCGTTTTGAAAACAAACTCTTCATTTATTCTTTAGGCTGCTCTCCATCAGTTTCTTAATCATGTAAACGATGTTCACATTGTACTTGCTCGAGTCATGGGTAGAAACACGTTATACTACTAACTTTTAAAAATATCCAAAACTCTCTATAGATAGTATTTGTTTTCTTCATGGAGACTCAGTTTCTCTATCATCCTATGAAGATGATGAGTAAGACAGTCGTATACATCTTGACGACCTGACACATGGGTGAATAGTATAACTATATGATACTATTGAATAAATAGCGACCTAATTGCACCTTTCAACCAGTCATACATGTGCAATCATGATGTAACTTGTGAAGAGGCACAAACTAATATCAGTACCTTGTCACGGCAATTAAAAATAATTGATCTGCATATTCACTGGAAAAAAATGGTGTTGTTTTGAAAAAATACATTTGATAATGTAAATGTCGGGTTTACCAATGAGACATTCATTAAACTGGACAAAAAAAGAAGGAAAGAAACCAGTTCAAGTGTGATACCACACGAGAAGAAAGGAGAGGAACTGTCTCGTACAATTCGCCACTGCACTCTGATTATCCTCTCCTCAGCACCTCTAATTATTTAGTTTCAAGACACCCCTTATTGACATGGATGTTACAAAAAGGAGATGGCAAGCAAAACATAGTTGGAAACAAAGTGTACTTGTTTGTTCGTGTGTGTGTGCGTGTGTGGAGGATTGCTGAATACATGTGTGGTCATCATTTCTTTAACAGGCAGCAGGTGCTCCTGGTTCTAACAGTTCTGATGATTAGATGTTTTTGTTCTTGCTATCTCCTGCTAGACGGCTGTCACGTTACCTAGAGCAGAGCACAGCGTTTATTTATTGGAAGCAGATGTATGATAATTATATTCAAAATTATTCCTAAAGTGAATATTTGTCCTTCGTTCTTCAGTTTGATGCATGTACAATTCCAGTTTTAATAGACTTTAACATTTAGAGCAGTCCCTTCTCTTTTATTCACGTGTGTTTGTGTGTGTGTTGACCATAAATGAAAATGAAAGTTCATTTTTATGGCCTAAAAGAGTGGGTATGCAGAATCGTATACTTTGTGGAGTATGGAACGAGACAATTAGTGCATTAGCTTTAGAGTAGACATAATGAATGTGTGCTGTGAAGGATGTCTGGGGATATTATTTTTATTATTATTAGTAGTAGTAGTAGTAGTAGTAGTAGTAGTAGTAGTCGTAGTAGTAGTAGTAGTACTAGTATTAAAATCCAATCTAAAATCTGCTGGGAGACTTGAAGAAGCCTTGACATTGTGACAGATTAGAAGTGCTTCTAAACAGAGGAGGTGTAAAACGCAGTTCAACAAAGTATAATTTTATATGAATGTGTCCAATTGTGAAAGTTTGTTCTTACAGGCATGGAAAGGCAGATTAAACACTGGACATGTTGGTCGTCAATCACAGCATATGTACAGCACATTCTGTGGAAATATACCCCATGCCAGAGGCATGAAAGCCAGCAGTTGTAAGAACATTGAAAGAATCGCAACTTAACTGTTCTGGTTGTCTTGGGATACATTTCTCGCTCTTTAGAGCTGTCCCAAGTCTTGTTGCATAAAACTGATGCTGAAATGTCTTCTAAGACAACCAGAACAGTCCAGTCCTGTCCCTCACGATGAAAAGACCTTGATGAATGACAATGGAGTATCCCTCTCTACTTGCGCTTCACCTATTGCGGATTCAGTGCATCAAGGTTTTTTTTCACCCCCCCCCCCAAAAAAGCCAGGTCGGTTTACAGTAGTATGGTATCACTTGAAGAAGGCCAACCCCCCCCCCTCCCAAAAAAAAAAAAAAAAGAACAGATCGGCTTTTTGGAGCTGGCTGCATCATCTTTCTCCCTCCCTCTAGCCATTTCGTACATTGTTAGAGTGTGTGCGTCACAATGGCCCGGTGACGTGACAACAATGTGTTGCAGGTGTAGTGGGTCTATCTCTGCGTTTTGTATTTTTTTGGGTGGAAGAATGAGAACACACACTTTGGCTGGTCTCAACTTGGTTTTAATCTTCTCTCTGTATTATAAAGGAGACATATTCACGGGTGTTCACAGATTTTTCTTCACATATACTCTCACTGCTCTGCAACACCAAAAACACGGTCACCGCGCAGCCTCTGCCAACACTAATTCCCACCACAAAAACCACACGGTCACTCAACAATGCATGCGAAGTGCGGCAACCCCTCCACTCCTCCTCCAGCTCGCAAGTTTATGCTTGAAATCAATGAAACATTCAACACTGTGCCTGTGTGACTACACCAGCTTTGAAAATGTTTTAAACTAACTTACATTCACATCTTACAACAAAATAATGAAAATATGTGGAGCAGCAAAAAGTGTATCTCTCGAGGAATACTCATGAACAAGAGGAAGTAGTATCCTCCCATTACACAATAAGTGCGGCTTCAAAATAATGTATGCAGCCTACTTCCTGTATTTCTTACATCTTCCATTAACATCCAATGGCATTTTCAACCCTAGGATGGACATTTTCAAACACACAATTTCTTATAACATTAACAACATTCAAAAGAACTAAAAAGAATAAATGACAGAGAAAGAGCTGTCTTTCAAAATAAAAGTGCGCTTCCGCATCCTGTTCATAGTGTAACAACATCATCATTAAACTCACCCCCACTGTTTTGCGCTATATGATGAACATGAACTGTAATTTCTTAAATATGAACTTGATGACACTTCCAAAAGTATAAGAATACTACACATACAGTCTCTACAGGTGCTACTATGTACTCCTACCTATACACAACCCAGCCCAATAAGTCATGAAAACTATCCAACACAGCATCAAGGCAAACATAAGGTGATCAATCCCATGTTTAACATCACAAAAATAGGCTAAAAACACATATAAAGGCCACGGGACACATTGTATCAGCAAAGTGCAGCCAAAAATGAAAAAGACTGGGTACATAAAAAATTGCTTTATATAGCATCAAGAATACTCATACACCAAAAAAAAAAAAAAAAATTTCTAAAGATAGAAACTTCTCTTAACGCAATAATCTAGATCTTTTGTGTGGACATAGTGTAACTGAGCCTATTCGACGGCCTAACCAATCTACCTAATCTGGTTCGGATTCCCCCACCCAACGGAACCACAACCTCCTCTGTCTGTTCAGTGGTAATGGTGGAAGACTCCCTCACAAGTACTGAACCTGTACATAATGTCTGAACTGAGAGCGCAGAGCCAGTAAAGGCAGACTTGACACGGTAGGTATCACAGTATTGGTCATTTTTCTCAACCTCTGTTATGCATGTAGAAAATCTGGTAACATCATCAACCCGCTGATTCAAATCACTGTGAACCTCATCCAAAAAGACAGGTTGATCAGTCTCATCATTTGCTGGAGTTTGAGGAAGATCAGATACCTGGAAGGCAGTCCGGGTATCACTCTGCTCTGTCTGACCCAAAGATGCCTCAGTATCCTGACTTAGCTCAGAGCTGTGAACAAAAAACTCTGCTTCCTGATTAACTTCCCCCCATGATGGCAGTGGCAAGAAATTAACAGGCATGATCAGATTCCGGTGGACTGACTTAATCCGACCTGTAACAGGATGCCGAATGCTGTAGGTGTATAACTTGTCGTTCTTAGTTACAACCACATACACTGCATTTTTCTACCAATCGGCTAGGTTTTTTTTTTTTTTTACTTCTTTCACCTCTATTAGCCAACAGGATCCTATCAGCCACTTCAACCGAGAAACCCTTCATTTTTCTGTTGTAAACTCTGGCTTGTTTATCCTGTTAGGAAAATGTGCCTGTGCGAGAGTTGTTGCCTCCCTCAAATCTTTCCCCAGAGACTGTACGTACTTATCTACAACAACAGTCTCTCCATCCAAAAGAACACTCTCAAACATCACATCGACAGGTAAATGAGGGGTGCAGCCAAACATCAGAAAGAATGGTGGAAACCCTGAAGTTTCATGTATGGTGCAGTTGTTTGCAAAAGTCAATGTGTTCAGCATCTGAGGCCATTTTGCTTTTGATCATGGTGGTAGAGCTCTAATCATGGTGCCCAGGGTATGATTATGTCACTCAGGCTGCCCATTACCCATAGGATGATTTGGTGTGGTCTGCGACTTTTCCACACCGGCCAACTGTAAGAGGTCATCAATGAGTACACTCTAAAAATTAGCACCCTGATCCGAGTGGAGGCGCGCTGGAAACCCATAAATGGAAAAGAAGTTGTTTCACAGTACACGAGCAACAGTCTTAGCAATTTGATTTGGACAGGGATAAGCGCAAGTTAGCCTAGTGAAGTGATCAGTGACCATTAAAACATCCACTGACTTGTTAATAGCATCCTCCGCTGGCCAGAATTCAACACACACTAGCTCGAGTGGCGCCGCGGTGAAAATGGACACAAGGGGAGTGCTGGCCTCTGTCTCTGGAGACTTGATCAACACTTACCTCTTACACTGTGTAACATACAACTTAACATCTCCAGGCATTGTGTTCCAATAAAAACGTTGTCTGATGAGACATGATGTGCGTTGCTGCCCCTGGTGGCCAGCAACATCATGTACATGTTTAAGCACTTGGCTCGTCAATGACAGTGGGATGACATACTGAAAGCCCTTCTTCGTGCTCACTAGGTGTTGAGAGACAGAATACAGAACTCCCAGCCGAACTGTGAGTTTCCCCCAATGCTTCATTACTCTGTAACTTATATTCACATTTTACAACAAAACAATGAAAAAATGTGGTGCAGCAAAATGCGTACCTCTCTCTAGGAAGACTCACAAACAAGAGGAAGTAGTATCGTCCTGCCACGCAATAAGTGCGGCTTCAAAATAAAGTATCCACCCTACTTCCTGTATTTCTCAGATCTTCCATTAAGATCTAACGGCGTTTTCAACCTTACAATAAACATTTTTAAACACACAATTCCTTATAACATTAATAACATTAAAAGGAATGAAAAAGAAGAAATGACAGAGAAAGAGCTGTCTTTGAAAATAAAAGTACGATTCCATGTGCTGTTCATAATATAGCACAAAAACATCACACCATGAGCTCATTTCTAATCCTATCCAACCTGCTCACTCCGAGCGAGAACGTCAACATCTTCATTTCTGCTACCTCTATTTCTGCTTCCTGTTGTTGTTTCAGAGCCACCGTGTCTAAGCTGTACATCATGGCCAGCCTCACCACTGTTTTATAAACCTTGCCCTTCATCCGAGCAGAGACTCTCCTGTCACAGAGAACACCAGAGACCTTCCGCAAACTGTTCCATCCCGCTTGTACCCGTTTCTTCACTTCCTTACCACACTCACCATTGCTCTGTATTGTTGAACCCAAGTACTTGAAGTCATCCACCCTTGCTATCTCTTCTCCCTGGAGCTTCACTCTTCCTCCTCTGACCCTCTCATTCATGCACATATATTCTGTTTACTTAATATAATCTTCATTCCCCTCCTTTCCAGTGCATACATTCATCTTCCTAATTGTTCCTCCGCCTACTCCCTGCTTTCACTGCAGATCACAATATCATCTGCGAACATCATGGTCCAAGGGTATTCCAGTCTAGCCTCATCTGTCAGCCTATGCATTACTACCGCAAACAGGAAGGGGGTCGGTGTGGAGCCCTGATGCAGTCCCACCTCCACCTTAAATTCTTCTGACACACCTATGCCACATCTCACCGCTGTTCTGCTGTACTAATCTAACTTATTTATCCACCCCGCCAGACTTGCACATGCAGTACCACAGTTCCTCTCTTGGTACTCTGACATAGGCTTTCTCTAGGTCTATAAAAACACAATGTCTTTTTCTGACCTTTTCTTTACTTTTCCACAAGCATCCTCAAGGCAAATAATGGATCTGTGGTACTCTTTGTAGGCATGAAACCATACTGTTGCTCGCAGATACTTACTTATAGCCTCCACTACACTTTCCCATAACTTAATTCTGTGGCCCATTATCTTTATACCTCTGTAGTTTCCGCAGTTCTGAATATCACCTTTGTTCTTAAAAATGGGGACTAGCACACTTTTCCTCCATTCTTCTGGCATCTTCTCTCCCGCTACTATTCTGTTGAATAAGTTGGTCAAAAACTCCACAGCCACCTCTCCAAATTGCTTCTATACCTTCACTGGTATGTCATCAGGACCAACTGTCTTTCTATTTTTCATTTTGTTCAGTGCCTTTGTAACTTCTCCCTTACTGATCAATGCCACTTCAATCACTTCACGCTTGCCTCTTCTACTCTCCCATTTTTTTCATTCATTAGCTTCTCAAACTACTCTTTCCATCTACTACGCAAACTACTGGCGCCAGTCAACATATTTCCATCACTATCCTTAATCACCATCATTAGCTGCAGATCTTTCCCATCTCTATCCCTCTGTCTGGCCAACCTGTAGAGATCCTTATGTCCTTCTTTCGTATCTAACCTGGTGTACATGTCGTCATATGCCTCTTGTTTAGCCTTTGCCACCTCTACCTTTGGCCTACGTCGCATCTCGATCTACTCCTTTCGCCTCTCCTCAGTCCTCTCAGTGTCCCACTTCTTCTTCGCTAATCTCTTTCCTTGGATGACTTCCTGTATTTTGGGGTTCCACCACCAAGTCTCCTTCTCCCCTTTCCTACCAGAACAGACCCCAAGTACTCTACTGCCTGCCTCTCTGAATACCTTGGCAGTAGTATTCCAGTCTTCTGGGAGCACTCCCTGTCCATCTAGAGCCTGTCTCACCTCTTTCCAAAAAGCCACACAACATTCTTCCTTCCTCAACTTCCACCACCTGATTTTCTGCTCTACCTTTGTCTTCTTAGTCTTCCTACCTGCAACCAGAGTCATCCTACACACCACCATCCTATGCTGTTGAGCTACACTCTCCCCCACCACTACCTTACAATCAGTAACTTCAGATTACACCATCTGTACAAAATATAATCCACCTGCGTGCTTCTACCTCCGCTCTTGTAGGTCACTCTATGTTCCTGGCTCTTCTGGAAATAAGTGTTCACCACTGCCAATTCCATCCTTTTTGCGAAATCCTACACCATCTGCCCCTCAAAGATCCTTTGCTGAATGCCATACTTACCCATAACTTCTTCATCGCCCCTTTTTCCGAAATCAACCTTGCTCCTAAACATCATTTCAACTCACTCCTGAGCTTTTCCTGTCATAGTCCCAACATTCAAAATCCCTACACACAGCTGCAGGGTTTGTGTATTCCTCTTGTTCTTCTGACTAAGCCGCTTTCCTCCTCTTTTTTGTCTTTTACCCAAATTATTTGAATTTCTACCTATACCTTGCAGATTACCAGTTCCGGGGGTGGGCGTAGGAAGCCCAGGCCACAACCTTACCTTTATGGAATCCGTGTGATGAATGCTTATATATTTTTGGCACAGTTTTTTCCCCAGATGCCCTTCCTGACGCAACCCTCTGCATGTATCCGGGCTTGGGACCGGCCAACAGCTTGCACAATATTGTCCCAACGGGCTGCAGATAGTAAAAAATAAATGAACAAATAAATAAAGGCAGCGTGGTGGGTCACCTGATAAAGCATTGGCCTCACAGTTCTGAGGTCCTGGGTTCAATCCCGGACCTGCCTGTGTGGCGTTTGCATGTTCTCCTCGTGCCTGCATGTGTTTTCTCTGGGCACTCTGGTTTTCTCCCACATCCCAAAAGCATGCAACAGGAATTTGACACTCTAAATTGCCTCTACTTTTGATTGTGAGTGTGGCTGTTAGTCTTGATGTGCCCTGCGATTGTCTGGCAACAAGTTTAGGGTCTACCCCACCCCCTGCCCGTTGACAGCTGGGATAGGCTCCAGCACTCCCCGCGCTCCTTGTGAGGATAAGTGCCTAAGAAATGGATGGATGGATAAATAAAGAAATATAATTATAATTTCATTGTAACTTATGTTTATATAATACATTTAGAATACTGTATTTATCATATCTATAAGGTTTTATAATTAAAGACTGAACTAAATACCTCTTTTTGTCTCAACTATACAAAATACTAATCCTGTTAACATAACTTAAATGTTCTGGTACCCACGTAAACATACATCCCCCACTATTCATTACTACTCGTGATTTTTTTCCACTTTTTGTGGGTGGTTCTGGTCCCAATTAACTATGAAAAACAAGGGATTACTGTTTTCAAAGGGAAGAAAGAGCAGTCTTAGAAACTGCAGTGAAATGTGGAAACAACATTTAAATATTGTGAAAAAAATAAACTACTGCTGTATTCGCCACCTATTTAGTTCAAACACTGACAAACACTTCCTTGGCCTTTAAATGGTTTCTGAATCAGGTTCAGTAGCTCCACAATCATGGGAAAGACTAAACTGTTGTCCAGAAGCCAGTCATTGACACCTTCCACAAAGGAAGCAGGCAATTTTACTCACATCATACAAAATTGTGTTTATGGAAAAGTGTGGAAACGATAAGAGCATAATCAACAAAGAAAACGGCAGTCTTGAGATAACTGTGAGGTAAACCCCATTTAAAGACTTGGGAGAGATTCACAAGGAGTGGATTGAGACTGGAGTCTGTGCATTAAGAGCAGCTGAATAAAAGGAATCATATCAAAGGAATTTGCTGAAAGTCTGAACCCACTTGTGAACCAGAAGCAACATCAGTCTTATCTGGACTAAGTAGGGGGTGAGGGAAGCTGCACTATTGCTTAGAATCAAAGACACAGAGTCTGAAGGAAGGTAGCAGAGGCACACAAATCCAAGGGTAAAGTTTTCACTGTCAGTGATGGTGAGGGCACCACGTCATCTGCAAGTGTTTGGTCCACTGTGTTTTCCAAATTCAACACAGGAAATGTTCAGACCATTTAACGCTTCCTTGTACTAAGAGGTTTTATGGAGATGCTTATTTTATGTTCGAATTCTTGCCCCCACTGTCCAAACTACCAAAAGCTCATTAAATAACTACAACATCTGAATGCACAATTCGCCATCGGACAGTGCACAAGTGGTCTGCATATCTGCCTCACAGTTCTGAGGGCCAGGGTTCAAATAGTGTGGAGGTTGCATGTTCTCCCTGTGTCTGAATGGGTTTTCTCTGGGCACTCCAGTTGTCCGCCCAAAACATGGTTTGATTGAAGACTCTAGATTGCTCCTGGGTGTGAAACTGAGTGAAAAGAGTTGTTCATTTAATTGTACCCTTTGATTGGCTGGCAACTAGTTCAGGGTGTGCACTGCCTCTCGCCCGAACTCACCAGACTTGAACCCATAGAGAATTTACAGTGAAGAACACCCTGCTATGTTGCAAGTTCTCCCACTTCGAAATCAAGGTGTCTGAAATTTTAATCGTAGGTGCATGTCCACTGTGAGAGAGGTAATCTAAAAAGAAAAATCCAGAAATCACAATGTATGATTTTTTAATGATTTATTTGTGTGATACAGCTCAAAATAAGTATTTGAACACCTGAGAAAACCAATGTTAATATTTGGTGCAGTAGCCTTTGTTTGCAATAACAGAGGTCAAACTTTTCCTATAGTTGTTCACCAGGTTTGCACACACTGCAGGAGGGATTTTTGCCCACTCCCCCACACAGACCTTTTCTACATCAGACAGGTTTCTGGCCTGTCACTGAGAAACACAGAGTTTTTGCTCCCTCCAAAGATTTTCTATTGGATTTAGGTCTGGAGACTGGCTAGGCCACGCCAGAACCTTGATATGCTTCTTACGGAGCCACTCCTTGGTTTCCCTGGCTGTGTGCTTCAGGTCATTGTCGTGTTGAAAGACCCAGCGACGACCCATCTTCAATGCTCTGACTGAGGGAAATTGGTTGTTCCCCAAAATCTCATAATACATGGCCGCGGTCATCCTCTCCTTAATGCAGTGCAGTTGTCCTGTCCCATGTGCAGCAAAACACCCCCGAAGCATGATGCTACCACCCCCATGCTTCACAGTAGGGATTGTGTTCTTGGGATGGAACTAACCATTCATCTTCCTCCAAACACAGTTAGTGGAATTATGACCAAAAAGTTCCATTTTGGTCTCATCTGACCACAAAACTTTCTCCCATGACTCCTCTGTATCATGCAAATGGTCAAATGGACGTCCAAGTGTATTACCAACAGTCTTCTTGCAAACGGTGGTCCCAGCTCTTTTCAGGTCATTGACCAAGTCCTGTCGTGTAGTCGTGGGCTGATTCCTCACGTTTCTAAAGATCATTGAGACCCCACGAGGTGATTTCTTCCGTGGGGCTCCACTCCGATTGAGATTGACTGTCATGTTTAGTTTATTCCATTTTCTAATGATTGCTCCAACAGTGGACCCTTTTCACCAAGATGCTTGGCAATTCCTCCGTAGCCCTTTCCAGCCATGTGGAGTTGTACATTTTTTTCTCTGGTGTCTTTGGACAGCTCTTTGGTCTGGGCCATGTTACAAGTTTGAGTCTTACTGATTTTATGGGGTGGACAGGTCTCTTTAGGGTTAGGGTTAGGGTTAGGGTCTTTATGCAGCGACCGACCTCACACAGGTGCATCTGATTCAGGATAATTCATGGAGTGGAGGTGGACTTCAAAAGGCGGACTAACAGGTCTTTGAAGGTCAGAATTCTAGCTGATAGACAGGTGTTCAAATACTTATTTGCAGCTGTATCACACAAATAAATCACCAAAAAAAATCACACATTTTGATGTTACATTATTTTTGGATTTTTCTTTTTAGATTAAATTTGTCACAGTGGACATGCATGTACGTTGAAAATTTCAGACCCCTCCATGATTTGTAAGTGGGAGAACTTGCAATATAACAGGGTGTTCAAATACTTATTTTTTTCACTGTATGTGGTTTGCCAAGAAGAAGCTGAGAGACTTCAGACCCAATAATGAAAACGGTCAGAATGATGATCTCTGACAAGCAAGTTTATTGGCCCCATGACTCACCATACTAATGCTGCAAGTTGTGTAAAAGGATCCTGAACTAATTATTAAATTCATCTGAATGAACCTACTTTTTAGAAAGCCAATATTTCTGTTAATAATGGTTTTGGATTGCTTCGTATATATTATTCTATTATTTTGGGAAAAAATATGAAATACTTCACTCAAGTTAATGTATAAATTTAGCTTTTGGAATTGACCTACTGAAATAAATAGTTTTCCCTAATAGTCTAATTTATTGAGATGCACAAACAGTTGCGTGCACACCCACAACACACACACACTAGATATTTTTGCTGTTTGCTTATATATGCTCTCCTTCCTTGATGAGTTATGAGTTGTGAATTCATAGATGAGAAGGTTAACGCTCCAACTTAAATGTCAAGGAGAGGAGGGTGACATCTATTAGAAAAGCCTCTTGAATACTGCTTGGAATATGTCCCATATTTTTTTCCAATTGAAACAAATTTATTTCAGACGCACATTCTATACTGAATGTCACACCCTACCCACTCCATACACAGAACGTAATCACCCAAATTTGAGTTTTGTATGTGGAACGTACACATGTTCCAGGCCGAAATTTACAGATGTGGGTGAAGCACAACTGCACAGCCACATCATTTGGTCACCTGAAACTCTTTATTTAGCACACACCTTCCCGGTCACATTCACTTTACCTACACTTCTTACTCTTGTACTATCACAAATGGGTAGTCCAAGCTACAGAGTTCCAAAACACTCGGGTCACAGGGCATCAGTGAGCTTTTAACATTAACAACCGGGACTCCAACAAGTGAGATGGATAGATTAAAAAAAGACATGGGACATGTAAAAACTAAATGAAAAAAAATTGGATGAAGATAAAGAGCAGGTCAATCACAGAGACACAGCTCCCCACAGTGGAGTTGACTTGCACAGCCAGCACAATGCACACAAACACACAAACAATTGTCAAGACAAATCCAGATTTACGGAAGAATCTGTTAAATTTCTTTCTCAGTGCAAATGTACCTATATTTGAACCTTAAACTCATCATGTGCAATAAAACTTGGAATAGGAGCTATTATTCCAGTCGATTCCACAGCATGAAACCTTTTACCCACTGACTGCTTTTGCATACTTTCTGAATATAGTATTTTTCAGATTTTGCACGTCAAACTGAATCTTTCATGCTAAGGGTGCTGAATGTGAAGTCAGCATTGAAAAGGGCATGCCATGTGTGTGCGGTCAAATGTAATGTAATTACAGAATTAGAGAAGGTAACAAAATCTGTCAGAGTCACGCTCCATCAACATCTGAGGGGCAGAAAGTGAAATAGAGAGGGCAAGTTAAATTGATTAAAAATAAAGATTCCAAATCAATTATTGTAGCCTTCTAATCCAAGTTAATTACACAGTTTCCAGTCATTATATTGATATTTTTCATTGAATTCTCTCGTCTTCTTCCTGCTATGCCTGACTAAATATTAAATGGGCAGCTTATACAATACATGCTAGCCTTCAAAAGTATTGGAATGGTGAAGCTATTTTTTAAATAATTTTTGCTGTGACATCAAATGATGACTATGAGACAATAGATTATAATATCAGCAATGTGCAGGCAAAAGAGGAGACTGAGTGGATTAAAAAAACAAACTAACTTTTGGAGAGGTCAGGAGAAAGGCTGAAAAAGCATCACAAAAGAAAAATGTGATGTCATTGGGTTATGGGGCTAATGTTGTTATTGCAAACCAAGGATTTGTAACTAAATATAAAATATTTTGTACTTCAGTCAATTTTAAGGCTTTGTGTTTCAGTACTTTTGCTCACCTAATTATTTGGTGGTTATAAACAAAAAAAATGCTTCAAAGTTGCGTATCTGATCTAGATTACCATGAGTAAAGCTGGACCATGGCCAAGAGGGGCGTGGCCTGGCCACCGCTCCGAGCAGTTTAATCTCTGACACCCGTCGCCGGTCACAACTGTGTCACATGAGGGACTGTGATTAGACAATGTATTTAAGTTGGAGTTTTGTCACTGGTTTTTGCCAATTCGTTGAGTATGTTTTCCCGCATCCAGGGTTACTCCACCACTGCGCCATTATTGACCAGTCACGCTTTTGGTTATGGTCTTTAGTTGACTTATAGTTATCGGACATTGTTTCTTGTGTTTTGGATCCTGCCTTCTTGGACTGTGTTGTCGTGCACAACTTTCGTTTAGAAAATAAAAAATCTGAACACCATGTCCTCGTCTTGGAGTCCTGCATTTGGGTTCACCTGTGCATCGTTGGTTCGTGACAGAATGAACTGGCCAGAACAGGACCCAGCAGGGAAGACGTGGCGTCGCCGGCACGTTGAAGTGGACGCCGCCTGCCTGATGATCAACCATCTCCTATCCGGGTGGGCTCCATTATGTCATCCTCTTCTACCTTGCCTCCCACACCGCCCGTGTACCATGAGTACATACCAACCACGACTCGCTCACCACCACATATTGTTTTGGATTCAGATTTTTTGGATTACGAGGAAGACTTAAATTTATGTGACCGACTGTCTTATTCTGACTCGGACAATGAATTTGAACTTTCCCTCCCAGTGATGAGTCTTGAGGAGTTTGTTTTGCGGTCCTACGCTTCCCGCTCCTGTATGCCTTCCTTCGTCCTCTTCCTCTAATCCTTTTTTCGGAACCCGTTTAGCCATCAATCCAGGCTCTCTGCGTGGCAGCCAGAGGAGACAACCAAGCAGGGTGCCGCCTGGCGTCTCCCGCGGTGCAGCGACCAAGACAACCAACCATCATCCATCCACGTGTCTCAAGCAATGGCCGAACCTCAGCCGCCGCCAACCAAGTCACAACGGCATCCCACTTCCACTCCAGCGACGGTCGAGTCTAAGGCGACTTCCCCTGACGCTTCACCGGCTCAGTCGCCAGTGGGGTCCAAGTCGTTGATCTCTAAAATTGTGGATCTTATTCAGCAGCAATTGGACATTCTCGGCGTCTCACCACCAAAACCCACCGCCGACCGGTGCCCGGCCGCCTCGCGACCAAGCCTTGGCAGCGACTGATCCTCAGCTGTCCCATGACCAAGCCTTGCTGGTGACTGGTCCCCGGCCGCCTCATGACTAGTACTCGGCGACGACCAGTCCCCGGCCGCCTCATGACCAAGCCTCAGCGGCGACCAGTCCACAGCCATTTCTGTTGGATTAATAGGATATAAAATTATCTCATATTTACTTTCTTGGATTTTAATAATTCATTCCTTGTGTGATGTGATGCAATCGAGAGGCTCATTGGGTGCCTTGGAAACTTTGCTATGATGTACAGAAATAATGTGATCCAATCGAGTTTCATTGGGTGCCGTGGAAACACCAGACAGTGATGCAGAAGAACATAAAGACTGACGATATCAAGAGGATGGTGTAGACATCGCAAAGACTCACATGGGACTATTTTTGTCACAGTTGCTTTGTTTGTCACATTTGCTTTGTTGTAATGTGGACCACAGAAGTTCCTCTTGTCTTCCTTCCTTAAAAATTGTACTTTAAATGTCCTAGCCTGCTTAAACCTGACATTAAATTGGCCCTTCGAGCCAGATCCCAAGATGCCTGAGGATTCCAGCGGGTGTGTTGAATACCAGAAAGACCGTGGCCACGGCAGACTCATTCTGAGTCTAAAGACCCTTTCCGGGACTAGTGTGCAGCCCGCCGGCTGGTATCTGATGGTTGACGGGATCCAGAGACGTACAGAAGACAACAGGGTGAGTCCAATTTTGGTTTAAAAAGAGTGAAACCAGTTCAAAGAGTACATGACGGGGAGTCATTAAAGTGTGAAAGGAGACATGATCAAGACTTGTCAATACTAGTCAATGTCAAGCAGTTTAAGGGTGGAAAAACCCTGAGGATGGCGGAGCCCTGTTTCCCAC